>NC_090933.1:1305622644-1306284119 GCF_040938575.1 Ambystoma mexicanum
CATGACTTGTACACGAGGCTAGATTATGTGTTCGTAGCGGCTGAGATAGCGGGAGAAATGGTAGGAGCGGAATACAAGGCCCGGTATTATCTGACCACTCGCCTTTGGTGGTAGAGTGGCGACACCAGCCCCCCAGATCGCGGATCCCAACATGGAGACTTAGGACAGAGGCACTGCAAGATGAGGGGTTCCGGGAGGATCTGAGGGATGCCATCGAGGAATATTTTAATATAAACACGGGCAGCGTACGCTCTGTGGGGACGCTGTGGGAGGCGTTTAAGGTGGTGGTGCGAGGAGTAGCCATTTCCAAATCTAAAGGGCTCCAAGGGGGTATCGAAAGGGAACCTCAGGAAACGGAGAGGGAGCTGGAGGGCCTCACACGACATGAGGACACTGCCCGTGATAATAGAACAAAGATAAAGGATCTACAGTTAACCTGCAGTTCGCTCTGGGACAGGCTGTGTAGATTAAATTACAAGAAATACACGGCGAGGCTACACGCAGGGGGCGACAAGCCTGGCAGATTGCTGGCCTGGCTGTATAAAAGTGAGAGCCCCCGCTCAGTTATCAGGGAGATTAGGGATGAGGGAGGTCGCATCTGCAACACCCAAGAGGGAGTAAACGAGGAGTTCCTCAAGTTTTATAGACATTTGTATGAGGATACAGGGGAGGATATGGGTCAAGACATACTGGACACATTAGAGGACATAGAGCTGCCCACCCTGGACGACCTAGAATGCGCGGAGTTAGACGCTCCTGTCACCTCGGATGAGCTGGAGGTGGTGATTCAGAGTCTGCCCACGTGCAAGACGCCCGGGTCAGATGGGTTGCCTAGCGAGTTTTACAAGACATACAAGCCGGAGCTGCTTCAGCCACTGCTTGCCATGTTCAACGAGGCCTATGAGCAGGAGGAACTTCCATTGTCCCTTCGCGAGGCTGTGATCATCCCACTCCTGAAACCGGGCAAGCCGGCCGTGGAGTGCGGGTCTTACAGACCTTTGTCCATGCTCAATCAGGACAGCAAAATACTTACGGCAGTGCTGGCTAATAGGCTTAAGAGGGTGATCGGCAAGCTGATACACCCAGATCAGACGGGCTATGTCCCAGGCAGGAACATCACTGATAACCATAGGAGGCTACACCACATCATTGACCAAACTGCGGAAGATACGGGCGAGCTGGCTATTGTGTCGCTAGACGCGGTCAAAGCCTTTGATTCGGTACGGTGGCCTTGGCTGAAAGCAGCCCAGAGGGGATACGGAATGGGACCTGCATACATTAGGTGGGTCCACTTGTTGTACAGCACCCCGATGGCGAGAGTCAAGACAGGACCCATAGTCTCAGATATTTGGCAACTCAGCAGGGGGACCAGACAGGGATGCCCCTGGTCACCCATCCTATACATACTAGCACTAGAGCCGCTGGCAATATGCCTGCGTCAACAATATGGGGAGGTGGGTATTAGCACAGTAAGTGGTAGACACCTGTTATCACTGTATGTGGATGACATGCTTCTCTATCTGCGTTATCCGGAAGAGAACCTGCAGTATGTGCTGGAAGTGAAGGACCATTACGCCACCCTCTCAGGCATATCGGTGAACCCGAGAAAGTCTAGTCTGTTTCCCTTGGGCAGATACAGGGAAGTCCCGTTACAGAGGCTGCCTATCCTGCCAATACCATGGCAGGTTGAGACATTTAGGTATTTGGGAGTAAATATTTACCATAAGATTGAGGCGGAGCATAAACATAATACAGAGAAAGCAATAGAGGGCGTCAAGAACAGCATGGTGTTCTGGTCTAGCTTGCCCCTGACTATGATGGGTAGGTCGGCCTTGCTCAAGATGGTGGTCCTGCCTAGGCTCTTGCATTTTTTTGTGAATGTCCCGTTTTTGATTCCCAGGAGCCTATTTGTCAGACTTCACAGTGGGTGTAGGGGTTTCTTGTGGGGAAACTCCAGAAACAGGGTGGCCCTGTGGAAACTCCAGAACCCGTGCGATATGGGGGGCATAGGCCTGCCGAATTTTGAACTCTATTATCTGGCGGGTTAGCTGCTGTATGTGGCCAGGTGGCTGTCGGCTGAAGATTCGGCGGAAGCCAGGCTTTTGCGGGGAGACTCAGCCCCATACTTTTTGAGGGAAGTGGTGTGGTTGCGAAAGGACAAACTGGTGGGAAGGGGGCGGCTATTGAGGCTGGGCTGGGAGGTCTGGCACAGAACATGGAGAATGATGGGTGATTCGGAGCTGCTCTCCCAGCTCACTGGTGGCGCTGTGCGGGAACGACTCTCAACTATTTGAGTCGGTCCGTAGATACTGGGAACCGGTAGGCTTGGCCACCCTTGGAGACATATGGCAGGAAGGGGAGGCATTGGACTTTCAGAGGTTGCAAGAAGAGACAGGGGTGCATAGAGGCCAATATATAACCTACGCTAGGCTTATGAAACGGGTTAGAGAGAGATGGCCCGAGACGGTGCTAGCTGATGACCCTGATGCCTCCCTGGAAATTATGTATGATATTTCAGAGGGTGGGCACAAAATATCAAGGATATACGAGCTCCTGAGAGCAAAGGCTGGGAAGGAGCTGCTCCAATTGGGACAGGATTGGGAAGAAGAGGTAGGTGGACCTATGACAGACGAGCAATGGGAGAGAGCCCAGAGGTACCATAAAAAGGTGTCCCGGAACGCGAGACTCCAACAACTTCAACTGTATGTTACCCATAGGGCTTATCTGACTCCCGATAAATTGCAAGGTTTGGAGGCTCGGTTACGCAGAAATGCCCCAGGTGTGGGGAGGTGGAAGCAGGGCTGCTACACATGTTTTGGGCTTGCCCGGAGGTGCACAGATTTTGGGATGAGGTTAAAACGAAACTGGCTGGCGGGGGTGTGGTGTTGGACATGGGATCAGCTTGGTCATGCATGCTCGGGATTTTTCCCAGACCCTGGGACTTAAAGCACATAAGCAAAATGAAGGATTTAGCCTATGTCCTGGCCAAGCGCAGGATTGCTATGGGCTGGAACGCGGCCCACAGACCCAGGGTGGAGCTATGGTGGGCGGACCTCCTAAAATGGGCGGAAGCGGAATCCGTAGTTTGGTTTGAAGCGGTCACTAGGGGGGGGTGAGGAGGAAGTAGGGCCTCTGCTGGCCTGGCCGCAATTGGTGACCTCTATGGCAAACCCTCACCATGGTAATAACGAATCAGAGGACTCGGATGATGAGCGGATAGGTACTGCGCTACCCGATAATGCTCCTGCAGATGACACGAGAGAGCCGGCTCTAGTTTGAGGGGGGGAGGGGGGTTGGGGAATTACACTGTGAAATGTGATGGTTTAATGATGCTTCTATGTACTGAAACAGTTGTATTGTGTGGTGTTTTTGTTGGTTTAAAAAAAAAAAAAACCCTGTAGTTAGAGCACACAACATGGCCCACACATAGCTCATGCTCCTAAAATCACAACACTCACCCTGAACAAATAGTGATTGATCCCGACACTCGGAGGGCCATAATGATACTATAGTGATTCAGCTCTGTAAAAGGAAATCCAGTCTGCGCTTTATCCCTACAATCACAGCACCCAGCCTGACCCTATAGTACTTCTTCTCTATAGCAGGAAACCCAAAGCTGACCCTGTAGCACGTTAGCCCTTACAGCCAAAGCAAAGCCAAGACCATAGTGCATCAATGTCTAAGTAGATCTGGTAGAAAATGGGCCAGTAATAGACCTGGTGTGACCTGGAGGGAAATGCCAGAAGGACTGACCCAACAGCCTAGTGTGGGATCGTTGTGTTGGCAAGCGTGGGCCAGTTGGTAATGCAGTGGCTGGCTGGGCCTAAGCAGCAATTAGCAGTGTGTTGCGCTGGTCGCACTCTCTCCATAACAGGTCTGTGCCACCACTTCTGCCTTGTTAAGTCTAATGGAAATCACTGCTAAGGAGACTCGGGCAGGAAAATCTTGAGCGGCATCAGAGTCTCATATGCTCCTCCCGCATCCAGGCCTAATCCCCTTGCATGGTGCCGTGCCATCATGAAGCCCAACATCATGTACTTGCTGAGACCCTTTACCCAAGACCCTGCTGGTCTGGTCTAGTCTTCAGCCTCCTATAAACCTTTCCTCCCTGCAGCTTACCTACCCCGCTGCCTGCTTGCCCTAGAAGCTCTCGTAGCACAGTCCCATCGCAGTCCGCCTAATAGTGAGACACTCAGACAGGAGGCTTTTGCCAGCTAGTGTGCGTGAGCCTGCCTCTCTGCGTGCCTTTAGCTCTCTGGCTAGTGAGACACTCAGACATGAGGCTTTTGCCAGCTAGTGTGCGTGAGCCTGGCCCCTCTGCGTGCCTTTAGCTCTCTGAGGCCACAGTGTCTGCGGAATTGGATGCACCATAAATCCTACCTGCTGCATCAGAAGCTCTTCCCTGTGTGCCAAATGAAGGGATAGAAAAACACTTATATCTGCCAGATGAACATGCCAGGTTCTCCTCGCCAGGATCATTAGCATCACTCTCGCATAAAGCATGGCTCATGAGAATGAGTGGGAATGGAGTGAAAGGATGCATGCATTCCATTCCTGGGAATGGGGGTTCCTGGCACCTCCCCATCCCCCACCATGCCGTAATAATGTGCACAAACCCCTCCCTGTTCTGTTAACCTTTGGTCTAGATCCTAGCACCACCATTCTTCTTTATGTAATGAATGGTGGTTGTGTTGTCCTTATTCACCTCTACAAACATACACCTGATGGACCCAAAAAAAGCCATGAGCGCTAAGTAAATGGCCTGCTGCTCGAGGAGACTGATATGAGGACCGCTTTCCCACTGTTTGAGAGGTTGTCCCCATCAAGCCCATCCCCAACCCATCAGTGAGGCATTGATCATAAGGACCTCTTGAGGCAACTCCAGCCTGAAGGCTTTGTATTTGATAAGATTTGCTATTCAGGATCACCACATGAGTTGGATGCAAGCAGGTGTGAATTTGTGACATCATGGTACACTTCTGGCCACCCACAATTGTTGGTGTCCACCCCCTGCTCCGGCTGTGCTCCTTCCAATGTTGGCTGCAATCGCCTTGACCTACTTCTGTCCATACACCCTACCCTGTACCCCCAGCCTGTTCTTTTGGCTGACCCCTGGGGATGTGCATGGAAGTTAATGTCAAGGCAAGAGGAATCCAGGCCCTTCTAGCTCAGCACTCCCAAGTGCTACTATACAGAGCTGGGCATCGTATCATTATCCCTATCACCCCCTCCCCCACTGCAGCGCTCAATCACTCTCCGTTCACATCGCTGTCAAGCGGCCCTGTACCTTAAGTGGCACCTTCAGTAAGTCCTGCTTTTTTCGGCCATCAACACTTTGCATTCTGGAACTTTCTGATGAGAAAAGTGTATCGCCAAGTCCCAGAGTGCCACGTATTTTAAGACGCTAAATCAGGGTGGGTGAACATCAGTGATTTAAGGGTATTGAAGATACGTTAAGGGGTAAGGTACTCATGTCTGACCTCTCAACGTTTGATGCAAAACCCTGCTCTATCTTAAATAAGGCTTGAAACAGGGGGGAATAGGTTGCAGGCGAGCTACAAAAGAAGTGATATGGGCGTGCATGCGTCAACCCCATGTAGCGCGCTCATAGTAGCGCTCCAGGATGTTCCCAGACCTACAAGATGAAGGTAATTCCATATGTAATTATTCTAAGCCCCCTGGGGCATTGCAATGTCACTCTTTCCTAACAAAACAGTTTGGCAAAATAAAGACTAATTAAGAACTCTCGTCATATACACTTTAAATGTATAATCAAAACCGCTTAGTGTAAATCTTGATTCGAAAGGAGAAATCTATGAGGACCTAAAAACACTGATCACTGCTGCTTGGAAAAAGGGACAGTAGGTAGACTAGTAGAATCTACATAAAGACCTTCAAGCCTTCCTTCCTCTACGGTCACCTTGGCACCTGTTCACAGCCACTTCCTGAACGCTAGCTCTAGCCGACTGGACAGCGACAGTGGGACTGGACCCTGGGTGGGAACCTAGTGGCAGGAGAAGAAGAGGTGCTGCTCAATTGGTGCAAGTGAAACAGACATTATTGCCAATACTCTAACAAGGTAGAAGAGAAACACTTTTTATTGTCTAGGAGGAGAATAGAGGCCACAGCCCTACAAACATCCTAAGCCCCTGCTTTGGAAGCGCCACATTACCTCTGCCTGCAGGAGCTCCTCGCGGTAGGTCTTCGTCAGGTTCCGAATCTGCTCCTCCATCCTCTCAATCAGCAGATCAATGTCGGCCGCCTGTTTCTTCAAGTCCTTCACATATTGGTCATCTTTCCCCTTAAGCTCCTGAAAAAATACAATATGGGTCATAAGGGGTATGCAGCACATTACATCTTCAGCAAGGTGATTCTAGTCAAGCAGGTTTACTTTGGAAATGTTTTAAGGGGAGAAAATAAGATGGGTTAGGCAGAAAGTCTAAAAAACAGACATGGTGGTTGCAAAGCTCTTAAGGCTTTTGGGTACAAATGCGAATCAAAGATTCAGGTGAATCTAGTTAAAGAACTGCGACTTACCTGTGACTTAGCTCACCTGATTTCTTTGGTCATCGAGCACCGTCTTTTGCTGGCAGTCTAGGCTTGGCTATAATATGCTGTGCCTCTCTGCCGTGTACCCTGACTCCTCTCTAGGCTTGGCTATATATGCTGTGCCTCTCTGCTGTGTACCCTGACTCCTCTCTAGGCCTGGCTATATATGATGTGCCTCTCTGCTGTGTACCCTGACTCCTCTCTAGGCTTGGCTATATATGCTGTGGCTCTCTGCCGTGTACCCTGACTCCTCTCTAGGCTTGGCTATATATGCTGTGCCTCTCTGCCGAGTACCCTGACTCCTCTCTAGGCTTGGCTATATATCCTGTGCCTTTCTGCTGTGTACCTTGACTCCTCTCTAGGCTTGGCTATATATCCTGTGCCTCTCTGCTGTGTACCCTGACTCCTCTCTAGGCTTGGCTATATATGCTGTGCCTCTCTGCTGTGTACCCGGACTCCTCTCTAGGCTTGGCTATATATGCTGTGCCCCTCTGCTGTGTACACTGACTCATCTCTAGGCTTGGCTATATATTATGTGCCTCTCTGCTGTTTACCCTGACTCCTCTATAGGCTTGGCTATATATGCTATGCCTCTCAGCTGTGTACCCTGACTCATCTCTAGGCTTGGCTACATATGCCGTGCCTCTCTGCTGTGTACCCCGACTCCTCTCTAGGCTTGGTTATATATGCTGTGCCTCTCTGCTGTGTACCCTGACTCCTCTCTTGGCTTGGCTATATATGCTGTGCCTCTCTGCTGTGTACCCCGACTCCTCTCTGGGCTTGGCTATATATGCTGTGCCTCTCTGCTGAGTACCTGGACTCCTCTCAAGGCTTGGCTATATATGCTGTGCATCTCTGCTGTGTACCCTGACTCCTCTCTAGGCTTGGCTATATATGCTGTGCCTCTCTGCTGTGTACCCTGACTCCTCTCTAAGCTTGGATTTATATGCTGTGCCTCTCTGCTGTGTACCCTGACTCCTCTCTGGGCATGGCTATATATGCTGTGCCTCTCTGCTGTGTAGCCTGACTCCTCTCTAGGCTTGGCTACATATGCTGTGCCTCTCTGCTGTGTACCATGACTCCTCTCCAGGCTTGGCTACATATGCCATGCCTCTCTGCTGTGTACCGTGCCTCTCTGCTGTGTACCCTGACTCCGCTCTAGGATTGGCTATATATGCTGTGCCTCTCTGCTGTGTATCCTGACTCCTCTCTAAGCTTGGCTATATATGCTGTGCTTCTCTGCTAAGTACCCGGACTCCTCTCAAGGCTTGGCTATATATGCTGTGCATCTCAGCTGTGTTCACTGACTCATCTCTAGGCTTGGCTATATATGCTGTGCCTCTCTGCTGTGTACCGTGCCTCTCTGCTGTGTACCCTGACTTCGCTCTAGGATTGGCTATATATGCTGTGCCTCTCTGCTGTGTATCCTGACTCCTCTCTAAGCTTGGCTATATATGCTGTGCTTCTCTGCTGAGTACCCGGACTCCTCTCAACGCTTGGCTATATATGCTGTGCATCTCAGCTGTGTTCACTGACTCATCTCTAGGCTTGGCTATATATGCTGTGCCTCTCTGCTGTTTACCCTGACTCCTCTCTAGGCTTGGCTATATATACTGTGCCTCTCTGCTGAGTACCCTGACCCCTCTCTAGGCTTGGCTATATATGCTGTGCCTCGCTGCTGTGCACCCTGACCCCTGTCTAGGCTTGGCTATATATGCTGTGCCTCTCTGCTGAGTAGCCTGACTACTCTCTAGACTTGGCTATATATGCTGTGCCTCTCTGCTGTGCACCCTGACTCCTCTGTAGGCTTGACTATATATGCTGTGCCTCTCTGCTGAGTACCCTGACTCCTCTCTAGGCTTGACTATATATGCTGTGCCTCTCTGCTGAGTACCCTGACTCCTCTCTAGGCTTGACTATATATGCTGTGCCTCTCTGCTGTGTACACTGACTCATCTCTAGGCTTGGCTATATATGCTGTGCCTCTCTGCTGTGAACCCTGACTCCTCTCTAGGCTTGGCTATATATGATGTGCCTCTCTGCTGTGTACCCTGACTCCTCTCTAGGCTTGGCTATATATGCTGTGCCTCTCTGCTGTGTACCCTGACTCCTCTCTGGGCTTGGCTATATATGCTGTGCCTCTCTGCCGTGTACCCTGACTCCTCTCTAGGCTTGGCTATATATGTTGTGCCTCTCTGCTGTATACTCTGACTCCTCTCTAGGCTTGGCTATATATGATGTGCCTCTCTGCTGTGTACCCTGACTCATCTCTAGGCTCGGCTACATATGCCGTGCCTCTCTGCTGTGTACCCTGACTCCTCTCTAGGCTTGGCTATATATGCTGTGCCTCTCTGCCGAGTACCCTGACTCCTCTCTAGGCTTGGCTATATATGCTGTGCCTCTCTGCTGAGTACCCTGACTCCTCTCTAGGCTTGGCTATACATGCTGTGCCTCTCTGCTGAGTACCCTGACTCCTCTCTAGGCTTGGCTATATATTCTTTGCCTCTCTGCTATCTACCCTGACTCCTCCCGTTGCCCCATGATACCACACACCATTTTGCAATGGGAAACACTGATCAGAAGTTGAAGATAATCAAAACATACCCCCCCCCTCCGACATTGGTTGGATAAGAATCCAG
The DNA here is from genome assembly GCF_040938575.1 of Ambystoma mexicanum. Lineage (NCBI taxonomy): Eukaryota > Metazoa > Chordata > Amphibia > Caudata > Ambystomatidae > Ambystoma > Ambystoma mexicanum. Next base: position 1,305,631,833 of record NC_090933.1, read on the forward strand.
CTTATAGTGATTTTGTGCTCGCAACAATGAAGCAAAACATTTATAATTTTTCAGTGTGCCGCAATATTTGTGAAATGCCACAAAAAAAGTGCAAAATACAGTATTTTACCCATCTGTCACTTATTGTAATTACTCTGATTGACAAAATCAGTGCTCAATGCACTAGTGGTTTTGAGTCTCAACAGACATCACTACATGAAAGAACTCCCTTTTTTCCATCCAGAGGCGCAATAAGAATAAAGGAAATGGCATTATGAAAGTTTAGTACCTAACTAGAACTATTTTATTTTAGCAAAAATGCTGCAAAATGTACATATTTGTGCTACAATATTTCCTTTTTCTTGCTGCAAAATGTGAAAATCAAGGGCACTATATAACTGGAGGCTGGGGGGACTGATTCTCTAACATTTGCACCTATTCTAAAGGTTTTGCTGCTTAGGGAATATGAAATTGAGCAAACATGTTTTGCCCCAATCTGCATCATCTAAAAACATTTGCACTGGGGCAAAAATGAATGAGGCCGTTTTTTGTGTTTCATATGCTGCATAACATAACAAATGTGTTCATAACATTTATTTTTATGTTACACAGCAAACCTGATAATAAACAAAAAAGAAGCAAAATGGGTCGTAAACTCATGAGTTCCATTTTTTGTGCACAAGAGCAAAGCTTAGATAATCTGACCCCTTATGTGCTGTATCGGTAACTCGAAGAAAGGGTAAAATGTACGCGATCCAAGTGCAACTCAAACAGTGGCTGTACGGTCCAATGTCTTAATGAGGAACGAGTTGGCCTAATGCCTATTGGAGCTAGTGGAAACTCTCAAACTGAAGGAGGGACTTTATTTTATTATTTATTTATTTATTTATTGCATTTGATTGTACGCCCAAACCCAAGGGTATCACGGCGTAATATTACAAGAATACTTTCAAACTTGCGGTTACATGACTGCTTACAAACTTCTTGGTTACATGGTAGAAGTGCTTGGTGATGATTACAGTCATAGTTACATAGTTTCTGGTCCGACGGTAAGGTTACACGGTAAGGCATAGTAGAGCGGTCAGATTAGTATTTTTTGAAAAGCCAAGTTTTTAACTATTTTTTGAATTGTGGGTGGGAGGGCTCATTACAAATGTTGTAGGGGAGTGAGTTCCAAATTCTGGGGGCAGCTACCACGACTTCTATAATAAACAGTGTGAGGATAGGCTGAAATAAATGGTGATCCCTTCATGCTCCCAATAATCCCCTAATTATCAACCACGAAGGCCCAAACCTTTTCTTATAAGTCCCTGACCCTTCATGTATTCCCTACTTCTAATAAAGAAAGACAACAAAAGGTGGGCCAAAAAAGTCCTCAAATCCAATCTTGATGGGAGGCAGAGGTGAGACGCTTTTACCCAGAGGGGACCGGAAGCCGGTGGGATGGGTGTCCGCCTGTGGATGCCGTCGGAAGGCGTGCCACAGAAACCTTGGACTAAATGAGGTGCACTGAAGTAAAGTGAAGTGAGGAATGTACACACAAGGTGCACTGAGGCAACAATTTTGGGTGCAAAAGCCGACTTGTTTGTCCTGAGGATGGCTGAAGGAGTAGTGTTGCCCTGCTTTACCCATCAAGACCCCGAGAAATCTAATTGTGGATATACCTATAGTGACTGACTCTGATTCTCGGGTTGAAATAGCTGACCAAGCATGAAAGAATGACTAGTGGATCAGTAACGTGTGAGGAAGGAGGAAATACTATAGCAACTACTAAGTTTGCATCTCTGGGCTATAAATATGATAATCCATGCAACCAAGTTTCAGTTGTTGAGAATCTACAGAAAGTGATTTCTGAGGATCATGTTGGAGTGTGATGCTTGAGCTAAAACATGGCGCTGCTGCGCAGTGCATTCATAATAGATATTTATTCCATGCCTCAGTGGAAGCTGCACATGCCTCAGCCTCGGACACAGCGCTGGGAAAGCTAGGATCCACAGGTGCCGGCTGGTACCCGATAAGAAGGTATGTTATTACCGTGCCAAGGTTGAAGATGAGTTATGGAATTGTTTTCTGTGGTGCTTTAGGAGAGGAAAGCGCTTTGCTCTTTGGGGTTACTGTGGGTTGACCTGGCTGGCAACCAGCGGTCACTCATCAATGCGCAAGCGCTAATGCCAGAAGGTTCGAGAAATTGCCACCCCTTTTGAGGAGGGCATATATGCGGAGCTCTGGAAAGGTCAGGCGGGAAAAGCACAAAGACCTCAGTCGGAGGGGGAACGCCTTGTTCCGAAATCCCTGTGGGTTGTTGTGCTCTCGGCCTGGCTGTTACCGGGGTCTTTCAGCCGCTTCTGGCGAGATGAGGAATTCAGTTACACCCATGGTGATGCATTCTTGCTAACTTACTATCTTTTCTGTGATTTATTTCTGTGTTATCACTTATTGCTTATGTATGTGTAACTATGAATAAATAGCCGTATAAGTGCTCCTTATCCTCTAATTGCGCATGTGAGTTGAAGTCATTGCTTCGTCTACCTGCGTTCAAAGTATTTGCTCTGCAAATGTACGGGTGATAAATAACTGTCAGTGCACTCTTGGCGAGCAAGACAATTTTGCGACGAGGATGGGATGTTTGTGATGAATTGCTCCAAATATTAAAGAATCTGTTTGAAAGCAGATAGGCTTTGCTTACATTGCAAGCAAAGGTTTGTTTTCATTCGGCAGTGAGTGTCAGACTGTATTAATCTGTTTTTTTTGTGTGTGTGTGTGCGTGCTTGCACGAGTGAAAGAGTGACTGCAGAGGAAAAAGAAAAAAAAGAGGTTTTGCAAATGACTGTAATGATGAATAGTCTGTTCAGGAAAAAGGGTGTTCCCGCTGGCGGTGAATGTCCCGATGTGATGATTCCAGGGTGGACTAAGAGCCCATATGATAAGTTGGCCCAGGTGTGGGCATGTGGCGCTGGGTTGAGTGAAACATGGGACGATGGCTTAGGAGAAGCCGCTCCATCAGAAGTAATGATTTGTTTATAACAGATTTCAGTAGAGAGAGGAAAGGAATGCGCTGCACTAGGCAGGCGGGGTTGGGTTCTCTTGCATGCCTACAGGAAAATACATCAGAAAAATGTGGAAATTAAAGCATATTTTGCGATTAGAAAAAGAATTGGCTGCTGAACGGCAAATCGGCTTAATGCAGCAATTACAAATGAAGCTTTTTAAAGGCAAGGCTGATAAATATCAGGCTGTGGCAGAGAGGGCAGCAGTTAGAGTGGCCCAGGACAAATATAGAAAAAGACGAGGGGGATCAACCAAAGGAAAGTGGCAGCTGTAATCGCTACCGCAGGTGTGGATTAGGACCCTGATAAGTGCGATGGAGACATTTGTGACTCAACAAGCCCAGAGAGCAGCTCGGCAAAGGAGTCAGATTCCAAAGCAGAATTTAATCAAAAGACAGTGGCGGCTAAGCCGGTTAGAAGACGGCGTGCCAGACCCCACCCGCAGAATCCTGCAGGCGGGGTTGTGGATTTAACCACGCTGGAAGAACACACTCAGCAGGAGGTTGGGGAAATCATTACTCGTTTGAGGCAAAAGTCAGGGGAACCTTTAATGACATGGATGGTGAGATTGCTAGATGGAGGCACCGCAGGGTTGTTGGTAGATTCCACAGACTCACCGCGCTTTTTGCCTTTGTCAACTGACACCAATGTACAGGAGGTCATAAGGGCAGGCCCGCCCCCTAACTATAATGGGCAAGCTTCACAGTTGTCTTTGTTGCACCTAGCAGCCCAGGCATGTAACCTCAAGTATCCTATTACCACAGATTGGCCTAGCGAGGAAAAGAAGTGGTACACTTTGAAAGAGGCGATTCAAAAGGTCAGAGAGCATGCTATGAAGGAGGCAATTCATGTAGATGAACCAGGACACATAGGGGGTCGTGCCGCTTTCAGTTTCAACCAGGAATATGGTGATCAGAACTGCCCCGCCCGCATACAAAAGTGTCATTATGACTTTGCTCGTAGGCATGACGGGAAAACCCACTGATGAAGTAATGAATGCCATCCCGCAACTGGCAGACTTAGGGGAGTGGGACAAGAGTGAAGAGAAGCCGCGGGAGAGAGAGGGGCGTGGTGAGAGAAGAACTGAAGGCAGGAGGCAAGATAGTAGAGACTCCCGAGTGTCCAGAAAAGACATGTTTTTGGCCTTGTTAAAAGATGGTGTGCCACATCAAGAAATTGATGGCACTGAAACCAGGGTAATGTGTGAACTATACAAAAAGAGAGGGCTTGCAGCCAAAGAGCGCTATAAAGAAGTCAAGAAACAGGTGGTGACTAAGCCACAGAGGGACACCTCACCTTCCTCCCCTCCTGAGGAAGAACAGGAAGAAGGGACTATGGGGATTCCTTCCCTGTACCAGCCAACATATGCTGATTTAAGGTAGGTGGTGAGTGCGATGTTAGAGGCAGAGTCAGGTTACACTCATTCAAAATTTGACTAGGGTTACGGCCAAGCTCGGGCAGCATCCGCTTTCATTAAAAGTTGATAGGGGGCACCATGTTAATGTTAATATTTTTTGGGGGCTGGGAAATACGCAAGGGGTGCGAGCATTGATAAGACACCGGGCGGAGGCCTTTCTGATTCATGGAAATCTGACATGATTCAAGGGCAGACACTTTACCATTACAGGGCTAGGGGGGAAGGAGACCCCCGCAGTACAAACTGAGGTGGAGATGAAAATAGGAAATTTGACTATGCAGAAATACCAAGTGTTGATTGTACCGATACCTGAATACATAATTGGATTTGACTTTTGGAAGGGTTGACTTTGGGACTTGGAGGTAAAACGTATCAGTTTGGGGTGAGTGCATTGACCTGCACACCCATTACCATAGGCAAATTGAAGATGCCCCCAGTGCAGGTGCCTGTGGCGACCAAGCGGGTAGCGATGAAACAAAACCGCATTCCCAGGAGGCACAAGGAAATTTCAGACACCATCAAAGGGTACGTGGAGGCGGGTGTGTTACGCCCTATTACTACCATGTGGAACAACCCTCTCTGGCCTGTCAAAAAAGGGGACGTGTCTTGGAGGATGACCGTGGATTACCGCGAGTTAAATAAACTCTTGGAACGGGCGTCAGTACACATTCACGAAGTTACCTATGGGATACATACATAGCCCGACTATCTGTCACCGGATGGTGGCAGAGCACTTAGACAAGATACCGTGTAAACCTGACATACAAATCTCTCACTACATTGATGATATTTTGATTCAGGGCAAGGATGAGAGAAGTGTGCAAAACCAGTTAGAAGTCATTAAGGAAGGATGGGAGATTAACCTGAACAAAATTCAAGGGCCAGCTGAGACAGTGATATTCCTAGGGATTCAGTGGCATAATGGGCATCGAGAGATGGTGCCGAAGGCCCGACAGAAAATACTTGAGTTCACCACTCCAATGAACAAAAAGCAAGCTCAGCAGTTCCTAGGGCTGTTTGGGTTTTGGAGACAGCACATTCCCATTTAGGGAATATACCGGCCCCCCCTCTACAAAGTAACATGAAAGATATATGAGTCTCAGTGGGGGGAGGAGCAGCAAAAAGCATTTGATTTGGCGAAAGACACAGTGCAGCAGGTGCTTGACTTATGGCCATTGAAGGAAGGTGTGTGGCAAAAACAGGACAGGAAACGTGTGCCATTGGGGTTCTGGAGTCGTAAGTTGCCCGATGCTGGTAACTCATACACTCTGTTTGAGAAGCAGTTGCTGGCATGTTATTGGGCCCTGGTCGATACTGAGCAAATGACAGTGGGGCATGATGTGTTGATGAGGCTGGGAAATCCCGATTATGGAATGGGTGCTGAGCTCTCCTAAAACACACAGAATAGGACACGCTCAAGAAGCCAGTATAATTAAATGGAAATGGTACATTCAAGACAGAGCTAAATCAGGGAATAGTGGGGTTGCAAAATTACATGAGCAGGTAGCCAACATACACCCGAAGATTACATACCACCGGAAGTGTCTGGGAAATACGAGTCTCCTGTGAAATGGGGAGTACCTTATGGCGATCTGACCGTAGAGCAGACAGAGCATGCCTGGTTTACAAATGGCTCGGCCCGATATGTAGGAACCGAGCGATACTGGAAAGTGGTGTCCTACAGTTCCAAGACTAAAAAGATTTTGACCACGTCAGGGAAAGGGAAGAGCAGCCAGTTTGGAGAACTTTACGCAGTTTACCAAGCATTGAAACAAGAGACCCCTGGTCGATGTCATTTGTACACAGATTCATGGTCATTGGCGAATGGATTGGCGGTGTGGCTGCCGACCTGGCAAAAGAATGGGTGGATGATTCATTCAAAACAGTTGTGGGGAAAAGAACTGTGGCAAGATATTGCAGAAATGTTAACACAAAGTGAAGTCACTGTGTATCATGTGGATGCGCATTGTGCTACAGATTCATTAGAACGTTGGTTTAATTCTGTTGCAGATGAACACACCAAGATTTCATCTGTGGATGCGGAGGCTCAGGAACATGATTTGGAGGGTTTGACCAAAGTGGGCTCACCAGAAATGTGGGAACCTTGGAGAAAAGGCTACTATCAGGTGGGCACAAGCTTGAGGAATCAGTATTCCTTTAGAGGTAGTGAAAACAATAATTTTGCAATGTCCGGTGTGCCAACACCAACAGCATAGGCCTATCCCTCAGATTGTCCAAGGTACGTTGTAGAGAGGAAAGTTACCAGGTCAAATTTGGTAGATTGATTATATCGGTCCTCTGACAATCAGCAAAGACTGTCAGTATGCATGCACCATTGTGGATAAATACTCTGGATATATGATGGTTTTGCCATACAAACGTGCTACACAACTGACCACCATTAATTTGTTAGATCAGATCCTGTTGCATTACGGAGTGCCTTTGCAAATTCAAAGTGACAATGGGTCACACTTAAAAGGCAAATTACTTCAGGACTATTGTCAGGAAAAGAGTATTGAGTGGCTCTACCATGTTCCCTACCACCCCGAAGCATCAGGATTAATTAAAAGGATCAATGGTTTGTTGAAAGAACAGCTGCGCAAATCTGGAGATGGCAGTTTAGCAGGCTGGCGTGATCGTGTGTTTGATGCGGTGCAAAGTGCTAAACAATAGGCCTGTGAATAATCATGAGACTCCATTGTTGCGACTAATGACTCCTGCTTTACAGATTTAACCCAACTCAGTTAGAGAGACTCTATTGTACTGGGAAGTTACCCCGGGTTCTTTAGCTCCCTATCGGGCGACACCAGAGTCAGCAGGGGTAGACTTGCATTCTCATGAAGAAATCAGATTAGACCCGAGAGGGAATGTTGTGATTGAAACAGGGATTGGAGTACAAATTCCTCCCGAGCATATGGGATGAATTGCCCCTAAATCTGGATTAGCATTGAAGGGAGTTCAAGTGCTGGGAGGGGTCATTGACGCTGATTACCAAGGCAAAATCAAAGTCATCTTAATGAATAGTGGGGACAAAGTGTTACCGATTCATAATGGCGATTGAGTGGCCCAGTTGATTATTGTTCCTGTTAAGTTGTCCATAATCAAAAAGGGGGAGCCTCCCACAGTGTTAACTACTCGTGGGAATCAGGGTTTTGGCTCTTCAGAGAGTATGGTATCGGGTGTAAAGGTGTGGGTCGAAAGTCCAAGTGGGCCACCGGTGCCCGCAGATGTTATTGCATTAGGCAAAGACCAGGTAGTCTTAGTAATGGAACCCGGCAAAGAAAAATGGCAGTATGTGCCTGCAGACAAATGTTACCTAAGAGAGTGATTTTCAACACTGATATCTCTTTTCTGGGTTTGTCTTGTAGATCCTGTGTCTGGCTGGTGTAATTGTGGTACTAAATGGACTCCGTTTGGGAGAGTCAAACGGCATGCTGCTACCAATGAGAAATGTCACATCTGTGCCAGCGATCAAGGAGAAACTGATGATGATGAGTAATGATGTCCAAAAGCCGCCCTATGCCGATGCCGAAAAGCTAGCCAGGCCGAAGAAATGGATTCGTGGAATGGGGCAAACACGTAAGGTGCAAGCGCAAACAACGTTGATGCTAGCTATGAAAGAGATGTCTTTAGGACGATGAAGATATTCCCCGATGATTACCCAAACGGAGAATATGTGGACATATTTGGCACAACAGGTACTGAACATTATGCACTTTTGACTTACTGACGTGCCCAATGCTGAAGCTTTGCTGACTACTTGCTTAGTAACGGTGCCAACGCCAGTTCCGGTTCTAAAGCACATTTTTGGCTTCATGCACCATGATTCTGCGGTACAAGATTCCGACGTCAGACAGTCTTTTTCTGTCTACGAGTACTGCAGGTTTTGACAGGAAACAGATCGCAAATGGAGCAACCTGACACGTATTATAACTTACAATGTGACTCAAGGAGATGTCTGTTATTTTATGACCTGTCGACCGAGTGAAATTGGCAAATGCCAACAGCTGAATTTAACAAAACAGGGAAATCAAACTGTATTTGAGAAAGGGTTGTGTTCACGAGTTCCAAGCACATGTACCAGTGTGAACAATACTATGTCTTTCAATCATACAGTGATAGCTGCCAGTCATCTAAATCATGTGAAACTTCCAACAGGATGGCTCTTCTCATATGGCAACATCACATGAACTTTGCAGCTAACATTTCCGGAGGTCCATGTGCCTTAACTCGATTAGGATTAATGATGTTCCCTTTACACCCAGCAATGTCTCGAAGCAAAAGGTCAACTTTTGAATCTGTGCGTCTATCTCCAGATTGTGATTCACATGTGCATTTGCTATCAGAGACTGAGGTTTTAGCATTAGCCCTTTCATTCGTGGGAATTTGGGGTTTAGCTGCTGGGGGCTACAAATCTTTAATTAAACTCTCATGTTTAGTAGTAAAAGGACTTAACAGTACTTCTCAAGCATTAGAAGAGTTGCTCCTTTTTAGCAAAGTTATTAGAAAAGCAACTTTGCAAAACAGGGCTGCCGTTGATTATCTATTGCCGAAACATAACTTGGGTTGTAACACAGTTGAAGGTATGTGTTCTTTTAATCTAAGTGACCATTCACAATCCGTTGAAAGTCATATTCAAGGTTTGAGGACCTCATTTCCCAAATGTCTGAAGATCATACTGGGAATTGGTGGGATTGGTTATTTTCATGGATTCCTGATATTGGGGGTACACTGCGTTACGCCTTTGCTTGCATTTGTATTATATTAGCTATTATAATAGCTGGTTGTTGTTGTATTCAATCTATTCCCAACTTAGTTCTGAAGTTTCGTTGGTTTCAAAGACCGGCTCCTTTACTACTAAGCTATGGAAAGTAAATATCCAAGGGTGGATTGTGATGCTTGAGCTAAAACATGGCGCTGGTGCGCAGTGCATTCATAATGGATATTTATTCCATGCCTCAGTGGAAGCTGCACATGCCTCAGCCACGGACACAGCGCTGGGAAAGCTAGGATCCACAGGTACCGGCTGGTACCCGATAAGAAGGTATGTTATTACCGTGCCAAGGTTGAAGATGAGTTATGGAATTGTTTTCCGTGGTGCTTTAGGAGAGGGAAGCGCTTTGCTCCTTGGGGTTACTGTCGGTTGACCCGGCCGACAACCAACGATCACTCATCAATGCGCAAGCGCTAATGCCAGAAGGTTTGAGAAATTGCCACCTGTTTTGAGGAGGGCATATATGCAGAGCTCTGGAAAGGTCAGGCGGGAAAAGCACAAAGACCTCAGTCAGAGGGGGGACGCCTTGTTCCAAAATCCCCGTGGGTTGTTGTGCTCTCGGCCTGGCTGTTACCGGGGTCTTTCAGTCGCTTCTGGCGAGATGAGGAATTCAGTTACGCCCATGGTGATGTATTCTTGCTAACTTACTATCTTTTCTGCAATTTATTTCTGTGTTATCACTTATTGCTTATGTATGTGTGACTATCAATAAATAGCCATATAAGTGCTCCATATCCTCTAATTGCGCGTGTGCGTCTAATTCATTGCTTCGTCTACCTGCGTTCAAATTATTTGCTCGCCAAATGTAATGGTGATAAATAACTGTCCGTGCACTCTTGGCGAGCAAGACATGGAGTGACGGCAAAACGTTTCTTAAATGTCTTTCAGAGGTAACAAGAGATAACCGAGTAAACAGAGATAACAAGACTAATATTCAAGGTGCAATAACTCTTTCCTGACTAATTTCATTAACAGACGTTCAAATCAGTGCCACGGCAATCAAACTAAACTTCATTTTCATAACTCTGGGCATCCAAGGTTTCTGTTAATGGCACTCTTCTTGTTTCCATGAGAACAACATAATTTTTGAGGGTGAATGACATTAAACATATTACTACACCATTGTACCAACCTCAAGCAAATAGGTTGGTAGAACGATTTAACTGAATGGTGAAAGACAGAATACATTTGTGCAAGAGCTGAAGAGTGTAGTTGTCTGTTGGTACAAGAGAAATTACAAATGCATATAAAGCAGGGCAAATACTACAACAGGGAGATCGCCTTTTGAAGTAATATGGGGAAGATATCTCAGGAGCATAACATGTCTACAATGTTTAGAAGATATGATGAGAGACAGCAAGGACAAAAAGTAGGAGCGTAGTAGATATGAATAAACTACAAGAGAGTAAAGACAAAATGAAGAGGCAGTATGACATGAGAAAGGCGGAAGGGTATGTTGGCATCAAACGTGAAACAGTGGTTAGAATTAAGTTACCTTACAATGGGGCTCATTACAACCTGGCCAGTGGAGAATGAATGTGCCGGTATTACTATATCACAGCACATTTCCGCACCGGCCAAGTACAAGTTTACCAGTGGGGTGGAGGAATTACCTGGAGGTCATTCTGCCACCCTACACTGGCACTCATAATCCAGCAGTAACTCTCCCGGACTGAGTGCCGGTAACGGTATAACCAATTGCTGGTATCCCGACGGAATTACTGCCAGCATACCGGCAAAGTTGTAATATGCCCCAATGTCCACAAAGGAGAGTCTAAATATGGACAACCAATAAAAGCATTGAGAGTGACAAGAACCAACGTACTCACTGCAGATGGACATTGGTGGGGTCTAAATAGGATTGCAAAACTATCTTAATGTGGGTGGAATGCATTTATGTGATTATGGGAAGAGGAGAGAGATGTTATGTCTTAGTACTGGTTATGCCATTTAGAGAATGTTGGTTCTAGAGTGACAGGAAGGATCAATGGAGAGAAGAGTGAGAGAAGGAAAAGAGAAGGAGGTTGAGTAAGGAGGCTGTGGATACGTGTGAGGAATACATTTTATATAAATATATTAAGACTCATTATATTCAAAATGACAACACTTAGCACCTGCACGGGTGCTAAGGATGTTGGAAAAAAAAGAAATGGCCTTGTAGTGTGGCATTGTACTGTGCCATATTTTCTGAAGTCTGTGTATATGTTGATGATGTTGCAGTCATCAACAGAGAAAATGGATTTCAGGAACTAGAGCGTAGCACCAAAGTGTGCTGCAAGGTAAGTGTTTTATTTCTTCCAAATGCATGGTGCTAAGGGTATGCAATTACAAAAATAATGTGGTGTGGTACTATGCCATGCCGTATTTTCCAAAGGCTGTTTCTCTGTTGATGATGCAACACTCTTTCACAGAGAAAATGGATTTGATGAAATAGGGCGTGGTGCCGAAGTGCACCACAAGGTAAGTGTGTTTTTTCCTGAATTAAATACCCTTAGCAAAAGGGTGTTCAATTTAAATAAAACATATGCCCTTGCAGTGTGGCTTTGTGCTGTGCTGTACGTTCTGTAGGCCGTTTTCCTGTTGATGATGTGACAGTCTTCAACAGAGAAAATGGATTCGAGGAAGTAGGGTGTGGCGCCGAACTGTGCCGCATGGCAATTGTGTTTTTTACAATTAAGCACTCTTAGCTCCTGGATGGTGCTAAGGGTGTTCAATTAAAAAAGAAAAGAGGACTTTGCGATATAATGTGAGGTCCGCGGTGGTGGGCTGAGGCTGCCGGCAACGGCACTGCTGCCTGCGTTAAGGGACCCTTGTTTCATTTGGGCCTTTAATTTGGGCGGCCAGCGTTGGTGCTTAATATTAAATCCACTCCCCCCTAGTTTAGATCTTTCCCTTATCGACGTCCGATAGTGGAGTGTCTTTAGGTATCTTAAAGTACTGCCAGCAAAGGGAAGGTATGAACCTCCTACAAGGGCATTTTTTGGGTGGAGCTGGCAGCTCTACCCAATCAACATCTTCCAGGTCCTCAGAGACAGTGACGAGGTTGATCTCTTCATTGCTAGCCACTGGGCTATTACAAGTCCGGCGGCCGGGAAGTCAGACGCCGGTAATTTTGTTAATCCCCATTCCCATAGAGTCCCATTGGACTCTATGGGAGTGGGAACACGGAAGTACTGGCACCGTTAAGAACGGTGCAGGGCTTCCGTTATGGCTTTGCCTACCGTGACTGCTGTGCCCGGCAGGAACAGACCTGTCGGGCACAGTGGCTCCGGCAGGCAAACACAGCATGAGGGCCATTGTTCATCAATCTAGATCCCATAACACCACATCCCCCTTTCTCATCTCAGTACTTTTGCAGTTCTCGATCTTTGGGGGGAAAAGCATTCATATTTATAGGTACTCTTTAAAAAGAGTTCTGTGTTTATAATGTGTAAGGTAGATTTGTGTGCCAACTCAGCCTTCCTCAAGACAGTACCTCTCTAATCATTTCTTGCTATTCCTCATCACAGTCCCCATCTACCTCACCTTACTCTTCTTTGTCACAGTACCCAACTACACAACTTCAGTCTTCCTCATCATAGTCACCCACTAGCCCCACTTCGCTCTTCCATGTCACAGTACACTATTTTTAATCCCTTCTTATCTAGAGGACAAAAGAAAAGAGGAAATACTTGATAAACTTGATGATGCGGAGCTCAAGAACAGATATTAATAACAATTCATATGACATCAGGTAGGTTATCCGAAAAAAAGGCAGAATGGGAGGTATAGCATAACACAACCACTGAAATTCAATGACAAAACTACAGTTAAGGGACAGTTAATGTGAATAAATTCAGTGACAAAAAATTAGTTGAAGTGACATTCAGGGTAAACAATCTACTGGGGGATAGTCTCAGAGGAGTGGGATGTACGATCAGGCACTAGACAGGGCCGTCCACCCTCTACAATCTTGTTTCTTATGGCTCTGCAACCTCTTGCAGCATATATGAGGAAAGAGTTTAGGGATGCCGCTATAGTGGTGGGTGCACATCGACATTTGATTTCTTTATACGCAGGCGATATCCTTTTGTATGTGAACATCCTAAAAGTGAATTGGCCCTATATGTTGGAGGTGATAGAGAATCTTGTTGTGCTGTCAGGCATTAGGAGTACCTGGACTACGCCCTGTCTGTTTCCCTTGGCTGGACTTCAGAGCGGCTCGGATATGCTGGGGAGTATGGTGCAGCTGCGTTAGGCGCACGTTTATTTAAATATTTGGGTATAGAAATTCATCATATGATGCTTGACACGCATCTTCACAATACAGTTAGAGCTAGGATGTGTCCGACACTGGAACTTTGGGAACAGATGCCACTGTCCTTGGTGGGAAGAATAGCTTTAGTAAAAATTATACTCCTACCAAGAATGCTGTATTGTTATGAAAATGTGGTATTTGCGGTACCAGACAGGCATTTTGAGATCCAACATGTGAATGTTAAGGACTTGATTGAGGCAAACTCCAGAAAGAAAATAGCTCTAACGACTCCACAACAGCTGCATTGAAGAGGAGGCCTGCAGGTCCCAGATGTGGAACTTTATTATTTAGTGGCTGCAAGGAAGGCATGGTATCAACAGTAAGACAGACAAGTGACCACAGTTCAAGAGTGTCTATTGAACTTCAACAAGGGTATGATAAACGCCTATCTAATCCTAAATCTACAGATGGGAGCAAGCTACGACCATCAAATAATAACACAGTCCTAGTGGTGTCTTGTCTAAATAAAAGGGCCTATACTAAAAAGCCTATTGCCAATCTTTGCTTCTAAATACAAATAGTGTGTGGGTAGTGTTTATGAACAACAAAGAAGTGTTCACAAAAATGATATGTCAGGATGTTCAGGGCGTTGGCCTCCCTTCCCCATGTTTTCTGCACGGGACAAGGAGGTTCACTCGAGCGTAGCACAATCTCTGGTTTCTTTAGCACGAGGATACAGTTCAATCATTAGCATCAGGGCCTACTGTGCCCAAGTTGCAACCCCTAAATGATGTCCCTGCCCACGTGGCGCCAGACCACTCTGTTTATGGTATCTCTCTTGGCTTCAAAAGTTCAGTCACTCATCTGCTTTTTAATTATATTTGCATCTCTTGTCTCATACGCTTCACACACTTTTCTCTTCAGTTTTCTCTATACATGTTGCCACTTCCAACCTTGGCTTTACCACAGACCGGTCTGGTATCAGTCTCTCCAACTCACCGGCTATTCTGACTTTACTGGTGCTGCTTTGTTGTAGGAGCCAAGGATAGTACCACAGCAGTAAACAATCCGCCCTGCTTTGGCTATCGAAGCAGGAGAGCCCTGGGTACCTCCAAAACAAAATGCAGGTTTCTTCAGCTTTGATTCCAGGTCTTACGTTTCTTATTCTCGAAGGCTCATGAAAGTAACAGTCGTTCTCTGAAAAGGTCAAGGGCACTTCCCTCCTTGCAACCCTCTTCGGTCTTGCCGTCTTTCTCCTCGTATTAAACTGCCATCTTAGAACTGCTGCTTTCTCGTTTGCTTTGCCTTGCTCATAGTGTAGTTTCGTGCTACGCCTTTTATCGGTGTGAGGAATGGTGATGGAAGTCCGGTGTGTGTGTAATGATTACTAATTGCCTGACCCTGCCTGACCATTGTATTCTAACATGTCATGTATACGGCTTGGGGGTTAGTCTGTTTTCTCTCACACTGAGCTGTCTAAAAGAAAGTGTTTGTGTCGGAAAAGGGGAGAAGTGGGGCGAGTTCCTAAGTATCCTACCTGGTAGGATGGGGAAAAGGTGTTACAAGGAAGGGGATTGCGTCTCACCGTCCGGTGTCCCACTTCCACTCCCCGAAGACCCCTCATCTAGGTGGCCCTCCCACACTGGTCCACCCCCAGGAACTGGATCCAAAAGCGATGGCCGTGTCCTGGCCACCTGGATGACAGATCCCCAGGGACTGGCGAGTGAGACACCTTCCGGTCTCTCACACGGCGCAGTTTCAGTATGTTGCAAGTTGGTTGGCAGGTGACAATAATCAGACCACGTTACTTTAGTCACTAATTCACATACTATGAAAGAAACCTTTTGACTGAAACTTGGCTGAACTAGGGAATGGCTAGCATTATTGATGCCTGGTAGTACTGTATGGGGAAAATGGGAATGAAGCACCCGTACTCTCTACAATTCCAATAGTACAACATGTGCCTTGAATGGATAAGCACATGAGAGTAGGGTTGCTTAAGTGGGAAGATGTAGTAGTGACAGCGCAGGAGAACGTGTTTGAGAATGGAAAATTGTTGCCATTCAGGGAACTGGCACAGGAATATGGCCCGTCGGTGAGACAGCTTCTGTAATATTCACAGTAACAAAGTTAGTGAGGAGTCGTTGACTGGGCCTCCCCGAGGAACCAGAGACAAATATGCTCCTGTCCATGATGTACGAGCCACCAGATAGTCTGGAATGGTGTCCAATCTATATGCTACACTGATCGCCCTCTGGAGTGAAAGTGAACTTTGAGTTAAAGTAGATTTGGAAACCGATTTAGACATAGCCTTGGAAGAAGGAGCATGGAGCAGAATTGTGGGATACCCACGCAAGGAATCGAGGAATGGCAGGTTTAAGTTAATGCAGTACAATTTAGAACATAGAGTTTATCTGACTCCGGCAAGACTGGCAAAAATGTACCAAAACGACTCTTCTAGCTGCTATAGGTGCACGTGTGAGATTGCAGGGCTGAAGCATATGTTCTGGGACTGCCCAGTGACACAAAGGTATTAGACGGCAATATAGGATAAGCTTGCTGACCTGGGGATAAAGCCATTTTCATACAAGCTGCAGGTGTGCCTATTGGGCATGTAGCCTAGACAAGGCCCGAAGACACAGAAACATGTACTGAGATTTGTAGACCTGGCATTCGTGTTAGCTAAATGCAAGGTTGCGTTAGCTTGGAAACAAAAAGAAGGCCCTATGATGTATTCATGGTTAGGAGACCTGAAAAGATGGGTGCTTACAGAAATGACGATATGGTTCAAATGTAAGGACAGGGCGGGAGGAGGAGGTGATGATGATACACTATTGGCTTGCAACGTGTTAACACGGGTGATATTTTACCCCTCAGAGGATAAGCCACTGTGAAGAGCAGGTGATGTGTGAAGTAAGAGTTTTTAGGGAACATATATTTGTGACCTCTGAGATGTAAGACTGGATTGTAGATTGTGACTGGTCGGACAAAGAGAACATTCTAGCGGTTGGAAATGGGGCTGAAGTAGGGAATCGGATGAAAGAGGGGAAAGGGGGATTTTGGGGAGAGTAGAGAAGGTGTGAGGATGTTGAGATTTGATCTTTGGATTAGGTGCTATCACACTGACAAGGGATTGAATAATGTTGCTATTATAATTTATATAAGTGCTTGTTATATATAAAATACAATAAAAATAAATGTTAACAAAAGAAAAAGATGAAATAATCTGAGGCAAGGAAACCCTTGAAATTCAGTGAAAAAGCATTAGTTCAAGTGACTTTAAGGTGCTGATTTAATGGCACAAAGACCCAGAAATTCTGCAGGCACTGAAGCTCCGCCACCTTAACTATGATGCCCCCACTGCGCGTCCCTAGAGCACACTGATGATATCACAAATGATATCACTTATGGCATCATGAGCGACATCATGAGTGACTTCATCTGTAAAGCAGATCACTTGTGCAAGAAAGAGAGATGCACCATTTGAAAAGCATGTAGTCTCGGGCAGATAGCTCAGGGGCAACAAGCTCGCCTTGGAAGCAAGACGATGGGGAGCAACACAGGTTCGATCCCCCGGTCCGCGCTTAGAAACCTCTGGGTATGAAGCGCGTTATAAATAACCAATGACGATACAATACTACATATAAGTGCGAATGCAGCTTGGCTGGAGTTTGCATTTAAAATACTGTCCATTTACAGCCACGGTATTCTTACACATCAGAGTTACTATGTATTGATTGAGCATTCGCCATGATTCTAAAAACAGATCCCTATGCAAAGAAGACATCTGAGTACTCTGATAATGACTTTACACCTATCTGCCAAAGAATACAGCATACATGACAAGGGGCCATTTCTAAAATCCATGCATCAACATATGGCTGCAACTTACGGTCAGTATAACAAATCCAATGTTAGGCCGTGGCCACGTTGAATAGTAGAGGCTAGGGCAGGTAGCCTGCAAGGGCAACGATATTAAAAATCACTTTCGCGTTGTGAGGATACATAGGATTCAGGAACAGAGTGACTAATGTACTGATGGTCAAATGTTCTAATCATTTTAGTGCTGGGATGTGAAGCTAGCATTCCACGGCACATTTTGAACTATGGCTTCCATTTAACCTCACCAGTGCCTTTGCTGACGTCTGGAGAACCAAAGCTTGCAGACTTCTGCTATATTGCATCTAAATTGCCATTTGCTATGTGCAAGAGCCTCTTCCTGCAGTTCACCAACCATTATTTACAATGCTTGATAATTGTGTTCCGACCCTCATGAAATACAGGCTATAGTGCCTTTGGGCTTTGTTCAAATACAGTCATAACATGTTTGCACATGGCTGGTACTTACCGGTAAGGTCATTGAGATTGCAGGTGATGCCCTGCCTGATTTCTCATATGATGTCATCACTAATGGCATCTGACATGTCCTAAGTGGCTGGGGAGTACGGTTAAGTGGAAGGGCTGTACATGTTGCAAGTACTGTGCGGACTGCGTTGAATCCTGCAGAGTCATCACTGAACTCCAGCCCAAATTCTCCTCCCATGTGGCCAGGGGAAGGCAGCTGCAGTTAGGCAAGAATTGATGTAGTAACCCTGTGGGAGACTACACAACACTTCTACTCTTGGTATTAGGTAACCCACCTTTTGGTATAGGCCAGTACTACACAAGTTGGTAGTGTGACTGAGCAGCCAGGCTTATCTCAAGAGGGGTGAAATGTGAGCTGTAGCAAAGAAATCCACCAATTCAAGTAGTCACGTAACACTTATAATCAAGGTTTTTGTTATAAGTAATGATTTATTTATGTAACAGTAGTTTTTAATTATGCATTCTTTAAAAAGGGCAATATGTGTAATAATTAAATATACTTTAAAATACTTTTCCAGAATCAACACAAAGCTAGTACATACTCTTTAGAGATGATTCTTACACACTTCATACACCCAGAGGTGACTTCACTAACTAGGACAGTAATGGCAATTATACATCACAAGTACACTTTGTAGATTCTGAGGTTTGTATAATGGAAAGGTTAAGGGAAAGAAAAAGGTTAAACATGTTATCCAATGAAGTTTAGATAAAAACTTTTCCCAGCAATAATAGTTAAAAAACAAATTATCACCTATGAGGGACAGTAAGTATCAAAGTCAAATGGACTAGAAGAGTCCGCAGGGAGCCAGGACAGCCAAAGGCATTTGGAGCACAGTCTATGGAGCTGAGGCACTCCTTAGATAGTAAAGTCTTGCACAAAGTTAGAGAGTTTGTTTAAGAAAAATCACTGTAGGGTCACAAGCTGTTACACTTGTGAAGGGTAGAGCTGAAATCAACTCTAGCAAGTAGCTACTGAAAGTATCAACTGAGAAGAGCAAAGCTAAAGTCACTGAAGTAAGTACCCCAAGTCGGAACAGTACCTTTCGACAGAAGAAGAGTGGTCCAGCTGGCTTCTGTCTGGTTGCAGTGATGCAGATCCTGAGTTCCTGGGCCTCAGTCGCGGGGACAAGAGGGAGGATGTCTGGGAACTCCTGCGGCAGCAGTTTGGAGGTCAGCGGCAGCTACAGGCTCTTTTCGGATCAGCAGCACATTGCGGGTTCAGTGCACGGTAAAGAGCACCACTGCAGATCTTGAATACCGCTTGGGCTTCCTTCACTCCTTGAGACCTGCACTCTGGTGAGGGGACTTGAGCTCTGGTCGTCCTGCTTCTGACCCCTGGCACTCAGTTCCTGCAGCAGCAAAGAAGTACAGCCATTCGGGGAAGATGGTCCAGTGGAGCTCGTCTTAGCGTTAGTTGGTCCCACTAACCCAAGGGAAGAAGTCGTCCATTCCAGAGCTTCTCTTGTTGATTAGAAAAAGGAGTTTCAGCACAGCAGCAGGGCTTCACCGGGCAGTTCAAAGGCCCAGGAGGATGCAGCAAGCTTTGTTCACGGTTTCTTCATCGGGTTGTTCTTCCCAGTGGTCGACTGCCTTCAGTCTCAAAACCGTCGCCTTTTAAGCAGGTTTCTCCCATTCATGCACAGCCTAGCTATCGCTCAAACAGCAGGGACAGCCATCCATCCAATCAGGACTGGGTGCATTCAGGAATTCCAAAAGACAAAGGACAGGGGAGTTTCGGGAACCTCCCTCACTTCCTGCCCTTCCAGACACACTGGAGCCAGAGGCGGGTTTCAGCCCTGAAGCCCGCAAAAGGCAAAATGTACAAAGGGCTCAAACCTGGCTTGGCACGCAGAGTAAAACCCAAGAAAGACCTCACAAACAGAAAATGTCAAAAAAAGAAGACTGGGGCCATTTTGACAAAATGGTTGCCCATGGGTGCTATACTGCAGCTGAGGATTCAGCCTGCGGTAGAAAAGCAGATACAGTTAAATTTAAAGTTCTGGTATGATTGATCTTCCCGGAGTGAGGACGGCAGGCAATTGCACAGCTGGGCTGCTCTGACGGGAAAGCTACTACCTCCCACTTTAGAAAGTTTAAATCTGGGAATGGAGAGGCAATTGGAGTTGATTAGTCTAGAGGGTCTGATGGATGTCCTTCTGTGGAATCTCTCAGATAAATAGCTGGGAGCAGCATTGTTCAGCGAATCAGTGATGCTGTTTTAAGCTGGATTTTGTCGTTAGCCGAGAGACAGTTGTTTTGTCGCTTAATCTCAGATATTTATATATGATCTCTCCTAGCTACAACGAAGGCCGCTCTAAGGGCATTATTTTGGAGGGTTTGGATTCTCCTGATGATAGTTTTATTGGAGCCAATGTAAAGGGTGTTGCAATAATCCAACCGGGACAGAATGAGGGCTCTGGCCAAGATGATGCAACTGTTGTTGGAAAGAAAAGGTTTGCGGGTTCTGGTAAGTTTACAAGTATAGGCGGTGGCGGACGCCAGGGTTTTCACTTGTTTGGTAAAGGAGAGAGTTGAGTCAAAGTAGAAACCTCGTGTTTTTACCTCGTGGGCCACTTTGATGAGGTGCCATCGATTATGAAGGAGGGGTATTCATGTCCTAGTTTTTTGAGGTTAGTCGGGGTACCCAGGATGATGAGCTCTGTTTTGTCATGATTCAGTCATTGAGCCTCATTACGAGCATGGCGGTCCAGGAACTACGGTACCGTAAAGCATGCTGGTACCGTAGTTCCCGGACTGCCATACTATCAGGTCTGCTCATGGGTGCCGTCTCACCCGCCAGGTTTTTCCTGGCGGGTGTAACGGCACCCGCGAGCAGAGCACGTCTGATGCAGCGGCACAACTCTGAATGTGCCGGTGCATCCGATGTCCCATCCCCATTCAGCCCTATGGGGCAGAATGGGGATCAGGAGGCCCTTGATTCCGGCACCAGGCAAATGGGCAATTACCGGGTCTGCCGAGCTCGGCATGACCTGGTTCTAGCCCATTCGCTGGAAAAAATGCAACTCCAACGGCAGCCGTGCCGTTTTTAACGGCACGGCTACCGCCAGAGTTGTAATGAGGCCCATAGACCGTGAGTTGCCATCCATGCCTGGATGCAGTGGAGTAACTTTGCTGAAAATGTTGGGGGGGACATGACATCTGAAGAAAAGGTGCCACAGCCAATTGAATGGAGACAAAATGGTGTGCCACGAAAGTTGCAGGGGAAAAACACCCCTGTACCCCCCTAAAATTACACCCATGCCTGGATGATGAGGTAAACTCTATTCACCAAGGCCAAATCTTTAACATAATCCCCTGAAAGTGGGAGGAGAATCGGAGTATCAACCGCATAATTGCTGTAGGTGATACCAAGATTATCCAGATCATCGAAAAGGGGCTTAGTGAATATGTTGTACAACGTGGGAGGGACGCAGGAACCCTGGGGCACCCCAAAGGTAATGGGAATAGGGTCTGCAGCTGCTGGTCCGATCGCTCAGAAATGACTCAATCCAGACTATAGCCTCTTTGGAGAAGTGAGCGGCTGAGTCTAGATGGCTGCACAGAACCCTGTGGTCCACAAGGTCGAATAAAGCAGAGAGGTCGAGGAGGAGAAGGAGGGCTGATTTCCCCTTGTCTCTTAGCTCATCGACTTGGGCCTTCAGGTCAATGAGGGCGGTTTCTGTTCAGTGTTGGGGACGCAAGCCTGATTGGCGTGCTCCTAGGAGGTGGTGTAATTCCAGGTATCTCTGAATTTGAAGGTATGCGACCTTACCTAATATTTTTAAAAGAAATGGTACTGTTGTGATAGGCTGGTAATTAGTTGGTATCAGAGGGTCTAATGTTTGTTTTTTTAACAGTGGGAGCACCCATGATTCTTTGAGATTGGTGGGGATGGTGCCCGACATGAAAGAGGCATTGATGAGCTTTGAGATGAACAGAGCTAGATCCCTCGCTGCATCCTTCATAAACTGGGCTGGACAGGAGTCGCCCTGGCAATTAGAAGGTTTGAGTGAAAGTATGACTTTTTCTACCTCAACGATCGATATTTTAGAGAAGTAGAAGCGGGTAGGAGGAGTAGCAGGAGTCGGAGGTGTATTGTTGAGAGGAGTAGAGGGGTTAAGGGGTTCTTTTTTTAAGCTATTTTATTTTGGAGGGTGGTTACTTTGTTAGAGAGCGCATGCTGGATGTCAGAGAACCAGCTTTTGTCTTTGATACAAGTGTCTGGCAAGGGGGTTGGGGTCTCTAGTTCTTTTAGGATCATGAAACGTTCCTTCATGCTGGAATTAGCTTGAGAGATCTGGTTGTTGTAGTATTCTCGTTTGGCCAGGCAAATTTCTTTTTTGTAAAGGGAAAAGATCTCAGTGAGTTTAATTCTGTTTGCTTCTGAGGGGAGTAATCTTCAGGAGGCCTTGCGGCTTCTTTTTTTTTGCCGTAAGATTTTTAGATGTGGGGTGAACCACTTGTTAAGGCTTGTTTTAGGCTTACTTGGTCTCAATTTAAGCGGGGCAATGAGATCTAGCGATGTAGTCATTATTTTGTTATACTCATCGACAAGCATTCTGGGATCGGTGCTGTCTGGTAGAGAGTTGAGGGTGGGGAGAATAGCGAGAATGAGTCGATCAGCTGTGATCAACTTTTTGTTCCTGGTTAAGGTGGGCGTGGTGGTGGGGGTAAGTATGGGGAGGGGTCTGGTGGTAGTGAGTGTAAAAGACAGAAAGGAGTGGTCAGTGCAAAATTGAGGGGATATGGAGGTGATATTAGTGAAGCAATTGTAGTCAGCCACCCAATCTAATGTTCTCCCTTTAATGGAATGGGCTCATTAATTCTTTGGGTCAGGCCAAGTTCAGTCAGGATGTAAGCCGTTGTGGTGGCATGTTTATCAGGTGGGTCGTTAAAGCCCAACTTGAGATCGCCTTAGAGTAGTACTTGCAAAGTGTTTTTAAGGTTGTTTGAAAGTATGTTGTTGATATCCTCCTCAAATGTCCCAATGGGGACAGGGGGTCTGTAGATCAGATGAATGGTGAGGGTCTGGGAGTTAACCAGCGGTAATTTAGCTGTGAGAACTTTGCAGGATTAGATGTCTTGGGAGGGGGCGAGTCTCATGGATAGGCTGGATTTAGAGATGATGGTGAAACCTCCACCTCGGGCCTCATGTCTGTCCTGTCTAAGAATCGTGTAGCCGTCGGGAACTGCTAACATGAGTATAGGGCCTGATTCAGCGTGCAACCATAACTCGGTGATGGCGAGAAAGTCGAGATTTTCTGCCACAATCAGATCAGCAATCTCTGTGGCGTGTGCTAGCAGAGACCGAGGATTTATTAAAGGCCCCTTGAGCGGGGGAATCAGGGGATCTATGGCAGATGTGTGGGGGGTTAATGTGTATACTCTCTTAGGTGGGTGCTCCGTACGGTACTTCCTGGTGGTAGCGTGGAGGGGTGAATGATTAGTGGGGAGTTTGGCGCTACTAGTGTTTTGGCTAAAAGGGGGATAGTTTGTTTTCAGATTAGAAGTGGGCATAGATCTAGCGCAGGGTTCCAATACTTTAGCTAGTCTAGATCGGAGTCTAGAATTACTAATATCTGTATTACAGGGATTGCTTAGGCATAAACTCAGGGTGGAGATGCTAGGTTGTGTTAGGTTCAATAGAGTGTATGTGGTCATTGTTGGGCTGGGGTTATAAGGAAGGGGGTACCGTGTCTCACTCGTCAGTGTCCCACTTCCACTCCCCGGGGACCCCTCATCCAGGTGATCCACCTGCACTGGTCCACGCCCAGGAACTGGATCCAACAGCGATGTCCATGTCCTGGCCACCTGGATGACAGATCCCTGGGGACTAGTCAGTGAGACATCTTCAGGTTTCTCACGGTAAGGGGATGCAGCGCAGCGAGGAAGCCGTGTCCCCAGGAAGATGGAGCGGGACAGCAGTCTGTTGGCTTTTTTTCAGACCAGTTCACGTTCCCCTGGGATGTGTGCCCATCCCAGGAGTGTCCGAGGAGCAGGTGTCGAGACCCTGACTTTGACCCAAGAATCCTTTTACCTGCTTGTCAGCGCTGCGCTAATATTGATTAGTTTTGTGAGCCAGAAAGAAACTCAGTTGCGTGCAGGTGGCAGGAACAGGAGCGTTGAGAAAGGTGAACAGCCCGGTGAGTGAAAGTGGGAAAAAGCAAAGCGAAGCAAGAAAAGGGAAAAGGCAAAGCGAAGCAAGAAAAGGGAAAAGGCAAAGCGAAGCAAGAAAAGGGAAAAGGCAAAGCGAAGCAAGAAAAGGCAAAAGTAAAGCGAAGTAAGCGAAAGTAAAGTGAAGAAAGCAAAGCAAGCGAAAGCTGAAAAGCGGGAAGAAAAGTAAAGCGGTGTAACAGAAAAGGGTGCTAGAGGCACGGAAATAAAGAGAGACAGAGCAACTGCACTTCCAGCGCGAAACCCGCCAAGAGTGGGTGCAAGAGACCCAAAACCGAGAAAGATAGTAAAGAAACATAGAAGAGGAAACCGGATAGCCAAGAAAGGGTGCAAGCGCCCGAAAGTGAGAAAGAGGGTGCAAGCGACCCGAAGTAAATTCAAAAAGTGTAAGAGGCACGTAAATGAGAAAACAAACGTGCATGAGAGCACAGTGAGGAAATGAAGGTGCAAGAGAGCACAGCGAAAAGCAAAGAGAAGTGTGGAAGAGGCACAGGAAGGTGCAAGTCTGCACAAAAGAAAAAGAAGGTGTGCAGGAAGCGCAGTGAAGAGGAAAAAGGGCAGAGTGGAAGAAGCACAGAAGAAAAAGAGGTGCCAGAGAATAAGGAGAGAGGTTAGAGGTCAGAGTGGTCACACCTAAGAAGAGCAAAGAACCTGGCGTTCTTGAAAGTCTCTGATACTACCCCATGAAAGAACTTTACAGTGAAAGGTACATCCTGACAATAGGAACATTTTGTTTGTTTCTTGAACTGCATAAAGAGGGTCCTAGGCCTGAAGAAGGGAACCCTAACAGGCCCACTAAAGACATTTTTGAACTTTGTGAAGAGAGGCCAGACTTGGGGAAGGGAACCCTGAGAGGCCTAACAGGAACTGCGTCTTTTTGTTTGGAACTGGAAGGAGCAAAGCTTGAGGAAAGGAACCCCAAGAGACCCAGGGTCATTGTGAACTCCATTGACATGCTGCAAGAGCTCTACGTGGGAGGTTCCAAGGGGGGCACCCTGTTGTGTTGAATAGAACTATTTTGAACTGGCAGAACGACGCCTATGGGTAAGACTACCTGAAACCAACTGTGGTTTACATTTCTTTTGGATTCTCCATTTTTCCTTTAAAAAGATCCCTATCACTTTTGGTTTAAGAGTGAGGGCAAGCATAGGTTTGGACACAGACGAACTTTGGTTTTGGATTTACGGACATCGACGGCCCTTAGAAGCATCAGTTGATGGAACAATCCCCTTAGAGTTAGGGCATTACACCAACCCCACATAGTTTGATAATAAAGGTTTTCAATCTGTGGTCTGCATGAGTAGGACTCGTAGGCAGAAATATTTCCTTCTGCATCAGTGTTGAAGAAAGAAATGTGTTTGGCTCTTCAAAAGGGGATGGCTTAATTCTCTATGCTGGGCATTTGGGTCTGAGCAGATAGCTCGAAGGGCTCTCTAAAATGGTCAACCATACAAAAAGGGGTGACGTCAAGGGTTTTATACGTCCCCTTGCCGTCTTGGTGGTTCATTGGTGTTTGTGGAGGAGATGGGTGTGTGATTGCCCCTGTGATTGCCCCATGCATTAGTAGTGGATTCTGGTCGGGAGGGCCTGATGTTGCTTGTATACTTCTTTTGGGTCTAGCATCCACTAACATGGGACAGGCGCAGGCCTCTTTAACCATCCACTGTATGGATACACCTGGGCCTTTACCACAAGGGCTAAACATGCGTTTGTGTGCACGTATCAGCAGTGCCTTACTCGCACATTGAAACAAATATCAGCCATAGGATCCATGCAGTCAGCTACCATTGTCGAAGGCAACTTGTTTATCTAGAATCACATAGTTCAGGATCCTACCTGCTGCAGTTCACCGATGAGGTGGTTCTTCTCTCCAATAAGATGCGCGCATTGCTGCTGCTGCATGTTCAGTACTTCCCAAATATCCTGGGGAATCTTCCTGTTCTTGGCAGACACCCATTTGTTGGTGATGTCCTCAAAGGTCTCCAGGCTGGTCTTGGCTTCATTTTCCAATTTGTCGAGCCTGCCATCAGCAGATAACCATGAAATAGATTTTAAAAAAAGGCAGTGAGCTGAGAGGACAACAACAAACTTCTTGTATTGTACAGGAGTGTACCAATCAGTAGGCGAGACCATTATAACTTTTCTGATTTACTCTGAAGGACAAATGACCCCAGCCTGCACCTAGAAGCACATGTCTCAGGAGGATAGCTCAGAGGCAATGTGCTTGCCTTGGAAGCAAGATGACAGGGAGCAACACGGGTTTGAACCCCAGTACGTGCTTAGAAACCTCTGGGTATTAAGCACGTAATAAATAACCTATCATATCATATCATGGTAAATGGCATCCTTCAGACTAAGTGGACTAAGCGCGATCTATAGAAAAACACTTGGAAGCAAGAGAGGCAGTGCTGTGTGGCTTATGAAGACTCCTCTTCATATGCACACATTCCCTGCAGGACAAGCATACTATTCAGGATCCCTGGAGGACTAAGATGTCAAATATTGACAACATTCCAAAGGAGATCTATGAGGAGCTTTCCGCTTCCTCTGTCGCATGCCTTTCTGCCCCTACCGCTCAGGAACTCTGCTTTAGCACGGTAACCTTCTTCTCAGGAACTGCGTGTTAGCATTGTTACCTTATTCTTAGACAGGAGCATTGTTATATAGCTGCGCGGGGCCCATGACAGGGTCCCAACACATTTCAGATAGATTGTATTAAACACAAACATTCTCTAGCTCGTCTCTTCTCAGATTATTCCTGTAGATTACGCAGACATCGCCGGGTGTCTGCCAGAAACTGCAGGAACAGCTGGAGCTTTGCTTTGTCTAGAAGACAGGGCCAACTGGGTTTGACAGCTACAGTTTCCACAGAGGAGCTTAAAAGGGCCTGATCACCTCCCTCACCTATGTTCTTCACTTCTACCTTTGATGCCTACTCTCAACTTCCACTCTGGTCCTGGCACTCCTTAAAGCCAAGCCACATGTTCATTTCTGCTCCCACTGTGGGTTCAACCCCTTTCTAATCGCAGTGTTGCCCTTACCCCCAACTTTGGGCAATGCTTGCTTCCTGATCTTTGCATCTAAGAGCTCACTGGTTCGGGCGTCCTCCTATTTCCCAGCCTTCTCCTGCTTCTTTCATACCCCATGCCCCTGTTTACTCTGCTGAACACCTCCTGCTTTTCACTTCCTACCACCTCCTGATACTCTTCTCATGCTATTCACCTCCTGCCTGCTCCTGGTACTTTCCTGCCACCTTCTGGTACTCTCAACCTGCCCCCTCATGCTATTTTCCCCTGCCACTTTCTGATGTTTCTTCTCCCTCTTTGTCTCTCCCTCCAGCCTTCTTCACCAACTTCTCTCCCAACACTGACTTTGACTGTCTCCACTCGCCCACACCCCCCACGATCATGGACCAGCCACTTTCATCCACTACGTGTGTCAGTCGATTCTGACACTTGCTTCACGTGAGTCTCTTTATGAATGACCAGTTGCAACTGTCTACTTTGAAACAGATTTACAAATGTGTCAGCTGCAAGCTATTTGGGTGGGACTTCAGGGTGCAAAGACGCGGACCGCAGTATTAAAAACCCAGTGCACCATTTCTGATTTTCTTCCTCTTGGCATCCGCCCATTGAGTGGAGTACTCATGCAATGCACTGCTGCTTTGCTTCACTTACCAATGCCACCAAGTCATGCAAGCAGGCGGGATACCACTCCCTTTTGCAGTTACCTATGTAATCCGAGTATGCTCACATGGATTTAGAACACAACCGGAGAATGGATTTCTTATCCTGCAAATGGACCTTCAGGGACAACCCAGGCCCAGCACGGTAGGGAGTGCTCCGTGCTATGCAAGTCTCCTTTTCTTAATCTGACAGTAGTTTTTCGGTCATACAAGTGGCGGTCTCCTATAGGTTTGTGTGACCAAAGAAGGACCCTTCCCATGCCTCCCCATGGCCCATAATTCACTAGTTGGGGAGGCATCTGGCACCCTTGGTGAACCCACTAGATGGCTCCAAAATAGCATGCGACGTCGTCAAAGTAATACACACCCTTCTCTATTATGCCTACCCAGTATTTTCTCAATCATGACCTGCAAGTACATATTTTGCCTTTAATTACCTCAGCTCAGCTAACTCCACGTATTGTCTGTAAACTCCTCTCCGATGGAATGTGCCCCAGTTCTAGCCCTTCTGTCATCTGTATTTAAGATACTCCATCAAATCCTGCGATAGTGGTTCCACGTTAGATCCTTGTCAAAGTCAAATCATTAGAGATCGGCTCATGGTCTTGCTACCGGTCAACACTAATCGGCTGCTCACTAATCTAATGTATACTGCACACAAAGGTTTTTTCACTGCTTAACAAATCTATTTTAGGTGTTACATATAACTTCATTTGGCATCAGTTTGAATCCTCCTCATTGCTAGCTTTGTTTATTGGGAAAGTCACCGTTTTAATTATTTATGTTCCTTTTTAGTCTTTAATAGACTTATGGTATACATTTAGGGATGGAATCGTAGGAGCTTGGCTTGCATATTTTTTTGTGAAACCATTTCCTCCGAGAAAGTCACAGCCATGTAGTCCGCTACATTGTTTGGACTACTTTTGTCATTGTTTCCTTTGGTCGCACAGATTCAGAAGACAGCGGCTGGCACCACAGGGACAAAGAAGATCGCACAGACACGAAGCGTCAATGCAAGGCCTCTTAGGCCGGGTGGTGGTGATCAGCAGGAAATGCTGCTTGTCCTTCTAGAAACTTCGTAATAGCTCACTGCAGTAGGGCAATTCCTGTCTATGTTTGCCAATATTGATAAAGACATGTTATGGTATCTACGTAATGGGAAAGCAAATGCGTTATGCAAAATGAAAATCAATGGGTTTCTTAAGTCATTTGCTCATGAAATGCCATCTATCTATGGATGACCGTAAGACTCCCTCTTTTTACTTCAGGGTTTCGGATCCCTATGCCAGTCTACATATGGATCACAGAAAGCTTGATCTGCAGTAATAAATGCTGCATTGATTGTACACTGCTTTTAAGACCACAAGATGGATGCCCTATTTCTTACAAAGATGTGGCTCATTAATTGTTGCAAGGCAATAATAACCATTTTAGTCATTCATGTTTCTTTGGTCCCACAGAGCTACTAAGCGGGACAAAAGGGTACTGTGAGGACATCAAAGAAGGAGACTGACCCAAAGATGGCATGAGTTGATTTTACACTGTTTGGGGGGAAATGGAGAAAAAGGTCCTCACTATACCTAACTTCTAAGAGGGGTTTCCCTGCCTCACAACTAATCAACTAATACTAAAAGGGTCTGTGAGAATGTCTATCAAACTTAATTCCACAGTCCTGTACAAAACCTACTTCTATCCAGTGGCGTCGCTATCCCCCCTGTGAAACCCTGTGCCCCCTCTAGTGCCCCCCTACCTAAGACGAGCAATGACCATGTTCTCCCCCTACTTTTGTTTGTGCCCCCCTACTTTTGTCTTTGGCCCCCTCTGTGTCCCTCCTAAATTCGATTCCTGGCGACGCCACTGCTTCTATCCCCCACACTATAGAACTAAAAAGTAAACTAAGATAAATGTCCTTCTTTAAGGGGGTGGCTCCTTTCTTCTGCTTCTTGAATGGTGTTTAACAAAATGTTCCTTCAGAAACAAAAGTACCCAGAGGGAATGACTCTGTTGCCCTGGTTTACAGGTTTCACAACAGTCTTTACACAATGTTCTCTCCAGGACAAGGGCTCTGTTCGCCTGGTGTGATCCTCCACAACATCCAATGAAACCAGGGGGAATGACTCCCTTCCCCTGGTATATCTTGATACAATGCACAACAAGGCATGGAGGAAGTACTTGGTTCCCCTGGCGGCTTCAAATTAACTCTCGGTTCAGGGCCAAGAGAATGCCTCCATTCTCTTGGTAGCTTTTGGCAGATTACAGCACAAGGCCAGGGGAATGACTCCCTTCCCTGTGAGTCTCCACTCAATACCCACTTCAGGACCAAGAGGATGCCTCCCTTCTCTCGATCTGTTTTGGCACACTCCAGTCACAAAGCCTGGGGAAATTACTCCCTTCCCCTGGCCCCTTTCTCACGACTTTGCATTTTGCTACCAGGAGAATGACTCCCTTATCCTGGTATTACTTGATAGCATCTTTCCTCAGTGCATTCAGGTTCATACACAATTTGCCTTTGTGACTTGCTTTCAACAATGTCCCATACCTTGTTTAGGAACCCAAATCCTTCTCTTATGAGTAGTGGACTTATCTCCACCAATATAGGGAGTACGATCTCCTCTGAGCTTTCTGTTGGGGTGCCAGACCTTCCTTATATAACCGTTGGTTTCCTCTTCTCCACTTTTACAGTGGACAGGGTCCCAGACCCTTCCCTGGTGGCCAGTGGACCTATCTCTGCCACTGTCTAGAGGGAGACCCCCAGTGGTACTTGCTTGATGCTTGGGTTCCAAACTCGTGCCTTTATCCCTCTTATGTTAGGCCCACTTGGTTCACTCTCCTGCCAAGTACTGCCACAAGGAAGATTACTTGTATTGTTATTTTCAATAAACTTGCATTCCTTTTCCAACTTTACACCCCTACCAGTTCACGCATGACACCTATTACCTTCACTGGCTTTGGGATGCTCTGCTGGTTCTTCCTGGGGTCTTGCTTCATTTAGGAGCATTGCACAGGCGTTCAGTGTTGACGCGACTCTTGCTCCCTGTGTCTCGTTCACGTCCTCCAGGCCGGCGATGTAGGTGCTGTTGTAGGACTGCACGGTCCACCTTTCCAAGGTCGCGCCACCACTTATCAGTCCCCAGCCACGTTACCAAGCAGCTCCACGCCACCTGGCAAAGAAGTCCCAACGTCTGCTTCTTGTCTGCAGCGGATGACAGCGTTCTGCTTCTTCAGAGCACTGTCTGCGTTTTCCTTGCTTTTCCCGGGCTTGACTGTCTCCTGTGCTGCTCTCCTTCCCGGCTGGCCTGCACCCATGACTGTTCTCTCTTTCCCTGAGTCCTTAATCTATTTTGCTTAGGTGTGCACTCCCCGCAGAGCAATAAAACGCTTCCTCCAGTTCCATGGGTGACTCTTCATGGTTCCTCATCTCAGTACTTGCATTGGTGTAAATCTTTATGTCTCGGATGATCTTCTTCATCTCAGTTGGGGAAACTGACATGATGTTACAATAGCACATGGATGTATCAGTCGGGGGGGGGTTAAAGGGTATTAACAGTTTCGGGCTGGTTTGGGTTTAGGTGTTGTGAAGCCTATCACCCGGGTGGTCGTCCTTATCCCCAGTAAGGGGAAGGCCTATGAGGTCATCCCCATTAAACCACCCGGGGTGGTATTTTGGGTAGAACGTATAACCTCACCTCAATAGCCTCATGAGAAGGGGCTCCCCTCTGCAGAGAACTGACGACATCTGGTGAATCGTCACAATATATATACTATATTATTTTCCATAAACAGCTGAGGTTGTTAGTCCTGCCCAAGTATCCGTGACTGCTTTTAAGTTTCATATTAACGTTAATGACAGTTTATTCATCAAAACTCTTTTTTGCCATCTTGCTCTGTGGCATTAAGCTGCTTTTTTTGGCCAGTTTCTCTCAACTGCATCTGTGGTGGATCACTCACCTGCTGATTCGAGGTGACACATTTTCAGGTTGATGTTTCTACGAACGCAGATTATGACGAATATCGGTATATTCTTGATACAAAAAGTTAATCACGTAGTGGTACTAGTATGCAAAGTCCATAGTCCCCTTTCCTACATACTCATGGTTTGTCCCTCAGAACGTGGCCGGGACTGGTGCGTGTTGCAAAGCAACTTTATAGAATTTTCAACCCAGGTGCCCTCAGCACACATACTCTGCGTGCCCTGCCCAACCTTCGCTCTCTTTGTCAAGTAGCTAGTCCCCGGGGATCTGTCATCCAGGTAGCCAGGACACGGCCATCGCTCTTGGACCTAGTTCCTATGGGTGGACCAGATGGGGAGGTCCTTGGGGAGTGGGAGTGGGAGTGGGACACTGATGGGTGAGAAGCGGTATCCCCCTTCTTTAAACACCTTTTTCCCATCCTACCACGTAGGATATTCCAAAACACTGCCCCTCCCTTTTCCGACACCAACACTTTCACACAACACAAAAGACAACAGACTAACACCAGAGCCGTTTACTTGACATGTCACAATACAAGGGTCAGGTAAATGTGGAGCGCGAGAGCACAGGTCGAGCGAGACAGACCGCATGACGTGAGAGCTAACTCAGCACAGCAGTTCAAAAGGAGGCAAAAGACAGTGCATACCGAGAGGGTGACAAGGAGAGTAGCAACTTTGCCTATTTCCATTAAGGCCTGTGAAACCTCTGCAGATGGAAACAAACTCCTTTCCTCATGGTACCTGCTCTCTGGCCTCCATTCTCCAAAGACCCTTCCACCCTCGCCAGTGCCTTTAAACTTACCATCACCCAAGCTGTAGACGCCATTGCCCCACTCACCTTGAAGAAAGCTAAGAAGGTCAAACATGGCAACGCATGGTTCTCTCAGGAGCTGATGGAAATACGCTCTAAGAAGAGGCTTGCCCTCTCAGCGTGGAAAACAAACCCCACTGATGCCACCAGGAAGGCCTTTAAGGCCATCGCCAAAGATTAGACATCCAAAATAATTCAGGCTAAAGCCTCCACATTCAACTCCAGAATTGACAACGCCAAATCAGGGTCTAAACAAATCTTCTCCATTTTTAAAGAGTTGGAAAAACCGTGCACTCCAGCCTCCACGATATTGAAGGATGCAAATTGGTGCAATAGCATTCAATCCACCATGCTAGACAAGCTTAACACCCTGCAAGCTAAAATCCCAGGCCATCATAAGGCCCCGACGCACCATCTAGCCAAACTGCACAGCAACTCATCCACGGCCCCTAAGGCAGATCCATCTACGCCTTTCGACTTTAAAGATATGACTGAAGGTGAAGTCACTGCCCTGCTCAAATCAATTAAACCCTCCAACTGCAAAGAGGATGCCTGTCCAGCCCAACTTATCAAAGACTCTTCCCCCATCCTTGTCCCATTCCTGACAGCTTTCATTAATGCATCCTTCCAGTCTGGCCATGTTCCAATTGGATTTAAGGAAGCCTGGGTACGCCCGCTCCTTAAAAAAACGTCCCATGACCCAACGGTTACGGGGAACTTTAGGCCTATAACCACTGTCCCATTCCTACTAAACATTTTGGACAAAGCAGCCTACCTGCAAGTCCAAAAATTCCTAGAGGACAACCGTCTCCTCGGCCTTCGACAGTCTGGTTTCTGCCCGCGACATGGCACAGAAACGGCTCTCTTAGACCTTAAAAACCAAATGGATGACCTAAGAGACACAGGAAAACCAGCGCTCCTCTTGCTCCTCGATTTATCCGCAGCATTCGACCTGGTGGATCAGAACACACTCTGCCATCATTTCTCTACTGCGGCTAACTTCTCCCGCAAGGCTTGCACCTGGATAACCTCATTTCTTCAAGCGAGGGCCATGAAAGTCTTCTCTGACTCAGCATGTGCCACGCCAAGCCATAGCAAATGTGGAGTACCCCAGGGTTCTTGTATTGCACCCTGTTATAATGATATAATCTGTTCACGAGGCCCCTGTTCAGCATCCTTGACACCCTGTGTATCTCATATACTAACTACGCCGACGGCACACAGGTGCTTATCCCACTCACAGGTAACTACGATGTTGACATGAACACTCTCACCACCATATACTCCACAGTCCAGTCCTGGATGGCAGACAACTGGTTATGCCTCAACAGCGACAAAACTGAACTTCTGTTAATCGGATCTTCCACCACTTTGAGAAATCTGGAAAAGCAATACATGTCATTCACCATTGACAATATACAGATCACGGTATCTAATAATGTCAAGACCCTGGGCGTCTACCTTGACTCGAAACCTACTATGGACAGACAGGTCAATGCTATTGCCTCCTCCTCGGCATATTACTCCAAAGTACTCAATGCAGCCAGGCCTTTCTTATCTCGACAGAACTGCCTCAACATTGCTAAGGCAATAATCGGATCTAGACTGGACTACTGCAATGTAGGGACCTCCAACAAAAACTTGTCTAAACTCCAGCTCGTTCAGAATAACGCCCCAAGGGCAGCCACAGGAACGTCAAGAAGAGACCACATCTCTGAAGTGAGAAGGCAAGCTCACTGGCTTCCTGTCAAAGAGAGAATTGTCTTTAAAACCCTGTCGCTCACACATAAATGCCTCCACGATCTGGCACCCCCATACTTGGTCCAAAGAATTACCAAGCATACTTCCTCCAGGCCCTTGAGGAAAGACTACACTAACCGGATCACCACGGCCAAGACACGAAGAATCCGTGCTGGTGGCTCCAGTTTCCCCACCATGGCTGCTTCACACTGGAATGCTCTTCCCACTCACCTAAATATGATTGACTTCCACTTAGCATTCCGCAAAGCTATCAAACCTTCGCTTTTTGTTTAGTCAGAACACCTTCATGCATGAAATTAACTCTGCCTGAATGTTTTTGCTTGCCATGTAACACCTCTGTACCTCTGTCTGATCACCTCTGCTTCTGTAATCAAGCCTGTTGACTATTGTCATCTGTCTACATTGAATCAAATCTACTTACAATCTCATGTAACAGCGCCTCTATGCATCTGGGCTGCAAGTGCGCTATACAAATGCAAATAAATAAAAATAAATAAGACCACAGACAATAGCCAGCGTTTGTTGCACCATGTGTCAGTGGTACACAAGCGTCTCCTCCGCTGATTTGCAAGCCGGGGAGAGACGCTTGTCTCTGTGGTACCAACCTTGATTCCAAAGAGAAGGAAAGAGAAGAGATTCATCACAGTCAGTGCGTCGAGGGGAGAGTCGATAAGAAACCGAACTGTGTTGAACGAAAAGTGGCAAATGGCTGATTTGAACTGTAAAAGAAATATTGATGAAAAAGGGGGAAAACCAGCAACAGAGACGTCCTGCACCACGTGGTTGCTGATGTAGGACGATTACCCGATGATCGAGACTACCGTAACCAGAAGGCCTTGGGAAAAGGCGAAAGGGGGTCAAAGTGGTCATACAGGGGTCTTGTCAAATCCTCCATACAATCAAATGACTTTGACCGACAGATGATTGTGAAGCAAAGGGGAACGAATCCTGCATGGTAAAGGTTTTACACGAACAGTGTTTTGTAAAGGTTGGCAAGAGTGAACACAGCGGAGGGATCCTAACAAGAAGGGATGAAGTCTGATGTCCCATGGACATTATGTTGACAGGAGTGAAACCTGGCGGAGGGATGTCCACAGTGAAATATTTGAAAGGACGTTGTCATTAGGGAACGCAAGAAAAGCCATTGTGAACCAGAAGGAAGGAGACTGATGATTGAAAAGGGGTCCGAACCCGAAGGAGGGAGATCCAGGGGTGGAAAGTCATCACCCATAGTCCATTGAGGGGTCTGCACCCGGAAGAGGGTGAAGCCGTCACCCAGAGCCATACGTGAAACAGAGATTTGTGTTTGTTGAAAATATCAGACCCTCGAAGGCAAGAGAGTTTTGTCAAAAGAGATTTAACCATCGAAGAACCCGATCGCTGGTGCAGAACTGTCGGCTCGTGCTGGGAAAGCTAAAGTGTGTTCTGTGCACAGGAGACCCACCTTGTTCCGTGCTCAAACTGTGGGGAAGACTTGGCCACATGGTGTACTCTCCTGCCAAGTACTACCTGTTGCACAGCCAGCCTGGTTCACCTGCCTCCCAGGCACTGTGACCATGAAGATGAGGAACTCATGCATTTCTCTTATGGGTGCAAGTCCCAGACTCGCCTGCCTTCGGCACTTCTCTTTCTTGGCAGACTGGGTTAACTCTCCTGCCAAGCACTACCATATAAAACCATAGATGTAAAAGTTTCTCTAGTCTTACTTTCAGGGTCCCAGGGCCTTAGCTCTGGGTATTTCTCCCCCTTCTTCACTTGCCACCACCTCTTCTTACTCTCTGGGTCCCAGACACTAAGTTCATGGTATTTCTCCCCCTTCTCTGCTTGCCACCACTTTCTTGGGTTCCCAGCGTATCCCTGCCCCTTCACATACCTGTTTTCTCAGTGTGCGAGGGCGTCCACCTTTCCCAGGTTCCTCCATCAGCCGCGGGACTCATGGTGCTTGGGAAGGCTTTGTTTGGTCTGCGGCTTCTCTGCAGCACCAACCGTCCTTCAGGAAGGCGTTGCGCTTCCAAAGCCTTTGGACTGCCTGTCGCTTGCATTGACCAGCCTGCGTGCCTTCCTGTGTCTCAGGACTGGCTCGGGAGCTCTTGGCTTCTTCTTGGCCATCACAGCTTTCTCGTCGTGTATGGCAGACACAGTGCCTTTCCTCGTGGTCCTCCAGTGAGGACTGCTCCTTTCGGAGGTCCTTCTTTCCTTTTTAATCTATAGCTGAGTTTGGCTAGATTGAACAGGCTGGTCTGCTCACTGTGGTTCTGCAGGATGCTCTTCCACACTCCGCACATCTTCTTCATCCCAGTACATTTCTCTAAGATGTCATGACTATTCTTTTTCATCTCAGTACTATTTAGGAGAGGACAAACTTCTACTTTGCTCACATTCATAGACGTATGAGGGATTCCAGGAATCTGTAGAGGGTAAGAGGGTGAGAGATCTGGGATAGTGGTAGAAATATACTGTGCCTCTCCTAGGGTGCCATCCCTCATCCCATGAGGGACTTTTCTCCCCCTATGCTCCAACCGTGGTGCACCACACCCAGGGGGATTATTGGACTGTGGCCGCACCACCCTGGCCACAGGAGAAGGGTTCTCCCCCATGAGAGAAGGGTCGACATCCAGGGAAACATCACAGGCCCCACTCCTCAACAAAGTAAACAAAAAGCATCCAAGTCAACAGAGGAAAAACTCTGTGGGCACCCAGCGCACCAGCAGACTCTGTTGGGCATGTGCCAGGCAGGTAATGTAATGTTTTCATGCAACAAAGCACCAGTGTGGCACAACGCTCCATTCCATTCGCTGCAGAGAAAGGGACCGATTGTTGGCAGGACACCCAGAGGAGCTACCGCATGGGTACCTGCAGGGTGCACCCGTGCCAAAAATTCTATGGAGATGCTCCAGTCCAGTCCCGTTCCGAGGGACATCCTATGAGTTTCTACGAACGGGGACGGCCCGTAAGACTAGCTTCATTATAACTAAAGCTCTATCACATATTAAAGGACATTGCCTTGACCAGATTCTTTTCGTTTTGTTATTTATATTGCACAAATTTACTCCAAAAAGGAAGGAAAACCAGACAAAAAAACTGTATCTGGGCACAGATGGTATTCAAGATAGAAGAACAACACTGTAAGGAACTCTTGAAAGAGACAGGTTTACGTTTTTTCTGAAATGTAAAATAGGAATCAATTTTGCGGAGATCAAAAGGAAGTGCGTTCCAAATACGGGGACCCATCACAGAAAAACCCCTATCACCTCTGTGTACGAAATGAGATGATGGTACAACAAAAAGGTGTTGGTCCGAAGAGCGTAAAGACCGTTCATGGTGGTAAGGTACACGTTTAGTTGCGAGATAGGCGGGGGCAGAGCCATGAAGGCACTTAAAAACAAGACAGGGGATCTTAAAAAGAATTCTCTGTTTCACCGGGAGTCAGTGTTAGGGAGAATTCTCTGTTTAGGCTGAATTTCCCTACCTAGTGAGTCCCCCAGCAGCTTTGCTGGATTTCTGGGGTTCTTTTTTTCTCCTGCCAAGAGTGAGACTCTTTTACCCTCACTCTTGGACATGTTGAACTGTGTTATCTTGGACAAACCTTGTGTTGAATGGGCTATGGGGTCTTTTACTCCATAGGGCCTCATATATTTTTGTGATGTGGGTTACACAGCACCCTCTGTGCCGTGACCCAGGGGTGTCCTAGGGACTCCCCAACATAGACTCCATACCCTGGGACTGACTACTGTCTCCCAGGGCATGTAAAGTCACAAAAGACTTTGCTAGTCTTGAATCCTGAACAGAACCAGTACAAACCATCATATTGTGGACGTACTGGCTGGGGCAATTCGATTGCCCCAGGGTCTGTTAGTCGAGGGGGCACGTCTCCGTCCCCCCTGATCGAGTTTTGGCTGGTGGCAGTGGAAACTACGTTTTATATTCGACCGCGAATATTTTCCTATGGGATTTCCCATTGTTTTAGGCTAACACATTTAATTATTTATTTACGGTAGCCTTAAACATACCGCCGGGTTATATATTTATTTTTATAACTCCGGTTGGGACTTTTTGCCAAAACTTGATGCTAAAATGGCGTTGGTGTTCGCCTCTGTAACTCTGACCCAAAGTGGAGCCCTTTGTTCCACTTTTGGCGGGCTTCTCCACAGAAGCCCTCCAAAGTGGTGCCACTCTGTCTGGGGTACTTAGGAGGGGTGGAGGGGGATTTAGGCACCCTGGACTGAGTTACCTTGGTAACTCAAGTCGCACTCCGTCCTGATTGGCCCCAGTGGTGAGCCGGTCGGCTCACCACTTAGCATGTTTGAGTGACAGCTAGGCTGGGTGAATGGGGGTTTGCTGCATAAAAGCAGGGCTTTGGGGACTGGAACTTCAGAAGTCGCCACAGGACCAAGAATCCGACGAGGGAAGAGCTGAGCCGACCTGCTTCGACGACACCACCCGGTGGAGCCCTGCTGAACCGTCTCACCACTTTTCCCGACGACCGAGGAGAACTCTTAACGGAGTGGCTCCTTCCCTTTACTGGTGGGGACAACCAGTTTTCGCCTTCTTTTCGCTTCTCGAGGTATCTCGTGGCCGCCTTGCCAGTGCCAAGCACCCCGGCAACCGGAACCCCACCACTTTTACCTCAAACCACGAAAGTCGGTACAACCCTTTAACCGGAGGACTCCGCGGCTGGTTTCTTCCCGGGCAGTGCAACGACCTTCTTCTTCTGCTCTTCAGCGAGAACTTCTTCTCCCCTGACCGACGTCGAGCCTTGCTGCCACTGCCTGGAACAACTGCCACCGCTGGAGGATCCTTTCCGCTTAAGGTACCGTGTTCCGCCTGGCTTCCCTTGCTACCGACTGTACGGGGTAGATTTAGCCCCCGGCTTTCGACCCTGGGAGTGCCTGGGACACCCTGGCTAAACTTTCTAAACCACTCTAAACTCTTTCTAACTCCTTGCAAGACTTTGAATCCCTAATAACAGTGTGATCTTGGGCACATTTTCGCTCCGGCTACTCTAAGAGTGGGCCCTGCCTAGTGACTTTTTGCTCACCTGTGCTTCTTTGAACCTATTGCAAGTGTTCTGGATCTTAGAGTGGTGTGTTTAACCCATTCCTGCTTTTTCTCTCCCTTTCTTGGAAACTACTAGAGTGTCATCTAACGTTAAGCACTCACCTCTGTTTTAATTAAG
Organism: Ambystoma mexicanum; assembly: GCF_040938575.1. Lineage (NCBI taxonomy): Eukaryota > Metazoa > Chordata > Amphibia > Caudata > Ambystomatidae > Ambystoma > Ambystoma mexicanum. The sequence goes on from NC_090933.1 coordinate 1,305,671,232, forward strand.
TGGTGTTAACCTAGAGTTGTCTAGATAGGAGAAAGGATTGAATCTACTTTCGTTATAACTGTGTTTGAAGTGTTTACTATACTTTGCTAGAGTGTTTTCAACTTATGTGTGTTTAATAAATAACTATATACTTTTGAAACCAAGCTCTGGTCAGTGTTTGCTTGTGCTATTGTGTCTGGGTACATATTGTGTATACTCTGCATACTGCCTAACTCTTCTTGAGAGAAGTCTGACTGCTCAGCCACAGCTACCAGGTAAATCTGGGTGGTACAGACTGCTACCAAAGGGATTTACTGCTCTACCTGTAGTCTTAAATCTTTTGCAGTGTTCCCCAAGGGAACTGCACAGGTTTCTGCCTAACACTGGTGTACAGCGGTGGGATTTGTATTGAGTATACATTTTATTGTGCTTTAGATACCTTAGTGCAACTAACCACAAAGCTTAGCACTGTAAAAAGTAATCCTCTAACATGTCAGTTATAGAAAGCTATAGTCAAGAGTCCCTTGCAGCCAAAACTGCTGATTGTTTAAGAGTGCTCTGTAAACATAAGGATCTCCTGACTAAGGGCAAGAAAATGGAGCTGATTGAAAGATTGTTGGCTAACCAAAGTCTGGGTGATGGTTCAGAGGAACCTACCACTCCAGCAACTGTAGATGACAGTATTGAAGTTAACATGGAGCAAAATGTTGATGATTCTGAGGAAGAGTCAGAAGAGGAGGGTGAGGCTGTTGTAACTGTCCCCCCTAGGCCTCTGCCTGCTCTACCTGCTGTACCTACTGGACCTTTACCAGGTCCCACATTTAGTCCTCAGTACTTTGAACTGGAGAAAATGAAGCTAGAATTGGAGTATAAGAAACTTAATGCTCAAACTGACAAAGAACTAAGGCTAAGGGAAATGGAGCTCAAGTATGACTTAGAAATGAAGAAATTATCTGTTGAGAATGTTTCTCTCTCTGGCTCCTCTAGAAGTTCCAGTCCTAAAAGACCCCGGATGCCTAAAGAATTGATTGGTATGTATGAGCCTAAGTTGGATGTGTTGGATTGGTTGTCTCTGTTTGAATATAATCATGGGCTCCAGAACATCACAGGAAATGACTTACTCACCTGGTTGTTCTCTAGGCTTCCCCCTGTTGCAACTGATGTGGTAATGGAGATGGGGGAGGAGGATAGGAAGGACTATGAATGTGTGAAACTAGCTTTGATAGCTAGGTTTGGGAAGACCCCTTCCCAGTATCTTAAGAGGTTTAGGAACCTCAAAAAGCATGATGGTACCCCTTGGGCTACCTGGGTGAGTGAATGTTTGAAAAACTTAGAGGGATGGATTAAGGGTTACAAGGTGAACACTTATGAAGGTATGAAGAATTTGTTTATGTTGGAGACTATTTATGATGCCTGCTCTCCTGAGCTCAGACAACACTTGGCTGATTCCAGGGAATTGGATTCCCGGAAACTAGCTAGGGCTGCTGACTTGTGGGTTGCCAACAGGGCCACTCACAAGGATTCTGGGGTAACTCAGAAGAAGGATGGGGAGAAACAGTCTGAAAAGGACTCCAAAGAGAATTCTAATACTACAAATTCCAAAGAGGGCCCCAAACAAAACTATAAGGGTAAGCCACAAGGGAAACCAAGTCAGGCTACTGTACCTTCTGGCCACAAGCCAGAAGGAGGTCAGAACAAGCCACCCTTCCAGAGAGCATTTGGACAATGCTATGTCTGTCAGGGTACTGACCATATCAAAGGAGATCCCAAGTGCAAGGGTAAACCTGCAGGGATCAGCACAGTCTCCTTAGCCTTCACTCCTGAGGATGAAGTACAGATGGCTAGTGCCCACTTTGAACTCTTTGCTGAAGAACCCTTGGGTCTTCAAGCAACTGTAAACTTAGAGCCTATGGGTCTGGTTAGTCCCCAGAATAGGGTTGTGTATAACTCCCTACCTGTTAACTCTAAGGTGTATTATGTGGACAGTGTTCTTGTCAATGGCCAGGATACTCCTGCCAGGAGAGACACTGGGGCCAGCAGAACAGTAGTGGATGAAAGCTTCTTTCAACCTGAGGATGTGGCCAAAGCACCCAAAGGTCCCACTAAGATGTCTGGAGGCCCTGTCCAAATGGTTCCTATTCTACCAGCCCTCATTCAGTGTAACAACATGACAGTGAGGATCCCTGTCAGTGTTCAGACTGAGGTACCTGGGAAGGTCCTGTTGGGGAATGACCTAAGAACTCTAGGAGTAGTGTCACATACCCCCAGGCCTCCCAGTATGGAGAAGCAGAACTTAACCAAATTGGCTAGAAAGGCTACCTTGAAGGACCCTTCTAAGCCTGTGGGACCCTCTACTGAGAACCCCACTACAAGCCTTGGGTTTAGTAAGTTGACCTCTGACCCAGGCACCTTTCAGGATAGTATGCTAGGAACATGGGAGCCCCAACCAAGCTCCATCATTGTTCCCCTAGTCTCAGAGTCTCTGACTCCCCCTGCTTCTGAGGAAGAGGTGGATAGACCAACTAGGCCCCTATCTGGACCTGAGAGAACTGGTAATTCTCAGTGCTGGTGGAAAACCAGAAAAGAAAAGTCTAAGGCCAAAAACCTTCAGACTGTTGGACCTTCTACTGAAGACCCCAACTCAAATCCTAATATTAGGGGGGAAACTCCTAAAATAGGTAAGGGTAGATCTAAGAGGAAGGGGAAGCAGGTACATTGCCTAACCCCAACCCCTCCAACCAAGAGGCCTAAGACCCAACCTGCTCCCACAAGAGAGGTGGTGAGGAACCTTGGAGGCCCCTCTAGATCTAAGGGAATCCTTTATAAGGACCCCTTGAAAAAGCCTAACATAGGTTCAGAAGTTGTACCAACTTCTGAGGGACTGGTCAACCAGACCCCCTATAACAAAAAGACTGATGTTCCTCAAAGGGTCTGTAGGTCTGTTAGCTTGCAAAAGAAAACCTTTGAGTTCTCCATTGAACATAGGTCAAGGTGTCACCATCAAAATGCTGATGGACTCTCTAGGATGTATATCATCGACTAGAGGTATGAGGTTCATCCAGGAGTGGATTAAATCCTCCTGTCCCTTAGTCTGGGGGGGGCGAGTGTTAGGGAGAATTCTCTGTTTAGGCTGAATTTCCCTACCTAGTGAGTCCCCCAGCAGCTTTGCTGGATTTCTGGGGTTCTTTTTTTCTCCTGCCAAGAGTGAGACTCTTTTACCCTCACTCTTGGACATGTTGAACTGTGTTATCTTGGACAAACCTTGTGTTGAATGGGCTATGGGGTCTTTTACTCCATAGGGCCTCATATATTTTTGTGATGTGGGTTACACAGCACCCTCTGTGCCGTGACCCAGGGGTGTCCTAGGGACTCCCCAACATAGACTCCATACCCTGGGACTGACTACTGTCTCCCAGGGCATGTAAAGTCACAAAAGACTTTGCTAGTCTTGAATCCTGAACAGAACCAGTACAAACCATCATATTGTGGACGTACTGGCTGGGGCAATTCGATTGCCCCAGGGTCTGTTAGTCGAGGGGGCACGTCTCCGTCCCCCCTGATCGAGTTTTGGCTGGTGGCAGTGGAAACTACGTTTTATATTCGACCGCGAATATTTTCCTATGGGATTTCCCATTGTTTTAGGCTAACACATTTAATTATTTATTTACGGTAGCCTTAAACATACCGCCGGGTTATATATTTATTTTTATAACTCCGGTTGGGACTTTTTGCCAAAACTTGATGCTAAAATGGCGTTGGTGTTCGCCTCTGTAACTCTGACCCAAAGTGGAGCCCTTTGTTCCACTTTTGGCGGGCTTCTCCACAGAAGCCCTCCAAAGTGGTGCCACTCTGTCTGGGGTACTTAGGAGGGGTGGAGGGGGATTTAGGCACCCTGGACTGAGTTACCTTGGTAACTCAAGTCGCACTCCGTCCTGATTGGCCCCAGTGGTGAGCCGGTCGGCTCACCACTTAGCATGTTTGAGTGACAGCTAGGCTGGGTGAATGGGGGTTTGCTGCATAAAAGCAGGGCTTTGGGGACTGGAACTTCAGAAGTCGCCACAGGACCAAGAATCCGACGAGGGAAGAGCTGAGCCGACCTGCTTCGACGACACCACCCGGTGGAGCCCTGCTGAACCGTCTCACCACTTTTCCCGACGACCGAGGAGAACTCTTAACGGAGTGGCTCCTTCCCTTTACTGGTGGGGACAACCAGTTTTCGCCTTCTTTTCGCTTCTCGAGGTATCTCGTGGCCGCCTTGCCAGTGCCAAGCACCCCGGCAACCGGAACCCCACCACTTTTACCTCAAACCACGAAAGTCGGTACAACCCTTTAACCGGAGGACTCCGCGGCTGGTTTCTTCCCGGGCAGTGCAACGACCTTCTTCTTCTGCTCTTCAGCGAGAACTTCTTCTCCCCTGACCGACGTCGAGCCTTGCTGCCACTGCCTGGAACAACTGCCACCGCTGGAGGATCCTTTCCGCTTAAGGTACCGTGTTCCGCCTGGCTTCCCTTGCTACCGACTGTACGGGGTAGATTTAGCCCCCGGCTTTCGACCCTGGGAGTGCCTGGGACACCCTGGCTAAACTTTCTAAACCACTCTAAACTCTTTCTAACTCCTTGCAAGACTTTGAATCCCTAATAACAGTGTGATCTTGGGCACATTTTCGCTCCGGCTACTCTAAGAGTGGGCCCTGCCTAGTGACTTTTTGCTCACCTGTGCTTCTTTGAACCTATTGCAAGTGTTCTGGATCTTAGAGTGGTGTGTTTAACCCATTCCTGCTTTTTCTCTCCCTTTCTTGGAAACTACTAGAGTGTCATCTAACGTTAAGCACTCACCTCTGTTTTAATTAAGTGGTGTTAACCTAGAGTTGTCTAGATAGGAGAAAGGATTGAATCTACTTTCGTTATAACTGTGTTTGAAGTGTTTACTATACTTTGCTAGAGTGTTTTCAACTTATGTGTGTTTAATAAATAACTATATACTTTTGAAACCAAGCTCTGGTCAGTGTTTGCTTGTGCTATTGTGTCTGGGTACATATTGTGTATACTCTGCATACTGCCTAACTCTTCTTGAGAGAAGTCTGACTGCTCAGCCACAGCTACCAGGTAAATCTGGGTGGTACAGACTGCTACCAAAGGGATTTACTGCTCTACCTGTAGTCTTAAATCTTTTGCAGTGTTCCCCAAGGGAACTGCACAGGTTTCTGCCTAACAGTCAGTGAAGTGCGTTGCAGTGAGAAGACATGAAATTTTGCCAAATGACAGAAAAGTCTTGCAGCTGCATTTTTGGCTTTTTGTAGATGCTGAATTTGTTTTGCTGCAACGCCTGTGAAAATAGCATTAAAATAATCCAATGTAGAGTTAATCAGTGAGCCAACCACTACCGGCTGATCGTTCTCAGGAACAATTGGTCGCAAAAGTCTAAGGTGGCAGTAGATGGTCTTCACTGTTTGGTTGGCCTGGTAATTGCAGTCCAGATTGGAAATCCCAGAGACAGCCAAGGTTGTTAACCTGATGTGCATAGGGGTATCCAGTCATTGCATCGACAACCAGACCATCTAGCACCAAACCATCAAATCTTTTCCATCGAAATACCATTCCATAGAATGGCCACTTCGTTGAATAAAATTCGATGGATCCATCGAAATATAATGTTAAGATTAGGGGTTAGATTAGGGTTAGGGTTGGGTTAGGGTTGGGGCTAGGGTTAGATTAAGGGTTACATTAGGGTTAGGGTTGGGGCTAGGGTTAGCTTAAGGGTTACATTAGGGTTAGGGTTAGGGTTGGGGCTAGGGATAGGGCTAGGGTTGGTGCTCGGGTTAGCTTAAGGGTTACATTAGGGTTAGGGTTGGGGCTAGGATTAGTTTAAGAGTTACATTAGGGTTAGGGTTGGGGCTAGGGTTAGATGAAGGGTTACTTTGGGTTAGGGTTGGGGCTAGGGGTAGGGCTAGGGTTGGTGCTCGGGTTAGTTTAAGGGTTACATTACGGTTAAGGTTGGGGGTTATGGTTGGGGCTAGGGTTGGATGAAGGGTTACATTAGGGTTAGGGTTGGGGCTAGGGTTAGATTAAGGGTTACGTTAGGTTTAGACTTGGGGCTAGGGTTAGGGTTGGGGCTAGGGTTAGATTAAGGGTTACGTTAGGGTTAGGGTTGGGGGGTGGGTGTGAGGGTTGGGGTGCTGGAGGGGGAACCCCCCAATATACAAAAATAAATTAAAACGTTATAAGGAGCTGGCCAGTGCAGAAATTTCAGTACTGGACAGCTCCATGTAACGTTTTAACGTTACAAAAAATGCATTGAAATGCTATCTTTTACATGTAAAAGTGCATTTCCATTGAAACCAGTCCATTTATCTTTTCGATTTTAGATGGAAAGGCACTTTTCCATGTTAAAGATAGACTGTTGATGCTTTGGCATTAGATGCTTTGTTTTCGATGCTTTGGTGTGTCGACCCTTTTTTTCGATGCAATCACTATAAACCGTGCATAGGATGTCGGAAGGTCAAACAAGACAGGGCAGGGGACAGTTTAGATATATTACTCATATGATGTATGAACTCAAGAGATGTTTGGGGCCAAGAAAATGACACCCGTTTTTGAGGGATTCCACTGCAATGTATTAGACATTTTCAAGCTTTTTATATCCAGCGCACAGTCTGAAATGTGTTTAAGAGAGTCAAAGGAATTACTTACACATACATACATCTGTGTGTTAACTGCATAAAAGTGACAATGGAAGTCAAATTTATAAAAGATGCTTAGGAGTGGCGGGATATAAATATTACTAGGTGAGAAAGTAGAGCCCTGCGGAACCCCACTAGGGAATGGCCACAGACTGGAAGAGCGATAAAGTATAACTGTGTTAAAATGGCTCAAACAAGATATTTCTGGTTTAAGGTGATTTATTTGCTCGGTCAGAGTGGTGATAAATTTCTCAGGGGTTTTAAGGTTTTTTCACACACTGTAAAACAGATTCTGCAGTCTTCTCCCTGGCAGAGTGCCCCAGCAACTCTGCTAGTTGGTTTCTCCCTGGCTCGTGCCCTTCCCTAAGTCTTTCCTTTCTCCGCCTTTCCATTGGTCAGGACCTTAGCCTTTACTTTCTCCACATTGTCCTCTTTGGAGCTCCACCTGTTCTTTCTTATGCCTTTTTCTTGGCCAGAGCATCAGCCTTTTCCCTCTCCACATTCTCTCAAGCCAGGGCTTCTTTTCACTCTCTTTGGCTTGGGGTTTGGGCTTTTCTCTCTCCACCTTCTCTTTGGCCACAACCTCTGCCTTTCTTTTCTGGGGATCAGGTGCCTTGCTTATCCTCCTCTTTGGTGCTTTCCTCTTCCATCTACTCCTACAGTTTTCTACTTGTGTTCCCCTTCCTTCCTTCTTCAGGTTGTCACTTTCTCTGCACCTTCCTACCCTTGAAGGGTTTTCTCTTTCACTCTACCTCCCTCAACTGTTGGGGGTTTCACATTCACGTCACCTTCCTCTACTGTCCAGGTTTTCCCTTTCTCTTCACCTTTCCTCACTTTTTGGTTGTTCATCTTTTACTCGATCATATAGGGGAGGTTCTGTTTTGCTTCAGGCTCTTCCACTCACCAGGTTTTCTCTTTGTGTGCATGTGCACATGTGTGTGCGTGTGTGCGTGTGTGTGTGTGTGTGTGCGTGTCAGCTGCTCTGATGTGGCTGCTGTCTTGACTCTACCCTTCTGGCTGCAGGACATCCCCTTATTGGAGTAAGAACTGACTGCCCCAAGTTAGTGAGTGTGTGTCCTTTAGTGTGACTGGGAATGTTGTGTGGTGGGAGTGTTCCTCCCATTCACCCATTCCCAAGTCCTTTTGACGATGAATGGGAGGTCACTTTGTCACATATCCCCCGTCATCCTCCTTCCTTTTGGGAATTCGTAGCCGGAACTGCTGTAATTGCGATTTATTCTGGATTGATGATGCCTCTGTCATTGATTCTGGCAAATTCAGGCTAGATGCTTTCAGTCACCTTCGGCTTCACACTGTTTGAAAATAAGCCAGGCCTCTTGCGTTGACTCTGTTGCCTCCTCTCTTGGTCAAAATATATTCCCAAGTATGTGATTTTTCCTGAATCTTCATCAGAGTGTTTTTCCTGCCAGTGCTTAGATACTGGGTCTGGGGTCCTTTTTTGACAGTTCTTCTATGTTCCCCTATTCAGTTTCAGGGGGCACAGATGGTGCGGCCTAGGTAGGCTTTGTTACAGATGCAAGGGAGCGCATAGCTGCAAAACGTTGTCTTGTAGTTGATGAATATCATAACTTTGATGTCTTTGCTGGTCCCTACGCAGAATTTTGGGATTTTGTTGAAGGCACATGGAGCCATCACCACATTTATAAAAAATCCTTCTGGTTTAGCCGATAGCCAGGTACTGACGTGATCCAGAGCAGCGTCCGTGTAACTGGGACTCATTGCCCTTTTCATGGATGGTGCACACATATGGATCATCTTGTGTGTCTCAGCAATGTAGTTGAAGTGTGAAGTGAAGTGTTTGTTAAATTGAAGGATGTGCCAGACTTGGCGTAGTTTGGTACTCATGCTGTGTGCCGAGTATCGACTGTTAAAATGGACTTGCTTTGTTTCTGCTACTGGGTCAGGGGCTTGACTTTATCAAAGGGAGGTGGGATAGGAACCCCTCACAGCCTGGGGTAGAAGGCATACTGGGGCGAATGCCAGAACCTGTCCTACACGAAGGGTGGGGTGGCCCAGTCCCTGAAACCGCACCTGAACATCCCTTGAATGCGATGACAGGTACCACTTTAGTTCACCCAATGCCGTGCACCCCCAATCTGACCAGGATCCCTTTGTTTGTTTGCAGGACTGCCTGGACTAGAAGACACTGCTAAACTGAAGCACTCCACCAGACTGCGGAAGAAAACTGATGATGCTGTGACAACCCGGCGCAGTGTACAGAAGGGAAGCAGTACTCACTGCAGCCTGGAACCAGTGGCGAGTCTACCCAAGAACCAGCAGACGCCATGACAGGATATTGAAATTGCCATGCAGCAAAAAGGGGGCCAGGGAGAGGTGTTCCTGTAACCTTTCAATGCAGCACCCCACCTACGGGGGAAATGTCAGCCGCGGATTGGGCCCTAGAGTCAGGTGGCACGCGTAGGCAATCAGAGGAGGAGGGAAGGAAAAAGCAGGAAGACACAGGTATAAAATACAGGAGAAGATATAGGATACGTTGGGTGTTCAGGTGAGGTGAAGAGGCATAAAGGTGGACCCAGAGAACAGAAGGAGGTTGTAAGGTGGGGCCAAGCACTGAGGAGTCTGTGGAGCAGCTGAGGTATTATGTGTGAGGGAGAGAGTTGTACCTTGTGAAAAAGAGTGTAGCTGTGATTGTGACAGTGCATGTGAGAGAGAATAATAGTTGATCGAGGGGCAGTCTAAGAGCATAGTATAGGGTTAAAGGGAGGGAGAGAAAGAGTGTGAGTGTAGCAGGAAAGTAAGAAAGAGGGAAAATGTATGACATTATCAAGGAAGGAAGAGAGAGGGAGAGAATTTGGAGTGAAGTGAATGATACAGAGAGTAGAGAGAGGAAGGTTGACAGTGGAGGAGTAGGAGAAGGAGGAATGTGCTAGAGGTAGGATGGTGTGTGTTAAAAGTACGGAAGGACAGAGGGGGAAAGAAGTGAACAGAAGGAACAGGAGGAATGGAGAAGGGAGTGGATTAAGAGGGGACAGAGACTTCAGAGTAGAAGATAGGGAAATGTATGATCAGGGAGATGAGTGGGGGCACGGGGGAGTGTCTGAGAAAATCCAGGCACTATTCTTTCGTAAAGACCATTCGTTTGGCACATTAGAATACGGTATCCCTTGGAATGGCCAGGATAGATTCCGATAGATAAGGCGATGGCATGTAGGACCTCCCACTGTAGAGGCTATTTTGAGACAGCAGAGGTTCCCAATCTCTAGTGTTCAAGACAACCTTGGGTATCAGGGAAGCCTAGGATGGAGGGAGTCAAGGGGAGGCTTTTCCAGCTGAAGACCAGCTAGAAAAGGCCTTCAGTCACATTACCCGGCAGCCCAAACCAGCGCCCAACAACAACTTAACAACTTGTTAATAAAACCTTTAAACATCTATCAGACATCTGAATTTTTTTAGACCATCTGTGACAAGTGATGTCATCTGTGATTGCCAGGGCCCCAATATAGAGGCCACCCACTGCCAAGAGGGATGCTGAGAATTGTCAGTATCTTGAAGGATGCCCGTTTATCTACCCTTGATCTTAGAAACGGGTATAGGCAAGTCCACCTCTATCAATAAGCCAAGAGGCGGCCCTTTCTACTCCGAACAGGCTCCGCCAGCTTATAGCACTACCCTTCGACTTATATAGGTATCCCTCCGAGCAGGGGTGGCAACTGGAAATACTCTGGTGAGCTACTCTTTCTGGAGAGGATGAACCATGTCATAGTCAACATTGCTTGAACTATTAAAAGATTGTATCCCAAGCCAAGAAAAATGTATTATTCTGAATGAATAGCTGTTGCAAATTCTAATAGTGCTAACGCTTTTCCAATCTGTCAAGAACTCACCCCTCGGGTGGATGCTTTGGATGAAGTTGTCCCTACACAATCACTATGGAATTAATTAAAATGCTTTTTCGTGGCTAGAATTTCCAATCTGCAAGAAACAATAGCACCTGAAATTGGAACACACAATAACCCTGTTACGGTTCCTATACCAAGGTCTTCAGTCTTTAAATGGTTTGATTTTGCTATCCAGTGGTGACATTATAAAAAGAGCGCATGGTCTGAAAGCCTCTGTGCCCTCAGTGAATCCTCTTCCGCCTAGACTCATCAGGGATCCTATCTCAGCGTTAGCAGAAGGTTCAGCTAGTATCCTTAATGCCTCCTTTCAGAGAGGACCCTTCCCCTCTCAAATGAAAGCAGCACAGGTTACGCCACTTCTGAAAAAAGCGCAATTGGATCCAACTGATTTGGCATGGTTTAGACCCATATAACATCCTCACTTTCTGAGCAAAACCCTGGAAGGAGAAACTACTTATCAGTTGTTTAATTATTGAGAAACATCCAGTCTTTTTGTCGAGCTCTCAATCAGGATTTTGCCCTTTTCATAGCACAGAGACCTCAATTTTATATATTCGTAAAAGACCCCTGACGATTAGGGACCCTGCGGTGTTAACCCTCCCCGATCAGTCGCTGGGTTGGATATGGTAGACAATGCTATTCTGATACACCGTTTCAAGTCTCTGTTGCACGTTGTGGAGCAGCATTAGCCTGGCTGGAGACCTTCCTAAAAGCTAGGCAACAGAGGGTTCTGTTGAGATGCTGCATCTCTGCTACCCGCGGTTTAGCCTACGGAGTTCCACAAGGTATGCTGTGTCACCCCTTCTTCTATCTGCTTATATGTACCCGCTAGTGCAAATAATTGAGAGCCGGGGCTTTGAGTGACTGCTCTATGCAGAGGACACTCAGATCTTAGTAGATCTACATGGGGGTATGATAGACGTAGCAAATGTTTAGGTGTGATTCAAGGCTGGATGCAAGATAATTATGTGAGGGTTAATGGTGATAAGACAGACATTTTACTCTTAGGCTGCTCCGTTGAGGCTTCTCTCCTTTTTTCGTAGCCTACTAGTTTAGTTGCTTCACCTACCCTGGTGAAAGAAGTCCACTCGGGGGGCAAAAGACTGTCTATTATCAAGCAAAACACCCAGGTTTTTAAGTATGTTGTTAGGCAGAAACCTGTGTAGTTCCCTCTGGGACCACTGCAAAAGATGTAGGACTACAGGTGTTTGGCAGTAAACCCACTTGGTAGCAGTCTGTACCACACAGATTCACTTGGTAGCTGTTGCTGAGCAGTCAGACTTCTCTCAAGAAAAGTTAGGCAGTATGTGAAGTATACAAGATAGGGCAATTTACACAGTAGAACAAGCAGACACGGAACAGAGCTTGGGTGTAAAGATATATAATTATTTATTTTAAAAACACATCTATGAAAAACACACTGGCACTAAAACGGCAAACAACTTCAATTACAATTACTATAAGTACATCAATCCCCTAACAATATTTCGACAAGTCTAGGTTCAACGGCACCACTTATTTGCAGACAGAGGTGAATGCTTTAACCTAGATGGCACTCTAATATTCGTTAGAACGGTAGAGAAAAGGCAGGGTATGAAACCAACTCGGTACCAACACTTTTTTTCGAAGCAAATGCAAGGCAAGTAAGGCAGGGTCTCCTGTAGATCACAAAGTTCAGAGGCCAGGCCCACTCGGAGAGAGGCAAGGCGATATGTCCCAAAAAGTTTCACAGTGGAAATGCACTTTGAGTCTCTGTAGCAAATTGTCACAGAAAGGCTGGACCAGTTTAGAACAAAAAGTTAAGAAGGTCTGGAGGCGACCCAATGGAAAGGTAAGGATTTAAGACACCTCACGCTAACCGTCACAAGGGAAGCCAGGCGGACACAGTACCTTGTAAGTGAAGGGACAGCTCCGGCGGGGGCAGTTGTTCCTGGTGGTGGATGCAAGTCGGGGCTTTGCCAAAAGATGAGATGGTCTCGTCGTCGAAGGAAAGTTGAAGATCGTTGCACCACCAGAGAAGAGACCAACCGCGGAGTGCTCCGTCACAAGGCACCACCTTTTGGTCGCGGTACGGGCTAGTGGCTATCCGGTTGCCGGGGTGCTCAGCACGGGCAATTCGACCACTACGCCCTGGAAGCGAAGAAATAGCAAAGGGACTGGCTGTTCCCACCAGTCAGGGGAAGAAGACTCTCTAGCAGGGAGATCTCCTCTGTCGTTGGGAAGTGGCGAGTCGGTTCAGCAGGGCTCCACCAGAGGTGTCGCTGTTGCAGGTTGGCTCAGCTTTACCCTCGTCGGATTCTTAGGTCCTGTGGCGACTTCTGAAGATCCAGTCCCAAAAGCCCTGCTTTTATGCAGAAAACCCCCATTCATTCAGCCTAGCTGTCAATCAAACCACGCTAAGTGGTGAGCGGGGTGGCTCACCACTTGGGCCAATCACACCAGAGTGTGACTTGAGTTGGCAAGGCAACTCAGTCCAGGGTGCCTAAACCCCCTCCCACACCCCCTGTGCTACCCAGACAGAATGGCACCACTTTGGAGGGCTTCTGTGCAGAAGCCCGCCAAAAGTGGAACAAAGGGCTCAACCTTTGGTTCGGAGTTACAGAGGTGAACACAGACGCCATTTTAAAAACTGAGTTCTGGCAGAAAATACCAACCGGTAGATTTATTTACAATAAATAAACCGGCGGTATGTTAGAGACTAATGTGAAAAAGTATTAGCCTCCAACAATGGGAAGAATCCCATAGGAATACATTCGGGGTCGAATATAAAAAGTAGTTTCCACTGCCACCAGCCAAAACTCGACGAGGGGGGACGGGACAGTGCCCCCCCCGAACAACAGACCCAGGGGTAATCGAATTACCACTACCAGTACGTCCACAATAGGATGGTTTGTACTAGTTCTGTTAGTAAATTTAGGTCTAGTAAAGCCAATGGTGACTTTACATGCCCTGGGAGACAGTAGTCAGCCCCAGGGTATGGAGTCTATGGTGGGGATCCTCTAGGACACCCGAGTGTTACGGCACGGAGGATGCGGTGTAACAACCATAGCAAAACATAAGAGGCCCTATGGAGTAAAAGACCCCATAGCCCATAGAACACATTGACATTTAAAGGATTCAACCACATTCAGGTCCAAGAGTGGGAGAAAAAGAGTCTCACTCTTGGCAGGATGGAAAAAACAAACTCCAGTAGTCCAGCAAAGCTGCTGGGGGACTCACTAGGTTAGGAAATTCAGCCTAAACAGAGAATTCTCCCTAACACTCGCCCCCCCAGACTAAGGGACAGGAGGATTTAATCCACTCCTGGATGAATCTCATACCTCTAGTCGATGACATACATCCTAGAGAGACCATCAGCATTTTGGTGGTGACACCCTGACCTGTGCTCAATGGTGAAATCAAACCCTTGCAGGCAGATTGACCATCTCAGTAGTTTTGGGTTTTCCCCTTTCATTTGCATTAACCATCTCAAGGGTTGGTGGTCAGTCTGAATGACAAAAGTAGAACCATACAATTATGGCCTAAACTTCTTCAGAGCCCACACGATAGCAAAGCACTCTCTTTCGATTGTTGCCCACCTTGTTTCAGGATCCTTCACCTTGCGGCTGATGAAGCGGGGTGCTCCCTACCTTTCCCATCCAGTTGACTGAGTACTGCACCTATTCCTACATTTGAAGCATCTGTCTGCACAATGAATGTTTGGTGGTAATCAGGAGCTCGGAGTACTGGGGCTTGGCAAAGAGCCTTTTTCAGGTTTTCAAAAGCCTGATTGCACTCCTCGTTCCATCTAAACATTTTAGGGAATTTTGGAGAGGAGATGACATTCAGAGGAGAAGCTAAGGTCCCATAGTTCTCAATGAAATTCCTGTAATACCCAGTGAGACCTAAGAAAGCTCTCACCTGGGGCCGAGTAGTTGGTGTTGTCCAATTTTGCACAGCTTCAATCTTACTGAGCAAAGGCCTTATTTCTCCACCTCCTACCTCATTTCCAAGATAGACTACCTTATTCTGTCCGATTTGGCATTCACTCACCTCTAAGGTCAGATTGGCTCGTCCAAGAGCCTGCAAAACATCTCTTAGGTGGGTTACATGTTCTTCCCAGGAATTGCTGAACACTGCTATGTCATCCAAGTATGCCATGCAGAAGTCCTCCATCCCATTAAGAACCTGGTTTACCATCCGTTGAAATGTAGCAGGTGCATTTTTCAATCCGAAAGACATTACCTTAAACTGGTATAAGCCAACTGGGGTAGAAAATGCAGCTTCTCCCTGGCATGGTCTGTCAGGGCTATTTGCCAATAGCCTGACGTCAAGTCAAATGTGCTGAGGAACTTGGCTGAACCAAGTCTATCCACCAACTCATCTGTTCTTGGCAAAGGGTGGGCATCAGTCTTGGTGACTGCATTAAGAGCTCTATAATCCACGCAGAATCTAAGTTCTTTAGATCCTGCCTTTGGTACTAACCCAACTGGGCTAGACCATGGACTAGTAGAGGGCTCTATTACCCCGAGATCAAGCATCTTGCTGACCTCACCTTTGATGTGGGTTCGTACATTTTCTGACATTCGGTATCCTCTGCTTTTGACTGGCAGACAGTCACCAGTGAGTATGTCATGCTGGCCCCAAGAGGTCAAGCCTGGTGAAAGTGAGAACAGAGAGGCAAACTGATTCAACATAGATTTGCACTCTTCTTGTTGCTCAGGTGTCAGATTTGAAGCAAGATTTACTCCTTCAATTTTTTCGTCTAAAGGTAAGCCTCCGAGGAGATCAGGAAGAGCTTCACTCTCTTCTTATTCCTCCGATGATGCTAGAAGCAACGCTCCTACATCAGGTCTCGAGACATACGCTTTGAGTCTGTTGGTGTGGAAGACTGTCAGAGCCTCCTTGGGATTGCCCAAGTCCACCAGATAGTTGACCTCTCCGAGTTTACCCACAACTCTGAAGGGTCTCATCCATTTGTCTTGCAAGGCCCTCTGCCTTGTTGGGATCATAACGAGAACTAGCTGGTCTTGAGTGAACTCAACCATGTTAGCCTTTTGATCATGCCAGAGTTTGACCAATGCTTGTCCAGCTTTCAAGTTATCACTTGCTTCCGTCATCATGTGCGGCATTCTCCTCTGGAGACCTATCACGTAGTCAGTCACTCTGACTGGCTTGGGGGAAGGAGCACTCTCCAACCCCTCCTTAATCAGGGCCAATGGACCTCTGACGGGATGACCATAGAGGACCTCAAAGGGAGAATAACCTACTCCCTCCTGAGGGACTTCTCTATTAGCAAAGAGAAGGCATGGCAGTAGAAGGTCCCACTTCCGTTTAAGGGGTTCTTCTAAAGCACCTATCATGCTCTTCATGGTTCGGTTGAACCTTTCTACCAACCCATTGGTTTGTGGGTGATAAGCTGTTGAGAACTTGTAAGTAACTCCGCAGGTTTTCCACATGGCTTTCATGTAGTGGGACATAAAGTTTGACCCCCTGTCAGAGATTACTTCCTTAGGAAACCTGACCCTGCTAAAAATACCAAGGAGGGCCTTAGCCACAGCCGGAGCTGTAACAGTCCTCATAGGAATTGCCTCAGGATACCTAGTAGCATGGTCTACTACAACAAGTATAAACCTGTTGCCTGAGGAGGTTGGAGGATCAAGGGGACTAACAATGTCAATCCCTACTCTCTCAAATGGGACTCCCACAACTGGGAGAGGCACTAAAGGTGCCACATTCTTGGAGCCAACTTTACCAGAGGTCTGGCAGGTGTGGCAGCTCCTGCAGTGTTTTTCTACTTCGGCCCCCATCTTCGGCCAATAAAAGTAGAGAGAGAGCCTTTCCTTAGTCTTCTTAAAACCCAAGTGACCAGCCAAAGGAATCTCGTGGGCTAACTGCAAGAATTGTTGTCTGTTCTCTTGGGGTACTACAAGTCATTTGTAGTCTCCAGGTGCAGACTCGGTCGGTTCACTGTAGAAGAGGCCATCTTCCCAGTGCAACCTATATTTCCCAGGCTCTTGCCCTTCAGCCTGAGCTTCTGCCTGGTGGCGAAGACCTTCCAGAGTTGGACATTCTCTCTGTCCCTTACTGAAGTCTGCCCTGTTGGGTCCACCTTCTGCCAGTAAAGACTGAAGCTCAGGATGGTCAACAGGATCCATATCTCCAATGAGTTCCTGGCCTTCCATTAGCTCTTCTTCGGAGACTAATTCTACCACACAGGGTTGTACCACCCTCTGAGCCTCAGCGGGAGGGGGAGTTACGGGTGTAACTTTGGACAACCGAGGGGAAATACTTGTTGGCTGAACTGAAATGCTGGCTGCTGGTTTCGATATAGAAGTTTTAGGTTTCCCTTTCGCTTCTGATTTCTTTGAGACAGCAGCTGACAATTCCAGTGGAGCAGGAGTGATATCTTTCTTCATCATCTCCTGGGGAGTACCTCTCAAGGTTCTCTCCCTTGCAGGTCTGGTTAGCTCCTGTAACCGTTTACTAGGAGGTCTGGGGGTATGAGACACAACTCAGAGTTTTTAAATCATTACCCAACAGGACTCGTCCTGGTACCTCACTCTGTATGCTGACAGGTATCTTCACAGTCATGTCGTTACACTGGATGAGAACTGGTAATTGGGGAAGCATCTGCACAGGCCCTACAGCTAACTTGGTGAGGCGTTTGGGTGCCTTAGCAACACCCTCAGCCTGAAAAAAAGATTTATCCACCACAGTTATGCTGGCCCTAGTGTCCCTAATGGCAGGAGTCTCCTGACCATTCACCTGGACACTGTCCTTATAATACTCTTTAGTATTATCTGGGATAGAATTATAGACATCTAAATTCTGTTGTTCCCACAAACCCAGAGACACTAAAGAAACACTGGCTGAGACTCCAATGGGTTCATCAGCCAGCAGTAGAAAGTTTCCACTTGCCATTTGGACTTCCTCCTCTGGAGCGAAGGCGAAGGAGACAAGCTGGACCCCTGAAGGTTTACCCTTGCATCTGGGATCTCCTTTCACATGGTCAGTAGAGCCACAAACAAAGCATTTACCAAATGCTTTCTGGAATGGTGGCTTGTTCTGGCCTCCCTCTGGTTTGGCACCAGAAGTTACACTATTCTGCTGTGGTTTTCCTTGTGGCTTACCCTTATGGTTTTGTTTGGGGCCCTCTTTGGAATTTGAGTTATTAGAATTCTCTTTTGAGTCTTTTTTAGGCTGTTTTCCCTCATCCTTTTTCTGAGTTGCTCCAGAATCCTTATGAGTAGCCCTGTTGGCAACCCACAAGTCAGCAGCCTTAGCTAGCTTCCTGGAATCCAATTCCTTCGAATCAGCCAAGTGCTGTCTGAGCTCAGGAGAACAGGCATCATAAATAGACTCCAACATAAAAAGATTCTTCATACCCTCATAAGTGTTCACTTTGTAACCCTTAATCCATCCCTCTAAGTTTTTCAACCCTTCACTCACTCAGGTAGCCCAAGGGGTACCATCATGCTTTTTGAGGGTTCTAAACCTCTTAAGATAATGGGAAGGGGTCTTCCCGAATCTAGCTATCAAAGCTAGTTTCACACTTTCGTAATCCTTCTTATCCACCTCCCCCAACTCCATTACCACATCAGTCGCAACAGGGGGAAGCCTAGAGAACAACCAGGGAAGTGACTCATTCCCTGTGATGTCCTGGAGCCCATGATTATATTCAAACATTTTCAACCAATCCAACACATCCAATCTAGGTTCATACATACCCACTAATTCCTTAGGCATCCGGGGTCTTTTGGGACTGGAACTTCTAGAGGAACCAGAGGAGAGAGAAGCATTTTCCACAGACAACTTTTTCATTTCCAACTCATGATTAAGTTCTATTTCTCTGAGTCTTAACTCAGCTTGCTTCTGCTCAGCTTGGGCATTCATTCTTCTGAACTCTAGCTCTTGGTTTCTTTCAGATTGGGCTAAAAAACGTTTGTACTCTAATTCGAGCTTCATTTTTTCAAGTTCAAAATAAGCAGGGTTACATGTTGGACCTGGTATGGGCCCCGTAGGTACAGTAGGTAAGGCAGACAGAGGCTCAGAGTGGCTAACTTCATTAGGTTCACTTTCCTCTTCTGACTCATTATCAAGACTTTGATTCAGATCAATACCATCACTGTTTTCTACATTTGCTGGAGAAGTTGGTTCCTCTGAACCAGTACCCAGACTTTGGTTTTCCAGCAATCTCGCTATCAGTTCTACTTTCTTGCCTCTTACAGAAAGATTCTTATGTCTACAGAGAGCTCTCAAACTCTCAGTATTTTCGCCGGACAAGGACTCTTGGCTGTATACTTCCATAGTAGACATGTTTTTGAAAGTTGCTTTTTAGTGCTAAGCTTTGTGGTTAGTTATCCTAAAGTGTTGAAAAGCACTCTAAACTGTATACTCGATATAAATCCCACCGCTGCCACCAGTGTTAGGCAGAAACCTGTGCAGTTCCCTCTGGGACCACTGCAAAAGATTTAGGACTACAGGTGTTTGGCAGTAAACCCACTTGGTAGCAGTCTGTACCACACAGATTCACTTGGTAGCTGTTGCTGAGCAGTCAGACTTCTCTCAAGAAAAGTTAGGCAGTATGTGAAGTATACAAGATAGGGCAATTTACACAGTAGAACAAGCAGACACGGAACAGAGCTTGGGTGTAAAGATATATAATTATTTATTTTAAAAACACATCTATGAAAAACACACTGGCACTAAAACGGCAAACAACTTCAATTACAATTACTATAAGTACATCAATCCCCTAACAATATTTCGACAAGTCTAGGTTCAACGGCACCACTTATTTGCAGACAGAGGTGAATGCTTTAACCTAGATGGCACTCAAATATTCATTAGAACGGTAGAGAAAAGGCAGGGTATGAAACCAACTCGGTACCAACACTTTTTTTCGAAGCAAATGCAAGGCAAGTAAGGCAGGGTCTACTGTAGATCACAAAGTTCAGAGGCCAGGCCCACTCGGAGAGAGGCAAGGCGATATGTCCCAAAAAGTTTCACAGTGGAAATGCACTTTGAGTCTCTGTAGCAAATTGTCACAGAAAGGCTGGACCAGTTTAGAACAAAAAGTTAAGAAGGTCTGGAGGCGACCCAATGGAAAGGTAAGGATTTAAGACACCTCACGCTAACCGTCACAAGGGAAGCCAGGCGGACACAGTACCTTGTAAGTGAAGGGACAGCTCTGGCGGGGGCAGTTGTTCCTGGTGGTGGATGCAAGTCGGGGCTTTGCCAAAAGATGAGATGGTCTCGTCGAAGGAAAGTTGAAGATCGTTGCACCACCAGGGAAGAGACCAACCGCGGAGTGCTCCGTCACAAGGCACCACCTTTTGGTCGCGGTACGGGCTAGTGGCTATCCGGTTGCCGGGGTGCTCAGCACGGGCAATTCGACCACTACGCTCTGGAAGCGAAGAAATAGCAAAGGGACTGGCTGTTCCCACCAGTCAGGGGAAGAAGTCTCTCCAGCAGGGAGATCTCCTCTGTCGTTGGGAAGTGGCGAGTCGGTTCAGCAGGGCTCCACCAGAGGCGTCGCTGTTGCAGGTTGGCTCAGCTTTACCCTCGTCGGATTCTTAGGTCCTGTGGCGACTTCTGAAGATCCAGTCCCAAAAGCCCTGCTTTTATGCAGAAAACCCCCATTCATTCAGCCTAGCTGTCAATCAAACCACGCTAAGTGGTGAGCGGGGTGGCTCACCACTTGGGCCAATCACACCAGAGTGCGACTTGAGTTGTCAAGGCAACCCAGTCCAGGGTGCCTAAACCCCCTCCCACGCCCCCTGTGGTACCCAGACAGAATGGCACCACTTTGGAGGGCTTCTGTGCAGAAACCCGCCAAAAGTGGAACAAAGGGCTCAACCTTTGGTTCGGAGTTACAGAGGTGAACACAGACGCCATTTTAAAAACCGAGTTCTGGCAGAAAATACCAACCGGTAGATTTATTTACGATAAATAAACCGGCGGTATGTTAGAGACTAATGTGAAAAAGTATTAGCCTCCAACAATGGGAAGAATCCCATAGGAATATATTCGGGGTCGAATATAAAAAGTAGTTTCCACTGCCACCAGCCAAAACTCGACGAGGGGGGACGGGATAGTGCCCCCCTCGAACAACAGACCCAGGGGTAATCGAATTACCACTACCAGTACGTCCACAATAGGATGGTTTGTACTAGTTCTGTTAGTAAATTTAGGTCTAGTAAAGCCAATGGTGACTTTACATGCCCTGGGAGACAGTAGTCAGTCCCAGGGTATGGAGTCTAAGGTGGGGATCCTCTAGGACACCCCAGTGTTACGGCACGGAGGGTGCGGTGTAACACACATAGCAAAACATAAGAGGCCCTATGGAGTAAAAGACCCAATAGCCCATAGAACACATTGACATTCACAGGAATCAACCATATTCATGGCCAAGAGTGGGAGAAAAGAGTCGCACTCTTGGCAGGATGAAAAAAAAAAATCCAGAAATCCAGCAAAGCTGCTGGGGGACTCACTAGGTTAGGAAATTCAGCCTAAACAGAGAATTCTCCCTAACATATGTCATACAAAATGCTAATGTTGACCTGTATAATAGACATAGATGTAGCCACCTACCAGACAAGGACCATGTCAATATATTAGTTCAGGCTTTGGCCTTGTCCAGAATACAGTATCGTACGTCTATTTATACCTAGGGACGGCTAAGAACTACAAATCAGCAGTTCAAAATCTTGCAGTGCGGGTGATCTTTGGGCTACAAATATTTGAGAATATCTCACTGGCGCGTTGCTGAATGGGCTGGCTAGTAATAGAAGACTAAACCAAACTGTGTTCTTACACAGATTTGGAAAATAATACATGGTCTGGCACCCAAATATCCGACCAATTTTGCTAAGAAATATGACCTTTCACAAATGCTTTGATCTAGTGCCAAATAGTTATTGCGGGTGACCAAACATTCCTCCATGCGCAATGGTGGTAAAATGATTTGCACTCTAGTCTGTCGTATGTTAAAAACAATCTTCCAAATTCAGCATTTATTGTCTTTGTAAATGTGCCATAATCTTCAAGATCGAAGGAAAGACTATTTGGGGAATTCATGGGGTTTTAGAATTGCTTTTTGTATAATTAAGATTGTTTTACTATGTGCACAAATTGTATTGTATGTTTGTATTAATTATCAGTGCCTTGAAACAGGTATTCTGGTAATATGTTGCACTTAATGAATAGCTTTTACTACTATTAATGGATAACGTACTAGAACCACGCCAGAGCTTCTCTGGGGCCTACTTAGATGGCCTTGTGATTCACAGCGAGTTTTGGAAAAGTCATATTCGGCATGTCTATGCGGTCTGCAACTGTCTACGAGAATCAGGACACCCTGCATACCCAGCAGAATACCACCTAGCTCAACAGTGCATACAATATCTGGCATTCCCGTGGGGTGCAGCCTAATCCGCCTTCCCAACAACAAAGTGGAGGCGGTTAACAGTGCCTCCTGGCTCCAAACTCTGAAGGCCATCTGAGCTTTTCTGGGGTTGGTAGGTTACTAATGCCGTCTTATTCTAAATCTCTCAACACTTCCAGCACCTTTGACAGACAAACTAGGGAAAGGCCAACCGAACCCCATCCAATGGGCAGGCGGAGCAACAAAGACCTTTGAGCAACAGAATTATTATGGTAATTATTGAGCGCGGACATAGCTCCGGGAAGCAACGGAGCACTTTAGAATCATAGGGAGAAGAGCACACTTAGGAAAGCAGAGATGAAGAGAACTCACAGGGGAGGGTAGGCAATTGGCAGCAAGGGATCTACAAGCAACCAGGGGAGGAAATAGTGAGGAGTAGATCAGCGAGTCTCAGGTAGGTTGGGGAGCAGAGCTATTGAGTTAGCTCGTTCCTGCATTAAGAAAAACAATGTGTCGAGAGTGCTGCATTACGCTTTTCTTGCTATGCCAAAAGGTATGCTGTGCTGCTTTGCTACCCCCGAAAGTTCATACAGCATCTCATGGAAAACTCCTAAGCCTGTAAGTGCCATTATCAGGGGGCTTTGCCAAATTCACATGATGGTAAAGATAGCCTCAAAAGGATGAGAGGAAGACTCACCCAGCCAGAGGATTCTAGTTTCCTGGGTACATGCCCAGCTAACCTTACTCACAAAAGTGTTCTTACCTGGGGTTCTCTAAATAACTTTGATGGCAGACATAAGGATAACCAACACACAAATCATCACTGAATTGCCCCATTTCTCTACCTATAAGTGAGTGCTCAAAGCTGCACCTGTGAAAATAAAGAGACTGCACATTATTGTTTTCATATCACTAGCACTTTAACCCATGCGATCTTTAAAAAAGAAAGTGCTTGGCCAGTGGTGCCATGGGCAATCTAAGCAAGATAGCTTTTGCGTGTGCAGATAAGAAGCACCTGGATCTCTGCATGGAGTACTTTACTAGATGGCATGGTTTGACACTAGATCTGTATCCAAAAGGGTGCCTGCTGTGCCCATACTTAATCCAACAATATAAGATGGCTGCTTAACATTGAGGTTAGCCCTGACCACCCTCCCAAAAGGAAACCACAACACAGGACTACTTTCAGGTACACTTTGAAGCCCTTGCTTAGTAAACTGTGCTAGCTTTACCATCACACAAGCCACCTACTGAGCCCGACACTAATTCCCCACAACAAGAAAAGCAGATCTGGTATCTTGCCTGCAATCACCAACACAAAAGCAAAACTACCCCCACAGAGTTTCTTTTCCCTCTAACCACCACTCCCATCAGAGCACCTGCAGACCATGCAAATTGCAGCAGCACCCCTTAGTTTAAGTAAAACACATAGACTAATTAGCCCTGTGATTCAACTTGCAACATGCGTGCTTGCCTAACATCTCACCTGCGCTCCGGCCACAGTAAACAAACACCAATATTCACATCCAGCATGAAGCTCCATCCTCTCCATCGATTTGTCCCCAATTCACGTTCTTGTAATCTCTCCCATCCCCTGAATACACGGCAACAAGTAGTGTCTCGCTCTACCCGGTGTGATGATTCACCAGGTATTGTCATGTCTCCCCAAGAGGGAGACCTTCTTTATGAGGCTAGGTAGGTGACGCCACTACCCAATAATCCTCCAAAGGGGTCGCAATATGCAGGAGGACCTTATAAGGAGGGCTCCCCTCTTGGGGATAAGGACGGCGATTTTGGAAAAACACCTACACAATACCTGGTCACAAAACACTCACCCCTCAATGCCTTACCCTTGTTGTCTCCTCCCTCCTCCTCAATTGACAGTAATACTATCTGGTTTGGTAATAAGACTGTGATAGCCAGTTTTGGCAGTAGATAGCAAGGAAAGACTTGACAAACTTTTCACGGACAAAGAGCAGACTTAAACAGACTTAAACAGTTCACTTGGGAGGAACCAGATGTCAGGGATAAAAAGCAACTAAGGGCTACAAGAAGAGAGAATTAGATGTACAGCCTGGAGAAAGTGATGGAAAACGCGAAAGACAGCATCACGCAAGTCCTGGCGATTCAAACCTTGAGGACCAGAGACACAGAGAAACTGTTCCTTCCTTCAGGTGGAGGCCGCAAAGAATGGGACGCTGTTACAACATCCCAGGAGCTGGCTGGGAGCTGTGAGGAACCCAAAGGTGTCTCCCTAGCTAGTCCCTGGGGAACTGTCATCCACGCGGCCAGGACATGGCCATCGCTATTAGATCCAGTTCCTGGGAGCGGACCAGTCAGGGAGGATCACCTGGATGGGGGATACTTAGGGGTGGGAGCACGTCACCGACGGGCGAGATGCGGTATCCCTCTCCTTCTTTTGACACCTTTTCCCCATCCTACCACGTAGGAGATTCCAAAACACTGCCCCCCTTTTCTGACATGAACGCTTTCACACAATACGAAAGACAACAGACTAACACCAGAGCCATTTTCCTGACATGTACCAATACCAATATCAGGGTCAGGCAATAGACCTGAATCATGAACACCTGATGGGCCTTTCCCTTCCCCACAGGGATAAAAGATGGAGCACAAGACGAGCGAAGCAGACAGCACAACGCAATATCTATCCAGACCCGGCAGTTCAAAAGGAGGAGAAAGGCAGTAAATATCGAGAAGCTGACAAGGAGAGAGGAAACCTTGCCTTTTTCGACTCAGACCCACAAAACCTCTGCAGAGGGAATCGTAAGGCTGTGGACAATAGCCCAAGTGTTTTGCAACAGATGTCAATGATACACGGAGCGTGACTCCGCTGATAAGCCGGAGCGAGGGAAATTCCTGCTACCGTGGTATCGGCCTTGACTCCAGATCCAAGGAAAGCCAATCCGTTCATCACAGCGGGTGAGTCGAAGGGAGAACCGATTAGAACCGGGCTGTGTTGAATGAAAGTCGCAAAGTGGCATGTGAAGAAAAGTTCAAAGAACTGTATAAGAGATAAGGGAAGACCAGCTGCAGAGGGAACCGGCACCACATGGGTTCTGGCTCGAGAAACCCTGGTCGATCCCATGTCAAATACATCTTCAGATACCAGAAGGCTGTAAGACAACCACCAAAATAGTTCAAAGTGATCATCCAGGAGGTCAAGCAAAATCCCTGTACAATCGAAAGTCTTTGACCGACAAACTGTTGAGAAAGAAAGGGAAGTGAATCCTGCATGGTGAAAAGTTAGTAATACATGAACTGTATATTGAAAAATTTGGCGAGAGTGTCCCCCCCCCCCCCGAAACAAACCTGTTTAAAAAGACATGGAGATTTGTGAACGCGAGAAGTATTGCGAGACGAGGGGAAGGAAAGTGTCTCCCTTGTCAAATGGGATCCAAGCCCGCTCGAGGGAGATCCAGGGGTGAAATGCTAGCACCCAAAGTTCAATAAGTAAGGAACTTTTTGTGAAATCGCTAAAAGCGATATTGTGAAGTGTCTGCGCCCGGAAGAGGGGGAACCAGGGATGAAGTCGTCACCCAAAGTCTACATGAAGCAGAACTTTGTGTTTGTGTGTTGGATACATCACATCCTGACATATTATTTGAACACTGTTTCCTTTACTTTGATACCCTATCCCACACTTTCTGTGATTAGTTGTAAGGAATTGGAAATAGGTTTTTCTTAGTATAGGCCTTTTTTATTTTGACACAACGCCACTAGGACAGCCTTATTTTTTTCATTTGATGGTTGACACTTGCGCCCATCTTAGATTTAGGTTAGGTGTTTTTCCACCCTGCATTTATAGTTCAATAAACACCCTTGAACTGTGATCACTTGTGTCAGTCTTTACTGTTGCCACCATGAGTTCCTTACATATGGTGTCAGAGTGGGATCTGACTCAATTGAAACTAATTGGGGAACCCTACAATTTCAAAAGCTTAGTCAAAGAGCTTCTAGTCCTTCCATCGCCACCAAGGAATCAATAGGGTTTGACATCAGTAGCAGTAGGGAAGCTACCATTCCCCCTGGGAAAAGAGGAACGATTCCTACAGACTTGCTTTTGATACCCCCTCCCGGGTGTTACATTCGATTATCCCCAAAAGCTGGCCTAGCGTGGAAGTTCGGGATAAATATATTAGCAGGCGTAATCGATCCTGACTTTAGAGGAGACGTGAAGGTTCTCTTACAAAACCATGGCAAGATCCCTTTTGAGGTACGCCAGGGAGATCAAATTGCCCAGGGGATTTTGGAAAGAGCTCTATTTCCTCAGTTTAAAGAAAATGAACCAGATAAAACAGTGAGAGGTAACTTAGGCTTTGGGGAAGCAATGAGTCAGTTGACGTCTAAAAAAGGAGGGGAGAGGAACCTACCATCTATCCAGACTTAGTCTTCACCCAGTGAAATGATCCAGTTCTCGCTGAAGCATTTTTACAAGCAATACCAGAAGTACAAGGTGTAGAGAAAGGGAGTCCTTTTTTCTTTATAAAACAAGGACTGCTTTATAGAAACGAAACCTCAGAAGAGGATATGGTAAAAACACAATTGGTAATACCCAAAAGCCACTGAAAGGGTGTACTGGAAATTGCGCATTCCCATTTTACCAGGGGTCACTTAGGACACTCTAAAATCCAGGCACACATTAACAGAAAGTTTTACTGGCCAGGCATTCACGCCGATGTAAAAATGTTCATCCAAACCTGTGAAATGTGTCAAAAGACCAGCACGCACATTCCATCACCTGCTCCTCTGAATCCATTGCTGATTATAGAAGTCCCCTTTTCCAGAATTGGTATAGACATATATTGGACCACTAGAAACCTCCAGATTGGGCAATAAATATGTCCTTGTGATCATGGACTATGCAACCCTATACCCCGGGGCATTCCCAATGCGAAATAATATCACTCAGAAGATCCTTAAACATCTTCTACCTTATTTCTCCAGGGTCAGTTTTCCCAAGGAAATACTAACAGACCAGGGCTTGAATTTTATGAGTAAACTCATGGCCGAAGTCAAAGAGTTACTCCACATTACCACCTTGCAAACCTCTGTGTACCAGCCCCAAACCGATGGCTTGCTAGAAAGTTTCAATAAGACCTTAAAATGAATCCTCCAAAAACTGGTAGATAAGGACGGGAAAGACTGGGACCGCATGATCCCATGGGCATGATTTTCCATGAGGAAAACCCTGCAGGCCTCCACAGGTTTTTCTCCCTTTGAATTGCTCTATGGAAGAGAACCGAGAGACCTACTTGACATGCTCTGGAAAACCTGGGAAGAAGGAGAGGAGGCCCCTATTCCCATCTCGTAAACCGCCACCCCAATGCGAGAACATATGAAGTTGGTCTGAGACTTCGTTTGCACTCATATGGCAAAGGCTCAAAGCCAACACAAGGCTACTTATGATAGAAAAGTGAGTCTAAACTCATTCTCTATAGGACAGAAAGTACTAGTCCTCTTACCAACCTCAGAGAAAACACTGGTCCCCAAATGGCACAGACCTTACCAGATAGTAGAGAGAATGGGAACCTGCACATATAGAGTGGCCCAACCGTATAGGAAACAGAAAATCCAATTATATCATGTAAATCTCTTGACAGAGTGGAAAGAGAACCCGTCAGCCACCCATGCCAAAGTACTAGCCTGTCTGCTTCCCAAAGACATAGATAACTTTGATTGAATTATATCCGAGTTACCTACTCAACACCAACAAGACTTAAAGGATGTAGTATTTTCATTTCCTGATGTATTCTCGGAAAAACCAGGGAGAGTAAAGAATACATACCACTATATCAGAACATCTAAAAGGTAAAGTTGTACACTTAAAACCATATCGACTCACAAAAGCCTGTAAGCAGATGGTGATCGAGGAAGTCAACAAAATGTTGAAAGCCAACATTATTGAGCCATCTTGAAGCCCAAGTTCCTCTCCTATCGTGCTTGTCACTAAACCTCACCGTTCCTGGAGATTCTGTATTGACTACCATTAAGTTAATGTCATATCAGACTTTGATGCATATCGCATGCCACGCATTTGACAACCTAATTGATAAACTCGAAGCAGCATCATTTTATCTACCCTAGATTTAACCAAGGGATACTGGCAAATTCCCGTCTATGAAACAGATAAGGAAAAGACCACATTTTCAACGCTGTTAGGATTATTCCAATTTAAAGTCCTACCCTTTGGTCTACACAGTGCGCCAGCCACTTTCCAACTCCTCATGGATAAAATCCTTCAACCCTATTCTGATTTCTGTGGATCATATATTGACGATATCGTCATTTATAGCAAAATTTAGGAGGACCATCTCTTCCATCATTATACCATCATGAACATCCTCAAAAAACACAGGTCTTACTGCTAATCCAGCTAAGTGCAGATTGGCCCAATCAGCTGTAAAATATCTTGGCTTCTTCATAGGGAAAGGAAATGTGCAACCGCAACATGAGAAGGTAAAACTGTCTTAGATACACCAACTCCCAAAACTAAAAGAGATCTTAGAGCTTTTCTTGGGTTAATAGGGTACTACTAAAGATGTATCCCTAACTTTTCAGACAAAACAGATCGGCTGACAGATAAACTTAAGAATGCCAAACCCCAGAAACTTCAGTGGAATGACGAGGAAGAGATATGTTATAACATCTTGAAGTAAACGCTGTGTCAGAACCCAATCCTAAGGGTAGTCGGCTTCTCTAAACAATTTGTCTTACAGACAGATGCCTCCCTTACAGGATTCGGAGCCGTCCTATCCGAGGTTTACGATGGATTAGAACATCCCATCTTGTTAACCAGCCGCAAGTTGTTCCCAGGTGAAAAAGATTACTCTGTGTTAGAACTAGAGGCCCTGGCCATCAAGTGGGACATTTTCCATCTTACATATTACCTATTAGGATGAAAGTTCACACTCGTTAAAGACCACTCACCCCTCGTTTTGATTAGCCAACGCAAAGAATCCACCTCTATGGCTATGCAACTGTTTACCAGACCTACAACCCTATTGTTTCAATGTAGAACACCGAAAAGGAAAAGACCAGGGAAATGTAGATTTTCTTTCCCGTCACCAACAAATGTGGCTACAATGCATGGAGGAAGAGTATGTGATAAACCTGAAGGTGTCTCCCTAGCCTGTCCCCGGGGATCTGTCATCCAGGTGGCCAGGACATGGCCATTGCTATTAGATTCAGTTCATGGGGGTGGACCAGTGAGGGAGGATCACCTGGATGGGGGTCTTTGGGGAGTAGGAGCGTAACACTGATGGGCGAGACGCGGTATCTCTCTCCTTCTTTTGACACCTTTTTCCCCATCCTACCATGTAGCACATTCCAAAACACTGCCCCTCCGCCCCCTTTTCCGACAGGAATGCTTTCGCACAATATGAAGGACAACGGACTAACACCAGAGCTGTTTACCTGACATGTCACAATACCAGGGTCAGACAAAGTCAGGGAATAAACCTGAATCGCACACACCGGACGGCCCTTTCCCTTCCCCACAAGGATAAAAGGTGGTGTACAAGACGAGCGAGGCAGACAGCACGAGATAGCTATCCAGACCTGGCAGTTCAAAAGGAGGAGGAAAGCGGCAAATATCGAGAAGCTGACAACGAGAGACGCAACCTTGCCCTTTTCGACTCAGACCTGCGAAACCTCAGCTCGAGGGAATTGTAAGGCCGTGGACAATAGCCCAAATGTTTAAATGTTTTGCAACAGATGCCAACGGTACACGGAGCGTGTCTACGCTGATAAGCTGGAGCGAGGGAAACTCCTGCTACCGTGGACCCCAGATCCAAGGAAAGCCAAGCGGTTCATCACAGCCGGTGAGTCGAAAGGAGAACCGATAAGAAACAGGCTGTGTTGAATGAAAGTCGCAAAGTGGCATGTGAAGAAGAGTTCAAAGAACTGTATAAGATTTAAGGGCAGACAAGCTGCAGCGGGAACCAGCACCACATGGGTGCTGACTCGAGAAAACCTTGCCGATCCCATGTCGAATACGACTACAGATACCAGAAGGCTGTAGGAGAGCCGCCAAGATAGGTCAAAGTGGTCATACAGGAGGTCAAGAAAAATTCCCATACAATCGAAAGTCGTTGATCGACAAACTGTTGAGAAAGTAGGGGAAGTGAATCCCACATGGTGAAAAGTTAGTACATGAACTGTATATTGAAAAGGTCGGCGAGAGTGATCCGCCCCCCCCCGAGAGAAACCCGTTTAAAAAGACATCGAGATTTGTTAAAGTGAGAAGTATTGCGAGACGAGGGTAGGGAAAGTGTCCCCCTTGTCAATTGGGATCCGAGCCCGGTCGAGGGAGATCCAGTGGTGAAATGCCAGCATCCAAAGTTCAATAAGAAATTAACTGTCTTTGTGAAATCGTTAAAAGTGATATTGTGAAGGGTCTGCGCCCGGAAGAGGGGGACCCAGGGGTGAAGTCGTCACCCAAAGTCTACGTGAAGCAGAATTTTGTGTTTGTTTGTTGGCTACATCAGGCCTTGAAGGAAAGAGGCTCTTTACCATCGAAGGACCTGACAGCTGGAACGTAGTGTCAGCTCGTGCTGAAGAAGCTCGGACATGTGCTGTGCTCCAAAGTCCCACCTTGTCCCATGCTAAAAACGTGGGCAAGGGAGACCGTAAGGTAATCACATACTGACTTATTATTTGAACACTGTTTCCTTTACTTTGATACCCTATCCCACTATCAAGGATAAGTGACTGCCCTACAGTATTGACCACAGGGTCTGCAATGTCCTCCTCCTCACTTGAAATGAAGGGTTCCCCCAAAGTGCCTTCCTCCTCACCTGATGTTGAAGAGTAGTGGGTTCTCCTTCATCGCGGTTTTTGCCCTTGAGACTTCTTTTTGGAGAGCAGATATGGTCTGCCTCGAAAAGAAGCCACCGTGAATCTCTACAGAGAAAACTCACGATGACCCCCTCCCGCGACAGCCAGTTGTTAATAGGGGAAAAAGCCTCTGAGGCACAAAAAACCCCCACAAGTATGAAGGAAGACTCCTGAAGCAGGTCCGTAGAAGCTTGGAGATATTGAAGCAGGATCCAGGAAATAAACTCCAAGAAGACGCGATGGAGATCACAAGAAGGAACAGAAGCAGCGTGAGTGGACGCTGTGGAGGAGGGAACACACGGGGAAACTGACAGGAGAAGCGGCCAGCGGGGGAGAAACCACAATGGAAGCAGGAAGCGAGGATGGGGGAGAGAGCAAGAGAGAGCTGGTAGGTACGGGTGTGAGAAGACGTAGTGAAGAATAACGCTACTGAGCGCACGCAACAAACGGGAGATGCAAATTGCAACGCGCCGACCCGCCGAGATTCGAATGGTGAAATACTCGGCGGGCGGCCATGTTGGAGAAACACTAGACTGCGCCGAACATTGGAACAAAAACGTGCCGGAACAGTCTAATGGCGACGGAACTTCCATCTTCGCCAAACCCTCCAAGCGCCAATGGTCGTGACAGTATGCCCCCTTCGAAGACCCCTTCCTCCAGGCTTACCCGGGTGAAGACTGTGGAATCGTAGAAGTAACCGGGGGGCAAAAACCTGTGTAGCCGGTTCCCAAGTATCCTCGGAAGAGGGGTAGTCTTTCCAATGTATGAGGTACTCTAGGCGTCCTCGATGGTACCGAGAGTCTCGAAGGTAGAGCCTCCGAGGTAGAAGTAGGTTGGATCACTAACTTGGGAGCAGTTTGTTTTCTGGCATCAGGTACAAAGGGTCGAAGGAGGGAGGAATGGAACACCGGATGAATCCGTCGGTGAGTCTTTGGCAACTTTAAACGGTAGGCAACAGGATTGATCATTGCCTCTATTTTGAAAGGTCCAATGAAACGAGGGGACAACTTTGAAAGGCGGACCCAACGGGGTAGGAACTTGGTGGACAACATGACCTCTGTACCCTTGTCCCAAGAAGGCACATGTCTTCGGTGTTTATTGGATAGTTCCTTATACCGTCGGCTGGTCTCACTTAAACTTCGTTCTGCGGTGTCATGAGCTTCTTTCAGTCGATTGAGAGTGGTTTCCAAAGACGGGATGTTGGTCTCATTCCAGGCTGTTGGTATGATGGATTGAGGATGAAAACCATAAGTACAAAAAAAGGGCTGATGCCCGTAGCGGAATGCACCGCATTATTGTACGTGAACTCAGCTGTGGGAAGCAAGGTTACCCAGTTGTCTTGTTGTTGATTTGTGAAACATCTTAGATACTGTTCCAGCGTACCATTGAGTCTTTCGGTCTGGCCATTTGTTTGAGGGTGATAACCAGAAGAGAGAGCCCTCTCCATGCCCAAGAGATTACACAAGGCCGTCCAGAATTTGGAGGTGTATTGGGTACCACGATCTGATACGATCTTCTAGGGTAAGCCGTGTAATCTGAAGATATCTTTGAGGAATACTTCAGCCATAATAGAGGCTGCAGGCAGCTTGGACAGGGAAGAGAAATGAGCAAGTTTGGAGTAGGAGTCGACAGTAACCATGATTCAAGTACAACCCTGGGAACTAGGTAGTTCAACGATGAAGACGGTAGAGATGGACTTCCAAGGACCCGAAGGAACAGAGTCTTGTTGTAACAATCCCAGCGGTCTTTGGGTAGAATACTTGTTCTGTTGACATACTAAACAAGACCGTACATAGGCCTTAGTATCTGTTTTCATGTTAGGCCAATGGAAAGAACGTTTTAACAGTTCCAATGTTCCTCTAATTCGTCGATGTCCGGCGGTCTTGGAGTCGTGACACCACTGAAGAGCCTGTTGGCGATGTTTCTGCGCGGGCAAGAACAGTTTTCCCTGGACGAAGTATAGACCATCCTTCATACTGACTGGCAGTTTACTGGCGTCTAGAGCAGGAACATCCGAAGAGGTTTCTCTTACCTCCTGCATAAAAGAGGACACCGTTGAGATGATTTGGGTATGTGGGAACATTAACTCTTTTCTGTAGGTAAGGTTCAAGTCGTCTCTGCGGGACAAGGCATCCGCAATCTGATTTTGAGTACCTGGGATGTAGGAAATAGAAAAATGAAATTGAACAAAGAAATGAGCCCACCTGGCTTGTCTGGTGTTGTAACATTCTTGTTGTCCGTGGACCTGTAAGTTCTTATGGTCAGTGCGTATTTGGAAAGGATGAAAGCTTCCTTGGAGTAGATGTCTCCACTCAAGGCAAGCCAGCTTCATGGCCAAAAGCTCCCGCTCGATGACTGAATAGTTCCGTTGGCTCGCAGTCAGTGTCTTTGAGAAGTAAGCCACAGGGTGTTCCTGGCCTTGGTCTGATTGCAGAAGATCTGCTCCTACGGCTGCCGCTGAAGCATCGGTCTCCAGAATGAAGGGACTTAGCTGATCGGGCTGCCTAAGTATTGGTGCTGAACAGAAACTTTGTTTCAGGCAGAGAAAACTATCCTCAGTGGCTGTTGACTAGACAAAGGGTTCAGAAGACTTCTTTAACAGCGAAGTTATGGGTAGAGTGAGCTGTGAGAAGTTGGGTATAAACTTTCTATAAAAGTTTGCCAGTCCCAAAAACCGTTGTATCTCTTTGACGGAGGTGGGTGACGGCCAATCAAGAATGGCTTCGACCTTTTTGGGGTCCATAGTAATCCCTTGCTCGGATAAAATGAATCCCAGGTAGGATAAGGAAGACTGGGCAAAGGTACATTTCTCTGGCTTTACTAGAAGGTGGTGTTGTTTCAGTCTACGTAGGACCTCTTCAACTTGAGGAACATGGTCTTCTTGATTGCGTGAGTACACAAGAATGTCATCCAAGTAGACCACAGTATTCTGGCCCAAAAGATCTGAAAACAAACGGTCCTTGAACCTCTGAAATATTGAGGGTGCATTCACTAGGCCAAACGGCATCACTTGATATTCGTAAAGGCCGTAGGGAGTGCGGAAAGCCGTTTTCCATTCATCACCCGCTCTTATCCGAAGTAGATGGTAGGCGTTTCGTAGGTCGAGCTTGGTGATTACTACAGACCCCTGAACGGCTTCCAGAATCTCAGAGATGATGGGCATTGGGTAACGATCTTTGACGGTCACTTTATTGAGACCCCTGTAGTCTATACACGGCCTCAACTCTTTGCTTTCGCGCTTAGGAATGAAAAACAAAGAGGCGCCTGCGGGTGATTTAGAAGAGCAATTAAGTCCGTTGGCGAGCTTATCGTCAAGGTAGCGCCTGAGGACTGCCTTTTCTGACAATGAAAGGGGATACATCCTGCCGAAAGGAACCAACGCCTGAGGGACCAGATCAATTCCACAGTCTTGGGGTCTATGCGGTGGAAGTTCAATGGGTACCCGCTCTTGGAACACTTCAGTAAATTTGGAAAAGCAACTGGGTATACAATGAATGGTATTCTGTTCCGTAGCACATACCGTCTTTACCATTTCATGTTGGGGTTTCGGTAAACACTCCTTCTGACAATACTTGGAATGAAAGCTTAGCAGGTTGTTTGTCCAATCCACCGTTGGGTTGTGCTTCCGGAGCCAACCGATACCCAGGATGACAGGGAAGTGAGCAGCTCGGATTATGTCAAACAATATCTGCTCCTTGTGTTGCTGTATAGATACTTGTACTGCTTCAGTGGTATGAGTTATGAGTCCGGAACATAGGGGTGTTCCGTCCACTCCTTCCACCTTTTGGTCCTCCTTCTTAGCAATTCTGAGTAGACCCACCTTATCTGCCCACAAGGTGTCCAAAAAGTTTCCAGCGGCTCCGCAATCCAACAACGCTTGCGTGTCAATTTCCTTGTCTCTGAAGCGGAGCGTGATGCCTATCACCATCAGGCGGAGGTCTTCAGGCGTTCTGGCAGAGGTAACGGAAAGTGTGGGGTAAGAACAGGGAAGCGCCCCTCGGTAGTCTGTTCTACCAACTACCGAGGGCGCTTGTTTCCCGACCTTCTGGGGGGCACATCAGGGCAATCCCTCATGGGCAGCAGAACCGCAATACAGACAAAGATTCTCATCACGTCTCTTCTTCTTCTCTTCGGCTGTCAATAGGAGTCTACTGGTCCCGACTTGCATGGGTTCGTCTCGGACATTTCGAGTTGCAGGTGAGGAGGCGGGGGTGTGAGTGTCCGAGAACGGGTTTGTACTACAGCTCTTCTTTCTTTCATTCTTCCGTTCGGTTAAGCGGAAGTCAATTCTTAGTACGGCCGCTAGTAGATCCGAGAAGGAGTCAGGGCGAGGAATTCTGGCGAGTTCGTCCTTTAATTCTTCCCGTAAACCTCTGCGGAAAATCGTATACTGAGCCTGTTCTTGCCACCCAGCTTCTGTAGCCAATTTTTTTAATGTACAAATGTAGGACAATAGATCAGAGTTTCCTTGCCGCACATCCAGTAAGTCTTCACTGGCAATGTGGGCACATTCCGTCCGCAAAAGGGTCTGTTTAAGGAGATCCTTAAAGGCGGTATAATCCTGTAACACAGGATCGGACTGGGACACCAATGGGGTTGCCCATGCCAAGGCGTTCCCAGTTAAGTGTGTGATCATGAAACCCACTTTAGCATGATCCGTGGAAAATGCATAGGGTCTAAAGGTGAAATGAATATTGCAGGCTTCTAGGAATTCCTTCACCTTTCTCTCCATGCCATCAAACTTCCCTGACACTAAAGGTAAAGGGGGTAGATCAGTAGCCTGTTGTTCTCTAGCGGCTACTCTCTGTTGGAGTGCTGCGTTGTCGGTCTTGAGTGTTTGGACCTCTGCATTAAGGTTCTGGACTGCTGCCACCAGCTCCTGTAACTGCTGTAGCGTGGCCATGTCTTCTTCTTTTAGGCGTTGCAACTATCAAGGATAAGTGACTGCCCTATAGTATTGACCACAGGGTCTGCAATGTCCTCCTCCTCACTTGATATGAAGGGTTCCCCCAAAGTGCCTTCCTCCTCCTCACCTGATGCTGAAGAGTAGTGGGTTCTCCTTCGTCGCGGTTTTTGCCCTTGAGACTTCTTTTTGGAGAGCAGATACGGTCTGCCTCGAAAAGAAGCCACCGTGAATCTCTACAGAGAAAACTCACGATGACCCCCTCCCGCGACAGCCAGTTGTTAATAGGGGAAAAAGCCTCTGAGGCACAAAAAACCCCCACAAGTATGAAGGAAGACTCCTGAAGCAGGTCCGTAGAAGCTTGGAGATATTGAAGCAGGATCCAGGAAATAAACTCCAAGAAGACACGATGGAGATCACAGGAAGGAACAGAAGCAGTGTGAGTGGACGCTGCGGAGGAGGGAACACACAGGGAAACTGACAGGAGAAGCGGCCAGCGGGGGAGAAACCACAATGGAAGCAGGAAGCGAGGATAGGGGGAGAGAGCAAGAGAGAGAGAGCTGGTAGGTACGGGAGTGGGAAGACATAGTGAAGAATAACGATACTGAGCGCACGCAACTAATGGGAGATGCAAGTTGCAACGCGCCGACCCGCCGAGATTCGAATGGTGAAATACTCGGCGGGCGGCCATGTTGGAGAAACACTAGACTGCGCCGTATGTTGAAACAAAAACGTGGCGGAACAGTCTAATGGCGACGGAACTTCCATCTTCGCCAAACCCTTCAAGCGCCAATGTTCGTGACACCCACACTCTTTCTGTGATTAGTTGTGAAGAATTGGCCGTAGGTTTTTCTTAGTATAGGCCTTTTTATTTTGACACAACACCACTAGGACTGCCTGTCACGCCCCTGCGGAGACCATGGTCTCTGTGGCATCGATGGTCTCTTAGACGGATTGCGGCCATCTTTACTCCCAAGATGGCCGCCGCTAAGGATGGTGTGGGTCTAGGTTTACACCAAGACCCCGCGGTGGAAGGACCGCCCCCCGGCTCCGGAGCTGGTTCATCTGTTCCTGCAGACAACGCGCAGACGCGTTGCTACTCTTCCACAACAACGCTTCGTGAGTTCGACACTAGGATCTATTGCATACTAGTTTGTTTGTCACTCCTTCTGTGTAATTCTACCCTTTTCACTCACCTATTTTCAGACCTGACTCCTTCTCCCAAATCTTACACGACATCGGAGACTCGAGTGGACTCTCTCAGCCTCACTCGTTACAAGCTGAACCTCACTGATCGGTTTGCTAGTGAGAAATTCTCCCTGGTGAGCGGTACGTGAGAATTGATCGTCCCTTGTAGACCCGTGGGTTACAAATAGACCCAGGATTGACACCTAATATTGTCTCACCTCTGCAGAAACAGGGGTATGCGGGGTCCGATCCGCAGCATTGAGATTTGAGTATCGTTCTCTTTCGGGAACGGCCTCAAGGTTACTCCTATCCGAGTCTTATCGGAAGATCTGCAATATAGCTCGATAAGTGGTATCCCCCTTCCGATCAGGTACTCTTCGTTTTCTCTACCCATATTCTGCTTTCTAGTTTCCCTTCTTAAACTTACCACTTACCTATGTCTTTATTCAGACGGCTCCCCTTCAGCGGATAGTCCGGGTACCAAGAACCTCTCCAGACAGACGACATCCATCCAGAGCATCGACACAGGGTTTTCTGCCCCAGAGGGTTTCCCTGGGGTCCTTCCCCTCCTTACTCCTTGTGTTGTGGGCGGAGGAAGGGTCTCAGGGAGGCACTCGTTCTCTACCCCTGTCGGAATCTTTCTGAAGAAGCCAGCTTAGGAAGGAGAACGACTGGTGTTTCTCTAAGGTAACCTTTTGGTGTTATTCAAATTTCTTGTAAGTTATCTAATTATTACAGTTAGCAACGCCCAAACAAAGATTAGAAGTTACTGGGGCTTCCCAGGCGCTGAACGGTTGCCTTAGAGAACTCAATAGTTCAAGGAGATATCATGGACGCAGCCCAACAGCAGCAATTGGTTTCTGCAGTCCAGTCTTTGACTGCGGAAGTCCAGGCATTATAACAGGAAAATGACTTCTTGAGACAACAGGTAGGAAGGGTACCTAGTTGTTCAGAATTTCCTCCAGGTCCCATTCCAGGGGGTTTATATGATGGGAATCCCCACAAACTTAAAGCTTTTATCGAAGCATGTACTGTCCAGTTTTCGTTCAAGACGGCCTTCTTTCAGAGTGATCGTGACTGGGTGGGACATATGATAGCTAACTTGACTGGACCGGCATTGGCAT
This sequence comes from Ambystoma mexicanum, assembly GCF_040938575.1. Classification (NCBI taxonomy): domain Eukaryota; kingdom Metazoa; phylum Chordata; class Amphibia; order Caudata; family Ambystomatidae; genus Ambystoma; species Ambystoma mexicanum. The sequence goes on from NC_090933.1 coordinate 1,305,709,213, forward strand.
GGGCTACACCACTGGTTGTGACAAACAACGCTCTGCTAGACTCCTATCCCGCCTTTCTGAACAGTCTTAGATCCATGTTCAGTAGACAAGAGATCACTGTTTCCTCCCAAGAGCAATTATTGGACTTCAAACAGGGATCACAGGATCTACTGTCTTATATCACCTCTTTTAAACAGCTTGCTGCGGGAACCTCTTGGGCTGATGATGCTCTGATAACACTATTTCGTAGGGGTTTGAATGAGGAACTTAAAGACGAGGTGTCTAGAGTGTCTCGACCTCCCAACCTAGCGGAAATGATTACATTAGTGATGCAGATGGACTACCGTCTACAGGAAAGGCTCAGAGAACGACGTCGAAATCGTTCTGTGAGACCATTGACTACGCATCCTACTAGTCCCATGAAAACCCCAATTGATGAACCAATGCAGATAGGAATCACAAGAGGAAGAGGTAGACTCACCTTGGAAGAACGTAATCGACGGAGAGCTAAAGGCTTGTGTATGTATTGTGGGTCCAAAGACCACCCAGTACAGGATTGCCCCATCACCCCTACCAAACGACAGGGAAACGCTTCCTCCCAACCGCATGGGGAACCGCGGCTAGGGAGTCAATAATAGGTTCCTCAACCAAGTCTTTGACTTCTCAAATCACAGACACACCCAATCCTCCCATGATTGTCATTCAGGTTTCAATGGAATGGGGCACCTCCGAGCCAATTTTGGTTCCCGCATTGATTGATTGCGGAGCTGCGGGGAATTTTGTAGACACCCATTGGAAGAATGACAAGAATATACCATGCTCCCTAAAGGCCATTGCAGTTCCAGTAGAATCTGTTGACGGAAGTCCATTGATTACCGGTCCTATCAGGGAACAAACAAGACCGATTCAAATGAAGATTGCATCTCATCAAGAGACTATTGTATTCAATGTCATTCGTACAGCACATTATCCCTTGATATTGGGGTTACCGTGGCTTAGAACCCATAATCCATACATTAATTGGAAGGCCGGCACAATCTTTCTAGGATCAGAACATTGCCTTACTCATTGCCTTTCTGGTGGAGCGTTAGGGTTCTGTTCTACACACTCCATCCAAGAAAAGAATTGCACTACCTCGGTGTTACATAACATCCAGGAGATTCCTCCTGACTACCAAGAATTTCAAGTAGTGTTTTCCAATTCAGAGTTCGCAGAATTACCTCCTCATCGTAGAGATGATTGCGCCCTTGAACTAGCACCTGGTGTTCCAATCCCTTTTGGGCGCATGTATATACTATCAGCGCGCGAACGGGAAGTCCTAAAGGAGTATCTCCAGAAGAATTTACATAACGGTCTCATTCAGGAATCCACTTCTCCTGCCGGCGCCTCACTGTTCTTTATCCCTAAGAAGGATTCGACAGAACTCAGACCATGTGTAGACTATCGGGGTTTGAACAAGATCACCACTCCGGATCGCTACCCGATGCCCTTAATCCCGGATATTCTTGAGGCAGTAAAGGGTGCCAAGATATTTACCAAGCTAGACCTACGCGGAGCTTACCATCTTATCCGAATCCGCGCAGGGGATGAATGGAAAACTGCCTTTCGTACTCCCTTGGGCCACTTTGAATACAAAGTGATGCCATTCGGACTTTCCAATGCACCAGCTGTTTTCCAACGTTTTATGGATCACATATTCTCGGATATTCTTCTACATACCGTCATTGTCTATTTAGACGACATACTGGTCTTCTCCGTATCCATGTCCGACCATATCCGGCATGTGAAGGAAGTATTGCAGAGACTGGAGGAGAATCATCTTTTTTGCAAGTTAGACAAGTGTGAATTCCACAAGGATAGAGTGGCCTATTTGGGTTATATACTATCCGCCGAGGGAGTTGCCATGGATCCCAGGAAAGTCTCTGCTATAACAGAATGGCCAGTTCCACTGGGTGTTAAAGATCTGCAGAGATTCTTAGGATTCGCCAACTTTTATAGGCGTTTCATTCCCCACTATTCAGAGAAGATTCTCCCTATGACGGCTCTCCTTAAGAAGAATGCAAAGTTCCTTTGGTCAGACGGGGCTCAAATAGCCTTTGAGAGTCTCAAGGAAGATTTCACCAAGGAACCTATACGCCTCACCCCTGACCAAAACAAGAGGTTCATTGTAGAATCGGACGCCTCGCATCATGCGGTAGGTGCCGTTCTACTGCAAGAGAATGAACAAGGAGACGAGTGTCCTGTGGCCTATCTATCTAAAACACTCTCACCTTCAGAGATCAATTACTCAGTCCTTGAAAAGGAATTATTAGCTATTAAGAGAGCCTTTGAGGAGTGGCGACATCTGCTACTGGGGGCCAAACATGCCATTGAAGTACGGACCGATCACAGCAATCTCCGAGCCCTACAATACTCTCAAACACGAAATAGCCGCCAAGCTCGTTGGGCCCATTTTTTTCGCCCTATGATATTGTCTTCTCCTTCATACCGGGAAGAGTCAACCTCAAGGCAGATGCATTATCCAGAAAGGATTACAACTCAACCACTCCTTTCCGTTCCGAACCCTTGTTTCCCAAGGCCAGAATTTTGCAGGAAATCACCACCTTTCTTCAACTAGTGGCTATGGATACCTCTCGATTTATTCAGACCAATCCTCGATTTGCCGCTCTCTGGATGCTTAACTCATCTCAAGGATGCTTCTATAGAGACAAACAGTTATTCATTCCCTCCGAAGAATTAAGAAGAGTAGTCCTTCAACTCTGTCATGATTCTCCGATGGCAGGGCATCGAGGTATGGCTAATAGCAAGGAATTGATTCAACGCCATTTTTGGTGGCCAAGGTTGAGTAGAGATATCAGAGACTATGTTTCAGCATGTGCCATATGGTTACAAACAAAGGTCCCTCGATCGGCCCCAGTTGGTCTCCTATCGGTGATGCCGATTCCTGATCGTCCCTGGCAGATCATTTTGACAGATTTCATAGTCGAACTCCCTATCTCGGAGGGCTGTACAGTAATTATGGTTACAATCGACTACTTTACGAAGATGGCACACTTTATTCCTCTACCATGCATTCCCACTGCAGCTCAGATGGCGAAAATATTCCTTTCACGGGTCTTCACGCTCCATGGGCTTCCAGAAACCATCATCTCCGATCGTGGTTCCCAATATACTTCACGTTATTGGCAACAGATATGTAAGAGCCTCAAAATTTCCCGGGCATTGAGTTCTGGCTTCCATCCTCAAACTAACGGCCAGACGGAACGACTGAACCAGACATTGGAGGGCTATCTGCGCTGCTACATTTCGGCCTCACAGGACAACTGGGTTTCTCTATTACCATTGGCGGAGTTTGCCTACAACAACTCCTGTCATTCCGCTCTGGGTTCCAGTCCTTTTTTCTGCTCATATGGATTTCACCCTTCCTGTTTTCCTACTGGCCTTCCTTCTTCATCACGATTTCCAGATGTGGATAACCTACTTCAAGTTATCCAGACAGGACATTTGGCGGCCAAATCTTCGCTACTTGAGGCTCAGGATAGAGTCAAACGATTTGCAGACAAGCACCGTTCTCCAGCGCCCTCCCTGAAGGCGGGTGATTTGGTATGGTTGGCCTCTCGTTTCTTACCACGGCATCTGGTCCCGTCCAAGCTGTCTCCTAAATATTTCGGACCTTCCCCATCCTACAGAAGTTGGGTTCCTCTGCTTTCAAACTCAGACTTCCCCCTTCTTGGTCCCGGATTCATCCCGTGTTTCATGTATCCCAACTGAAGAAAGATGTGTGTGATCGATTTTCAAGATTAAGGAATACTCACCCTCCTCCGGTGTCTACCCCGTCAGGTCCTGAATATGAGGTGGCGGATATTTGTGACTCTCGTATCTTTCGAGGTCGCCTTCAGTTTTTAATTGACTGGCAAGGTTATACTCCTGCTGACCGTTCCTGGGAACCTGCCTCTGCAGTGCATGCACCGGCTCTTATTCGCCGATTCTTCCGTAACCATCCAAGGAAGCCGGGGGCCCCTGCCCTTCGGAGGGGGCATACTGTCACGCCCCTGCGGAGAGCATGGTCTCTGTGGCATCGATGGTCTCTTAGACGGATTGCGGCCATCTTTACTCCCAAGATGGCCGCCACTACGGATGGTGTGGGTCTAGGTTTACACCAAGACCGCGCGGTGGAAGGACCGCCCCCCGGCTCCGGAGCCGGTTCATCTGTTCCTGCAGACAACGCGCAGACGCGTTGCTACTCTTCCACAACAACGCTTGAGTTCGACACTAGGATCTATTGCATACTAGTTTGTTTGTCACTCCTTCTGTGTAATTCTACCCTTTTCACTCACCTATTTTCAGACCTGACGCCTTCTCCCAAATCTTGCACGACATCGGAGACTCGAGTGGACTCTCTCAGCCTCACTCGTTACAAGCTGAACCTCACTGATCGGTTTGCTAGTGAGAAATTCTCCCTGGCGAGCGGTACGTGAGAATTGATCGTCCCTTGTAGACCCGTGGGTTAGAAATAGACCCAGGATTGACACCTAATATTGTCTCACCTCTGCAGAAACAGGGATATGCGGGGTCCGATCCGCAGCATTGAGATTTGAGTATCGTTCTCTTTCGGGAACGGCCTCAAGGTTACTCCTATCCGAGTCTTATCGGAAGATCTGCAATATAGCTCGATAAGTGGTATCCCCCTTCCGATCAGGTACTCTTCGTTTTCTCTACCCATATTCTGCTTTCTAGTTTCCCTTCTTAAACTTACCACTTTCCTCTGTCTTTATTCAGACGGCTCCCCTTCAGCGGATAGTCCGGGTACCAAGAACCTCTCCAGACAGACGACATCCATCCAGAGCATCGACACAGGGTTTTCTGCCCCAGAGGGTTTCCCTGGGGTCCTTCCCCTCCTTACTCCTTGTGTTGTGGGCGGAGGAAGGGTCTCAGGGAGGCACTCGTTCTCTACCCCTGTCGGAATCTTTCTGAAGAAGGCAGCTTAGGAAGGAGAACGACTGGTGTTTCTCTAAGGTAACCTTTTGGTGTTATTCAAATTTCTTGTAAGTTATCTAATTATTACACTGCCTTAATTTTTCATTTAATGGTCGCATCTTAGATTTAGGTTAGGCATTTTCCACCCTGCATTTATAGTTCAATAAACACACTTGAACTGTGATCGCTTGTGTCTGTCTTTACTGTTGCCACCAAGAGTTCCTTACAGAGCCGACTCACCAGAGGAAGAAGCAATCGAGGTGGTGGCGCAACCACAGAAAGGTGCACCATGAGGTCTAGAAACAGTGCAGAGACCACGAGCTGGAGCCTGCCATGGAGTAACACAGGTGTTGAAAATAGCAGAGGAAGGAATATGCGACCCCAGGAAGAATCGGAGCTGTGTCGCAACATAGAACAAGGTAACAAGAATGGGAGAAAAACCAGGATGGTTCTGGGAAGCCAAACCAAGAAGTCAAAGTGCATCAGGAGTTATCTCCCTCGTCACAATGGTGACAACCCAAACCATACCATTGAGCCAGAGTGCATCGGGAATTATCACACTCATCACAGTGGTGACAACCCAAACCATACCATTGAGCCAGAGTGCATCAGGAATTATCTCCCTCATGGCAGTGGTGACAACCTAAACCATACCATTGAGCCAGAGTGCATCAGGAATTATCTCCCTCATCGCAGTGGTGACAACCTAAACCATACAATTGAAGCCAAGTGCATCAAGAGTTATCACCCTCATCACAGTGCACAGCCAAACACCACTGCCCAAGCAGAGGGAATCAGGAATCATCTCCCTCATCGCAGTGGTCAGTCAAATGCCAGTGCTCAAGCAGAGCGGATTGGGAATCATCTCCCTCCTTGCAGTGGTCAAACACCACTGCCCAAGCAGAGAGCATCGGGAGTCATCTTCCTCTTAGCAGTAGTGAATCTAATACCATTCAGCAAGCAGACTGTGTCGGGGGTCATCTCCTTCATTGCAGTGGTCTACCCAATACTGCTACCCACTTAGAGTGGAACGGGAGCCATAACCCTCCTCAGAGTGGTTAAAGGAAGCCATATAAGGCTATGAGTTTTTTTTCGACTCCCACGTTTTCTGCAAGAGTGCTTAAAAACCACTGTAGAGAACATTTATAGAAGGACCATACTCAAAGTCTGTCTCACTAGTGGATTTCTGCAACTATTACTAAGCATTACTGGAACATAGGGTGCAGGCATCACCACAGAATTCATTGGGGAGGGGGAAAGCTCAGGGGCAACGCGTTCATTGTGGAAGCAAGACAACGCAGCACAACACAGGTTTGAATCCTGATCCCGCGCTTGGAACCCAATCTCTGGTATTAAGGGACGAAGGCTGGAGGCCATGAGCACTGTGTCATCCGCATATGCCAAAGTTGGTCGTTTATTGTTCCCGTTTCGGTATATCCGCTCCAACATGTAACAATCTGAGATTACACACAATTTACATTCAAATGCAGTAAAACCAGTTCCATCAAGAAAAACAATGAAGATGTAGCAAGTAAAGTGAATTAAAACATGTTCCACAGGCAATACTATGAGTGTTCAATTGATGACAATGGATGGAAAGTTGCAAAAAGAACAATCTTTCTTTACACCTCTATCCATCACTGAGAAAGGTTATACCCAGAAGGCGATGTCATAAGAAGTCATATGGATCCTAGGAATACTTTATGTCACAAGATGTGGACTAGTAGTTGCCAGGGATTACACCTACAGAGTAGTAGGGGTTCAGGAGGTGGTAACTGATGTCATTCTGTGCGATAGTTTGACCTGTGATGTTTGCTGTTTTGATATTTTGTTTTTTTTAGCATTAGTTCAGTTCTTGGGTTGCATATTTCTGTGACCAGTGACTCTCTGTTGGGAGTTAGGGCTTCTGCTGTGGCACACCTTTTAGCCCATGGTGTTTCCTTTGTTGACTGTGGACTGTGGACTGTTTGTACTGATTACAGGTATTCAAATTGCTCGGTATGCAGCTACAAGCTGACAGATGTGTGCATGTGGCGCTTCTGAGTTCTTTCTGCCTGCTCTTTGTTATGGTTTCTCCTAATTCTGCTATTGAGCATGTGGTCCCTATGGAGCAACTACTTTTGGCAATACCTGGGTCGGTCTGAGAAAATGTGATCCCACCTTTGTCATGTGATAGCTTGCTGACTGAGATGCGGCATGGTTCTTGTTTCACAGAGTGAATTTGTTGTGCACTTTGTTTTCCAGGTGGTTGTTATTGGACATGCTCTTTGCCAGTTGTGAAGCCTTGCTGATGTGTGAAGACTTGTTGATTTGTTGGCAATCCCGGTGTGGCGCTGGATTTGTATTGTACACTCACAGGATCAGTGTGTAGAATTGTGCTTGTCCCTCAGTTTGTTTGGTCATGAGGTATACTGCAAATTTGTGAGGGTGGTTTTGGCGGTACAGTTTCTGGATGTGGGTGATATTTTAAGTAGGTTTCTGGCTGAGGTATGGAAGTATAGCGCAGTTTGCCGCTAATGCCTACTGCTACGTACCTGTGGATTAAACTTGTCGTAGCCGACAGTATTTTATTCCTTTTGAGTAGTGGACATACATGAGCCACTGTCAAAACAGAACCACAGCCATTACTGGGCAATGACGCAGCCATGTTGTAGAAAGGTGGCACAGTGAGAGATTCCATTGGTTGGCATGCACGTGACAACGCAAAAGGTCATGTGGGAAGATACAGGGCTCCCGAGATGACTTCCAGGCGATCTGGGGGGATGTGCTGCAGTATCCTCAAAGTGACTACATGCTTCAATGGTGTCCACACAAGATCCGAATTCTGAACATTCTCTGAATCATTATTATCACGTCTTTATGAACGCCTGTATCCCCACAGCCGCCAAAGGCGAAGGGGAAGGGTTAGGGATGGGGGAGGGAAGGGGGAAAGTTATGAGTTGCTCTGTGTTGTTATAGAAAAAATAATAAAAATTACTTGGAAGAAAAGAAAAAATGTTGGAATGATGCAAGCCTCTGTCCAAGGTGCAGGGACACCCTGTTAGGAACTTACTGCCGTACCCACGAAACCGCTCCTCAGCGGGTTGGGCTCCAGAACCTGTGACTCCTTTCATCCTGAAAAGCAGGTGCCAACAGTGGGCCCGCTCCTTGATCTACACCACTCCTGCACCTCCTAAGTTCTTGCGATACCAGAAGCTCCCGCAGTTCAGAAAGCATCCGGAGCCTGGCTCCTGTACCCAAGATGGCACCTTTGGGACCGGGTCAGTCCAGGGAATGCACGCACAAGGGGACTGATGTTCGTCCATACCCAGAAAGTCGGATACAAGTACAAGTATAACGGACGGTTCTCTTAACAGCATCGCGTCCGACTCACTGACCAAGGAACGAAATCTCATGAAACCAGGTAAGTTTATTTAGAGTTAAGGAAAGCCAGGTAGACCTTCTGTAAAAGGTATCTTAGAGAGTACCCTTTGTCCTTCCTGATTCACGGTTTACATCTGCAATTTATCACAACCCTTCTATGCTAGGTCCACACTACCTCTTGTGAGTAGAATACCTTGGTGTTACCAGACAGGGAGTGCGGGGGATGTTAACCTGAATTCACCGCTTATGCAGATCTTTGTCTCATTGTAGATCCTGACCAGATACTATCGGCCCAGAACACCTGAACCACTAGAACTGTCACGCAGATGTGGACCGGACGAGAGAGGGGGGTTCTGACTGTACTCAATAGCAGCTCTAGCTCTGGTTGGGTTTACAGCACTTACACCCTGCTATGGAGAACCCAGCCTGTTCAAGAGAACCCAGCAACGTGTCCCTGTGCTTGTCCATCTCAGAAACGGAATAAAGATCACATGGGTACGAGGTGCCAAATCAGGTTGTATTATACGTAATGGAAAGATCTGCTAGAAGCAGTGGTCTGCATCATATAAGTAGGTCAGACTGGTGCTGTAAAGCCATGAACTCCAAGGTCGGAGGATGCTCCATTAAGAAGGCAATTGTTAATGTAAGCGACTAAATGTATCGTACTGATTCTTTCTGTGTAAGGCTCATTGTGTAAAACCGTTTTAAAAATGTTGATGTTTCTGTATTTGGAGACCACATGTTTGGGATTGAAGTACTTTTCCAGTTTCCATGTCAATTTGTGCACAGCTGTTTCTACCTTGCTACTAGAGCTTCTGATTGGATTGTATAGTGATGGGTTTGGGTTTTAACACCTCTAATGAAAAATAAGGAGTTTCCTTTTGTAACCTGCAACTCCAGTGCTCTTTGGGACCCTGCCAGGTTGGAATATTACAATATACAGAAAAGTGGGATTCAATTCTATAGATAAGCTGCATTCTGACCATCTTGAGTCTCCGTTTGGGAAGCTTTGGTTAAACCAGAATAGGTTCGGAATGGGAGAACCCTCCTGTTTTCTTCTGCTTTATGAAGAAGCATGAATACAATCATGGACCCTTTTTCTGTAGTAGCACTTCTGCAGCCCCCACGTTCAGGAGGTTCGGAATCATATCCTTCTGGTGTGGTGAGAACGATTGATGGATTGCGAGAAGGGTGAGAAAGGAGGGAGATAAAAGAGATAACGTCTCCACCTGCCGACTAGAACTGATCAGAAACTGTATGATGTTGTGCTACGCTTGCAGGCACAAAGTCAACCTCTCAACCACGTGGTGGTGGTGGCCTTGAATAATTGGAAAGGTCAGCCACCTCTTGCCTGATTTTTTTTGACACTCTCAGGAATCTGTCATGTCTTTGGCATCTGGCATGAATTTTGCAATTTGATGACTGCTGGTGGAGAAAGGCTACAAGGGGATTTTGATATCTCACCAAAGGACCGCTCATGTGAAAGAGGCATTTTCGTAGATTTGTTTTGTGGGTGCTTTCAAATGGCTTACATTCCCTGACATTTCCTTAGCCCCAGTGGCGGCAGGGCTTTTGTGAGGCTACAAAAATGGTGAGGTGACGAGCAAGAGTACTAACTTTGTCCCCAATTTTTTGTTGGTTATTTGGGCTGAGGTTTCCTACATATCTCTGAGAGTAAATACTAAGTATCATTTGGGATCAGGGTGCCTACCTCCTAGAATTGTTTTAGGGCAGATCCGGTGCCAGGATTCCCACTTCTCTAAAGATGAGATCCACTGATTGAAGCCCAAACAAATCATAATGTCGTCCTGTCGTGTGCTGAAGAATTCTGCTTTGGACAAGTATTTCTCATCATGTTCTGAGTCTCTCGCATTACGCTCTTTATGGTCAGAGTCTCAGGGTAGTGTCCGCGTGAGTGCATGAAGAGTCTATGGGCACCATGGGAGTAGAAAAGACTGCTCTCATTGATACTGGTGACATTCATTCACTCTGAGTATGTGCAGAACACGTACTTATTTTCTTGCACTGTGTGTGTGTGTGTGTGTGTGTGTGTGTGTGTGTGTGTGTGTGTGTGTGTGTGTGTGTGTGTGTGTGTGTGTGTGTGTGTGTGTGTGTGTGTGTGTGTGTGTGTGTGTGTGTGTGTGTGTGTGTGTGTGTGTGTGTGTGTGTGTGTGTGTGTGTGTGTGTGTGTGTGTGTGTGTGTGTGTGTGTGTGTGTGTGTGTGTGTGTGTGTGTGTGTGTGTGTGTGTGTGTGTGTGTGTGTGTGTGTGTGTGTGTGTGTGTGTGTGTGTGTGTGTGTGTGTGTGTGTGTGTGTGTGTGTGTGTGTGTGTGTGTGTGTGTATGTTCCAGCTGCACTTTTTCTTATTACTATAATGCAGTATGTTATTTTTTTCCCAGTACCATTGAGTAAGCAAATTGTGTTTGTTGCTGTGGTTGCAGGTGTCATGGTATATGTTTGCTTATTGTCTGCAAGGGTACAATGTTGAGTCCATGCATGCATGGAAAACAGAGTCTATGTGAATGAGTAACCCACACAATGGAGACTTTGTTGATCCTCACAGTTCTGGTTTCTAGGACAGGACCAGGCAAACACCGTCTTTGTGAAGACCAAGACATTATGAGGCCAGGTCCACATAACGCATACACTTTTTTTAGGATATCAAGTGAGTGCATTCAAAGTGTAAAAGTGCAGAAACATCTAGTTGGATTTGTTTCAATAACTTTCCATACTATCCAGTTACAACGTAGAGAAGAGTAAATGGAACTTGCATGAGAATCAATGGCCAGGTCCTCGCATCGCAAAGATACCTAAATGCGCGTGTATGTGTGTGACCTTTGTGCGCGTAATAAAGTTTCTCCAGTTAACTAAGGTGTATTTTGTACAAAGTATGCCATACATCTAGGCAAATGTCACCACATTCATAGCCCCTTTTCAATGAAATGGCTCCATTCATTTGGACCATCGCTTAAAGGAGGCACCAATTTGCAAGTCATGCAAAAATTGTAAAAATGTAACTACCCAATATTGATAATCTGTTGAGTGGTCTATGGAAAAACAGTTACAAACACATTCTTCACATTCAACCCTTTAATTTGATGTTACACATTTTATTTTTAACAAAGTGGCTGCCCCACATCTCACCAATTTTAGAAGCATGGATTGGGTCATACTGTGATCTGCAAGCATAACGAAAACGGCAAAGACCAAAGATCATTTCAAGAAATGGATCCTGCAAGGGCTACTATGGGCGCCAACAGAGCAAAGAAAGGAGTTTGAAGCGACACGTAAGCATTAAACTTCCAGATCACAGTAATTTTACATGCACAAATGCATGAGGCCCCTTTTACCATGCAAAATCTCTTCAGATATGATCCAGGTCAAGGAGAAAAGGCATTTTAGTATTCCTACTGAAAGTCCAAAGTGGTCTTAATTACAGCACAGAAAAGGCGGTAATGTGTTACATCGCTGACAGATTCACAAACTCTTGGCATAGTACATGGGCCCATGCTGCAAACCACTCAGTGGCAAAAGCCGGACTGGTTTTGTGTCATCAGAAACTAGCTAGAGATTAATAATTTCTATAGTGCAACTCTTTGGTGCGTGGTGTGCAGTGTTGATATCAGATGGCTACTAAAAAAGTACACAAAATCTTCAATATCTCTATTATTTATGGGTGGAATGTAATTACTAGGGTCCCATCTGAAAGATGTGTTCACGCTTCAACATGGGGTCTTAATAATATTTACTCTGAAGTCAGTGGTCCAGATTAATGATAAAGATCCACAATTACTAGCACTACGCGTTAGGTTCATTTTTATTATCTGTTTTAGGGACAGCCATTTGACTGAAGTTATGGAAGGTGTAATGCAGATCATCCAAACGCGAGCGCTCGCGTGGTATAGACTTTGGTTTGAGTGTACTGCGTCTATGACAACAGAAGACGGCTTTAGGTTAAAATTCCAAATCTGCCAATCCTCCCGCATTCTTTCAAGTCCTGCTACATGTGCAGGTCAAGTAGCTTTGTCTATCTACTCGAACCTAAGAGAAATGAAGTCGCCCTATAGCGACAGACTACAAAACTTTAACCATTGCATTCTGTGAAATGGTGCAGGTCACCATAAGCCCACTTACTGTTTGGTGCACTGCTGCCATCCCGGGGGTCAGCCACACACAGTGGAACCTTTCTCTGACACAAAGCTTGTTTGCAGTAAATGTGAAATATAAGTTTGAAAGATCCCAGAATGTCAATGTAGTCACTAGCATGGTCAAGTACCATGCAAATTGTACTTTACCGTCATAAAAACTACTTGACTATGCGAGTGGATAAGTAGATGATGGGAGGCCTGTCTTCTGAAATACTATTTGAAACTGTAAGAGTAGGAAGGCAGTGATTATAAACATCTTGCAGAACACTTCAAAAATGCAACTGAAGAAGAGCGTATCCAATATAATGCATGGTGGCACCTGTTCTGTTACAAGAAGTGTACACACAAGGCCATCTTGATAGACTACAAGCAGGAACAAAAAAAAACAACTGTCAGAATAGGAAGATGGAGGTGAGAGCTTAGTGAGCTGGAATGAGCTCCTCTGTCCAAGATCCCAAAGTACTGGTAGATAATTAGAGACAATGCCTGATTCCTTTGCAAAAGACTTGAAGGAAGGAGGCATCCATTGTACACTGTTTGCACTGAAGATATAATAGATGAAACAGCCAATGAAAAATGAAGTAGAGTGTGTAGGGAAAAAGCACTAATAATAATTCAGAACATTGTGACTTCAAGTCTCATAATGCTCTAGGTACTTGGACTAGGAAGCGGAAGAGAGACTCAGAGGTACAGAACTGTAGTATTCAGTCTAGTGGCTCTGATGACCCATACCTAAGAGAGGCTTTCAAATATGTAAAGCCCATTCAGGTGCAGGCTATCAGAAGAAGCAGAAGGCAGCAGCAGTGTGAGCAGCAGAAGGAAGAAGATGCCAGAGCCGCTGCAGTGTTTCCAGCGGGTAACGGTTCAGAGGGAGTCATAGGTGTTGGGAATTGGAAGTGCAGAGATCGTACAGCGGGAAGTGGTGCTGGTACTGGCTGTCTCGTGGGAGGGAGGAGCTCCCCTTAATTCTGTGCCTTGCTCTGGTGGCTGGCATGCACCGGAGTATGCGAGAAGTGAAGCAGGCTCCCTGTGTAGCAGGCACAAGCACCGGGAGTCTAACCGGAGATGTCAGATGCCAAAGTGCCGAAAAGAGAAGAAGAAGTGGAAGCAGCAGCTGGTCGATTGGAAGCGCATGGAAAGACCGGTGAAGTGGCCTTTGCTAGGTAACCCCTGGGGTGCTCCGCCTACGGGAAATAAACATTTTAAATACCAAACTAATGAATCAAAGCATTTTTGGAGTAACACTTATATTGAGAGAGACTGAGTGAAGAAAGAGTGTAACCATCATTGCCAAAGTAGAGAGAGGGCAATAATTGAACCAGATTGTAATCAGCATTGTCTAAGCCAAAGAAAGGCAATTATAAAAAGAGGATACCGTTTTACTAGTACTCTACCAAGTAGGATATTACCTGAAAGGGAACATGACAACCAGCCTTGGCTAAGCCAAAAAGGTGCAATTATAAACAAAAGGGGAAACAGCTTTCCTAAAGAGATAAACTTGAACAAGAGTCATTACCTGCAGTTAACCGGTGTAGTAGAAGGAACCCAAAGGTGGCAGCAGAGAAGCCATTCTTGTAGCAATCATCAAAGGGGAGAAAAATATAACCTGTTTGGCATGTGGCAAACAAATCATTGGAACCAACAGTATCAATGTATATTGTATCCTTATGAAAAAAGTTGTGAACATCAATGCTGTTTAAAGTTAAAGACTTTTCTAGAGGTTTGAAGCAAGCTTCACCACAGACTATTAGTGGTTAGTTCTGGCAGGTTAGTGGAACAGGAAGAAGACACTGAAGTATTGTATTGTGGTGGAAGGAAAGTGGCAAGTCCGCTAATATGTTATGATGAACTGTAGTAAAACCATCCTGTCAAAACATTATTGTTTATGAAGAAGAAATGTGAAAGTAGTTGTTCCTCAAAGAAGAGAAGCTACAATAAATACTGACTACAAGTGGGAAGATAAAGGGCCTCATTACAAGTGTGGCGGTCCGGAAACGAGAGTGCCGGTAAGCCTAACGGGCATCGTTTTTTCCGGACCGCCACACTACAAGTCTACCTTCCAGAGTCGCTGCGCCCAGCAGTTCTGACCATGCTGGGTGCAACGGCCCTGCTAGGCAGAGTTGCCATGAAAGCGCCGGCACCATTAGCAATGGTGCCGGTGTTTCCGAGTCCCCATTCCCGTGGAGTCCTTGTAATGTCCCGGTGGCACCGGGAAGTCAAGCAGTGAATTCAGTGTTTCGAGGTCGGCGGCAACCCGCCAGTAGCACCGGCAGGGTACTGCTGACATCGTAATGAGCCCCAAAGTCTTTTGGTTTTTTAGGCAAGAGCTTGTGGAAACTTTGGACAATCATTTTGAAGAGTGATGAATCTTGTTTAACAATAAGACCATCCAAGTGCAGTGTGAAAGACGGAAGGCGCGAACAGAACTTTGTGTCACATTTGGAACATAACTTTGCTATTGAAAAGAACTTTCTTGATTGGAGGTTTGGTTTGGAAAATCCTGCATTAATCCTGGGTAAGGGGATTCAACCCAGGTTACAAGGATACATGTTTACAAAGTGTATGTTTGAATATTTTCGAGTATAACTTTTCGAGTTTCAATGGTCATATGAAACCTGTTTGATTTTGCTATACGTATAAGTGTGAGGAAGAGAAACATTTTGATGTTAGAGTGTTTTACTTTAGTCTTAGTTTAATAGGCAGATAAATCCTCATTAGGTTAGGGAAAGTGAGGCATTTTTCTCACCTTTATTATTTAATAAAATGGCAACTTGTGGGAAAACTCTATCTACTTGTCTGACTCGCATCTCTGATCCCACACAGGTCCCTCACGTCTCCTGTGTCGGTCTGCGGCTGGTCGTCGGGTCTATGAAGGGTTTTGTTCGCTTGTCGGCTTCCACCACGCCTCTAGCTCCCCTTGGCAGCTTCACTTCTTGTCTCGGCAGCTCAGTGGCAGTGCTTTGACCCTTGAGCCTCTCTGGACAACATTCCTAGGCTTTCCATGACTTGGCAAGACATTCTGTTTCTTCTGGCTGTTCCGATCCGCGTCGTAAGCAGTGAATATCCTGTGCTGACAGCTGCCGTACTGTTCGGCTGTCCTCACCACAGCTGGGTAGGGAGATGAACTCCATGCTTCTTTTCCCGGCATGGTTTTAAACCATGTCGGGCCAATTGCCTTCTTCCAGCTACTAGATTGCTGGCATTGGTTTGCATTAGGAGTAATAATCATTACTAATTGCCTCTTCCTCGTCTCAGTTCTTGTTCCTTTATTGATTTTCTGATATTGAGGAAAGCTGTCGGTAAGATTGTCAGTTTGTTGAAGGGGATGATAGCAGTATGCGTTTAGGGTATGAGGGATGGAGGGAATATCCCTAAAAGGGAAAGGGGATATTGTGCTTCACCAGATGATGTCATGTCATCCCCCAGAGGGTCACCTCCCCCCTGTGGTCCTCCCTCAAATGGCCGCCCACAGGGTCAGGATCAGGTAGCGTCTGCCGTCCCCTGGACACATGAGGGGAGGCTATCTCAAGGAAAGGAGTGATGGCATTATCACATTCATCACACCTGCTAACACAGAGATGGACACACAGTTCTGGCAGTGTTATGCAGATGTGAAACACCGCTGGAAGAGTCTGCACCTACCCAAAGGCATTCAGGAACGACACCAAATGTGGTACACACTGTGCGATCAGAGAGCTGTCTACTTTATAATAAGAACATCAAATAAAAGTCAATAATGAGCCCCACCCAGTGGCTTAACAGAGTGGTCATAACCTGCCGCAGTGAGAATTTCTTGGCAACAAAATGAAGATTAGATTCAAGGCACAATAAAGACATGCTTGCTGGTGTCATGGAAGTGAACGGTTTGCACCTAAATTAAACAATATATTTATTATATGACAAATTTCCTGATGGAGATTAAATGAGGGGGTGTTTCATTGAACCTAATTGACTAGGCCTTTCACATGTAATAGATGTAATCATTCATTTGTAAGAGTTTATTTGTTACAGTGATGTTTGTGTAGTAATGTTTTTTCTTTCTTTATTTTTATTGTGTCACATGTTCAATGTGAGTCAAGTTATTTATGGATAGATTTATAAAATAAATAATATTGTAGATTTCAACAAGACGTAGCAAATAAAGCGTCAATGTTTGGTTTATTTATTTTGTTCTTTACCTAAGTTCAAGGGATTGTACATGAGCCACTTTGAATGACTTATTTGTTCTCTTGATTCATAATGTGACTCGCACAGAACAAAGCTTCAGTGCTTATAGATATTTTTGAGGCACCATTGACATTACAGGGAAGGCTCTATAGACGGTTCCATGTCATTTCCACAAAAGAAATGACCTTGTGGAAATTACTTTTGCCTTTTTTCTTTTACTTTTTTTTTTATTGGGGGGTTGCTCCAAACATCCTTTCCCCTTCACTCCCACACCTACCTCAAACCTCTCCCCAATCCTCTTCTGCCCCTTAACCCTACAAATATATGTATGCTTGAAGTCATTTTGAAGTAATTTCCATGAAGTAAATTACCATTTTAGGCCTCAATATATTTTTCAAATGCATCCTTCGAATCTCAAATCTGTCTATAAAGAACAGAGATATTGATAATTGTATGAACCTTGTTGGTGGCCATCTTGATGACATCATCCTACATATCACGTATCATAGCGTGACTCCACAGAAATGATTTATCTATTAGTACTTTTTAAAAAGGTTTAGTTTATTTGATTGACTGGTGTATAACACTACTACTTCGACAAACAACTATTGGTACTTTCTGATGCAACAAGATCGCACCTTTTCCTCACTAAATGTGCCACAAAAAAGTGCCACAAACTTAAAATATTTGCTCCAATTATTAGTTGAAATACATGGAAGGAAAAAATGTGGAAGGGTAGAACTTGAATGGTCTTGAGACAAGTGTTGAAAGGAAGGACGTGTTACAACAGGTTGTTCTTACATACACAGAATGAAAAGTATGGCCTTAAAACAATGGTCGGCATGATGACAGTATGATCAAATATCTTTGTGAATATGTTAATGGATTTGAGGAAATCACATGGTCTTCGGACAAGTGCTGACGTCACAGTAGTGCTTGTAAAAGGTCCTACCTCAGCCGCTTCAGCTCCTCCTCTTCCGCTCTACGCTGGGCCTCTCTTGCATCTGCAGCTGCCTGGATATCGGTCACCAACTGGGTGCCATCGCTGACCAGCTTACTCAACCTCTACCAACCGAAAAAGAAGACAAAAGGAGATGAAGCAACCCGGCTGGCTTCCTGTGCCCTCCTCTGGAAGAGGTGGGGCATCACCTGAACAGCAGCTGCGGCATGTTAAAGCGGTCTTTAAATCCAACCAGTGAGAGTCAACCATGAAAGTGTGCATGTGTGACAATGACAAAGTAACCATAGGAACAACGGAAACAATGATCATATATGGATTCATTACAGACTCTGGGGATACTAATGATCTTCCAAATATAACATGTTTTACTTCATTAATGAATGCTTCACAGTCCCAAATAGTGGAGTACACACCTGACCACATCCCGGAAGGCACACATTCAGTGTGTTCCACTAGAGCAGGGGTCTGCAACCTTTGGCTCTCCTGATGTTGCGGAACACAAGTTCCATCCATCCTACCCAGCAAAGTTAGTGGTACGGATCACTGGAGCCGCAGTCCGAATCACCTGGAATGCCGCTGATTGCAGACCTCTGCTCTAGAGCCCTGTGGATAGACCAATCGGATTCTGTCATATGCCTGGGTGATGCTACATGCAAATGTAGGCACACTCCCTGCACATCTGCAAACATAGTGGATTTGCATTTGTTATATAGAAAATGTGCGTGCCTTATTCTGTAATACCCAATTGTGATCCCAGCAAGGCATATGACACTATATAGCTAATGTGGCCCTAGCTAGTGAAGTAAGATTGTGTTGTAAGCAGTTTGTTTTCATTGACAAGTATTAAAAAATGAACTTTTAGCGCCATTGAGCAGGCTTTTCAGTTTTGATTTACTGGGCCTTAGAAATCATTTGTCCTTTTAAAAACATCAATATCTTTAGAAACAGCAGATTCTATGGCCCTCAATCCGAGTTTGGAGGTAAGTTCCGTCCATTACCGGCATGGCGCAAATAGCGTGTCCGAGCTGGCAATAGACCGCTAAAAGCACACCATTACGAGTTCGCGAGCACGAGCTTTGCACCATGCCGGTAATGAACGTTGCGGCATGCCGCAAAAGGTCCCGAAACCCCCCCCTACCGGCATGAACCGCACTGTAGCGAACACTACCGCCATAGAGCAACGCGGCATTAGCGGTGACCGTAAATAGTGGTCACCGTTATTTACAGTCACTGGTAAATTGCGGAACCGGAAATAGCGTCATTGCACAGGAACGGGAAGGAGCAGGGCGGCCATCTTTAAAAACACAATCCATTGCCATCCTCACCAGGCAGGACCCCTGGCACACTGTTGACCTATCGGAAAGTAAATACCACTACAAGGAATGCCCAAAGCGCCAAAGAAGGGAGCTGCCCGCCTCCGAAAGGAGAGGTTCAGCCCAGATGAGCTGCAAATGCTCGTGGATACCCTCCACGAGCATGCTGGGCTGTTTTCAGCAGCAGCATGCGGAAGGAGGCGGTGGTGAAGAAAAAAGAAATATGGGCACTAGTGGCCCAGAAGGTGAGCTTTGTGGGCAACACCCCCCGCATCACAAAGGATTGCCGCAAAAGGTGGAACGACCTGCGGCTGAGGGTGCGGACCATCCTCTCTGCGAATAGAAACCAGGCCTTGGAGACTGGAGGAGGCCCAAGTTCGCCTATGAAACTCATGTCGTGGGAGGAGACATGTGCGGCCATGATAGGCTCCGAATCCATTGAAGGGGTCGGAGAAATGGAGTGTGGTGCAACGTCATCCGCTGATGGAGGTGAGTGCCCAAAGTCAATACTGCCAACGCCAATGTTATGAAAGTCACTGCTAAGGTCTGGCCAAGGAGTCACGGCATGGCTGGCCCCCCCTGCACTCCCCTGTAAATCATGCCGAAGCAAGTGAGACCCAAGCTATTGCCAGGTGCAAAGCAGTAACGTATATGACACATACCACACAAAGTGTCCCATTCCATGAGGCACACAGGGCAGTTGATGTAAACAGTGTGCATGTTAGACAGCACAGTGCCCAGCCAACATGAGTGACACCGACATATGCATGCATTTACCACCCAAGTATTGATTGATGTGCCGTTCCCTACCCAAATGCCGATAACCCACAAATATCGGAATGTGCTATTGTAGCCATGTATAAATGCTGGTTCTCAAATCATCACTCATGCCGCCCCTCTCTTCCACCCCCACAAGCAGTGAGCATGACAGTGAGGAGCTGGAGAGCAACCGTCCCAGCACTTCCAGGGGCCAAGGCAGGGGCCGCCGTCTCCCAGCGAGGAAGACAACACCTGGACGTACACCACCAGCTCCAGCAAGGCCCGTGGAGGGTGCACCACCCCCACCCCTCCGTGCACTGGCTGCAGACACATGCCCAAGACCACGGTCTGAGGAGTCGAGTGTGGCTGGGGAGGTGGCAGCCACGGCCAGCACCAACCGGCTCTGTGAGGTGCTCAGCCGTATAGCCGATGCTCTGGAGGCTGCTCATCCCGGCCAACAGCCTCAGCATGAGGACACCCCTTTAACGAGCAATTCCACCCAGACCAGGCCACTCCGTCGGTCGCTCCGTGCCCAGTGCCTCCGGGACATGCCTCCCCCTGGCTCCGGGAGCGCAGAGTGACTTTACTGCCAGCCACATGTGAGCTACGTGGACCATATGGGACTAGTGTTGGGGAGTTGTGGGGAGAGGGGGAGGGGGTGAGGGTGTGTGGGGGAGTTGGGGGGGAGGAGGAGGGTCAGGGTGTGATGGGGAGTTGGGGGAGAGGCGGAGGAGGGTGAGGGTGTGTGGGGAAGTTTGGGGGGAGGTGGGTGAGGGTGGTGGAGGGTTTGTTTTTCACTTAGACATTTTCACTTTTAATACACTGGTTGTGCTGCAAAGAAAAACCAGAGTGGACATTCATCATTGCGCATGTGTCATTTAATATATAACAGTGCATAGTGTACATGTATCCCCACACCCAGTGCCCTATGTCCTCAAATCATGACACCCTCTGCTGACTTGTGTGTCAGAAATATTGTCCAATCAATGACTGGCGCACGGCACGTCCCTCCTGTGCATTGGCACCCTGATGATGTCCTGCCACATCTTCCTCCTCCCCTTCATCATCATCTGGTGGTAGCAGTTCCATGTCAGGGGGCAGGGACACGTTCCGACGGATGCACATATTGTGCAGCATTACACATACCATGGTGATCTTGGACACCTTCTCATGGCTGTAGAGGAGTGCCCCACCCGACCAGCTGAGGCAGCGAAATCGTGCCTTCAACAAGCCAAACGTCTGCTCAATCACCACACGTGTACGGGTATGGGAATGATTGTAGTCCTCCTCGTGCCTGTTCTGTGGGTTTCGGACAGGGGTCATGAGCCACGGCTTCAAGGGATAGCCACCATCACCTGCATGAGAGGGGAATGAAGGTAAGTGTTCGTACATTCATGGTGGACAACTGTACTAGTCTCACATGGCAGCAGGTAATTTCTGCCCACACGCACATGTCCCTGGATGCAGTTACCCCATTTCTGGCCACGCTATGTGTCCTGTGCAATGGACTGATGGAGTGGGTTACATCTTCAAGATGGGTCATGGTGTGCACTGACATCTTGTTGAACGTGCATCGTATATACATGCAGCAGTGTTGGAGTAAAATCATTCATGTGTTGTGTCCTGTGAGATTTTGTAGTAGGGAGTGTTGGCTGTAGTCAGTACCATATTCGTCATTCTGCACTGATAAGTTCCATGGTGACTTGCAGCTCTCCTATGGGTGTGCGGAACCAGGGTCACACTGTGGTATCCCTGGTTGGCTCAATTCAATGCACTCCCAGGGATGACTGTCATGTGTGGTGATATGCTGGATACAGCAACATAGTGCATATGCAGTGCATAGTGCAGGATGGCCTTATAGTGTGTTTGAGGGCCGCCGATGAGTGGTGCATGTGTTGTGGGATGTGGGCTGGTTAACTGTTAGTCATGTAGTGATAGGTGTCGGACTTACTTCATCACTATGGAATTTGGTTGTCATGTGCCGTTTCAGTTGCTTTGGAGCACAGTGTTCGGTGATGTGCACATCATGCACTAACGTCAACATTACCACCCAGGTGGAGTATGTATTCCCTCCCCCTTCCCACCCAGGTGGAGGATGCAGCCACCCGCCTCACAACCCCGATGCACTGCCATGGGCCAGTCAGGCAACTCACCAAGCAGCCAGGCACGTCGTCCAGCATGTCGCTCCATGAAGCGTGGTAGCTTGGAGTTCCGCAAGACCAATGAGTCATGAGTTGATCCTGGATATCGGGCACAGCAATGTGTGATGATTTTGCTGGCGTTGCATACCATCTGCACATTGATGGAGTGGTATTGCTTGCGGTTACGATACACCACCTCCATGGCATGCGGGACTACCAACTCCATGTGGGTGCAGTCAAGGGCACCTACACAATTTGGCATGCCTGCCAGTGCATGGAAGGAAACTTTTGTATCGAATATCTCCTGGGGAGTCCTTGGTAAAGATATGTAGTCCCTTGTGTGCTTGAGGAGGGCATCCAGCACTTGGTTCAGTATCCGGGAGAATAAGGGTTGTGATATGCCATGCATGTGCCCCACTGTGTGCTGGTAGGTGCCTGTGGCAAGGAAGTGCAGCACAGACACTACCTTCAGTAGAGGGGGGATGGCGGTGCGTATTTCTATGAGGCTCACTATGTCATTGTGTATCAGGTCCACTACAGTGGTGAGGGTGTCACGGTCAAGCCGGTACAGGGTGTGGATCTGCCGTGCTGTTAGGTTGAAGGGGTGGCTCTGATGCGAGGGATTGGGGGCTGCCGGCGTGGTAACGGTGGCTGCACTGGTGGGGCATGATGGGCCTGTCTCACTCTCCTTCTCCTCCTGTGTCTCCTCTGTGGTGGGGGCTGTTGTTGTTGTTGTTGAGGCCATAGGGCCTCCAGCTCCAGTAATGCTACTACTGTTGGTATCATCTTGGTGTGGGATGGGGTGTGGTGTGTGGGTGTGCTCCTTTTGTACTGGCCCTCACTCCATTGCCTCCACCTGTGTTGATTGTGTGCACCTGCGGCACTTCTTAACACTGCTCAGGGTTCTTTACACCTTCTCGGAGAAGCCGGTATTTACACCATGCCAGTAAGCTCTTTTTCGGCCTTCAGAAGGCCGTTATTTGCATGTCCGCATTACTTGGGATCAGCTCCGGTTTACGGCATGCCGCTAATGCCGGCATGGTGTGGGGCGCGCGCGCGCATAGAATGCTAATATCGGCATCGTAAAGTACGATGCCGTAAATAGCGGTCCGGTTGGTCAGAATAGCCCGTAATGGTAAGCGATGCTGGTAATCCTTTACCGGCATCGTTTTTCCCTTACCTCCAACCTCGGAATGACCCCCTATGTGTTTTTCGTCCCGAATGTGGTTGTTGAGACATTTTATAAAAATGTAATTCTTAAAAGAAAATGCACCGCACATACTCCTACTTTTTTTGTAACGCTCTGCTACAGGTTTTAAGAATGATTTGCATTTATATTTGATTAATCTTCTGGAGGTCATTTCGTGCAGAAATTATGTAGACTGTACACAATACAGATAATAGTGGCAGTCCCTGGTAGTGCACCTTTCCAAAAAAGGGGTCGGATGTGTGGAGGAAAATTTGGGAAATTAAAATGTTATGTACTCCCTGCCATGTTTAAACTGTATTGCTTGCTTATGCGAGGCAAAGACTGTAGGTTGTACTATGCATGTCCATGCAATGAAGGCCTCTCGCCTAGCTTGTTGGAATGCTCACCTTCCCATCTCTCGCTTCTGATGTGTTTCCCTTTTGGCATAGGCAAGTGTGTTTTAGGCTCTCGCTTTCTTATGTAAAGCGGCACTAGCAGGCAGCAGTCGTCATATTGCAAGCACTCTCGTCTGCTTCAAATCGTGTGTGAATCTCTAAGCAGTATATTCGCCATGACTAACTGAATTACGACAGGTTGACCTCTCTGATAACACTGGCTTACATGAAAGAACCCAGCTGATGTCAAAGGCTTGTATAATGAGGCTTCTTTCATATCCACTAGCAGGATGAGTTCAGTTCAGTATGCGACCATGACCTGTTGGGACCACCCCTTACATTGGAAAGCATGTGTTCTTTTGGGTATAAGAGAACGGGGCACTGAGGGAAGGGGGCAGACACTTGTACTGGGGTCTCGTGTTGCTGTTGGGTCTGTCCTGTGATTGCTTTTTACTACTAAAGAGTTCACCAATCCACCTGAATCGTGAGTGGTCATTTTCTCCCACAATATGTAAGACTGAGCAAGTGATTGCGTGATGAAGAAGTGTTATTCAGAGATAGGCCAGGGATGCAAACAAGGAACAACTAAGGATGTTCCAGAGGGGTAGACTGGGAGGGTTGGGAGAGTTGGCTGGGTGGTGGGAGGAGCCCCTTCCCTGGCTAGCAGATGAAGTTGGACTCTGGTCATGAATAGTGCCACTGGTGGGCAAGTCCTGATGTGGGAGGAGGGCATCCTAGTGGAGAGGGACACATAGAGAGAAGGAGCAGAAATTGGGAGGAGGCACAAAGGAGGCAGGGGATGGAAAGATTGAGAGGAGGAACTCAGAGTTTTACAGAAAGGTTTGAGGGAGCTGCAGTCAGCAAGGTTGAGAGGGTTTATAGTCAAAGTTTCGACAGTCATAGTGTCGAAATACAACAGTTTTGACTGCAAAGCATAGTGAAAAAAAAATTAGAATGCACGTTTTCTTTGGGGGAAAAAACCCACTATGTTTACTATACGAAACCCCCAAAAAAATTACATTAAAAAAAATGCATTCGAACATTTTTTTTTCAATCCTTTTGTTTCGAAAGTATTGTATTTAGAAACTATGTATTCGAAACTTTGACTGGACACCGGATGAGAGGGGCAAGACCATGGAGAGATTTGTAGACTAGGAGTAGGATCTTGAAGAAAGAGTGATTTTGCATGTGGAGCCCTCCAGCATTATGTCGTGTGTAGAGTTGGGTTTGGATTTGGGTAGGTTCTAGAGGGTGTGGGTGGCAAAGGTGAGAATGTTATTCAAAGGGGTGAAGGAATAAAGAGCGAGACCAGTGTTTAGCCTGAAGCAGTAGTCCAGTTTGCTGAGCAAAATTGTAGAGATCCAGGCTTTGGCTATACAAGGGTGAGGTGGGAGTGGGATTTCCACATGTTAAGTAGGCTAAACCTGGCAGCAGCAACCATTATGAATTGCTGGAGTCTTAGGGTGCTGTGAAAGAGGACCCAAGGTTGTGAGCTGTGGGTAATTGGGTGAGTAGTTCAGGAGGGAACGAGAAGGAAGAGTGAGCTAGCATTGGAGGCGGGGAGAAAAAAGACTTGGATCTCAGAGGAAATTCACATTGAAAGCATAAGGCCATCCAGTGATCAATAACAGTGAGGGAGCTGGTGATGCATTCAGGGATAGCAGGAGTGAAAGAGGGAAAAGAGAAGGGTCGGGTATGATTAGCAAATTGATGGTACTGAAATCCAAGGGATGGGGTGAGTTTACTTAGGGTATAGGTATAGAAAGTGAAGAGGAGTGGGCAGAGGACGGATTCTAGGGTCACTCCCACAGATAGCAGTGTGTGGAAGGTGTTAGAGTTCCAGAAGATTGACAAGGAGCAGTCCGATGGAAAAGAGGACACCCAGTCAAGTGTGTTGGCCTTGAAACCAAGAGAGGTGAAGGCGTGAAGCGGGAGGGATGGTCCAGAGCATCAAAGGATTTGAAGATGTCAAATATTATAATGATGGAGGAAAGGTGAGAATGGACGGCAGTGGTTAGAGTTCGAATTAAAAAGCCAATATTTGAATCTTTAATGCAGAATCAGTACATGAAGAAATCATTTTGTTTACAGCCTTTTATTTTTGTATTCAGAACTTTTCATTAGCATTTTATGCAAACAAGAGTGTCAGATTTATCTTAGTTCTCAGATTCTAGGTTGGAATGCCAACAACAGTTAACATTATAGCGACACAACAGAAGCAAAATAAAAGAGAATGAAGAATACAAACATGGATGCACAAGTAGGACACCTTCAGCAAAAGATGTTCTGGGTGGGGGAAGGGGCACGGGAGAGCCCGATTTCCCACTCTCCACGGCAGAACACTGGGCAAGCCTTCTCCAGTCTGCCCGGGAACCGCATGGGGGACGCAGGGGCCAAACAGACTGTGACGGCCCATGTAGGCATTCAATCGCAGTAGATTCAATACAATGTTTAGCCCTCAAAATCCCATACGCCCATATAGAGCGCTACGTTCATTCCAATGAGTCCAAGACTCACAGGCGTGTGGGGCATGTACAGTCCTTATTGTTCACTTTGACATATTCAAGAACGCTGCCCCATTTCCTGAAGGACATACGTTTATCTGGTATGGCATATTTAACCATCTCATAGATTAACAAGGACCACAGGCACATCCAGCAATCACCTATTGTGGGAACTCTATTAGTGTTCCAGAGAGCAGCAATTACAATTCTCGCAACCAACAACATAGCTGACAGCATGTACTCCTCCAACCAGCAGCCTCCACTTTGCACATCGCTAAACAGGCCCAAGAGACAAACAGAGGACTCCATAGTCAGCGAGGAGCCAGTAATCCCATCAAGCAAAGATAAGAGCTCAGACCAATATCGGTTCAGCTTGGGACAGTGCCACCATATGTGCATGTATGTGCCTGCGCCTTCACACCCATGTGAACACAAGCCCCCGAATCCCGATTCCATATACTACGTCCGTTCTGTGGTGAGATCCGAGTACTGTACCCTATGGGTTGTTTTATGCATCCCTTTGCACAGCTTGATCCATTGCTTGGTCGGTGGAGCTTTACCTAGATCATTATGCCACGCCTGAGTGTATGAGGGGAGGTCCTCATGGAGGCCAGGGCTTAAGCGGAGTATAATTGTGATACTATCCCTGTGAATCTATCATCAGAGAACATTATATTCTCAAAGCCTGTTAGGAGGCGCATAGTTGCCTCCCTCTTAAGTGGTTGCAGGACCCAATGCCTCAACTACTGCTGATAGTGATATCATTCCCTTTTATCCAAACCGAACGTCCCCTTGCAGGACTCGAAGGACATTGGCCTTGCTCAAAGAGATGGAACAAATATTCACAGCCCCCCTCCCTCCATTTGTTGAACCCCTTCCTGCCATATGCTGTCTGGAAATTGGGGTTATGCATAGGGGTCAGCAGGGATGGAAATGACGAGAGACCCAACCTGGAGAGAATACCATTCCAGATCTGCAGGATAGTCCCAGTGTTGAGGTATTCGTACAGGCTTAGGGGTCTATCTTTCCTCGGCAGCCTCGGCATGTACCTGGGGGGTTTACCCGCCACCTCCTCCTCCAGCAGTCTCCACCCCCTACGGGAATGTGTGTTCCTGTAAGATTCTCAACTGGGCTGCTTGATAGTATTTCTTAATGTTCGGAAGAGCCAGCCCGCCTTTCTCCCTAGGCCTATATAAGCTTGTGCTCAAAACTCTATGGATAGCATTTTGCCATACAAAAGCTAAGATCTACTGTTGCAGCTTCTTAATGGCATGGGGGTGAATGCAAACCAGTAGGGCATGAAAGGCAAGGAATAACCTCAGCAAGAGGTGCTTTTTGATTGAGGCTCAAAAAGCTTAGGATAGTTGGCTTTGTAGAGTGTGGATTGGTGCCCTAACAGATAGATGCCCAGATGATTAATGCTAGGCTCAGACCATTTAAAGGGGGCTATCTCACGCAAGCAGGATATACAGTCCAGACTCATGTTTACAGTCATGGCCTCGCATTTATCTCAGTTTATCTTAAATCCTGCGATGACATGAACGAGCACCAAGAGTCTGAGGAGCTCTGGGATGGTCGATTCAGCTTCAGACAGGGTTAAGATAATATCATCAGCGAACAAGGCTACCTTGCATACTGCTCCTGTGGCGGACACCATGGATGCAGTCATTCATCCTAATTTCTGTGGCGATGGGCTCCACAGCTAGGGCGAACAACAGCGGAGAGAGTGGGCAGCCCTGCCGGGTACTTCTAAAAAGACAGAAAACCTGCGATAGAAAGCCAATGGTTAAAACCTTTGCCGTAGGGCCGGAATAGAGCGCAAACACCCCCCCTAATGAAGTTATCTCGGAGTCTTGCTCTGACCATCGTCGCCCTCAAAAGGGCCACTCTACACGGTCAAACGCCTTCTCTGCGTCTAAGGCGAGGATCATGGCAGGCACCCAGATCTTAGGAGCTATGTTGATCAGCCCCACTACCTTCCTAACATTGGCCGCCCTCTGTCTTCCCTTAATGCACCACGCCTGTTCTGATCCCATCAGGTAGGATAACGCCCTTTCCAGTCTATTAGCCAACAGTTTTGTGTATGTTTTAATGTCTGTGTTTAGTATCGCTATAAGGTGGTAAGACGAGCAGGAGGTAGCGTCCCGGCCCTCCTTATGGATCAATGAGATCCTTGCTTCCCCCATAGTGACCAAAGAGATACCCACTGTCCAGACATGATTAAATAGTAAATATAGGTGGTGCAGGAGCCAGTTTGAGAATGTTCTATAAAAGGGGGTAGAGAGTACATCTAGCCCCGGCGCCTTCCTCCATTTTAAGAAGGTACTAGCAAGGAGAATCTCTTCTTTGATGTCACCATCGAGCCATTTGTGATGCTCTGTCGCGAAGCGAGTGAGCGAGCAGCTGTCAAGGTAGCAATCAATTTAGCCCGGGTCACGGATGCTCTGATGTATATAGAGCATCATAGTACTCATCAAAGGCCTTAAACTTCTCTCTTGCCGTGTGCATCATTCCACCCCCCCCCTTGTATCTGCCCAATCTGTACCAATCCCCACATCCTTCTAAGCTTCCAGATGAGTATTTTACCTACTTTGTTGCCACTCTCAAAGTAATGCTGCTTCACCTTCAATAATGAAAGCTCGGCCCTAGAAGCCTCTGGTTTATTACTCTGAGATTGAACGCTCTGGTGCTACAGGAATGCCTGGCGAGTACCCTTGGCCCTATACACACCATTTTCTCCCTCAGCTCTTCCGTCAGCATTAGGCTCTGTCCCTTCTAAGCTTAGTGGCCCTAGCTGCTTTAGATGTTAGGATGCCCCTAATATATGCTTTGAATGCATCCCATCGAGTTGTCTTCAAAACCAACCCTGTGGGGTTGTTCTCAAAGAAAGCTCCAATGCTTCCATTTAATTGCTAATGACCGGGTCATTCAATAAGGTGGGGTTGAACTTCCACTGCTTGGGCCTTTTCTCCTGCAGGCATAGCGTCAAAAGTCACTTGTATTAGGCGTGATCCGGGAACCCGATGTGCCCTATGCTAACTTCCTTAGTAACGTGCACAAGGTCTTTACTAATGAACAAGTAGTCAATCCTGGAGTATATGCGCTTCGTGTGCGAGAAAAGGGTGTTATTTATTTATTATTTAGTATAACATAGCTTTTATGGTGTTGTCATCTCTCTCGCCTGGATGGGCGTGTTTCCAGGAGTCCAAAAATACAGTATCTGCAATCCGACACAGAAACTCCTTAGAGGGCTAGATAGTGCTATGATGCAAACCTTCAGAAGCATCCCAATTCATATCCAGGGGTAAGTTAAAGTCACCAGCCACTATAATAAGCCCAGTGGCGAAGGCTCCTAGTTCTTTAAAGAAGGAGCAACCAAATTAGTTCTGGCCTTTATTCGGGCTAAACACGGACGCTATGGTCACTTGGGTTTCATGACGCTGTCCAGAGATATCATACATCCCTTCTTTATCTGCCTTAGAGCTTCCCATTAGAATCTGTACCCCAGAAACGATAAGTATCTCCAGCCCACACTTCTTTTGCTTACAGTTGGAGAAGTACTGATGCTAGAAAAATCGAGTCCTAAGCCTACCTTCCTCCCCTCTCCTCAAATGCATCTCCTGGAGGCACGCCACATCTACCTGCTGGTCTTTTAACCTACGGAGCAGTTGCACCCTCTTCCTCAGGGTGTTCAGACCCCTGACATTGTGTGGGATCAGCTTAAGCGCCATTTCCATAGACAAGAAAAACCCCAACAGCTGGGATGTAGACAAGTTGGTCCCCAGTCAATCCACAGAACATCCAAGCACACCCCCACCCGCACCCTATGGCCACGTATCTCCACTACTGCCCCTCGGCTGCAGTGAATTAACATCTATTGAGCATCCAAAAACGTAACCATTTGAATAATATTAACAACATAGAAACTAGAGAGAATTGTATATACTTGGCCGTGTTAAGGCGGTCCAACTGCCTCTCGTCCAAGCCAGCAAGGGTACATTTAAAGGGTCTCCAACAAGACCACCACCCTAGCCCCGGGTACCTGCTGCAGCATTAAGCACCAATGCATATCCGGCATGCAGCAAAGCAACATGCAGATAAAACCACCCCTCCATCCCAGTGCCAGGTAGTGCTCGCAGTCGGTCTTTTAGACCCTCCTCCAGTGTCTATCTTCAGGGAGCAGAGTTCCAGCCCCAGGAACTTTGCAGTTTCCTCAGGGGTTGTGCATCTCCATTGCTTCTATTCCCATGGTAAAAGGAGGCTGAATGGGAATGTCCACCTGTAGTGGACCTTAGACATCTGCAGCTTTTCGGTGACGGGCCGAATGCCTGCCGCTTCTGAAACGTTAGCGCGGCCAGGTCGTGATATATGAGTAACTTGTCCCTGGAATGAGATGGTTCCAAGCTGTCTCGAAGCACGCAGAATGTTCTCCTTCACTGTGTAGGCATAGAATTTCATTATTATGTCCCTGAGTTGTGCCCCAGGACCCTTCCTCTACAGACAGACCCTATAGATCCGGTCCAGGTTAACCCCTTTGCTATCAATATCTAGGAATACCTCTTTAAAAAACTGTAGGACCCAAACCCTGAAATCCGGCCCTTCCACACCTTCCTTCGGGTCACATATTTTCAGGTTCTCCCTCCTGTGTCTAATCACCAAATCATCAATGGTAGCAACCAACGAGTTCATGCTCTGCTTCACCCGAGCAAGTTCTCTTGAAGAGACTGTATCGAGTCCTCTGCGGCACCAACCATGGAGTTTGTTTACTTGACATCCTTTGATAGGTATGTAAGGGTCTTATGGATATCTTCCGTTGCTTCTTCGATCTCTTTCTTGAAAGTGTGTGAGATTTCTTCCTTCAGCGTTCCCAAGTACTCCAGCAGGTTATGCTTCATCAGTGGGTTAGTGTCCGATTTCTCCATCCCCTTCCATGCTTACTGCGCGAGCACACTGTCCCCAGTTTCTTCCTTCTCCCTTCTTATCGGATACCAGCCCCGGAGTCCAGATCGAACATATGGGCTTGGTCTTGTTTGGTGCCTTCTTTGGAGACATTGGCTGCCCCTAGGCTTCTTGCCACCTTTAGTCAGCAGCGGGGTTGGAGGGATCCTCTTTCCTTTGGTGGAGACACCACCCAGATCTCACCTACCCCTGCCACTCACTAGGCCAGCTTTTTTGCCCAGACCGCCGACTTCAGCAACCCCCAGAAGCGGCTATGCTCCAGGAGGCATGTCTGCACACTATGGCCCCACTCTTCTTCAGCACGGCTATACACTGCACAACATCATTACGGGTTTATACAGATCACCCCTCAATGCTGGGGCTCCAGCCTCCCATGAAGCCTCCGGGTCCAAGGGACACATTCCAGTCTCTGCTACCCAAGGCCAGGGCCATGCCCCCACTACCATCCCAGGGCTCATGTACACGGGCAGTCCAGCAATGCCTCCACTCCACTCATCCTCTAATGTCACTTGCTGCACGTCACGTCACGGGCGCCTAAACAGTGTCCGCACTGGCGGCCATTATCCTCTCGGCCGGTCCACTGGCATCCCACACTTAACCATCCGCCAGAGGTTCACCACTCTGCACTCTCCCGGCACCTTGCACAGCAGCGCCTTGCCTTTCTCCGCGGCTCTCAGCCCATCTGCGAAGGGGCTCTGCACATCATCTAGTGGCCTCCTCGGCTCGCTTTGTTTGCTCGCCACGAGGCTCCACGGCCCGCTCCTGCTCTGCGATCTGGCAGCGGGTTCCTCCAGGAACAACCTGTGCAGCAAGGACCCACTTCGCTGCTTCCGTGGGTGCTCAGGGATCCACACCGCCACGGCATGACATACACGCCCCTCTCCAGACATGTGTACTGTCGCAGTTACACCCGGGCAGCGGGAGCTGTGCTAAAAGCAGCCATTACAGCAGCCACCGGCCACGCCGCCCTCAGTGTTTTCAGCCTTTAAAATGGAATGAAGTCTGGCTGCCTTTTCTTTTTTAAATGTTATTTGTGTCTCTTGAGCTGGCAGGGAAAACTTTAGTGATGTGTCCTGAAACTCTACTGTGCAGGCTGATTTGGATGGACCAGGCAGGGATGATCTCCAGCAGGAAAATAAGGGAAAAAACTAGAAAGATAGTAGTTGCCAAAGAGATTGTGTAGGCACAATGGGTCTCCTATCTAACCAGACAGATTGGCTTTTTACTGAAAGGATTGGGGTGAGATAAAATGACCAAGAGACCAATAAGCATTTGAAAGACTTTAAATCCACAGCTGCAAAAAGGAAAGGAATAGAAAACAAGCCTTCTCTGCCTACATCCTCCCAAGACTACAGAACCTCCTCCCCGTCAGCATCAGACTCGCCCCCATGCTCCTACAATTCAGAAAAGAACTCAAGACCCACCTCTTCAAGGAGTCCCTCGTCCTCAACACCTACGCCATCATGTCAACATTTGTGCCACTTGCCTAGCTAGACGCCATGCACCCTTCACCTCCCTGCCACACTGTACTGTTGTACCCTTCTGTATCCTACCCCCTGCTGTATATCTGATCAGTTCTTACCTCTGAAAAGTGCTCTGTTATGCATCTATATTGTTGTATACCTGTGTACAGCGCTCAGATGCTTCTCGAAGCTGGGTACGCGCTCAATAAATACCATAACAATAATAATAAATGAAAAGGCAGAAACTGGATGGTCAGTTCTGAGAAGCGGGAGAAGGGGTTGAAAGTGATCATGGCACCTTGTTATCTTTTGTGAAAGGATAACCAAGTATGACACAGACACGAGACATCAAGTTGAACAAAAGAATATTTATTAACTTAAATGTCAAGATGTTTAAAGGTCTAACTTGCCCCATGCTAAGGTGGGATTTTCCTACCTGAATAAAACAAAGGAAAGCCTGAGTCAAAGAGTTCAACTTAAACGTCTGTCTGTGTCCAAAACCTATCCTTGCTCTCACAACTACAGTAAACCAATGTGTAGGGATGTAATGCGTTCAACATCTACCTGCTTGTTGAAAATACCAAAAGACTGTCCTGAAGAAAGTGGCCGTAACAAACATGCTGCCGATGAAACCGGTAGACAGTAATTGCTACAATTTAGAGATACTCATTGAATTTTCTATCTATGAGCAATTGTTTACTTTACCCCACTAGTTGCAGTAACAACAGGACCTAGGAAAAACGCATAGTGGAGTATGTTTTGTCTTTATGTAGGTTTATAACACAGTTTCTGAGTTTTCACAAACTTGTGCTCGTGTCTTTCTTTTAAACGTCGGTGCATGGGGTCTACACACAATCCCTGGGTCATTAAAGTTATGTATAACCCAGTGGATGTATGTATACTCAACGACTAAAGCACTGACCTTTTATCTGGCTATTTGTCTCTTCCAATACAGACACATAGTGGAAGAGAGTGGTTGATGGGCATGACTAAAACAAGGCTGAATGTTTTACAAGAACTAGAAGTTAATAGTTTTTCTTCTTATCCTGTCCCCTGTTTGTAGGCAATACACCAGCGCTACATAGGGATAGATGAGTGTAGGAGAAAGGGATATTTAGAATTCAACTCTATACTTTTCTGTACTCCTCCACAGCCTTGTCACTGCTGGTGGTGAAATACACAGCAGTTGTTAGTTCTCTTGAAAAATAACCCTGCCCTCAACCACAGTAGTTTTTTTCCAAAAAACAGGTTGTTCGCCTGGTTTTGGAAAACAGGCTTTGTTTTGGTTTTTCACTAAATCACATTACAGTTGGCACTTGCCCTATTTTTCGTGTTATCCAGTACAGAAAGTAAGGGCATTTCCCTGTTAACTTACTTCTTTGCCGCCCTATCTTTTGTGAATTCCCTGCTGGTGCTCCACCATCACCACCACTGCTTCTCTGTGTTGCTTTTTCCTCCTCCTGTTATATAACTGCAACCCTCTAACAGGTTGCAGGTGTGCTCTCTCAATCAGCCCTGCCTGACCATGATTAGGAGGACATGCCTGAACTTCACACCAACCTGCAGGCATCTTCTTCGTCCCAGTACCAAAGTGGTGAAAGTGTGTTTTCTTTACTCTCAGTTGCCTCCTACTCGTCTCAGTACTAGAGTGGTGAGAGTGTATGGTGTTTATTACTCTCAGTTGTCTCTTCCTCATCTCAGTACTGTCGAGTGACCCATATGGTGAATTGAGGGGAACTGACTTAAAATAACCCATAAATATTGGGGAAGGGTTAGGTTGTTCATCACTAGGAAAAGGGGGATACCATGTCTTGCCTGAGGTCATCCCACTCCCAATCCTCAAGCACCCTCCACCAAGGTGAACCTCTCTTGCATCTCCGCCCCCAGGGATAGGATCCAAAAGCGATGGTCTTTCCCTGGCCACTTTCACAGAGGATCCAAGGGGTTTAGGTTTGAGGACGCCCTCAGGTTTCTCATACTTCCTGATGCTGTCAGTTGATGTGTTGTGTTAAAAGTCGGCCAGAAGAGAAGTGCAGATATTCACAGAACTGGAGATAAATGAGTGAAGGGGCCCACAGTCTCTTGCATGAAAAAGAGTTAGTATTCAGCTTAAAAATGGTGTCTGACATCCAGAATGCATCTCTTACATGGAGTGTCCCCAAAATCAGAAGTCTCCTATGGTCAATAACTGTCAGTCATGTATGCCTCACCATATAATGCTTACAGTAGTGAGACAGAGCCAGAAGTATGCCATGCCAATAAACATGCTTTGTTAGAAGTCAGAGGGATGCAGTACTTGGTCCAATAAAAGGACACATGCTTCTATGTGTAGAGGCCCTTTAGGATTTATCCAACTGCAATATATCAGGACGGTAATAATGCAAAGACTTCATAATTGAAAGTCAGTGGCCTGCATACCCACTCCTCCCTCACCTCACTCTCACTATGTTTGCACAAGGCCATGACAACACAAAAGGTTGAATGAAACAGCAGTTCTTGGAATAGCTGCATGATTGGCTATTGGTATGGTCTCTGTTGACAAATGCTCATGTTCCTCGCTATGATAAGTGGTAGGTCAGAAGACAGACAAGAGGTCATGATTTCACCTGTTTAATTTCTATTGAAACATATTAAGGCAAATCATTACCCTAAGTCTAAGGAGATGGCCTTCCCCTATTGTACAGAAATTACAAAAGGGTGCTTGTCAGCATGCCGTACAACAGAAAACAGTCCTCTGTCCCGAATCTAATCTACCCTACAGTCTGTCCCTTCCACTAATGCAAAACGCACTAACATAAGAACAACCATGAAGGTCTGGATGGACCCCTCTTTGATGGTGGTGGTTGGTTTCTGACCCCTACCCAAAGGCCTCTCGTGTCTCTTTCGGGTGACATGCCTGAATGAACAGTTCCAAAAGATTAAAGTCTTCCTCGTTTCTTAGTGGCACTTCATCCTGGCCCCCACCCAAATGTCAGTGTATCGTGTCTTGGGCCTCCTGCCTGGCTCCGTGTACCCTTTTGGCTGACCCTGTGTGTTCCGGCTCTTGGTTTCCTTGTGTAGCGCAATAGGCCTCAACAGCCGGTGCTTGTTTGTATGTTTGAGAAAAATGTTGTCTTTCACCCCAGCGTGGGGTATTTGGTATTTCCATCCATGGGGTTCTTGAATATCCTATCCCTCTGTGGATATACTGACTCTCAGCCTGGCTTGAACAGTTTGCTTTGTCGCCCCCTCCTTGGAGCCTTGGTTATCTTTCCCCTTTGTGGGATATCTTGGTTCTCAGCCCAGACTGGGCACAGTGACAGAGCCTGGGTGGAGACGGGCGGCAGGGGGGTGGGGTGGCACCCTACTTGCTCCCCCCTGGTGCCCAGTGCAAGCCCAGTGCGCCCCAAGCCTAACGGTGATGCCCTATTATCCATGGTGACACCGAAAAGCTGCCTCCGCTACTGCTTGGGCAGTTCACTTTGGCTTTGCCAGTCCTTCTTGGACCTGTGGTTTCCTCACCCTCTTGTGGGGTATCTCAATTCTCAGCTTGGCTTGGACGTTTAGCTTTGTCAGTCTTCTTGGACCCGCAGGATTTTCACCACCTCATGGGTGGTCTTGGTTCCCAGCTCAAATCAGGCAGTTTGCTTTATCTGTCCTTCTTGGACCCAGAGTTTTCTCCCCCCCTCGTGAGGTATCAACTGGACTCGCTGACCCCCTCCCAGTTCCCTCTGCGTACTGCGCACCTATTGTTCGGTGATGTGGCTTGTAGGGGAAGGCAGTGTCTCATTCTGGCATGGAACCACAGCATTGGCGTGTCGGTCTTGGCATCTGCATTGGTTCTTCTTCCCTCTCCTCGACAGGACTTCAGCGTCCTTTATGTAAGGCACTGGGGTGGAGCTCCTCTTACTCCCGGCCGTGTTTGCCGGTGCAGCGTTCCGCTGTCTTCTCTCCTTGTCTGTCCTCCAGATGAACTGCTCAGTGCGGCGTCTGGATTTCTCCTCCAAGCGGGATGATGCTTCCTCTGCATTAGGAGAGGAGCCTGGAATGAGACACGGACACAGAGGAGACGTGTTTGTGGCTACAAACTTTTATTTAAATGAAAAGTTGGTATAATCCTCACTATCCCTAATCTAGGAGGGATTTCCTTACCTCAAACAAAAGCTAATGAGACTGTCAATGTCAAGATGTCCAAATAAAGTAAGTCCTGTGTCAGTAATTCTATTCTGGCCCTCACACTCGAAAACAACTATAAGGTGCAAAGGGTAATATTCCTTGTCTTCTTATAGTATTCAAAAGCGGTCAAACTCCAACAAAAGGTTTTCTTCATGGACCAACATCACAACTCTAGAAAGAACCTTTTTCCTGGGTTCTTTGCATTCAACATATAATTTCAAAAGGAACCACCATGTTTTCAAGAGTACTCTTCTCTCCCCTCAGTGCATTCAAGTAGCTTGCAGGGCTTGCTCCCTTCCCCAAGGTTCCTCTTTACTTCCAGTTTCAAAGACACCTTTCTTCTCAGGGCCTTTCCTTTCAGCACTTTGTTCACAGTTCACAATTCATACTTCAAAATGGTATTGCTTTTTTTAAACTTCTCTCATCACTTCACAGTTCATATATTGCTTTTCCTTTTAACAGTTTATACACTATGTAATACATCCTTGTCTTCACCTGGTATACTCTCCTGCCAGGACTTTATATATGAAACCCTTTCACTTATCTTCATCTGGTGTACTTTCATGCCAGGACTTTGTATCTGAAACACTTTAACTGATCTTCACCTGGTATTCTCCCCTGCCAGGACTTTATTACACAACTACCTATTCCTTCAAGTATGACTTTAAGGCACCATTTACAATTTGCTTGCCAAATACTTTCATCTGTTTAATGGATTCCCAATTGCTTTCTTGCTTTGATTTCATGAAGCGGTATCCACCTTTCCATTTATTTATATTGCATTCTTGAATAGCTACGGGCTCCCCTAAGATTTGATTTGTCTCTAATTAATGATATCGGTAAGCCGGTAACGTGGGAACTGTTTCACTTTCCCTGGGCTTACCGGTTACCTTAAATGTTACTTCTTCTTCGTGGGCTCTGCTGAATTGGCTGTGTGTGTGCCCGGACAAGCACCCGCTTGCCATCGTACTTGCGTCTTCGCTGCGTGGTTCCCGCAGATATTCCCTTCTCTGCGGTAAACTGCCAGCACCTCTTTCCTGCCTTCCTGGGGTTCCATCGTCTTCTCTGCTGTTTGCCACAGAGCGTTTTTCCTTCACGGGGTATTGAGCAGCATTCCTGACCAGCAGGAGGATCCGCATATGCATTTCTCTCCGCTCCTTGTCGTGACTGCCTTGACCTCCTTCAGCTGAATTTGGGTTGTTTTTAGACTCGCCGGCTCAGTTATTTCTTTCCAACAACTAGACCATTGCACTTGATTCTTGGTCCCAGTGATCATCACTACTGCCATTTTTCCTTGTGTCAGTGGCCATGGTTCTTCCTCTTGCATGGTATTGTGGAATTAAAGTCTGAGCTTTAGTGAGAGTAGTCTTTACTATTCCTAGTCTCTTCCTGGTGTCAGTGGTTATGGGTCTTCCTCTGAAATGGTTTTGGGGAAATTAA
The DNA here is from genome assembly GCF_040938575.1 of Ambystoma mexicanum. NCBI lineage: Eukaryota > Metazoa > Chordata > Amphibia > Caudata > Ambystomatidae > Ambystoma > Ambystoma mexicanum. Next base: position 1,305,747,125 of record NC_090933.1, read on the forward strand.
TACTGAGTTCCACTAGGAGTAACCTTCCCTACTCCTGTTCTCTTCCTCATATCAGGATCTAGCATGTAGATCCTACTGGTATGTTGGGGAAAAATGAAAGTAGATCCACTAAATGGTTGGGGAGGGGTATGACAATATTTCATTAGCGTTTGGGGGTTCAAGGGAACATCCCTAAAAGGAAAAGGGGGTATGTGGTCTCCTCAAACCCTACCTCTCCATTTCTCCGAGGTATACCTCCCCTAGGTGGTCCTCCCTCATATAGCCGCCCCCAGTATTAGGATCAGTTAGCGGCTGCCATCCCCTGGCCACATAGGAGGAAGCTGCCTCAGGGAAAGTAGTGAGGATATCGCCAGATTCATCATGGTTAGCGCGCAGGTGAGTGTGTCTCGCTATTCTGCTCAACCTCTCCAGCTGGCTGGCACTCTCCAGCTCGAGGCTATCTCCAGCTCGCTGACTCTTCACCTGTGTCGGCCCTACACGGCCTTTATCTTGCTTCATGGGAGGAAAGGAAAGAGTCCATTGGTTCCACCCTTTAGGCACCACATAATGACGCCAACCCTCTTAAAGGGGCCTTGCTCTTTAGTGCCCTGTTCCACTCCAATATAAGCGACAAACTATGTTATGTTAAAGGATATTTACACCGCGCACTATCACCACTGGAGTGGTCCCTGGTGCTTTGGCGGATCTGAAAACAAGAGGGTAGGGTAAGTTAGTAGGACTGAGCGGGAAAAGCGTAAGAGAGCTGTGATGTGCTGTTGGCAGCTTCAGTTCAGTTTACACCGTTCACTGAGCGTAGGTGTGATTTTTCAGTCTGTAGTTGTCATGTGCTGTTGTGCGAGGCTATGTTTGGTTTGTTTTCTGCAGGGTAGTGAAGTGCGTGCATTATGTTGTGCAATATAGGTATAGTTGTGTTTTGTTTAGAGTTTGAGAGTGTGTAAACAGAGAGATTATTTTTTTGGAGTGCGTTAGTTAGTGGTGGCGCTCCATCATAACTCCTCCGCTTTGGCCATCTGTGGTATGCGTCGCTGCCAGTGTCACGTATTGTGGTGTGCTGGGGGGGCTGGTCTCCCTCCGATATTTTGCTCACGGTTGTGGGTTGTCTGCAGGGCTATTTAGTGGTGATGCCTCCTCCACCCTCTCCCCTCCCTGTTCAGACTAATGGATGTCTACACCGCTTTGGCCCCTGGCATATACTGGTGTAAGCCGCCATCGGCATCACCTCCCTGTGCCCCTTGGGGGTCGGGGGGGCTCTTCCTTGTGCCCTTGAGCTACCTAGACCCGTGGTTTATCTGTTCAGTCACCACTCTTTACCCTTCAACTTATATGCCCTCTGTCTGTGGTTCAACCTAGGACGCTCCCGTCCCGCTCGTTAGCCTCCGGTCGGGCCCTCCATGGGAGCCTGGGTCTCCCTCCCACTCGGAAGTCTCTCCACCTCTATGCACTTGTCGTGGTAGAGTCTAGTCCTCCGTCTTGCAATATGTGTGTTCATTCCGAGGGGTGTGGGTCATTCATTTTTGTCGGTTCGGAGTTGAAGAGCCAGGACTTTAGGAGTTTTCTGATTTTTAGATGGTCCTTCATTGTTCGTATTTCGCTCGGTGGGGGAGGGAAGATCCAAATGTTTGCGGCAGGCAAGAGAATGCTGATCCACTGAATGTTTTCCTTGTGTACGGTTTAGGTAGGTCTTCATGTAAGGTAGGTGGGGTACATATTCTGCTGGGGCGTGCCTTGTCCCCTAAAGGAGGTAGATCACCCCCAGTGTGATCCTGCTTGCCCTGTGCCCTATGGGGTGTTAAGCAGAGCAGACTTGCCTCCCTAATGCCAAAGGGGGTGGCCCCGCCCCCTTGGTGAGAAGGGACAAATTCCCTGGATTCATCACAGATACCAACCACAGTCCTTAGAGCATTATGGATGAATTCAGTGTGATTATTCCCAGCGATTAATGTGTAAAAGAATTGCCACCACCCATGGCTGCTCCCCATTCTGTCAGGGGTTAAAGCGTCAACTCCCACTGGCTTATTGTGGTTGGCGGATGTACTCAGTCACTACGGCAGATGTGTCTTTTACAAATGCAAATCAAGATACACATACAATAACCTACTCATTGTGTCTTGACAGGAGACAAATGTTTAAGTGTGTCTTTAACACAATCATCATTTACAGTTTGCTCTTATTCTAGCGGCGTTTAATATATGTCCGGCAGTTACAATAATAAAGGTGCCAGAACATCACAATCAGACTGAGTCTGCAACAATACGTGCCGGGGTTCAGAAATAAGTACCAGGGCTGAGCCCTGGCAAACACCCCCACAAACGAAGCACTGATTAGTCGCCTTTCTAAAATAAATGGTAGAGATGCTGGGTGGGCATCAGTGTATGTCCTGTTCAACATCTAAATGGGATATTACTGCAGACAACCAAAACAGAAGCCCAAACAGGACAGGTGCTACAAATAAACCACTCCAAGCAGACAAATCCTATTGTGTTATGTGCAAAGTTTTACAATTTGGCGTCTTTCCTTCTTACATTAAAATCTTGAACAGCATAAGATTCACTGTGTCCATCCCTTCTGTTGTAAATCCTACCTAATTTTGTAAATATTTGTAAACGTTTGTAAACTTTTGTAAACTTTTGTAAACTTTAAAGGGTGCTCCAAAGGCCATTCACGTCCTTACCTGTCTGCTGTCCTCTACCTGCTTGTGGCTCTGTCTGAGGTCTTCCTTCACATCCTTCCTTGAGTTGGGATCTTCTCCGAGCGCCTGCCTAGAAGGAGAGACATACATATTTTACATTTACGCTGTCTCTTCTGAGGGCTCGAGATGTCGATCAATGCAGCAAACAAATAAGGACAGCGCCTGTTCCTAGGGTCCGAAAATAAAACATGACAATGGAGTAAAAGCTGAAACAAAAGTGCAGTAGTACAAACACCAGAATCTGGATTACTCCATAGCCAACATTGCTGTAAATGTTAGCACCATTTTCTATTTATTTTTTTACGGTGTGACGTTTAAATCATAGGCAAATGATACTCAAGAATACATTGAGGTTAGCAGAGTGGAAGGACAATTCTCCAATCTCCATGCCTGCATCGTAGCCATCAAAGTTGGATGGTGCCGCATCATCTCCAATTCAGCGACTTGAAAACTGAAATGACGCTGTTTGGCCAACAAGGCAGGAAGAGATTGAGAAACATCACCAAACCCTGCCCCCTCCTAGATATTCCATACCTCAAAATTAAAGATGTAAAACTGGGCTTTTACTTTGAAGAACATCTTGCTGTGGAGCACCAAATGAATGCAGTAGCTTTTACAACCTGAAGCTCTTGTGAAGTATTATGCCTCTGCTCTCTATTAGACCTACAGTGTTGGTAGAAGGTGTGGCTGTAAATTTAAGGTTGCAATTCTCTTTAGGGAGGAAATTCCAACCCCCCTCCTTTTCAAATTACACCTTACCCAGAATGCTGCGGTCTGCATGGTCTGTGGTCATTATAAATGTGATGTTTCCAAGGTCAGAGCTTCCTTTTACTGGTTACCGGTCCACTACCAAATTATATTCCAACTATGACTACCCACATGCAGGGTGCAACCCTATTCCCCTTCACGGTCACTTCATGTTGCCAACCATTGCCTCGTTACCCTACTGCAAAATGAAACAAGAGACTTGGGCACTAACACGCTAATGCTACTGCGTGGGTTTTAAAGTAGTAAAGAAGGCAGCCTCTGCCTAGGCTCAGGTGTGGTGTTGCACGACATCACATGCAAAAATAGATCTCGGTGTTGGCTTTGGCATAATAGCGCATAGCAGAAGAGACCAGTGTTGGCAGCTATAAGACCAGTTTTTTATATCTGATTAAACAAACTTGTCACAATCATGTAGCCTATCATTACATTGAGTTTGGATTGAGACAAACACATGAATTGTTGTATAACTGAAGTCCTCAAATGTGTGTATAGTACAGTGAGTGTTTATTTGGTCTGGTGTATCTAACAAAACAGCCAACACGTGTTTCAACCGTTTGGGGTCTTTTTCAAGGCAAAAGAGCTTATCCAGTTTCAACGAAAAGAGTATATTACAGATGAGCCAGTCCTGGGTTTGAAATGTCTATAATGATAATGATAATACGGTACGTGTTCATCCAAGCCCCATTGGGCTTTTGCCAAGCCGCGTGTTTTCACCAGTAACATGCAGCACGGCATAACAAGCTTACACCCGCTCTTGGTCAAAAGTACAATCTTACCTAGAGCACTACGAGCACACAAGGTCATATGCCCGTGTGCTTGTTGCAGCATTCTGGAGGACACCCTCCCAAATTGAAAGGTTTCAGAAGTATGTTCTTTATTCATAATGCCCGTCCATTGAACTAACTATTCCACCAGTTTTTCAGGAACTGTGCACCGCTTTGTCTAACTATCTTGTCACTAAAATCGACACCATCGCATTCGAAGTGCCTTACAAGTGCTTGTGCTGTTGTGCTGCAGACGCTGTTGGATTACTGTCAGAGTCTTCTACGAGTCACCTACCAGAAGCTGTATGGGCAAGAGGAAGGACTGCTTCAGTGGCATAGCTCTCAACCATTTGTGTCGCAATGGCGGGTGAAATCACCCGATTTTGTTTTTGGCGGGTGAGACGCCCATTGCAATTAATGGGCATGCAGGAGGCTTGGCGGGTGAATGTGCCCTTTACAAGGCGGGTGACACCCGCCAAAAGCGTGTGAGTTGAGAGCTATGTCAGTGGTTTAAGGCGAAACACTACAAGGCCTCAAACTACCAAAATTCCCATGGTGTGTTGAAGCTCTGCCCCCCAGCTTTCTAGAAACCCTAGTTAGTGTAGCGTGCACGCGCATTTCGCGCGTGCATTCAAAGTGCCCTACAAGTGCTTGTGCTGTTATGCTGTTGAGGTGTGGTGGATGGGGGGTGAAATCACTGAAAAGTACATTGTATGAGCATCAGCATTTATATTCGAGAAAAGGAAGGGAGTCTTGTTAGATGCAGGCCGTGATTTAATTCCCGAAAAGTAGGCTTGAAGGGGTGTGACTGCACATGGTGAGGCAGTGACGTTATACTTTAGCGGCTTGAGCGCTGTATTGATTTAGTGTGGCGCTGCCTCGCCCGCTACGCATCTCGCAATACACTTATGGTTGGGAATGGTTATGAAATGTCACTGCATTATTACCTCATAATGAAGGCGCGCACGTACTGGTCTCCGCCGGTATAGGCGGAGAGTATGGCTTTTTCGTATTGCTGTCTTGGGTAGGACAAACTTGAGGGCTGCGCGTCGTCAAAGTTATTGAATTTTTAGACGTTGCGCTGCTTTGGTTCTTTTCACGCTTGTCTAGCTACGCATACCCTAATAAGGGGCATGTAGGCAGCACACCCTGATTGAAACACGGTGTCTAATGGTGGTGCCGTGTTAGTTTGTTGTTAAATCAAAAGGGGTGTGTGTTCCCGCATCAATTATGGCCACGGGTGGAGGAGGCGGACCTGTCTGCAGCGCGGATGCGCTGTCTGCTCGGTGAGGAGAAAGACGGGCCTGGGATCAGGCTCGGCGCCGGGCTCGGAAATGCCCGCGGCGCGGATGCGCTGTCTGCGCAGCGAGGAGGAGGCAGGCCTGGGATCAGGCACGTGCGCCGGGCTGGAAGGTGCCCGCGGCGCGGATTGGAGCGGGATCGCTGCACGCAAAGGAGGAGGACTCGGTGGTCTGGTAGGTCAACTCGTCGCCAGATGTTAGGCCCGGACTGGGCCTTTGAAAGAGGACAGACACACCGATGGAGAATATACGTCTTTCTTTATTCGTATACATGCATGAACTGAACTCAAACTCCCTTCCCCCATTCTGACGTACTTCCTCACGTGATGTCTCCCACGTGGCAGGGTTGCAGTCTCTTAAGGAGACACGAGCCCTGCAATAGTATAGCCCCGTAACAGAAGTGGCCGAAGGCTACAGATGAGCCAGGCCTGTAAGCAAAATTCAACAATTACTACGAGCACAAAGTCTGAACTTGAGGACTCGGGTTGCTGAACTTCTCTGATGATGAAGTTGAGGAAGGGGCATTACAGTGTAAAGCAGAATGTTCTCGCATCTCAGCTACTTGAGAGGAAGCTTGCCTGACTGAAGAGGGACCTGCCTGACCTCATCATGGTTCCACGTGTCATACACCCTTGCTGGTGGAGTAAACACGAGCTCGCTGCTTGAGGTCTGGAATTGAGAACTCTGTTTGAATGTGAACATCTTTCAGCTTCTGCAGGGTTGGGGATGCCTCCCTCCTCTTTCCCTAATGATTACTATATATATATACTTGTAACTATAATAAATACAGTTATCTCTCTCTAAATCAACCCCTTGTAGCGTCCGTTACTCAGCCCCAACACTATAATTGGCGACGAGGATTCACTCACCTTTCTTCCGCCAGCTGTCTTACACGAAGACGCTCCGCTCTTCCCCAAGCGTTGCAGCGGCCCCGAGTGGACATCGTTAAGGTACCGCGCTTTGCTCCGTGTGCTGCCGCTTCACTTCTTTCCTAATTGACTGTTTTTTTTCACAAGATTGTCACGCTCTGTGTCCTCATACCAAGCGGAACTGTGCCACTGCACCTAGCCCATCGCCTGCTTTCTCCTGTCACGCGCGCAAGCGCAATGTTTGGTGTTGTTTTCATTTTGGATCGACTCTTCTGCATTTCTTGAAGCTGTACACACACCTATGCCTGTGTCGAGGATGTCACGGATGAAATACTAAAGGTGAGAGTGGAACTGCCTGTGAACCGTTGTTCACACGTCTTGGATAGACTTATTACCAAACAAATTCGCAAGGAATCACACTAAGAATCCATTACAGGCTTCACTGCTCGCAGCAGTCACGTATGTTTATACATTGTTATTGAGGATACTTACACAGTAGTTCTGCTGCAGCCTATCAGCTGCTGCATAGCCAATCAGTCATATAAACCCATGAATAATAATAACTGAGAATTTTCCTGGCATATTACTAGGCAACCAGAACACGTCGTTTCTGGAAGACTGCACTGAATCATCTTTCACCAAGTCAGCACATTTATCGTGGCTTTCAGCAGTGTTCCCCCGCCTGCGTTTTTTATGCCTGACACCAGTGAGCCGAGCATTCTGTGGAAAAGATGGATTAAGTCATTTGAGCACTATGCTGGGGTTGTCTGTGGCGCTAATTGCAGTGCAGAAAAGAGAAAATCACTTCTGCTGCATTGTTTGGGCCCAGCTGGTCAGGAGAAGTATGAAACACTGCCAGATCTGTCAATGGAAGAAGGGTCCGCAATCAATGAATACGAGCGCGCCGTTAAGAAAATTGACAAACATTTCGAAAAGAAAATAAGTTTTATTTTGGAAAGGTACAAATTTGGGAAGAGAACACAAGAGGAGGGAGAGAGTGTCGAGAAATTCATTACCGCTTTGAGAAAGCTCGCCAAGTCATGCAATTTCAATGAACAGCTCGATGAGAGACTAAGGGACCAGTTCATGCTGGAATGCCGGAGTGCTAAAGTGAGAGAAAAACTCTGGTCAGAAAATGACCCACCCCTGGATACCGTACTTCGTGTGGCGAAGGAAGTAGAACACACCGAAGAATGTGTGAAAGAATTAGAAAATAAGGTGAAACATATGCAAATTGAGACTAGCAATTTTAAACCTACCAAAGTGTCCTGCAATAATGCTGAAGAAACTGAGTCCATATCTATGATTAATAATGCCTCCGTCAGACGGAAGATGCCAATTAGACAATATAGACCATCACAACCTGACAAAGGGAGATACAAGACTAATCAAAAAGGATCGGTTAGTGACCGAACCAGGAAAGATAGCCCTGACAAGCAATCCACGAACTCTAGAAGGAGACGCCAATGGAGGTGTTACAGGTGTGATAGCGTCAACAACTGGGCCGGTGACCCAGAGTGCCTGGCTTTAAAAATTATATGCAGCAAGTGCAAAGGTAAAGGTCATTATTCGAGGTGCTGCAGATTCCGTAATACTTCCACTAATTGGATAGGAGGTAACTCGGACAGTGGCCATATTTGCGGAGAGGTAAGGTGAAGAATGCGTATTCGTCATAACTGGAGATGATGACGAAGAAGTCCTGGAAAGTCCCAAAGCCATGGTTTTGGTCGATGGTGTAGAATTGAATATGATGATTGATACCGGTGCGAAGTACACGTTGCTGCCACAACACTTGTGGAACAAGGAAAAACAAGAATACCTACACAAGACCGATATCAACCCCAGAGTTTACGGTGGGGTGAAGATTGACACCATAGGTTGGTTCTGGGGGAAGTTGAAGTTTAAAGATAGGAGAGCCAAAGGCAAAGTTTATATCACTAATGTGGGCAGGATGCCACTTTTGAGTTGGACTCATCAGAGTAAATAGTAAGTCAAGTTAGACTCTACTGTTGAAGAATCTGTTTTTGCCATCGGCAATGATGGGAGTAAACTGGGAAATGGTCGTGCTACATTTAAAGAGAAAGCCATGGAGATCATGCAAGCTGTTTTTCGTGATGGTGTAGGATGTCTTCAGGGTTATGTGCATGAAATACAGTTGAAACCAAATTATAATCCAGTCGCCCAGAAATTGAAGAATGTTCCTTTGTCCATGGGTGATGAAGTCAGAAAGGAGATAAGAAGAATGGAAGATCTAGAAATCATTGAAGGCATTGATGGCAGCGAATGGGTTTCGCCACTGGTGGTCATAAGAAAAAAGTCTGGAAAACTCAGAATTTGTGTAGATATGCGGGAATTGAACAAGTGTGTTGTTCCTGATCGTCATCCTCTCCCCAACATACAAGAAATATTCTCCACAATTGGGCCATCAAAGTTCTTTTCCACTTTGGATTTGACCTCCGCATATCACCAGATTAAATTACATAAACGTGCCAGGCATCTCACTGCTTTCATTACGCCGGATGGTCTTTATCAGTTTAAGAGGATGCCATTTGGTTTGGTGTCCGCTCTGGATGTCTGGTTTTACCATACGTCCTTTGCGGGTCCCACGAGGCGACCAGGGAGCTAACAACGGGCCCATTGTTAACGGGCCCATTGTTAGCTCCCTGCCCATTCCCATTGAGTCCTAGGGGGCTCAAATGGGAATGAAGATTCATTTTTACCGGGTCCATGGAATGGGCAATTACCAGGTCCGCCAAGGTCGGCATGACCCGGTAATTGCCTATTCCATGGACCCAGTAAAATTTCATTACTGGCGGCAGCCGTGCCCTTAATAAGGCCCATATTGATTATGAAGTTGCATTGATTGAGACCGCCGAAAATGGCGATCCAGCTCTGCATATGGACACAGAGGGGAAGAGGGGGGTGGAAAGCTTTAACAACCAAATTGCTGACTGCTCAATGTTGGCGCCTATGATTGAGGCAGAATTAGGCAAGCGCAGGAGGCTATCGCTTGGACCTTCAACGCTGGTCACCCAACGGCGATTAGGAATCGAGACCGTCTTCTTGTTTAACAATCCCCCTACCTGTGCTACTCTGTTGCCGGCTACAGCTGAAGGGCTGACTGCTGGGGGGGATACATTATTCGGCGAACATATACTCTCAGCGGATCCATGTATGCAGAAGTCCAGCTCGCCGGTTTTAGGAGTACTGAATACGAAACCATTTTACCGATTATGCGAGTGGGCCCCAGACACCTATAAGGAGGAGATATGACCCTTAGTTGCTCTCTCCAGCTCCGCCACCTCATCCCAAGGACACTGTCACAGATGTGAATTTCCCAATGATGACACGCATATTGAACTTGTTGGACAAGGGACACGACCAAATTAACTGGGAAATTCAGGTGATGAAGTCATCCTTGATGGAGATCATGGGCAAATTAAACAAAATTGAGGGGCTTTTGTTTACATGTCATGCAATCTTTGCACTTGATGCCAGACCCAAATATGTGGGCGTTGGTGCTACAAAATCCTTGCAAACATCAGGGGGGGATTATTGCCCACTATGCGGAGGTCGCAGCCCCATAAAACAACAAGACGGCCACTTCGGGGGAGAAGCTAGATGTGGTATTATCCCAGATCGTTGCAAATAACACAGTTCAAATAGATAAACTTATTAATGGCATAAATGATCTTAGAGTGGCCCAAACACACATACCGCTCAAGCATCCTAAAGAAGGATTGGCTAGTAATTCTGAATCACAAAACCGAACCGAGGGTCTGGATAGTCCTTCCGCCCTCGCTGACATTATTGATCTTGCCGAGTAGAGGAAATGGCAGAAGGATCAGAGGATGGTAGATGAGAAAGTGGAGGAAATCGATGAACCTCCAGTAGTGGTGCTTACATGCAGAGAGAAAAGATTAGCCCTCAGAACTCAAAAACGTATTGCTTTTTTAAAAAAAAGCTCTGTCTGGTGCTGAGAAGAAAGCTAAAAATTAACCTGCAAAAAAAATCGATAACCACAATTCTCATATGAAAGGTCTATGCAACTTACCCAATAATGATGCCATCATTGATCTCCAGCAACTTGTTGAGGAGTCCAAAGCCCTACTAAATATGAACAATGATATCAGCAAGTGCTGGGAATAAAGCCAATATAAACCACGTCTGAAAATAATCATGAGAAAATTACTAATAAAATTCTGCCAATTCCCAAAATTGGGACAGTTCCAAACTCAAAGCCTACGGTACATAAAGCTTGTGAAGAGCTTTTCTCTCCCCTCCCATATAATTACAAACAGAGTTATCTAATTTCTGTCCCTTAATTGAAGACAAGAGAACCACAAAGGCGACTATTGGAATTACGGGTGGACATGGCCCTTGTAACATGGGAAGTGATCCTGAGATCAAGAGCAGGGGTGGGCGACAAGAGCTTACACCTGGCCTTCCAGCTGTGGCTTCCAACCCAGTCGAAAGCGGGAACAGGATCAAAACTCCCCAAAAAGATTCAATTTTAGGGGTGGAAAAGAACACTAGTGGGAGAAACATCAGTACTCCTAATGTGGCTCCTACCTCAGGGGAGGGTGCAAATAAGAGCAAAACTCTGTTTAATGACACCACCACGGGGGGGAAGGCATTAGTGGAGGGAGGAAAATCGAGCCACACTCATCCCCTCCATTATTGACACATGATACACCCACTATAATGGGATGGGAGAGTGTTACTGTTCGCAATGGTAATTCACGCCTAAACATTTAATTTATGCTTAAAGCATTTCAGGCAATAGTGGCTCAAGGACTTAGAAATCCATGTGAAACCAGCTGGCATATGGCTCCAGGAGACAATGCATATGTCTCACTTCTATGTTGAAGGCTACCATTCTTATGTACAATTCGCAAAAAGGAGCCTTACGGGGAGACCGTCGGGAGGTCTCACCGTGCTAATTAACAATGTGTATAATATGTCTTCCAGACTAATATACAGTGACGATGACATCCTTGTAGTTGAGCTCTGTACTCATGGTGAGCCCTATGTCTGTCTTTTAATCATTTGCATTTATTGGAACAAGTTGACAAAATCTTTCTGTAGTATGGTAGATCAATTAGATTCAATACTTGAGGAAGCTGTAATTCGAAACCCGCTGACTAAAATTGTGATAGGCAGTGATTTTGATTCTACCTGTGATACTGCTTCTGCTTCTAATGGCAGCCATTGGGGTAATTATATGTCTGCCTCACTCCTTAATGGGCAGAGATGGGTCGGCTTTTTTTTGGAATGGGATGTTCAAATGATGCACCACGAGGCTAACTAGTATAATCATATTTGGGCTTGGGGTAATTATAGATTGCTTATAGACTATTTCTTTGTTTCTACATCTTTATATGTGCTAGGAGATCCTGTTTGCATAGTTGACGACCAAATGATTATTCAATTGACTCTAGAGTTATCTTGTACTCATTCAAGACAGAAGCTGGTTTTACACTCGTAGAAGCGGATCAACATAAACCCTCCGTTAGATGGAATCCCCAAACCTGTAGGCGGTTGCTCAGGCTTATTTGCTCAGATCCATCCATCCCAATGTATGAGTGTCAAGAAGGGTGCCCTATCGCAGAGACGGAGACGGTAAACCAGAGACGTATCCAATATCATGTGCTTAGTCTTGCTTGTGAAAAGGACCATAGCTCACCGCACTTACAGCATCAGAATCAGCACAATGCTACTCTTGATAAATTAAAAAAGGAAAAGAACAAAAACATAAGACATTTATATAGACTAATTGAGTCACCCTTGGATCTCATACAACATTTTAAAATTGTTCGACAAGCCTACCAAAACAAAATCAAGAGTTTAAAAAGTGAGTTACTGATTGCGGATAATCAACAAATGATTTATGATCTCATTAAACATGATACAAGGGAGGTGTGGACAACTCTGCCTACAATAACTAATGACCCCTCCACTCATACTGAACCCTCGATTTCAGCAGAGGTATGGACAACGTATACTACCGAAAAATATCAATTACCCATCCGATTTTCTCATATAAAATGGGTGAATAATAAAACATTAACATCTATGGTCTCACCTTGGTCCCATGGGGAAATAGAATATGCGATCAATAAGACCAAGAACTCAAAAGCTGCCGGCCCCGATGGGATTCCTCCTGTCTTTTAAAGTCTGATACTGTACTTTGGGCAAAGATTTTGAAAATTAAATTTGACCATATATATATATCACTCAGGTGTGATTCCTTTGACATGGCGTTCCGCCAATATTATCCCTGTATATAAGAAGGGTCTAGCAAGTGTGAGTTACAAACCTTTATTACTCAACATGACATTCTTTCGCGGTACCAGGTGGGGTTCCGTAAGTCATTGGGTTGTCCCCTTAATGCAACCATAGTGGCGCACTTACAGCATCACACAAATAGTCTAAAGAAGGGCCGGTCTACATGGCAGCCCTTGACCTGACTGCAGCATTTGATTCTGTTGTGAGAGAACTTCTATGAGAAAAAAGGATTAAGCTTGGTTTCTCATCCCAGTTGGTGGCCATAATTGCTCTATTGCATACACATACTAATTATAGGATCAGACTGAATAGAGAAGGGGCACTTACGGATCTAATTCCGACATAAATCGGGGTTAAACAGGCATGCAATTCGGTAGCGGCCCTTTTTAATCTATATATGTCCGATCTTGATGCATCTTAGCATAGTGCCACCATGTACCCTGTCAAATTGGGCAAATTGATCCTAAATTGAATTGGATTCGTGGAGGACCTGTTTTTTGATTTTTTTTTGTAAAGTATTTTATTAGCATTTGTGCAAATACATATGCTTTAATAATTAACAGATATCAAAGTAACAAACAAACAGATAACCAAAGCAGTCTTCATGTTGCAGTGTGAAGTTCTTGTCGATTTGAGTGAGGAGGGGGCAGGTGTCCAGCGAATCCAACGCCAGAAGGGGTTGGTTTCAAGGGGTTTCCATCTCTCAGGTGGTTCTTCGTCAACTTGCTGTTAGGGGTGCATTTTCAGGGAGTTTATGCTCCGCGGCGTACTGTATGTCGCGCAGCAGAGCTTTCCATGATTCTAGGGTGTCATTGGCATTGTCGACGCCTGCGTTGATTCCCTCCTGCCAGCCTCTGGTTTCAGCTTCCGTCCATCTTTCTAGGTCTTTAAGCCATCGTTCATGCCTCGGACCCCCCAGTGACTTCCAAGCCATTGATATGGATCTCTTTGCGAGAATGCAGGCTAGGTCCATTAGTTTGAATAGGTGTTTGTACTTGCTCAGTCTGGGATGGGCCCCTAATAAGCATTCTTTTGTGTTCCACTCGTATCTGGTTAGGCCAGCGTTCGTGCAGGTGTTTTTCACCATGGACCAGAATTTTGCCGTTTTGGTGCAAGTCCAGAACATGTGGATCATGTCAGCTTTGTCGTTTCCGCACCAGGGGCATTGTGGGGATACCTGTTTGTTGAAGGTAGCCACTCTCGATGGGGTCATGTACGTTCTATATAAGACGTTCAGCTGGATCTGTTTGAATCTGGTGTTTCTTGACACTTCTTTGTGGTATAGTAATATGCGCTCCCATTCGTTATCTGATAGTGTGATTTCCAGCTCGGTTTCCCATTTTTTGTCTCAGTGGCGTGCTTTTCGGGTTGGGTCTGTCGATCAGTTTGTTGTATAGGCGAGAAACCGGGTTTCCAGCCGTCAGCTAGGTCATACATTTCCTGGAGGAGGGGATCTGGGGCGGGTTCCTCTGGCCACATTGTCCATTGTTTTTTGGCAGTTGTCTTAAGGCGATGGTACCACAGAAATTGGCCACTCGTGATTCCTTTGTTTACTTGTAGCAATTCTAGTTCTCTGAATGTGCCCTCTTCATACATATCACCCCATGTGTAAATTCTGGCTCTTTCCCAGTTTCTGGCCGTTGCGAGATCCGTCTGTGTTTTACAGGCATCTGTAATGCTCACCTGATTCCCGTAGAGGCGCCGGTCTTGACTGGGCGTATACCGTATCTTCAAAGGTGATGTGTAACACACGGCTGGCTCTTTGGGCTGGACCTCTGTGCACTGTATGTCTGACTCGAAGGGTAAGATGTCTGCAGATAGAAAATATGGGATTAAGGAACTGGGTTATTGAATGTCTCTCTCTTCTTCCCTTTCTCTTCTCCTGTAGAACCCCAAAGGTTAACGCTCTCACCTTAGGTAAGTGAACGCCGTGCTCTCCATCTACCTCGGGGCAGGGTGCTGTAACCAGTTTCTTCACTGGATAAGGGGAGCAGGCCTCTTGACTTCAGAGGACTGCTGTCCGTCGTTTACTGCACGAACGGTAAGTTTCGAGTAATCCTAATGTCTTTAAAGTCTTTAGTAATGATGTCTCTTGTTTTGCAGGGTTCCGGCTATGGCGGATGACGGGCTGAAGTGAGTTGAAGATGGAGCCCGTGTGATGAATAGAAGCGCCTGGAAGCACGTAAGTAAGCGCTTGTTGCCTGCGTCACGATGCGCTCTAACTGTCTTTTTATTTTGCAGGTACAAGTTCGGAGCGGCTGCAGGGTGCCGAAATACCCACTGGGTTAGATGTGGAAAGGAGTAATGGCACGTGAGTATTAAAGTTCCCCAATGTCTTTAAACGCACCTTGTTTTGTCTTTCAGATGCGGGATGCAGCGCCGAAGGCCTCCGGAGCGTGCAAAGAGTTGGTAAGCTTTTGTCTTTCAGATGCCGGAATGCAGTGTGAAGACCTCCGGAGCGCACGAAGAGTAGGTAAGCCTTTGTCTTTCAGATGCCGGAATGCAGCGCGAGGCGTTGGTGACAGCCGATGGACCAGATAAGTGAAGAGCTGTCACTGAAGACCGTAATGCTAACCTGTTCTTTCTTGTCTTTATAGGTGTTGCTGAAGACTGGATTCAGGATGGTAAGCCTTTTTCCTTAGGCCCAGGATCAGATGCAGAAGACACGATGAGCGTTCTGCTGCAGAGGATGCAGAATAACGCAAAGCAAGATTCATCCATCGGGTGTGGTTTAAATAGCCTCCTGTAGTGCTTAGGTGTCTCCTTCCACAGCCACGCCTAGGTAAGAAAAGAGTTCCTGCTTTCCAGAAGAGTTCCAGTGTTCTGAATCTAGGGAGTGGCTCCTGCCCCACCCAACAGGAAAAGTAGTTCCAAACAGAAGAGGATCAGAGGCTCAACTGGCAGGCAAGTAAGCAGCATGGTCTGCTGCAGGTAAGTCCACCCAAGCATTATGAGCCCGGCGCTTCCAGCGCTGGGACTGGGCATATTTATGAGCCTGGTGCCACTGGCGCCAGGACTGGGTCCAAAAGGTCCCAATTGGGACTGGTTGGCACTCGGAACCTGGGTTATGGATCTGCTTCCAAGGGAGTTGGGAAAACCCTGACCTTTTGGAAGCAGAGATCATGACAGCATCGGCCAGGATGGGGTTGTTGGGAGTGTAGGGGTGTTTCAGTTGTCAGAGGAAGCAGGTTCTAGCCCATACATGCCTGCCTAGGGTTACTATCATGGGGACGTCAGATGGCTGTTTCATCAGGTTCCAGAGTATCTCCTTGGGGAATAGCTTGGAGGATGATTGCCGCAGCAGCCTCAATTCGGCAGGCGGATCATCGGAGAGCCATTTAGTCGCATGACTGAGTTGTGCAGCTAGATAGTATCTTTGGAGGTCTGGTAGTTGTATCCCTCCCTCTTTGTACAGGAGAGTGAGTATGGCTAAAGAGAGTTTATGTCTGGATGGCCCCCATATGAAGTCCTTGATTAAAGATTCCAGTTTTTTGAAGAAAGGAGTTCTGATGTAGTGGCAAACATTCACGAAGTAGTATAAGAATCGGGGGAGGATTATCATTTTGACAATTGCTGCTCTGCCCATCATTGCGAGCGGAAGCTTTGACCAAAACTTCATGGATTTGCGGAGGCCTTTTATCGCTTTTTCCGTGTTATGTTTGTGTGTGAGATCGGGGGTGTGGCTCACGTCGACAACTAGGTACCTAAAAGCTTCTGAGCCTTGCTAGTGGGAACGCACAGGATTTTGGCCTGCTAAATTCAATCCCGGAGTATAGGGCATAATTGTCTAGGATGTCTAGCGCGACTCGTGCATTGAGCTGTGGGTCTCTCAAGTATAGGAGAACATCATCCGCGTACAAGGATATTATGGAGTGATCATTGCCCAGCCTGATACCCGCATCAAAGTGCTGTTTTCTGAAGTAAATGGCCACTGGTTCCAGGCCTAGGATGTATAACATCGGAGATAGCGGGCATCCTTGTCTAGTGCCCCGCTGTATCGCCCAGGATTCAGAGACCGTTCCTCCAGTCTTTACTCTCGCTACCGGTGAGTTGTATAGCACCTCGACCCATCGCACAAAGCCTTCGCCAAAGCCGAACTCTCTTAACACCTCAATCAGCCATTCCCAGTAGATGGAATCAAAGGCTTTTATGGCATCAAGCGATAGCACCGCTATGTCTTCGTCTCTGTCGTAGGTCTCCGCCACAATGTGCTGAAGTCTCCTCAGGTTTGCTGTGGTGTTGCGTCCTGGAACTAAGCCATTCTGGTCTTCATGGATCAGGGTTCCCACCACCCTCGCCAGCCTCTTGGCCAGGATTGTAGTCAGGATCTTACTATCGTAGTTTATCATTGCAATTGGGCGGTATGAATCGCACTTGTTGGTAGGTTTGTTGGGCTTAAGCATTGGAATGATTATTGTTTCTTTCATGGAGTTGGGTAAGATTCCATTTTCATATGCCTCCATATACACCTCGTGCAGGACCGGGGTGACGGTAGCTTCATACGCTTTGTAGAATTCTGACGGAAGTCCGTCACTCCCTGGGGCCTTGCATGTAGCTAGCGATCCAATCGCATCCGTCACATCCTCCACGTTGATCTCCGCGTCTAATAGTTCTCTTTGGTCTTCTGACAATCTTGGGAGCTCTATTTCCTCTAGGGTGGCTCTTATGTCCTCCACTGGTATTATTGTGTCATGTGCGTACAGTTTAGAGTAAAAAATCGGCAAATGCACGATTGATATCTTGCTGGGTCCTATGGGTTACCCGCTTTTCATCTGTAATCTCGGTTGGGAGGTGTCTTGGGAACTCGCGTTTGCAAAGCCAGGCCAACGTTCTGCCAGGCTTGTCCGCTTCTTTGTGTGCCTTGGCTGTGTAAGTTGTGTAGTCGAATTTAGACAATCTGTTCCAGGCGGGAAAGCATTCCTCCCGAGTTTCTCTTAGTTTTGTCTCAGTGTCCAGATATCACCTCTCTCCTTGTTACTACTTTCATGGCTTCCCATAGTGTGCCCCATCTTGTCACTGAGCCTTTATTAATGTCTAGGTAGTCTTCCAGTTTGGTTCCAAGTTCCTCCTTGAATGACTGATCTGTGAGGGCTGCCGCTGGCATTCTCCATAGTGGGATTGGTGGTCTGGGTCCTCTAAGTGTCCATTGCATGACCAGCGGGGAGTGATCCGAGATGGATCTGCCTAGGTACGTTGTGGATTCCACCTGTTGTGCCAGCTCTCGGTCTATTAGCAGGTAATCTATTCTTGTGTGGATCTTGTGTGGGGCCGAGTAGTAGGAGTTGCTCCTCTCAGTGCGGTGTTGTTCCCTCCAGATGTCTACTAGGTCGAGGTGTTCTATTGTACTGTTTAGTGTGTTGGCTGCGGTGTTGTTTAGGTGGCGTGGGGGGTCCGATCTGTCCATAGTTCCGTTCCTGATGCAATTGAAATCGCCTCCCTATATGAAAGCTCCCTCTCTGCGGAGTATCATTTTAGCGCTTAGCATTTTGAGGTGTGAGGGTATTCCGTGTTGTGGTAGGTATGAGTTTACCAGGCATACGGTCATGCATTCGATAGTTCCCCACATTATTAGGTATCTGCCCTCTTTTTCGGTTTCGTAGTCCAGTAGTTGGAATGGCACTGTTGGGTTTATCCACGTGAATACTCCACTGGCGAACTTGGAATAGGGTGCCCCTCTACCGTCCCTCCCCATCGTTCGGACAGTTTGGATGTGGCTTCATCCGTAAAATGGGTCTCTTGAAGCATTGCAATCGAGATCTTTTTCCTTCGCAGGTAGGAATGGATCCGGTTCCTCCTCAAGTATGTGCCCATTCCCCTAACATTCCACGTCATCACCCTGAGTTGAGATGCCATTGCGATGATAATTCGGTCTCTACAATCCGGTCACCCCAGATTTCCCGGGGGAGCTGTTGCCCCTGGCTGTGAGGTTCCTTGCCCAGGTTTCGGTGTTCCCTCGTCTCTGGTCTCCGAGGTCGACTGGCCACATGCCTTTCCCTCCTTGGTGTTTTAAAGACTGCATAACTAACAAAACAATTAAGATAACTTGAACTGGTGTGCCCAGCAACTACAAGTTCCTTTCGGTGCTCAGGCGCCCCCGTGCCGTCTGGACCCATCCGGGTGTCGGGCATGAGTAAGGTCGGTCAGGTAACTGGCCTGCCCTGAACTGTTCATGGGGGTGGGGTCCTGTGTCTGCCGTGGGGCCAAGCTAGGGCCACATCTATATAGCTGACTGTTGTGTGGTTTTACCTCCTTGGTTTTAGTTTGCCTTGTTCATGTGTTGGCCTTGTGAGCCATGAGCCATTCCAAGCTTCGGTCGATTGTGACGGGGGCTCGTTACTCTTCCGAAGGCTGTGTGTCTTTACCCTCTGCCAGGTTGTTGTCTTCCAGCCACATGTTGGCGGCTGCGGGGGTCTCTAGAGAAATCGCACTGCCCTTGTGAATCACCTTCAGTCTTGAGGGGTATAACAGCATGTATTTCAAATTCAGGTGTCTGAGCCGCGCTTTGATCGGGACGAATGAGTTTCTTTCCCTCTGGACTTTCTGGGTGTAGTCGGGGTAGATGGATATTTTAGAGTCTCCTCGTTCGAAGGGTCCCTCTTCTCTGGAGTGCCGTAGGATGATTTCTCTGTCTTGAAAATTGAGTATTTTGGCGATGATGGGGCGAGGATGTGAGCCCGGTGGAGGTCTTTTTTGTAGGGATCTATGCCCCCTTTCGACTGAGAAACCTTGTGTTAGTTTTTCAGTGCATATCTCTTGTTGTATCAGGGACTCTATGTAGGCCGTCGGGTTCGAGCCTTCGCTTCCTTCTGGGACCCCCAGTATTCTGACGTTACTACGCCTAGCCCGGCCCTCAGCCTCCTCAGCTTTGGCCTCAAGCACGGCCACCTTCCTTTCCAGGTTGACAACCTTAGCTTTCAGTTCCGTTGCGTCGTCAGACGTTTCTTTTATGGTTGTCTCAGTGCTCGCCACTCTCTTGGTTAGGTTGCGGGCATCCTGGCGCATGAGTTGTATTTCGGATTTGAACTCACCAATTCTGGAGTCAATGAATGTCCGTAAGGATGCAATGGCTTCCAACACCAGGGTTTGGTTTTCGGAGGATTCAGCTACTTTTGCGTGTACCTGTTCGGGTGTGGAGGGTCGTGGTTGCGAGGGGGACTTCGTTTTGGTGGATATGTATGTGTCCATGGTGGCTATTTTCCCCTTGTTTCTGGCGGACATGATGAGGGGTGTGCAAGTATTCTGCCCCGTCTGTTCCAGGGGTGGGAACACCCGCACACTGCAACGACCTGGAGTGGCAGCCGTATGGCTGGGTGGGTGGACTTGGCTTGGTCCTACACACTGTGCTTTGTGCGGGTTGTTTCCAGGGTTCGGCCTGGTGAAATTAGTTTCCCAGTCTGTTCTTAGGGGAGCATTCGTAATTATGCCAGTGGTGCGTATCTATGGTCCCCTATAGTGGAAGTGTTCAGCGGCCTTGTTAATTACGAGCCCCCTCCCGCGGTTCTCCTCACCTCGAGCTCTTTGGACTCTCTGTCGTCGTGAAAGTGGGCGGGTGCCGGGGTTGTGTAAGGGATGGGGTCCGTGCGTCTCCTCGCGGCGTCGCTCCCTGGCGTTCTGGCTGTGCTGCTCTCCTGTAGGCCGTGGGCTAGCTACTTCTTGTCCCCTCGGCTGGTTATAGTTCGCCGTGCGGCAGGGCCGGGGCCCCGTTGTCGTCGGCGTCGCTCTCCTGCAAGCCACGGGTGAGTGGGCTACCCCGGTTATTTCAGGGGTCGGAGTCGGGATCTGGATCCAGCTTCCCCGCGCGGGACCTTCTACTTCTCGTCTCCCCCAGCTGGTTGTTTGTGTCCCCCCGCAAGGCAGGGCTACAGCGGCCGGTGACGACTGTGGAATCGTGCTGGAATGAGCCCGGGCTGGGGAAGGGGTCGTCTTTAATCACGATCCGCCTCAGAAGCGTTCACCAGTTGTGGATTGGGGCCGCTGTGGGGGCGGCCGCTGTTTCTGTCGGCGCCGTTTTCAGTGGGTGGCCGCCATCTTGGATCCCGCCGAAGGTTGGGGGGTATCATTACGATGGCGATCCTGCTGGTTCGGAGGTTTCGATCCCAATGAAAGTTGTGGGGTCGTGTCGGGAGCCGGTTCCGCTTCACTCGGCCCGCTTTTCTTCATCGCAGGTGTGATTTGGGTCAGGCAAAAAGGATCAAGATGCGGCGTCTCGGCCGGAGCACGGCGCCTCAGCCTCTACTCACCATGAGCTCCAGGCCACGCCCCCTGTCCTGTTTTTTGATAGGACTCCATTCGGGTTTCAAAACAAATTTAATTTATTAGCGCGTTTTGCCCAGAGCCATAATCTACAAGCAAATCCGACCAAAAGTCACATCATCATTTTTGCAGATGGCAAACGGAGAACATGAAATTCCTATTGAGTATTCTCCTACAATACGTTATCTTGGTTATACACTTACAGATAAGTACTCTGTAGAAATGTGGAAAGAGACCTTGAATAATAAAATCAAACTCCTTACCTCTCAAATGAAAATTATTCTGCCTAGGTACTGTAGATTTTCTTTGTTACCACTCATCCAATTCTACCTTTTAAAAGTAGAGCCTGTTATTCTTTATTGTCTTGATATCTGCTTATTTGAGATGGATTCCTTCCTTGATATATTACAAAGTAGATTATGGAAATTTGTATTGGGTTTGGCATCTTCAATACCTAATGCACTTATATGTCATGAGCTTGGGTTTCTGTCGCTTTCAGCTAAAGGGAATTGGCGTTTGATGAACAACTATGCCAAAATCATATAGCCGCCTAGAAACTCAATGTACGAGGAGCTTCACCTCATGGTCATTGATGCTAAAGTGCCCTCTATGGTAAAGATAACGAAAAAGATCAATTGTATGCTAAACGCTTGTATGTTATCCATCGAAGAACTATGCGGTAGATTTCCTATCTGCAAACTCAAATTTCAAAGATATCAATGGTGTATGCTGAGTGATAAAGTCTGCAGCTATAAGTCCTATTCTGAATATCAAAAATATATTAGGAAATGGGGTGATAGACCAGTGTACATAATGAAATTTCCCGGTTATAAGTCAAGAAAAATGTATATACATTATAAACTGAATTAATTACTCACAAATGAAAGAGTTCAATATTGGAATAACAAAATTGTGAATGCTGACACAGGGAAATGTTGTTTTTGTACTAGAATGTATGAGATTGAAACATCAAAACATCTTGTCATGTATTGTGATCACTTTGAGGATAATAGGCTTAGAATATTTGATATCTGCCTCATTACCAAATCAGAGCTATCAAGGGAATCGATGTGGAGTAGATGTATGTGGGGCAATAGCCAAATATTGATTTTAAAACTTGTAACGATCTTGGGCATCATTGAGGAAAAAATACTAGAAAAGATGGAGACAATGGTTCAGTAACTACATTAAGTAAGTCATAGCCATTTTAATGTAAAACTTTAATGATCACAAGGGTTTGAGTGCTTATTAATGATCAACTGCAATTGCACTGAGATGAGGATATGCTCAGAGATCATGGATTGGTTTTTATTTTTGGTGATCGAATAGCACAATGTATTATGGTGTTAATCTTAATTGTGTGTGCGTTAGTAATTGTCAACTGTAAATTGTATTGAAAAGACGAAATGCATCCTAGATGATGCATTGGTTTTTATTTCTGTGATTGACTGGAGTATGTTTTATGGTGTAAAAACAAATTGTATGTGTCTTAGTGATTGGGTTACAGTTTTATACTGCCTTAACTCTGTTTATGTTGAAACGATTGTAAAAATGTATGGTGTAACCCTCTTAAGTGTCACTGA
Organism: Ambystoma mexicanum; assembly: GCF_040938575.1. Lineage (NCBI taxonomy): Eukaryota > Metazoa > Chordata > Amphibia > Caudata > Ambystomatidae > Ambystoma > Ambystoma mexicanum. Next base: position 1,305,769,640 of record NC_090933.1, read on the forward strand.
TTTCTATCTATGAAACACATCTGTTCAAGTAATGAATTTCAAACCTTGGCCCTCTACTTATGGACATAGCCACTATATGAACAGGAAGAGGCCTGACAGGCATTCAGCTATATTATAGAAGTTATAAAACAAGAGATGACCTGTGGCTAGAGGGTGTACAATGTTTCAGGCATTACTGGTTTTTATCAATCTTATTGTTTTGGGTATTTTAATGCTTTATACTATTTGTTTTTTCTTAATGTATTGGACATTATGTTTGTACGTAGTACTGTGATGGAATTTAATGATATTTTTGTAAAGGTTTGTTGTAAACCAAACAAAATAAATAAAAAGGTTAAATTAAAAAAAAAAGATCACCACCATCCGGGCTAATATGTCTACGCTTCTGAATTCCCCTGCTAGTAGTGACAACAGCGCTTCTGAATCCCCTGACCCCGTTAGCCATAGCAGCTGGTCATCCTTCCCTAGGTTTTCTGAGGGGATGGTTTGTGCTGCTCTTCATAGGATTACGTCCTGCTCACCGTCAGATGCTATCCCACTAAATATTATGAAAATGCTCTCATCCGAGCTCCTTACAGTGATCACAGCCGCCATTAATGATTCTTGTCAATCTGGCTGGTCCTGCCGGAACTTAAAGCTGCTAGGGTCATCCCTCTCCTGAAAAAACCCTAACTGGACCCTTCTGTTTTGTCTAATTTTCGTCCTATCTCTCTTCTTCCCTTTCTCAAACAACTCCTTGAATCCCTGGTGTCCCCTCTGCTGTCTTCATTTCTAGAATCCTCTTATCTTTTGGACCCTGCTTAATCTGGTTTTAGGCCTGGCAGGGGTATGGAGAGTGTTTTGGATTCCGTCCAGGATGACACGACCAGGCTTGTGGACTCAGATGGCGTGGGCACCCTGATTTTATTAGATCTGTCAGCGGCATTCGACACTGTCGACCACCCCATTCTGTTGTCCCGTTTAGCCCAGATGGGTATATCTGGGCAAGTATTGGTCTGGTTCACATCGTTCTGGCGGACCGCACTCAAACCCTTGCCATGCCTCCTTTTCTTTCTGCCCTGTGTCATCTCACTTGTAGGGTGCCACAGGGTTCTTCCTTGTCTTCGATTCTATTTAATATTTACATCTGGGCACTTGTGGTTCTCATCCGCTCCTTCGGCGTAAGGTGCTACTCCTACGCAGACGACACCTACATCCTGATTCATTTAGATCTTGATCGGACTGACGTGTCGTCCTGCTTACAAGGGTGACTGGAGGCGGTGGGGGTATGGATGAACCGCAACTGACTAAAATTGAACGGAGACAAGTCAGAGGTTATGGTGGTCGGTTACCCCTCTGATCCCTCACTCTGGGTGTCCTCCTTTTGGCCTGTTTCTCTTGGCCCCCTTCCGGGACCGGTGGTGAAAGGGAAAAACCTGGGAGTGGTTTTCTCCGCTACCCTGTCCATGGATAATCAAGTGATGGCTGTCTGCCAGACAGGACACTTCCAGCTTAAATTGCTTAAGAAAGTGCTTCCCATGATTCCTGCCCCTTTCTGCCCTCTGGTGGTTGCAGCCATGTTATTAACCCGGCTGGATTATTGCACCTCCCTCTACCTGTCGCAGCCTAAAGGGTTGATGCAGTGGCTTCAGCGCCTAAAGAATCTTGCAGCCTGTGTGGACACTGGCACGCCCTATGAAGCTCATATTTCCCCAGTGCTTAAATCTCTCCATTGGCTCCCAGTGGTGCAACGCATCAATTTCAAAGCACTTTGTATTGTTCACCGGGCACTATACGACCAGGAGGCAGAATTTCTCAGAGCTAAGTTTACCCGCTACTGCCCTGCGCGTTGCCTATGATCAGCTTCAGCTGATTGACAATGCGTTCCCTCTTTTCGCCGTGCGCGGATTGGAGGCCGTGCTTTTTCTATAGCAGCAGCCCTGCTCTGGAATGAACTTGTGATAGCTATTAAAAATATCTCCAACCACGTGGCCTTTAGGAGGGCTGTTAAGACCGATTTGTTTCAAATGGAGTTCTTGTTGTGGCTTCCTCACCCTCTAGTGCCAAGATACCTTAGGGTGAACGTGCGCTGTAAAAGTTCCCTTAACATAACATAACATACTGGATGACACCCTCCCAAATTGAAAGGTTTCAGAAGTATGTTCTTTATTCGTACTGACCGTCCATTGAACTATTCCACCAGTTTTTCAAAAACAATAGCAAAGACTTTCGAGCATTTAATAATTGTGTTTTTGCAGCTTGCCCGAATTGATGACTTAACCAGCCAATCATCTCGGTAGCAGAACAACTGTATGCCCTCCAGATGCCACACCTGGTGCCAGGTCATTGAATGGTATGTGGTAGGTGACATGGTCATGGAATGGACTGTCAACAATGGTCTAGGATAGGCAGCCTACAAGGCCAATACAAGAGCCAGACCTACCCTACAGAGCATATAGGGGAGTTCAGAGGGAACCCTGTCCCTGGCTCCCTGTTGACTCTCTGTGTCCCAATACCATGAGCCTAGGTTCTGACCAGGTCTCTTGTTCTATTTTTTCAGATGGCTCCCAAGAAACTACAATGACCAACATGCACCAGACCCTTTAGATACCTGGGATAGATCAGCGTTCCTGAGAAGTGCTCCAAGGGGAGAAAAACTACAAGTACCACAATGCACCTGGGCCAAACTTACTAGACCAGCCTGAAACAGAAGGAACAGACTGGTTATGTGAAAAGGGAATTGGCTAGGCTTCCCACTTCAAAAGCCGAACAGGGGAGTGAACACCTACCACACAAACCCCAGACTGGCTACAGGGGAGTAGAGGAGACGGAAGCAACAGAGGTGCTCGAACCAGCAGGGAGCTGCCCAGTACTAGAAGAGACCAGGGAACCTTACCCAAAACCTTTGCAGGCAAAGACTTACTTTTTTCACAGGGTAACAGAAAACAAACCACCAGAGTGACTGCATGGACCCTATGGCAACGATGGAGGCTGAAAAGGGGCGGGGCTTCATGGCATTATAATTACTATTATTATTAGGGTATTTATTGAGTGCGGACCTAGCTTTATAATTACTATTATTATTAGGGTATTTATTGAGTCCGGACCTAGCTTTATAATTACTATTTTTATTAGGGTATTTATTGAGTGCGGACCTAGCTTTATAATTACTATTATTATTAAGGTATTTATTGAGTGCGGACCTAGCTTTATGATTACGATTATTATTAGGGTATTTATTGAGTGCGGACCTATCTTTATAATTACTATTATTATTAGGGTATTTATTGAGTGCGGACCTAGCTTTATAATTACTATTATTATTAGGGTATTTATTGAGTGCGGACCTAGCTTTATAATTACTATTATTATTAGGGTATTTATTGAGTGCGGACCTAGCTTTATAATTACTATTATTATTAAGGTATTTATTGAGTGCGGACCTAGCTTTATAATTACTATTATTATTAGGGTATTTATTGAGTGTGGACATAGCTTCGGGAAGCAGAGGAGCACTTTACAAATCAATGGGGGAAGAACAAGGTTAGGGAGTGAAAAAAGAAGCAAGTGGTTAAGCCCGGGCCACAAGGGGATGGCTCAGACGGGAATTGCCCCAGAGAATGACCTGACCCGAGAAGCCAATGGGAGCAGAGAGACGATTTTCAGGAGGAAGGGGAGGGCTGTGAAAATTCAGCCGTCAGTTGACAGAGAGAGGTGTGTTGGTGAGGGCAGAGAGAAGTAGGGCTAAACGGTCAGAGAGAAGGGTGTATCATTTGGACGAGGTCTTGGAAGGGACTTTGCAGTATTTACACAGAGATGAGGTCAAGTGTTGGGGAGAGAAAGGGGTATCAATTGGTTGTAAGGATATGTGTGGCTTTACCGCGGGTTAATCACCAGCGACGGAAATGACTGCATGGTAAATGTACGCATTACAAAAATGTTCATACATTTCCGATGCGGTCATCCATTATAAAAAAATCCCAAACATCCCACCCATATCCCCCAACACACCCCCGCACCCCTACTTACCTTTCCTTCCGATGCGCTGTGTCCCTGCGGCGCCGGTTCCCTTTCACTTCCGTGATTGTGAACCGGCGCCACAAGGTCCTTTTCTTTTTTCTTTTTTGTACTTTTGATCAGGTGAGCTGCGGGGGTGTCCCCAACAACCCCCGCTCACTGTATTGAGCGGGGTGTTGCGGGGTACACCCCAGCAGCCCTCAGCTTTTTTTGGCTTTTTTTCTTCAGTTGTGTGAGCTGCGGGGGTGTCCCCAACAACCTCTGCTCACTATACTATATAACTATATAGTATAATGAGCGGGGTGTTGCGGGGGACACCCCCGCAGCTTTTTCTTGGGTTTTTTTTTGACCGACCTCACCAATACACCTAAACACACACCACAAAAAGTTCGAACTTTTGGTAGTTAGAACTTTTCGTGGTGTGTGTTTTAGGTCTTTTGGGGAGGTCGGTAATTTTGGGTTAGGTAATTTCATCCTAACCCGTTTGTAAGTGAGAGAGTGGCTGTAGGTAACTTTGGAGGGAGAGAAGGAGGTTCATTGAGTGCAGTTGGAGGGTGTTGGGAGGTACATTTTGAAGGAGAGCAGGAGCCGGGTTAAATGCAAGTGGGAGTGTGGTCAGACTTCAATTTGGAGGAGAGTAGAAGGTGGTGGAGAGTAGGAGAAACAGAGGAGAGGGAAGTGAAAGTCAGGTGGGTGAAGGAGAGCAGAGGCAGAGTAGTGTTGGAAAGGGTGAGAACTGAAAGACAAGAAAGAGATAAGACAAGGAGTCAGGGTGTAGTGAGAGGGCAGTGACCAGGAGAGGGCTGAAGTGTGGAGACAGGAGACATAGGAGAGAATGAGAAGACCGGGATATGGAGTGTGAAGAGAGAGAGAGAGAGGGAGAGAGAGAGAAAGAGAGAGAGAGAGAGAGAGAGAGAGAGAGAGAGAGAGAGAGAGAGGAGGGTGGAGAAGAGGGGAGACCGACGATCGAGGGAAAGGTTGAGAGACGGTCACAGAGGAAAAGGGTGCCAGAACAATCAGATTACCCAGAAGAGCCTGAGGGAGTCAGGGACACAAGGCTTCTAGCTTTAGGCGCTCCCTAGGACAGTGATAGGCCAGACATTAGGGGTGCAGTGGCTCTAGTGAATTGGCATTGCAATAAGACCTGGTGTAGGGGAGTAGGGGACTCAGCTAGAGAGGGGGGAGCCTCCTCAAAGGTTGGGGAAAGGGTGTACAGGGATCCCACATAGACTGTAAGACCCAATTGCATGTTTTTGTAAAACCATTTGTATAATACACACTGAGTACTTATTAGATTTGCATTTTGGCTCATTGAGCCCCTTGTCACGGGTAGAGTGATGGCTGCCAGGACATCCCCCTTCTCAAACAATGGTATCATCTTTTGGAGCATCTCAGTTTTGTGTCTGGATATGTAGAAGTTGAGGTTTTTTAAACCCAGCAACAGACAGAATTTGCCCACTTTGTTTCTGGGTGCCCTCTTCCTCGCCTTTATTTTTCAACAACTCCTGGATGCGTTGGTTGAGGGCTAGTCTCTTGTTTTTTGCCCCTCAAAGCAGGTGTCAGGACTGTCCCAGATTGTGATGGGGGCAGGAATTTGATTTTATAATCCTATCTGACCTCCCCATTTGCCCATGCCTGATGACTAATGATCTCACTCTCTTTGGAAATGTCTTAGTCTGGCCCCCACTGGTCTGCTCCGACTGTCAGCACTTTCATCTTTCTGGCAAGATCTAATTTTGAGGGATCATGGGGAAACCTTTCATTAGGCCTTTGTCTGAATCAAGTGTGTCAGGATGACCACCGGGAATCAACAGACACCACTCAAATATAAAAGGCAAAAGGGACTGATACGGAATTGCTGGACAGACTGTGAGCAAAACAACAAACAGAGGGTCAGGGGGGACAAAAACTAAAAAGTCTCAAGGTTCTCAAGCTAACCCCTCTCCTGGCATCCCTTTCTAATTCAGTCCCTCCCTTTGCCGTCGGGGTTCCCGTTACGGTTGTCTCTCCTTTGGTTTTTCATGTGCAGGTTTAAAGAGGTTCCTGAACCCTATTCAGAGGAAGTCCAAACCGTTTCTTCAGCGCCACTTGAAGGGAGCGTTGCAACTGTTTTTCGACGTGAGAGGTCTCACTGAGGCTGGTTGATGGCCTCCTGGGGCTACTTGCCTCTGTGCCAGGGTTTCCAAGCTTGTACCTGGTTCTGGCCACCCATGTCTCATTTACCTCTCTATGTTAAGTGCCCTCTTCAGCTCTTTCCCACCAACGTGTTCCTCCTCCCAACTACAAAGCCTGGTCAGTCGGACCCTCTCATACCTCATGGCAACTTCTGTGTACCTGGCTTTCCCTGAATCCTCCTACTGTGCAGCTCTCCCAGTCTTGCCACTCTCTCACCATCTCCTTCTGATATTTTTTTAACTTGCTCTGTGCTCAACTCCTTCAACCTCAACATTCCTCGTCCTCTCTCTCGAGCACCTTCCACCTCCTGACCTTCCCCTCCTCTTCCTTTTCCAATATCTAACACCTCTTTCTATTGCCTCCACAAGCTCTTTACCAAACTCCTCATCCTGAAATTCCACAACAGCCTCCTCTTCTCAATTCTCCTCTATTAACTTTGATATGTCTTCTTCGCCCACCTCTGTACTTCTCTCCTCCTCAACCTCCTGAGTATCTCCTCCCCATTTCTCTTATCACTTCCCTCACAAACTCTTATCTCCCTCTTCAAATTCTCTCTTTTTATCCAGCCACTGGTCATCTCTTCCTACCTCACCTCACTCCCTTTCTCCCCTTTGCTCCCCCGAGCCTCACCCTCCTCCTGCCAAACCTTGGGTCGCTTTAGTGCTTTGAATCTTACCATGGCACCTCTCCTCCATGTCCTCCTCAATATCTCCTCTTCTAGGTTCTGCAACAACAAATATTTGATCTCCTGCTTTACCACCAACCAGCTGGCTCACCACTGCCTAGGACTCCATTTACACATCTCCTTGTTCTTACACAGCCTCCTTTCCAACCTCCCCAACACATCCTGGCTCTTTCCACACCTCCTTTAAGGTGACCTCACCTCTTCATTCTCACTAATCTTCACTGGGGCCATCTCACCCACTGCCCTGATAGCTCCTCTTCTCCAGTCTCCTTCTCCAAACTCCTTCCAGCTCCTTCCACGCTACTTCCTTCAGCTACTGTTCCAAGCACAGTCCTTCCTCCTATGAACTCCCACATCGTTTTTTATAGGGCCTTGGCCCTGCCTTTTATACTTTCATTGCACTAAGGATCCTCAGATTTGGTATAGGATTCTTGGGAGCTGTAGTTCTCTGGACTGCGTAGGACTCAATTGTCAGCCTCAAGAACTACATCCACCATCTTGAAGTTCTTAACTTCCTCTTCCTGTTTAGGTTGCTGCTGTGGGTGCTGGAGGGTAGGCCCCTGCCCTGGTGTTGGGTTACAGTTCTGAGGTGGAGATTGGGGCTGGTTGACTGCCTCCCAGATTAGTTGGTCTAACTCATGTCCATCTCTTTGCAAATTTAAGAATGGCTCCTGTACCTGCGTAAGGGGAGCTGAGCGTGCAGGCACTCCTGGTTACCCAGGATCAATGCCCCTTGACTCCTTTGATGCCCATCTATTTGGGCCACTAGTTCTACTGTGCCACAGGGGATGGCTGGAATTACTCTCATGGAAGGATAAGGGAACACTTATGGCCCTTTAAATGAAGTAGCACTTTATTGGATGGATGGGGATGCAGAGGTTACTCTTACACCAAATAAAAGAACTGACTCAGGAAGTTGGAAACCAAATCTGTTTTAATCTCAATTGTCTAAAACAGGGAGTACAACGGACATCAACGGACGTCGCACAGCATAATCTCAATGCATCAATGGCTAAAAACCTCGGGGTCATCTTCGACTCTACACACTCCTTCTCTCCTCATATATCTGACGTCTCTAAGAAGTCTCACTACCAGCTGCACCTCCACAGAGGTATTCTTCCCTTCCTCTCCTTCCCCCAGAAGCTCACGGTCTCCAGAGCCCTGGTTCTCTCTAGGCTGGACTACTGTAACAGCCTCTATCTTAATCTGCCTGCCTCCACTCTCCGCCCTCTGCAACTCATCCAGAACAGAACTGCGAGACTTGTCCTTGGCCTCAAGCCCAGGGACCGCATCTCTCCAGGACTGAAATCTCTTCACTGGCTCCCAGTGGCTGCGAGGATTAAGTTCAAAACCCTCTGCATTGTCCACAAGGCCTTCTGGGGCCTGGGGCCTAAATACCTTCAACTCTCTCTCCCTAAATATCTTCCTTCCCGAGCCCTTCGCTCATCCGTCTCCAACTCCCTCAGGGTCAGCCGCTTCTCAAAGCAACGAGCTGGGGGTAGATCTCTCTCCGCGGCAGGGGCCTCCCTCTGGAACAGCCTTCCTGCCTCCCTGAAATTTGAGGAGAACCATCTCCGGTTCCGGAAGCACCTCAAAACCTTCCTTTTTGCTTCTGCTTTCTCTGTCCCTCTCCCCTGCTAAATTCCACACTGAAATTGCACTGAATCTGCAACTGGGCCACTCTCACCGACCTCGGTCCTGGGCCCAGCCACTCTCCACTTGCACTGCCTCCCTGGCATCGCATCCCCTGCACTGCGGGACTGTCTCTGTATCCCTACAGCCCCCCCCTTCCCAGCACTTGCCTGCACTTACCTTGCACTTGCCACCAGCTGGCCCTATTTATTTATTTATTTTTATTCTACTTACTTGTACTGCACTTCCCCCTCCCCTTCCCCTTGCACTTTTCCCTTCCCCTACCCCTGCACTTGCGCGGTCTGAATGATACCTGGCCTAGTAGGATCGTTGTCTGTCTTCCCCTTGTTCCCCCCCCGCCTCGTCGCGCCTTGAAACACTTGTGTATAGGCGCGTTACAAATGCCATATCATATCATCACATGAAAAAACACATTTTAATAGTAAAAACTCATCATCATTGACGTCATACTATGTGGCAAACTAAGAAAACCTACTTGGGATTGTGGTTGGCTTAAGGGGAACATCTAGGTATACTTTCTATGAGGGATAGGATTGTGATTGGATCTCTATAGTCAGGTGGACAACTATGCCCACCCCTAGTGCAAGTCATCTTCATTGTCATCAAATACACAATGTCTCATTGGCTCTCAAACTATAGGACTCTTTGCTACGTGCCCCTCTATAATTGGTTGGCATGCTTGTAACCTTCTGGAATATTCCACTCGCTAGCAGCACACAAGCTGGTACCCCAGATGTCAGTGGGTGGACTTCACCATGTCTTCCCACCAAATTAGCCCATCATCCATCATCACTTATGCCTTCTGCCAATTGAATTGTCTTTGAGCTTGGCCTTGCAAAGTATCACTGCTCCTGAGACTAGAAGGTAGTGTGATCATGCTCTTATCTTCAAGTCTCGGTGTAGCTTGCCCATTTTCTATTTTCATCCAGACCATGTGACAGGAAACCGTGTTTAAGCTCCTTTTTTCGCATTTAACAATATTAAATGAAAAAAACATGGCACTCATGGTGTCTTTTCTTCTCACCTTAACAGGGGATGGCCTCGCTCTTCTCATTCTTTGTATCTTTCCATGATAGATAACCAGTCCTCGGCTGTCCCAACCCTTGACACTGGCCATACAACCTTCTCGATTCTTCCACGGTCCTCAGCTGTTTTCCTTCTGCTGCACCACACTTTTAGCCCTTCAGTTCATGGGGTCCTGGCTTACGAAAATGCAACGTCAAATATCCAGGTTCTATATAATGGCGGTACCGCCTGCAGTCTATTCACTACGTAGAGCCAGCCTTTATGATTAATTAGTCTACTTGCTTTACTACATCAGTACATTTATAAAATAGCTTGTATCTTCTACAGTGCTTTTCACACATGTAATCTTCATTCCGTGTGCTACAGTCATTGCAATTCTTCACATCATCATCAGATTCTGCACGGTCTATTCACCTTCTCCCTTGGCATCTCTTCTTGGTGCGTCGTCTTCACTTCATGTGACGTCACCAAATTTCTCTTTCACTCATCTTCACACGTCTTCAGGGATGTCCCATAAGAGGTCTCTGAGGATAGGGTTTTCTCAATGGATACCTTGGACCTCATCACGAGCCTGGCGGTAATCCTTAAATGCGGCGGTAACGCTATTACCGCCGCATTTAAGGGTCCGCAAGATCATGGCCTTGGCGGATTTCCCCCCGGCTCTAAGCTGGGGGCAAATCTGCTGCAAATTTGCCGATTTTCGGCACTATTAACGCTGGTGGGAAATCCGCCGGCAGTAAAGCGTGAAATTTCCCCATTGGGCGCGGGAAATCCGCCGGCAGTAAAGCGTGAAATTTCCCCATTGGGGAATGAGGAATTCCCGAATGGGCCCAATGGGGAATGGGAACTAACCATTCCACCAAACCCGTGATCTGGCGCAAATAGCGCTGGGGGGTTTGGCGGTAGGGCTAATAGCACCGGCGGTAATACCGCCAGCGTTACCGCCCAACTCGTGATGAGGCCCCTTGTCTCAAAGGCTTTTTGTGATATAGGCATCATTACTGGTGTTTTACTTGTCACCGTTTCTGGTTCCCAACATATAGGCAAAACGGGGGCGGGACTTCCGGTAGAGGCATTTAGCTCTTCCTCTACATATCTTCCGAGTAGCCCTAAAAGGGCCAGTGTTGAGCCCGAGGGCTGGAGAGTGTCAAGAGGTATGACTGACCCCACTCAAATCTCCTGCCATCTAGTTTGCCTCTAGGCCTGTTGCCTCTTACCAGTGGTGGGCATTACGATTTCAGGAAGGCAAGATTTCTGAAGAGAGGAAAAGGTCAGACAACTGCAGGGATGGTAAAAGGAGTGAGTGACAGACCTTCGGAGTTCAGGATGGTTGTAGCCTTGGACTGTGTGCTGCATGAATAGTCATAAAGAGAATATAACCAAACTAGCTGTTCCTGGCGTAATATCCGCCATTCTAGTATAACATATAGGTGAATATCGGTCGGTAATTCATAGGGTCACTTCTGTCCCCCTTCTTAAATATTGGAATTACCACAGATCGCTTCCAGGAAGGGGCCGTAGGTCCCTGTGACTTATTAATGGTAATTAAAAAGGTTAAACGTATAAGATGGAATGATAAGTATGCAGGGTATAAGAACAGTATCTATGTTCCATCGATCAAACTGGCCTCTATGATGTGTTATTGTAGATGTGTAATTGTCAACCTTTTACCGTTGCAGAGTCCCCCTGATGGCACACGATTGTGGAATAGCATAATTAAAGAAACTACTTTCAGTTTTTGCTTGTGAGGAGGTATTTGTCCTACAGCGTTTCGCTCTTTAGAAACTGCAACGTTGAGCCAGTAATTAACGTTTCATTGACACTGGAACCGCTGTTCCCTGTGTGAAGAGAAGTTGGGGTGGAAAAAAGTAACTTGTTTGAGATAATGGAAGGTGAAGGTGACCATGTAGAACCATGCTCATTCTGTTTGTTGGATGGTAGCCGTTGTTGAAGTGAGTGCAATTTGGAGAGCAGAGGGTAACCTAACACTGATAAATTGCATCAGCTGAGTACGGAAACATACCTAAGCTTTTTATATATATATGTATAAATAGATAGCCACATTCATTGTTGTTGCAGAACGTCAGTGATAAAGCAGTTCTGTGTTGACTTCCATGAGAGGTAAGCCTAAGGTAAGAATAGTTTGTTGAGTCTCCTTGTGGTTTGAGCTGGGGGTGTCCACACACATAACAAGCCGCGGTGCGGTGCTGCAGTGGCCACCCCGTTTAGAGTTAGTTGGAGTAAAGTTACTCACACATAGCTCCGAGCCTATGATGTGCGGTATTGTTGCTTTCCTGTCCCTCTCGCAGTTCTTTTATCGCAAGGAAAATAGACGTGTGATCTTTTCACTCTGATGTTGGGTTATTTTGTACCCAACCTCATTACTCATATATTTTCTCCCCATTCTTAAGTACAGACATGGTAGTCCTTGTATCGTTAACGTGAGTTTTCTAGAAGAACCCCAAGGTCATTAACACTTATTTCGCCAATGCGACACCTTTGTATTCTGTGAGGCCAGACCTCAACGGGCACTGTGGAGTAAGCAGCATTCCCATCCAATTTATCAGTGTCTTTGTGGTCGCAAAGAAGGCCAATTGTATGTGGGTCCCTCCCATGCCAATTGCATGTGGGTTTGGCCAGCCCTGAAGTCTTTGGCTGTATATTGTGTGGTTTGTCTGGGTGTTGTAGCTGTCTTGTTCTGTGTGGTAATCTTCATCTGGGGCTAGATTGCCGCTAACATGGGGTTATTTTAGGAGTAATTTCATAACATGTATTAGTTTCGTATACATTTGGAATCATTTGGGGAATGGTAAATGGTGTCTGAAATTAGTTTATATTTTGTCCTTATATGAATGCCCCCATATTTGTTTGTGTAAAGGGGCAAGATATCAACTGTGAAAGGGTTAGAAGTTAATTACTGTGCTGTCAAATGTATTGTCACCACTACTAACTGTAAACCCACAACCCCTTATGAAGCTTTGCTAATGTATCTAAAGCACTAATATGTATCTATTTATTCAACAGGCCTCTGTTACCAGGGCCAACTTTTACTGTATGTTTACACTAATATTTATCTATATATCCAACCGGCATCTGTTACCAGGGCCATTTGTAATTTATGAAAGCACTAATATTTATCTATTTATTCATCAGGCATCTGTTACCAGGGCCATTTGCTAATGTATGTAAAGCACTATCATTTATTTATTTATCTATCCAACAGGCATCTGTTACCAGGGCATTTGCTAATGAATGAAAGCGCTCATATTTATCTATTTATTGATCAGGCATCTGTTACCAGGGCCATTTGCTAATGTAAGCAAAGCACTTTGAAACACAATTCTGTTGTATAAAGTGCCTTACAAATGCTCAATAAAATAAATGAATAAATACAAATATGTGTCTAACCAATGGAAATCTGTTAAAAGGGACATATTCTAATGTATGTAAATCACTAATATTTTATCTATTTATCCAACAGTTATATGTTACCAGAGCCATCTGCTAAAGTATCTAAAGCAGCCATAGGGCATTAGTTATCAATCAGGCAACTGGTACTGTTGTCTTGTATTTATGTTCCTATTTATTATATACAAGCTACCCTTTCAAATGGGCTAAAATAAATTAATTTGGTGCAATTGGATATTAGATATTATTTATTGCTCACAGCATCTTATTGCAATCTCAGTCAAGGCTCAAGGACACTGTGCATCTCCCCCCTTTTCTGGTAAAGGGGGCCTAGGGTTTGAATATACACTCTCTCACTGTGGAGGAACTAGTCCACCCCCTTATGGCCCAGGCTGGGTGCTATTAAGTACATTCCCAGGATTTTCAAGACACATGCATTGGGCTGTTAAGGTGTATGACCGTTTCTCTTGTTCACAACAGGTTACCTATTTATAGGGCGGTTTTGCATACCAATATTTGGTTGGAACGTCAGTGATAAAGCAGTTATGTGTTGACTTCCATGAGAGGTAAGTCTAAGGTAGGAATAGTTTGTCGAGTCTCCTTGTGGTTTGAGCTGGGGGTGTGCACACACATAACAAGCCGCCTTGTACCAGTATTTGGTTACAAACTAGGTTCAGTATCAGCTTACACATAGATAGGAGGGAAGTCATGACAATATATTTTTATCAGTCTTATTAGACAACGTCCCATAATTTTTAGTGGTATTAAGTTCTAAAACATAGCACTTATTAATTTTGCATAAAAGACAAACAAAGCACCTTTAGCCAGAAGTCCACCAGTTATGATTGGAAAATACTATAAGGACGTATATGACAATTCGGAGACTAAATAAATCCCAAAACAAGATACATTTTTTGACTTAAACAAGCAAAAGTTAATTATATTTCCGACTAACTATACAAACATACTCCACAAAATGGATTAGAAGATGCAACTACCGCACTCATCTTTTGTCTTTTCAGGCAACTATGGGCCTTAAACACTGTCTCAAAATAAATCCCTTCAATGGAGTGTAGTGTGTCATCCCTCCAGGGAGCATGGCATCTCCCAGGGCTCGTGCCCATGTCACATGTCAGTGGCCAGATCAATAAAAGGGATGCGCGGTGTATGGGAGGATAGGTCCAAGAGACCCCCCTCCCCTGCAGCCCCCCCAATTGTGGAGTCCATGGCTCGTCAGGGACCCCCCTGCCACCAGGGCCCAGGTGGCGGGAGGACCACTGGCTGACACATTGACCAAACGTGCTGTATTAAGCTAGGCCCTGGAAACCATTTTGTGAAACCAGAATGACATGAGCCCATGTGCGCCGCAGCACGGCCCCACCCTCGGAGAGTTCTCACTTGCCCCTGTGGACGCAGCTCCCTGGCAGATCCGCTGAGAGCCCGTTCCCACGAACAGACGGACATGAGCTAGTACTAGAAGCAAACACTGTAACATTCACCTTCCGCAGTGTATCACTGTCCACAGTATGACCCGGCCAGCAGGGCCGGGGTGGAAAAGAACTGTAAAATGGTCCCCCGACAAAAGTAGAGACCCTAAATACCAATATGCAAACTGCCTGTGATGAAACTCTTTTTCTCCATGACCTTTTGATAAAATATGTAAACTCCATGAAGATGGCAGAATGTGTGTTCATGTGGCATCCTGGTTGAAATACCCATATCCCCTTAGCTATGTGCAAATGGTAGAAGTGTCCCGGGTTCTATGTTATATGTTTCTCCGAGAATGTACTCCGAGAATGTACTCGAAGGCCCTACGCCATAACTGAACTAATGCTGCTAGAGTGCAACGGAATACAAGTGCAACAGCATTGGGAGCTCGTGTAAATTGTGTAAGAAAGCGCATAGAGTGTATTTGAATGTTCAAGCTCACCATGTGTCATTGCCGTCAGTCTTATTGGCCAGTTGTTCCTGTGCGCTCCACCAACCTTAATACTACCTCGCTTATCGTGTATGCATAAAATGTAATAAAATGTCGTGGTTGTTAAATACTTAACATATAGTTATCAATAGCAACATTGGTACAGGTAGCGCATTTGAAATGGCCATGTAAAGGCACTAAAAATGTAGAAATGTAAGCTTTTAAAAAACTCAATGAGTATTGTACATTATATGAATGTTTAGGCCTTTTTTATATAATCTGCAACACACGAGGAGAATACCATTGTGGGCATATCCAAGGCCATTTCCCCTCCCTCCCCATTGAAGCCTGCCAGACGAAAGGCCACTTCAAGCATTCACGTTCCCCCGCAGCTCACATGGCCACGGCCTGCCACCTGAATTATTTACAACCCAGCAGTAAACCCCGGCCATAAACGCAGGCCAGAGGTGCCCTGCCTTAGACTCCCCGACCCACCAGTTCACCCCAGGTTAATGGCCCCTGTAAAATTGGGACACCCAATATTATAGCAACACTGTAGGAACACATTCATAATGACTTCTAACGAGACATGAAAACTTGGACAGCTCACCCCTTGCGCTGAGACCCAACCTCGTGACCTATGATAACCGGCCAACAGGATGGTGGTAACCATGTATTGATGTATTACCAAAGGACCCCACTCTAGGTGCATTCCTCCTGTGTTGCATTAACCTGTAGAATAACCTATTGTAGGATTTACAGGGAAAGATAATATTGCGGTATTGAATGAATGGGGTGTGCGTGGCCCTTAGGGCAGAAAGCCACGGAAGACGTTCATCAATGACACTGGCCACGCCTGGCGCTGCAGCACCGCCCGGATGAGCCCAGCTGACCTGCCCGCCCCGCGTTGGCACCCAGTGACGTCCACCAACCACGCGTAACACATCACAGCTGCACCTATAGTTAGTCGTCCCCACCCAATCCCCACGAACATGTGCCCCCTATAGTGTGTAGGTTCTTATGACGCATTTTGTAAATATATACGCCTGTCTTCGCTAGTGTCAGACCTGAATTATTTACAACCCAGCAGTAAACCCTGGCCATAAACGCAGGCCCGAAGGCGCCCTTTCCTAGGCTCCACGACCCACCGGTTCACCTTAGGTTAATGGCCCCTGTAAAATTAGGACACCCAATATTATAGCAACACTACAGGAACACATTCATAATGACTTCTAACGAGACATGATAACTCGGACAACCCGTCCCGTGCCCTGAGACTCAACCCCGCGACCTATGATACCCGGTCAACAGGACAATGGTAACCATGTATTGATGTATCACCAAAAGACCCTACTCTAGGTGCATTCCTCCTGTGTTGCATTAACCTGTAGAATAACCTATTGAAAGATTTACCGGGGAAGATAATATTGCAATGTTGAATGACTGCAGTGTGCGTGGCCTTAGGGCAGAAAGCCAGGAAAGACGTTCATCACTGACACTGGTCACGGCTGGCACAACAAAACCATCCAGATGAGCCCAGCTGACCTGCCCGGCCCAGCCCAGCCCACAAGGGTAACCAGTGACGTCCACCGACCAAGGCAAACCACATCGCAGCGGCACCTATAGTTAGTCGTCGCCACCCAATCCCCATGAACTTGTGCCCCCTATAGTATGTAGGTTCTTATGACGTTTTTTGTAAATATATACGCCTGTCTTTGCGATTGTCAGACAGAGCGCTCTCGGAGTTTGCAGAGTCCTTTGCATGCCCTATTCGGATTGATAAACTCCCATTTAAGCTCACCCGCACTTTGTCCTAGCCTTATTCCCATCTTGGGAGAGTCCATTATTGTCTCTCATTGTGGGGAGAATCGTGCTATCTGGGGGACGCTCGCCTTCAGTGGTGACCCCGAAAGCGTGATTATTATTTTCTGATAATATATATATATCCCTACCGTCCCCTTTGGCACGAAAATCTCCGGTCGAAAAGGGATAAGCACGGTGCACCGGCTCCGGAAGGCTGCCCGCCAACGGCGACCGGTACGCTCAGAAGTGCGCACTCAACAGAGAGCGGGTACGGGATCCTGGTTGAAAAATCCCCTTTGAGTACCACTCGCCGGAGCCGGGGCTGACCGTTGAGCGTACGGCAACACTGCCTGGACGGACACAGTTTCGGAGACTCTCGGTTCAAGACGGGCACGTGAGTATTAAGTGCAAGCGACCATAAAAGGAGAAGGGGAGGGAATATAGGACAGGGAACAAGGTTAGGTTGAAAGGGGACATTTTGGGACTACTAAGGACTACTCTAGACTTTCTTTACTTTATCTTTGCATATGGCCATTAGGATTAAGAGGTGAAAAGAGATAAAGAGACGGGAACCTAGCTCCGCGAGGGGGTAGACGGCGGCACCGCATAGTGCTATCTTGACTAGTACTGGGAATATATGAAGAAGTGAAAAATAAGATAACAGGTGTCTGGTAAAAAAGGGAGACACGGTGAATACGTTAGTAACTGCTATTCTTTCTATTCTTCTCTCTGGGTTTATAGGGAAAAAACAGGGTTAGTACAAAAAGAAAAAGGAAAAGATAACCTAAGTAAAAAGAGGAGTCTATATCAAAGTAAGAAAGAAGGAGACAACTAGGGAGGGAGGAAAAGGATTTCGAGTTGAATTGTGAATAGAGTTTTGCTTGTTGGTGTATATGCATCATGTGTGTCAGATCATAGTTTGTTAAGACGAATATGGAATAATGGTAAAATGTGCATAATTATGGTGTGGTCATGGTAAGTGTGACCAGAAGAAATTTTACGGGGATGAGCCCGATGCAGTAAACTGACTATTTTTTTAATAAGTGTGCTGAAGATATTGGTAGTGTACAAAAAGTGGTTTGCTCTTGTATGTGCCCCCTAAACTATACAGAGTATAAGCTGTGCACACCCACTCCCATATTGCCCAGGTGGTGAAAACACACAGATCCCTACACGTAGATATATATATATATATATATATATATAGATCTAGTGATATATAGGGCAACTAGACACCATGGGGGCAGAAACACCCCTGGCCCATATTTGTAAGAATCTACCTGGGTATGCTGAACGTATTAAGAAATATCACGATCAGTGGATTACAGAACTAAAGGGGGAAGGGTTACCCCAAATATGGGCAGAAGGATGATCGTTTGACAAGGGTGTCCTGGATATGGTAGCAACATGCATTTGTATAAAATACAAGGGGAAGCAGTTACATAATAGGAGAGAAATATTAGATCTATGGAGATTGTTTGAAGAAGTGCCCCCTCCCAAAAAAAGAGAGCTAGGAACTGATTTGCCATCTACCACTGATAATCCATTGCTGATACCTGAAGACGACAAGGTGTTGCACGAAGGGGGACCACCAGTAGAAGTAACTAGATTGTACCCAATATTGAATAAACCAGTGCCCGCAGAAGGATATAGCGACCCCACATATGTGCCCCCAACAACAGTCTCTACGACTCGAGGGCCAACTGCACCCCCACTGTATGAGAGCCATAGACAGCGCGACCAGGTAAGTACACCCACAGTAAATATAGAGAAACTAACAGAAGACTTAGAGTCTAAGCTCTGCATAGCAAAAGATGAGCTCTCGAGGATAAAAAGCATATGTGAACAGAGTGGGGCTAACGCTACTCGGTCAGAGCTGACAACAAGAACACAGGGTCATGATAAAACAATTGAGGAAGGGTGGAAGAAGGGGGAGATACTGTTCAGAATACAAGAAGAACCAATTCGAATAATTGAACTAGAGGAAAGGGGGGAGCATACTGACGATGAAATAATGGCCACAGGAGGTAGAGAGGAACTATGGTGCGATACAGAAGAGGACTCAGAGGAAGGTGAAAGATTAAGTATGGCGATGGGAGGAGGAAATGAGAGGATGGATGGTGCATGTTCGGGAAGAACAATGGAAGAAGAATGGACAGGACGACTAAGGAATAGGTTGGGGAAAATGGCTCCGCTAGGAAAGAAAGGAATGAAGGTGAGTACAGGCAAGGCAACAAAGGGGAAGTAAAAACAAAGAGGTGATGGCTGGAAGGTTTAGACTGAATCTTAACCACTGGCATTGCTCATGGGCAACCCTCCAGACCATCGTTCTTCGCCTGCCAAGCCATTACAGAAGGGGAAAGACCATATGCAAATCAGGCTTGGCCCCACCCCAAAAGGGGAAGTCCAGCCCAAACTGCTAGGTCACATCCCTTCTGCACGAGACCACAAGCATCCCCAAACATGTTTCACCCTTGTTGGGGCTCATCAGTGAGGAGTAGCTTGGGTCTCTAGGCCCAGCAGGCACGGGACCCACGTCTGGGCATACCCGTCCCACTCGGGGTGACACAGTTACACCCTACTGATGAGGTTCAACCAGACCGAAACATGTGTCTGGGGTTGCTGTTGGTACTCTTGTTCAGAGGAGAATTGGCTATCATTTCGGTGCTGGACTGCCCCAGGGCAGGACAAAGACTGATATGTTTGGGATATTTCTTCTCTGTGAAAGATAGTGAGCTAAAGACTCTGGGTAAGGCTCTTGTAACCAGGACTCATGTCTGGCAGAGAGTCTCCCAGGACCCCCCTTGTTATTTGCATATTTCAAGTAACTTTGGGTCTCACCCTAAGTTACTAGGGAAATCCAGACGTGGACCCCTTGCTCACTATTCTTAGAGAGACACAGTTACACCCTACTGATGAGGTTCAACCAGACCGAAACATGTGTCTGGGGTTGCAGTTGGTACTCTTGTTCAGAGGAGAATTGGCTATCATTTCGGTGCTGGACTGCCCCAGGGCAGGACAAAGACTGATATGTTTGGGATATTTCTTTTCTGTGAAAGATAGTGAGCTAAAGACTCTGGGTAAGGCTCTTGTAACCAGGACTCATGTCTGGCAGAGAGTCTCCCAGGACCCCCCTTGTTATTTACATATTTCAAGTAACTTTGGGTCTCACCCTAAGTTACTAGGGAAATCCAGACGTGGACCCCTTGCTCACTATTCTTAGAGAGACACAGTTACACCCTACTGATGAGGTTCAACCAGACCGAAACATGTGTCTGGGGTTGCTGTTGGTACTCTTGTTCAGAGGAGAATTGGCTATCATTTCGGTGCTGGACTGCCCCAGGGCAGGACAAAGACTGATATGTTTGGGATATTTCTTCTCTGTGAAAGATAGTGAGCTAAAGACTCTGGGTAAGGCTCTTGTAACCAGGACTCATGTCTGGCAGAGAGTCTCCCAGGACCCCCCTTGTTATTTGCATATTTCAAGTAACTTTGGGTCTCACCCTAGGTTACTAGGGAAATCCAGATGTGGACCCCTTGCTCACTGTTCTTAGAGAGACACAGTTACACCCTACTGATGAGGTTCAACCAGACCGAAACATGTGTCTGGGGTTGCTGTTGGTACTCTTGTTCACAGGAGAATTGGCTATCATTTCGGTGCTGGACTGCCCCAGGGCAGGACAAAGACTGATATGTTTGGGATATTTCTTCCCTGTGAAAGATAGTGAGCTAAAGACTCTGGGTAAGGCTCTTGTAACCAGGACTCATGTCTGGCAGAGAGTCTCCCAGGACCCCCCTTGTTATTTGCATATTTCAAGTAACTTTGGGTCTCACCCTAAGTTACTAGGGAAATCCAGACGTGGACCCCTTGCTCACTATTCTTAGAGAGACACAGTTACACCCTACTGATGAGGTTCAACCAGACCGAAACATGTGTCTGGGGTTGCTGTTGGTACTCTTGTTCAGAGGAGAATTGGCTATCATTTCGGTGCTGGACTGCCCCAGGGCAGGACAAAGACTGATATGTTTGGGATATTTCTTCTCTGTGAAAGATAGTGAGCTAAAGACTCTGGGTAAGGCTCTTGTAACCAGGACTCATGTCTGGCAGAGAGTCTCCCAGGACCCCCCTTGTTATTTGCATATTTCAAGTAACTTTGGGTCTCACCCTAAGTTACTAGGGAAATCCAGACGTGGACCCCTTGCTCACTATTCTTAGAGAGACACAGTTACACCCTACTAATGAGGTTCAACCAGACCGAAACATGTGTCTGGGGTTGCTGTTGGTACTCTTGTTCAGAGGAGAATTGGCTATCATTTCGGTGCTGGACTGCCCCAGGGCAGGACAAAGACTGATATGTTTGGGATATTTCTTCTCTGTGAAAGATAGTGAGCTAAAGACTCTGGGTAAGGCTCTTGTAACCAGGACTCATGTCTGGCAGAGAGTCTCCCAGGACCCCCCCTTGTTATTTGCATATTTCAAGTAACTTTGGGTCTCACCCTAAGTTACTAGGGAAATCCAGACGTGGACCCCTTGCTCACTATTCTTAGAGAGACACAGTTACACCCTACTGATGAGGTTCAACCAGACCGAAACATGTGTCTGGGGTTGCTGTTGGTACTCTTGTTCAGAGGAGAATTGGCTATCATTTCGGTGCTGGACTGCCCCAGGGCAGGACAAAGACTGATATGTTTGGGATATTTCTTTTCTGTGAAAGATAGTGAGCTAAAGACTCTGGGTAAGGCTCTTGTAACCAGGACTCATGTCTGGCAGAGAGTCTCCCAGGACCCCCCTTGTTATTTGCAACAAAGGGGAAGTTACAACTCCCACTAATACACAGGGGCGGAGGGAGGCCAAATTACATACCCTGGGCTCAGATGGACAAAGCCAATTTGTTAAAGCTATTACCACCGCTATCAGGAGGGGCAAGCAAGTGGATATATGCATTTGAGAAACACACAGCCGGGGTACCACTAGCAATAGGTGATGTGAAAAGACCGCTAGTATCAGCAGTTGGGGATCAAGCTGATAGAGTATGGGTAAAGGCTGGCTTCCCGGGGGTAACGTTAGACTGCGATCGCCATGATGGAGCCTCTTTTAACACAGTACGTGCAAGGGTGTGGGACGCATTAAGAGAAAAATTTCCAGACACCCCAGATTTGCAGTCTGTCATGCAATGTACGGTGAATGATGGAGAAGATGCTATGGATTACATTTTTCGGGTCCGGGAGATGTGGAGAGCGGAAACGGGCACGCCCTGGTATCAGTCAACCTCATTATTTTACTTCATAATAAAGAGGAGGCTCCCTAAAGAGGTACAAAAAGCACTTGACAAAATTGCAGGTATTGAAGCGAAAGGGTGGCCCGAAATACAGAGCATAATAGTTCACCACTGTAAAAGGATAAAGGAGAGGGAAAAGGAAATAGCGCAAAAAAGATTGGCAGACGAGGCAGAGTTAGTACAAACAAAACTGGTGAAGGTCGCTGCAGCAGTAGCCGCGCTCCCACACAGCAGGGAGGGAGAAGAGGAGGAGGAGGAGCTGGTAGCAATACAGGGGAGGATGGCAACGAATTGGGCAGGAGCAGGGCAACCACAGTGGAACGAGCAGGAGCAGAACGGAGGTCCTCAGTGGCAAGATTGGGCCCCTCGAGGGGGACGAGGTGGGTACAGGGGTCGCAGAGGGGGTGAACAAGGGTACGGGGGAAACGGAGGGAATGATGGCAGGGTCCCAGAGGTGCGCAGGGAAGTTGTTGGAACTGCGGGAGGTGGGGACACTTTTCTCGAGAGTGCAGAAACAGACCAAACAACGGATTTCAAGAAATGGAACAATATGGTAACCCCCACCCGGGAAGCCCATACGGTCTTCCAATGGGACAACAACAGAGGGAACAAGAACAGGGGTATGTAGAGCAAAGACAAGCACAACATTATAGCACACAGAATCACCCACAAAACAACGACAATATGCAATACACCCCAGGCAACCCCTTCGCAACGAGTGCCAATGGAGCACCAGCCCCAGCCCCCTATAGTGGTGTGTCAGTAGTTTCAGGAAATGTCTTCAGCCGGGGGGGGCAATGAGACAACCAGCATAGGACAGCCCATAGAGAACACTTGCGTGTCCTGTTCTATCTACCACCTACAATGCAGCGGAGGAACCATTGGTAGGGGCGCAGATAGGAGACAAGCAGTTCATATTTATGGTGGATTCGGGAGCCGAGAAATCATGTATCCGTGAAGGCCGGTTTCCGCTATCTAACCGGAAGTTAGAGACGCAGGGGTTCTCTGGGGCTGTAATTGAAGTTCCTTACACAGAAGATTTGGATGGGACAGTAGGGGGCAAAACGGTAAAAACGCCCTTAGTTTATTATGAACAATCACCAATAAACCTGCTTGGAAGTGACCTTCTCAGCAAGCTTAATATGACAATATCGTTCACAGAAAGAGGGATAGTGTGCTCAACCCCAGGAATATGCCCATTGCGCGTAATGCTAGTGGTACATGCCCGAGCAACAGCGCCAGAAATACACGGCATGCCAGTGGACGAAAGAATGTTTATTGAAGGATTAAAAATACTAGCCCAAGTAGTACCCGAGCTAAAAAAGTTAGAGTAGAGGGTACCAGCAGAAGTCATCTTCCGCCCAATAGTACGTCCAGACATAGCACCAGGTTCAGTGATATCCTTAGACCTGCATGCTGTGCAAGTATCTAAAAGGATTGCAGTAATTGGGATGGACATAGATGGGTGTGAATGGCGCACTGTACTGTGCAACAATGCTGATATCGCCCTACGTGACTTGTCCGATGAGGGTCTCTTTTCTGATTCAGAGAGCGATGGCGAAATAATAATGGAAATAGCAATACCATGTGACATTTTAATTCAAACAAGACAAGTGCCCGTCCAGTTGATGGCAGTGGTGGGAGCACCGCTGCCATTTTTTGATGATGACATGAAACTGGTGCTAACCAATTTGTGGACAACAGGCCCCCATGATGTAGGGTTGTTGCATGGAGTAACACCAGTAGTAATAAAACTCAAACCAGGGGCAATTGGGCCCCGAGTGAAGCAATACCCATTGTCCCGCGAAGCTGAGGAAGGGATAAAAGAGACAGTAAGTGCATTGCTAGCACAGGGGATAATAGTGCCCTCAAACTCCCCATGTAACACGTGTATCTATCCGATCAAAAAAGCAAAGGGAGGGGCTTGGAGGATGATCCAAGATCTACGCCCCCTAAATGACGTCATACAAAAAGAATTTCCTTTGGTCCCGAACCCTGCATCCATACTGTGCAGTATCCCAAAGACGGCATCACATTTCACAGTGGTTGATTTGAAAAATGCATTTTTCTCCATCCCCTTGGCAGAAGAAAGCAGATACTTGACAGCATTCACACTAGGGGGGAAGAGATACGAGCATTGCAGGCTACCACAGGGGTACTGTGAGAGTCCCAGCATATTCAACCGCATACTACACGAAGACCTGGGTAATCTAACAGTTGAAAGCACGATCATTCAGTACGTAGACGATTTGCTCGTCTGTGCACAGAATGAGGAGATGTGCAGAAGAGACTCGGTTACCCTCTTAACACTGCTGGCCGACAAAGGGTACAAAGTCGACAAAGGGAAACTACAATACTGTCAATCAGAAGTGCTGTACCTGGGGCAGCTGATATCAAAGGATGGGAAGAGGATAATACCTGACAGAGTGGAAGCAATCAGGTCAGTGAGAGAACCAACTACAGTGAAGGAGATGCAAAAATTCCTAGGAATGTGTAACTATTGCAGAGCATGGATACTAGATTATGCAGCCTACACCAGACCTTTGCTGCAAGCGCTCAAAGAGGCCCAGCAAGAGAACAGGAAAATAGAGTGGTCAAAAGAAATGAGTGACTCGTTTGTATCACTGATTTCGAGTGCTCCAGTACTCGCCAATCCTGATTATGAGCGCAAATTTTACCTGTTCTCACATTGCAAGGGGACTCTTATGACAGCTGTACTGACACAAAAGACTTCCCTAGGACACAAACCATTGACCTACTATAGCGGCACATTAGATGAAGTAATGCAAGGGCACTTCGCGTGTGAGCAGTCTCTCGCTGCCGCCGCATTCGCCATTGAGAAAAGTGCCACAATAGTAATGGGGTGCCCTGTCACGTTATTCGGGGAACACTCATTTTTTGCAATACTGTAAAGATCAAAAAGTACACTGACCACACAGCGAGCAACTGCCTATGAGATAATATTGTCCAGCGCCAACATTCACGTAGTGAGGTGCAGGACAGTAAACCCAGCAACATTCATCACAGAACCGTGCACACTAGAGGACATGCAAGACACAATTGTGCAACATACACAGGAGAAACAGGGGAGGGCACGATGGTGTGTGAAAATGCCCTGAGCGAGGGAGAGGTGTACTTTGTAGATGGGTCAGCGTCAATTGACATGGACACAGGAGAAAAACATGTGGGGCTAGCAGTAGTGAGACTAGAAGATGGTGAGTATGAAGTTTTAGTACAATACCGCCTTCCATCCCATTTCTCAGCCCAAGCAGCAGAACTTATCGCCCTAATAGAAGCATTACATGCAGCTAAGGGATGTGCAGTGACGATATACACAGATTCAGCTTACATGACGACCACCGTACACGGAGGTCTAGCCCGGTGGGGACGGAGAGGGTTTTGAAGGCTGGGTGGGACCCCAGTGCAGCATGCCGAACTGTTGAAGGAATTAATTGAAGCTCTAAAAGGCCCAACAATGGTAGCAATAGTGAAATGCCAAGCACATACGTCTAACACCGACGTTGTGTCTTTGGGGAACGCGGCAGCAGACGCTGCTGCCAAGTAGGCGTCATATTTTGAAAGAAATGGAACAGGTGAGTACCTATTGCAACACCAGACGAATGAAGAACTTCCAGAAGGATACAATGCAATGCCCATATCACAAATACGAGAGCTGCAGGAAGGTGCAAGTGGGGAAGAAAAAGTGTTGTGGGAAAAGAGGGGTTGCAGCCAATCAGCAACAGATTTATTGTGGCACCAAATTAATTCAGGAAAAGTAGTGATGCCCATCAAACTGTTAGAGGTAGCATTCCAGCAATTACACTTTCCTGCGCATAATGCTAAACAACACATTGCAGCGGAGATACAGGAAGATTGGTTCGTGCCATGCCTCCAGGAGCACATATCCAGGTTGACAATGGAGTGCACGACTTGCCAAATATATAACTCCGGGATGACCCTACGGACACTCAGGGGGACAATTCCAAAACCAACAGGGCCCTTCAGAGAACTGCATATTGATTATGCAGACATGGGAGAGAGGTGTAACGGGGCACGCTACATGATAGTGGTTGTATGTCCATTCTCCAGGTGGGTGGAAGCGGGTCCATGTGCGCGCCCTGATGCTAAAAGTGCTGCAAAGTTCCTAGTGAGGGAAGTGTTCCCACGCTGGTCAATTTGTGACGTAATCCGCTCAGACAACGGCACTCATTTTGTGAACGAACTCTTCGAGGAAGTGACTGCATTATTGGGAATAAAGCATAAACTCTGCTCGATTTATCACCCCCTAAGTAACGGCGTTGTTGAGAAGATGAACGGCCTGTTAAAAGGAAGATTGTCTAAATTGTGTTTTTCATTAAAGAAAAACTGGATCTACTGCCTACCGCTTGGACTGTTTGAGCTGAGGAATCAGACGAGCAAGGATCATCACCTGTCCCGGCACGAAATTGGGACGGGAAGACGGATGCACACAGCACATTCCCCACTGCGCCAACACTCAGATGCACACAGAAGCGCCACAATATTAGGAGATGAATTCACAGATTACCTAAAGAAGCTAACTAGGGCAGCGCGTGCAATTTCAAGGCAGCTCTCACCACCATTTACAAGGGAAGAAGGGGACACAACAGTGTCCTTTATAGAACCGGACACACAAGTACAATTAATGCCAGGAGAGTTCATTTATGTCCGGAGCTTTGTGCGCCGGTGGAATGCCCCAAGGTTCCATGGCCCATACGAGGTAGTTTTTTGTACACCCACAGCTGTGAAGGTGAAGGGACTCAGATACTGGATACACTTGACAGATGTGCGAAAGGCATACAATAGTGTGCGGGAAGAAGTGGATGAGGAGGCACAGACAACAGCAAACAAAAATGATGGAAATGATGAGTAAAAAGGAACGAATGAATGGAGGAGTGTAACTGGTGAATTAAGATGTTAACGAAACAATTCTATTACAGGTTATTGATCGAGATAAATGAGAAAAATTCATAATTTAAAAAAAAACAAAAAAAATGTTTAATTAAAGATAATGGTGTAAGATATATGTATTTTCTTTTCCCTTCTCTGTGCACCCCTCTCCCCCCACCCAACCATCTCCCTTTCTATGACTTCCTGGTTCACACAGTACCAACGAAAATGTTTACATGCACGTACTTAATGCACTTTTATATTTTAAACAAGAACTACCATGGCAACAAACAGGCAGCCCGCAACTAATAGATTGATTAGATGTAGAAATGATTTAGCTGAAAGGTGTAGATATTCGTATGAGTGTGGATTGTCTGTATGCATTACATTATTTTTTACAATACTGTTTTGCGTGGCTACCTATTGGTTTATAGCGTTCATCTCTATCGAGATGAACGAGGGGGGAGGGAATAACGGGAATAATGTAACAAATCAAACTACAACTGCGGATACTAAAGAAGGTGATTTTTTGGTGTGGGACGGATCTAAACTTGTATGGGGATATAACACAAAACCGCCCAATGCAGCTACCTCGTCAAATGAAAGAATGCAGGATAAAATGCAGTATAGCACAACTTCCCCGCCAAATGTCTCCGATTACAATGCCCATAGTCTAAATGATTGCAACCCTTCTGTTATATAATGGTTGTACAACACCCCCACCACCGTGCCCACACATGTAACCACCCCCACAACAGAGAACATACTACCTGATAAAATAAAGAAAGGGAATGAAGAAATGGCAGTGAAATACGCAACATTATATGATGAATGGGAAAAGGGGGGTGGAGGGAAGAAAGGGGGGCCTAGACCGCTCCTCGCCCGTGAAGCCGGGAGATATCTTAGAAATAATAGGAGAAAAAGGGAGGTGGGAAGTAGAAAATACGACAAATATTACGGGTTGGGACTGGACAAGATGGAAGACCCACAACACCCCCACTAGACAAATAAATGGTATGCAGACATGAGTGCAACTGCAAAACAAACAAAAAATGAGAGTTGCTATGTCTGCTCCCTTATTCCCCATGCTTCAGGTACACCCAAAGTATTGCTACCAAAAGAACTGCCTATTGTGGATGCCCAATGTCTCCTTCATCTCACGTTGTGCAGAATTAAGAACACCTTCCAGGCACACGAAGTAACTTTTAAAATGCTGCAGAATGAGAAGACCTGTTACTCGAAAGCAGAATGAGTAATATGTTTGGAAGAACCATTTTTTATAATAAAAGGGACATTATTCTCAGAAAATAAGTGGAAAGATGAAGAGATAATGTGCAAAGCTGAGGCGCTGCGAGGTGTGACACCAGAAAAACTGCAGTGGATAGATAAAACATGTACACCAGTATGGAAGGAGCACATCTCAAAATTGACCTCGGTGACTGCCATTGAAAAGCCATTCAAACAACAGAAAGAAATAAACTATGAACTGTGTTTCCAGGAAGACGGGAAAACTATCATGAGGGTGAACAAAAACTGCAACAAGACCCTCACAATCCCGGATATGAGAAAAGGGACAGCGGCACTCATGGACACTTACTGGGTATGTGGCAGCCAGGCATACCTGCACCTCCCACAATCCTGGAGCGGCATCTGCTCATTGGCCACCCTACATTCTGCACTAATGGTGATACCAGAGAGCCACATTGGTGGGAGCAAGAACATGCGAGAGACTCCTCGGGAGAATGATGCCCAACCAACTGCAGAGTCACAACTATATGTCCTGCCTTCCGGCAATAAGGGGGAGATGCTGTCTCGGAACAGACGCTTGTCGAACTACAGATCAAAAGCATCCTCAGAACTACTGGCACAGATCCCAGACAGATATCGATTTTTCAGCTCTGCAGAGACTTTCTTCGCCTCACTCATCCCCAGCATCCAGGCACGGGCAAATGCGAAATGGCTCCAAATCACACGCTGGGAGCTGATCCAGTTGGCAAATGACACTGAAGAAGGGTTTAACGTAATAAAAGTGGAGCTGAGAGCACTGCGGCTAATGACCATGCAGAATAGGTATGTCTTAGACCTATTAACAGCGATGGACGGAGGTGTTTGCCGAAAAATTGGAAGTGCCTGCTGCACATTCGTACCTTCTGAAGATGCAGATAATGGTACCTTATCCCATGTGATCGAAGCAGTACATAACCTAGGAGAGAGGATGAAAACGGAAAGTGGAGCCGAAGCAAGCACATGGTTCGACAACCTCTTCTCCTGGGTCCCGTCATGGTTGGGAATGACTGTCAAATTGCTGATGCCAACGGTGGTGTTCCTCCTTGTTATTTTTTGTATGTGCCAGGTGGGTCTTCGATGTTGTGCAAACGCAGTACCAAATGGAGCGATGATGATGGTGACAATGGGCAACACTCGCGGTGCAATGCAAAATATGCAGGAGGTGGCGGTGCAAACAGGAGAAGAAAACACACCAAAATTCCAGATGGTGCCCATATACCACAGTGGGGATGTGGTGGACAGGCTATGGCACACTACAATTAAAGAGCCCCATGAACTTGAGTGGTATAATGAAGTGTGGGTGGATTTGGAAGGGGACGGGTATTGTATAAATATGACCTGTACACCAGACGAATATGCTAGAAGGGGGGAAAGCCTGCGAGGGGTATGTAGGGTATGGATGCCCATAAAAGGCACCCCTGCGTGGGACGAGGCAGTCGCTGAAGAAGAGGAACGCCAGAGGTTGGGGCAGTTACAGTATTCATTACTTAAGTAGCGAAAGGGGGGAAATGTATGGGAGTGTAATGAAGTGAAGGATCTGAGCATTGGGAGCTCTGGAGTGGCCCAGCATCACAGCAAGCAGAGGGCAATAGGATGATGTCACCAGGGTCACCAGGGAGTGAATGAGTTGATTGACAGTGATTCGGGGCCAATAGGTTGAGGGGAAGAAAGAAAGGTGTCTTTCTCTAATTCTGGCATTGATGTGGTTTTTTTTTTTAACAGGGACTGAATGCAGAGGAAGAGGAACCGTCATATGAATGGGCGTACTGAAAGGTTCGAGTAAATCCCGTTGAAAAGGAGTTGATCTGGCGCCTGTTGTGCCGTTATTGATGAGGAGGAAGCCCGTTGGCCGAAATCCGCAAGTTGAGAAGACACGGGTTGTGTCCTGTTAAAGAAGTGTGAACGAGTGAGACGAAACGCCTTCCCGTGTAAAGGCGAAGAGGGAGACTCGCAGCTCGTCTCGGCCCCCTCCGTTGTGTGGGAGGAGTTCCGAGGCGAAATCCCGATGACGAGCGGTTGGCCGGGGAAACCCCAAGAAGACGCGGCACGACGCGTAAGAAAACAGCTGATGTGCTGCTGGTCGAGAGAGTGAATGACAGAGGAGCCGGAGAGACATCCCACGGAGTTGCAGTGGCTGTGTGAGAGGAGAGGTGTAATCCGGAAGGGAATGACAGCAGCTACCGAGGATCTCGTACGAAGGAAAGTGCAGCGGAATGACAGACGGTGAGCCGCTCAGCGTATGGGGAGAGGCCCTGTAACGAAATTCCTTAGACTACCCGTTCCCGAACACAGTGGCCAAAAGGGGGAACTGCAGCCATACTAAAGTATATATAAACTGGGGACAGCTGGGGAACTAGGATCCCGTGTGAGACGTCCAGCATACCCTGCAAAGTACTGTAAGGGAAAACATCTTCTTCCCCATCTCTGCAAAAACACTCAATATTAAGAAGGGGGAAATGAGCAGAGATAAGTGGTGAATGAGCAAAGAAATTATCTGAGCGCAGAGACTGTAAAGATCGTTGGTTAGCACCAAGAGGAGAAAGAATGGGAAAAGAGGACAGAACTCCTTCCTAAAAGAGAATCCTTAAGCTGGAGTACCTAAGAAAAACCCTTCAACAGGATAACTCACCACCTACCACCGATTCCTACGCAGAAACCTTACTTCTGATGAGACTTTTATTCACTTCATGTTAGGAGTTGTTTGAATTAAAAAAACAGTTAAATTTACCAAACGGCCTCATGAGTGTTTATCCCTCCCGCTAAGTTGTGACATTTGGTGGCAGCGGTGGGATAAACAAGAACCATATAGGAGCTAATAAAATCATTGGCCGAAGGACAACAATTGTTACAACAAGCGCTCCAAATGCAGGGACAACAAGCACAGGCTGCCCGGCAGGCGTTCCAGCAAGCCTTGCAACTACATCAAGCTCAACTGATGGAAACGACCAGTTTGAGGAGCCATACACAGGTGCCTACCTCTGTTCTACAGAAATTTACAACGGGAGAAGATCCAGCTCACTTCTTTGTGAACTTCGAGAGAGTGGCTCGGAATGCCCAGTGGCCTGCAGACAGGTGGTGCCATTATGTAGCTCCCCTAATGACGGGGGAGATGCAAAGTGCCTATCAGGCAGCTAACCCTGCAGGAGACACCCCATATGGAGATATGAAGTGGGCTGTCCTGGAGAGGTTACGTCATGATGAGGAGGCCTACCGAATTAAATTCCGAGAGATCCGACTACTCCCCGATGAGACTCCCCGACAGTTGTATTACCAGGTGAAAGAAATAGGGGACACATGGTTGCAGACAACCACCTCCACTGCCCCTGAGATGTCGGAGAAAATAGTGCTAGAACAATTCCTAGAGGCATTACCCCTACCGATCCAGAGATGGGTACGGCAACATCATAGACCACCTCTGGTCGAAGCTGTAAATATCGCCTCCGCATATCAGAAGGCGGGCCAGGGGAAGATGTTAACCTATCCGGCAGTCCAGAAGGGGATGGCGGGAACCTCCAGTACTGGACCGAAACTCTCTGGTAGTTCAAGGTGGCCGAACTCAATGATCCGAAAACCCGATTGGGAGGGACTAAAGACCCGACCTCCCAGTGAAGGTTTACCGACCTCATTAGTTCCTAGGCCCCCTAGCCTCAGTGCCCGGGGGCCCCAATGTTTCGAGTGCGCAGAATGGGGGCATCTAGCCCGACTATGTCCCAAGAGAGGAAAAGCGGAACCTATGGATGTGGGGTTACTGGAGGTCGCAAAGGAAAGCAATCAAGCTGAGATGGGACTTGGAACAAAGCCTTCCTATCCCTATGTGTGCGATGCAGAAGTGGAGGGCCGACCTACCAGAGCCATGATTGATTCGGGAAGCCTGCAGACCTCTGTCCACCCGGAACTGGTAGGTGGTATGCCAGAGACGAATGAGACTGTACCAATACGTTGTGTGCATGGGGATGTCAAAAGATACCCAACTAAAGAAATTCACTTAAAGCTAGTCGGGGAAGAGATAGGGGTACGAGCAGCTGTGATGCCGGTGCTTCCGGAGCCCCTGTTGGTCGGATCCGACGTACCAGACCTACCGCGCCTTATCCAGAAAATTGAGAGAGGATGGTTGGAAGAGGTGCCCTTCCACCACCAAGAGATCACATCGAGATCAAACAAACCGAGGAAGAGTCGTGTAGAAAAACAGAGAGAGAAACGGGAATGGGTTGCACGAAACATGTGTCCTGTAACAGTGGATTGGAGTATTGAGGATCAGGGGGACAGTTTCCGTACCACACAGGAGCTTGATCCCCTATTAAAAAACGCTAGAACTTCGGTAGGAGAAACGACAAGTGGGAAGGGACCATACTTCATTAAAGATCAATGACTATACTATAGGGTGGTCACCGACACCACCGAAGGAGAAATTGAACAACTGCTGGTTCCCAACAAATATACCAGGTCCGTGCTGGAAGTGGCACATGTCCAGCTAGGAGAAGGTCATCTAGGAGTGGAAAAAACTACCAGGTAGGAAAAAAATACTCGCTAGGTTTTTTTGGCCAGGGGTATATGGACAAGTGGCACGCTTCTGCCAACAATGCCCTGAGTGTCAAAAAAAGAATAAAGCTAATGTCAAGAAAGTACCTTTACAAACGATGCCATTAATAATGGAACCGTTTCATCGGATCGGGATGGACATAGTGGGACCACTAGAGCCTACAAGCAGAGGTCACAAATACCTACTGGTAATCGTAGATTATGCAACTCGATACCCAGAGGCATTTCCCTTACGATACATTAATGCGCAACAAGTCTGTGACGTATTGGTCCCATTTATTACAAGAGTCGGCATCCCCAAAGAGATCATAACGGACAGGGGCACCAATTTTATGTCTGCCGTGTTAAAACAGGTGTGTGACACCCTCCACATAGAACAGATTAAGACAGCTGTGTACCACCCCCAAACAGATGGTCTGGTGGAGAGATATAACCAGACCATAAAACGAATGCTAAGAAAAACAATGTTACCCGGAGAACGTAATTGGGACAGACTAATTCCTTGGATTCTGATGGCCTTAAGGAATACACCACAGTCTTCGACAGGTTTTGCGCCATTCGAACTCTTGTTTGGCAGACCGGTGAGAACTCTATTAGATATCTTACGAGAAAACTGGGAAGAACAACCCAACTCAGAAGTTACGCTTACAGTATATGATATACAGTTGAAGGAGAGGGTGGAGAAACTTCAAGCGGTTGCACAAGGTCATCTTCTACAAGCTCAACTTAACCAGGAACATTACTATAACCAAAAGACTCGCATGAGGAGTTTCCAAGTGGGAGACAGAGTTTTAGTTCTCCTACCTACCACGGAGAACAAAATGTTGGCTTCCTGGAGGGGACCTTATACCATCGAAGAAGTTTTGGGTCCCGTAACGTATCGGGTTCGTCAACCTGGAAGGAAGATACAGCTCCAGACCTACCACATCAATATGTTAAAAAAGTGGGTCGATCCGGTGCCAACCATAGGCATGATCAACGTGGAAGAAGTGACGGAAGAGAGTACGCCTAACAGCGGAGAGGAAGTTGTCATCCGCAACCGCTACCGCGGATGGCGGCTCCTTCCACGTTGGAGGCTCTCCGGCAGGTAGAGCCATTTAGTCCTTTCTTTGTATCTAGTACCTACCACCACCAATCACAGCACTGCCGGCAGTTTATCTGTCATCCAAGCCCGACAGTCGCTGCGTTTCAACCGTTGCTGGCGCTCTCTCCAGCGGCTCGTGTTTTTGCGCTCTCCAGCGTTGCCCTCTGCTAGCCTCGACTTGCAGCGGGTCTCCTTTGCTTGCTCACTCCTCATTTTTGGTATAGGAGTTCTTTTCCTCTTACCTATTTCGCTGTTTGATTACAGCGGCAGTTTTTTGCTTTTTGCAGCATTTTGTACTTGCCGATCCTTCGGCTCTTCTTCGTTTTTTCTCTTTCTAGACTCGCCGCTCCGGCGGCGGGCGTGCTATTTTTATCCTTTCGCTTTGCCGCTCTTTTCTCTCGCGGCTCTCCAGTTTTCCTTTTTTCTCTGTCCATCAGTTTTCTTTTCTCTTTCTCTCACCGCTCCCAACTTATCCGTGGCCTGGTTCCTTCCACCATTCTTTGGAGCATTGGATATCCCTCCTGAGTTCTAACCAGTGGATCACGCATCAGCTTCCAGTTCGATTCGTCCCACTCCTCTTTACCAGAACTTCCTAAGGGTTTTTTCCCACTTGTGGGTTTTTCCCTTTCTTGTCCGGCCTGTTCCCGGTCAAGGGGTCCCAGGACGGCTGTCCAGTCGGCGGTCACTGTGGCTTCTCACCGAGACAGGCAAGTGCTACCTAAAAAACAACGGGATTACCTGAGCCGGCGAAACCTACAGAACACCGGTGACTCTGAGGACTCAGGTGAGGAGAGTGTGGAGGGAAGAAAAGAGAAAGGGGAGACACAGCTTTCACAGCCACGTAAATCACAGATTGAAACGCCATCTAGGACCAAGATGTCTGCCGAAGAACAAGTCCAAGAATTATGGAAGGCTTTTCAGGCCATGTCACTGGAATTACAGGGGGTAAAGTCGGAGAATGCCCTTCTAAAGCAAATGGTAGCGGTCCGGGAACCCTCACATCCTCCGGAATTGCCTCCTATGACTCTTTCGTCAGGAAGATTTGATGGCTCACCTAAAAGGGTGAAGGAATTCCTGGAAGCCTGCAATGTATATTTTACCTTCAGACCACACACCTTCTCTACAGATCAAGCCAGAGTAGGTTTCATGATCTCCAATATGACAGGGAATGCTTTAGCCTGGGCTACTCCGCTAGTTACGAGCAGCAATGCTATTCTACAGGATTGCTCAGGTTTCCAGAACCTATTGAAACAGACTTTCGAGCGACCTGAACTATCTTTTACTGCAGGTGAGGACCTGCTGGATGCACGACAGGGTGCACTGGATGTGCTGTCATATATTTCCTCTTTTAAGACACTGGCGGCAGGAGCAGGATGGTCCGAACAAGCACAATACGCTGTATTCCGAAGAGGGTTGAGAGAGGAGATCAAAGATGAGTTAGCCAGATCTCCACGCTCTCCCACATTTCCAGACTTACTTGCTGCCGCGCTCCACATTGAATACCGTCTCCAAGAGAGAAGGACAGAACGCAGGAAACAAAGAGGACCAGGAAATCTCATGAACCCTCCTTCACACTCTCCTTCTGGACGATTCACCTCTACTCCAAGCGAAGAACCGATGCAGATCGGAGCTACCAGAGCACCTCTATCGTCAGCGGAGAGAAGGCGAAGAAGAGAAAATGGGTTGTGCGCCTATTGTGGTTCCGATCAACATGTACTGAAGGACTGCTCTGAAGTACCGGAGAAGAAGGTGGGAAACGATTACCCTCGGCGCCAATAGGGACGGGCAGCCGGGGGTATTCAGATCTTTTTCAGCGTCCCTATGTCACACTTTCGGTATCAGCGTCAGAATCCCAAGAGGATTCCAGACTGATGGTACTATCTGTTACCTTGAATTTGAATGGAAGACTGGTAGAAACATTAGCCTTATTGGATTGTGGAGCGGCCGGAAACTTCGTGGACACTCTGTGGGCAGACAAGATGGGGCTCACACGGATAGTACGGAAGGTGGGTCAGAAGGTAGAAGGAGTGGACGGTACACCTTTGTCATCCGGATTAATCACTCATACCACTGAACAACTCTCCATGGTCATCAACCAACACACAGAAAACCTGCAGTTCGACATCATTAGAGCCGCACATTTCCCCATAATCTTAGGCATTCCCTGGCTGCGCAGGCATAATCCGTATATCGACTGGACGGAAAATCGACTAAGCTTTTGCTCTACTTACTGTTCGGTACACTGTTTTCCTCCCGATACCAGGGCGGATCAACAGTCTATCAGAGTTCTCTCCAAGGATCATATAGGTATTCACGCGCTTCCTAGTTTCTGTGCAAGATATTTCGGGGTATTTCAAGAGAACCTTCACGCTCAGCTACCTCCCCATAGACCAGAAGACTGTGCAATCGATCTCGAACCTAATGCACTGGTACCATTTGGGCGCATGTTCTCTCTCTCTCAGGCCGAGAAGAAGGCATTAAGAGTCTATCTAGATACCAACTTGGAGAACGGTCTTATTAGACCTTCGAAGTCGCCTGCTGGCGCCTCCCTGTTCTTCATTAAGAAAAAAGACTCGACTGATCTTCGACCCTGTATCGATTACCGGGGCCTCAATAAGGTTACAATCCGTGACCGGTATCCCATGCCACTCATAACCGACATTATTGAGGCAGTACAAGGGGCTCGAATATTTACAAAATTGGATCTTCGAAATGCGTATCATTTGCTTCGCATCACCGAGGGGGACGAATGGAAGACGGCTTTTCGAACTCCATTCGGTTTGTTTGAGTACAGAGTAATGCCGTTCGGCCTAGTGAATGCACCGGCTATATTCCAAAGGTTCATGGACAGGCTATTCTCTGATCTGCTGTCAGTCTCAGTCATCATCTACCTCGATGACATTCTGGTTTTCTCCCCTACCCAGGAGGAACACGTTCAACATGTCACACAAGTACTGTCTCGCCTTCAGAAAAATCAGTTGCTAGTCAAGAGCGGGAAGTGTAAATTTGCAGTATCCTCAGTTCACTATCTCGGATTCATTCTTTCAGAGGAAGGGGTGGCCATGGACCAAACCAAGGTGGATGCTATTCTGGATTGGCCAGCTCCTACTTCAGTCCGAGAAGTCCAGAGATTCCTAGGACTAGCCAACTACTACCGCAGATTCATTTCAGACTTTTCAGAGGTAGTATACCCGATTACGCGCTTACTCAAGAAGGAGGCTATTCCTTTTTTTTGGTCTGAGGAAGCAGAGAAAAGCTTCAACTTTCTCAAAAGATTGTTCTGTACTGCTCCCATTCTCCAGCATCCGGATCAATCAAAACCTTTTGTTCTGGAAACGGACGCGTCTGCGGTAGCTGTAGGAGCGGTGCTTCTCCAGTTTATCCAAGGAGCGGAACACCCCGTAGCCTACATGTCAAAGACCCTTTCTCCCAGCCAGCTCAACTATTCGGTACTGGAGAAAGAACTTCTGGCCATGAAACTAGCCTGCGAAGAGTGGCGCCATCTCCTGCTAGGAGCCAGACATCCTTTTCTGATTAGGACCGATCACAAGAACCTCAAGGTATTACAAGAATTGGAATGTTCAAATTCCAGACAGGCCAGGTGGGCACATCACTTCGCACAGTTTGAATTCCAAGTCTCGTATATCCCGGGATCCCAGAACAGTCTGGCGGATGCC
This sequence comes from Ambystoma mexicanum, assembly GCF_040938575.1. Classification (NCBI taxonomy): domain Eukaryota; kingdom Metazoa; phylum Chordata; class Amphibia; order Caudata; family Ambystomatidae; genus Ambystoma; species Ambystoma mexicanum. The sequence continues at coordinate 1,305,807,078 of NC_090933.1, forward strand.
TTATCCCGCAAAGACTCTACCAAGGAACACTTGGAAGTAAAGAGGGAATCCATGTTCAAACGCAACCAAATTCTGGCCTTGGTTGGTTCTTTCCTCAAAGAAGTGAAGACTGCCCTCACTCAGGAAAGACTTCAAATACCCCTACGTAACACCTCTCCTTTTCAACAAAGAGGTGACTGGTTATTCTACAAACAGAAATTTTACATCCCCACGGGTCCTCTTCGTTCGAGAATTCTAAAGTGGAGTCACGACTCTCGCTCGGCCGGCCATAGAGGACCTGAGAGTACTTTGGAACTTCTCTCTAGAACATTTCTTTGGCCAAATGCTAGAAAGGAGACATACGAGTATGTCAACACTTGTCCAATTTGTGCCAGAGCCAAGTACCGCCTAGGAAAACCATTGGGTCTGCTCACTCAGGTCAAACTTCCAACGCGCCCTTGGGGTCTTATATCGACCGATTTCATAGTTGATTTGCCTGTTTCGGAATCCTGTACCTGCATCATGGTCACAGTAGACGCTTTTTCAAAGTTGGCTCATTTTTCTCCCCTTCCTGGTCTGCCCACTGCTGCTAAGATGGCGGAGGTTTTCTCTCGAGATATATTCAAGCTACATGGTCTTCCCGATAAGATAATCTCGGATCGGGGAAGTCAGTATATCTCAAAGTTTTGGACCGCCTTCTGCCACCGTTTGGGCATTGAAAGAGCTCTGTCTTCAGGTTTTCACCCAGAGACCAATGGTCAGACGGAACGCCTTAATGCAACACTGGAACAATACTTAAGGTGTTATATTTCTCAACATCAGGACAACTGGGTATCGCTGCTTCCCACAGCGGAATTCTCATACAACAATACTAGACATTCCTCGACAGAACTCTCTCCTTTCTACTGCACTTACGGGGTTCACCCTCGTGCAGTATTTCCGGAGGTTCCCAGTTATACTAACTCCCCTACAGTGGAAGAGGTATTAGGAAATATCAAGGAGGCCCAAACCTCTGCTATGCAGAGTTTAGAGATTAGCAGAAGACGGACGAAATCCAGTGCCGATCAACATCGGAAAGAATGTCCTGTTTGGAAGCCAGGGGATCAGGTGTGGTTATCCACCAAGTTTCTACCTAGATGGACAAGGCCTTCTAAACTGTCTCCTCGTTTTCTGGGACCTTTCACTATTCTCTCTAAAGTGAATCCTGTAGCTTTCCGCCTTCGGCTTCCTTCCTCTCTTCACCGCATTCACCCGGTCTTTCATTCCTCTCTTCTCAAACCTTACCATCCCGATCTTCACCAGAGAACTATCCCCAGATCTATACTAGCAAAGTCCTCGGAGCCTGAGGAATATGAGGTATCTAAGATCCGTGATTCCAGGTATTATCGTGGACGTCTTGAGTACCTTCTGTCCTGGAAGGGATACCCGGAGTCGGAGGACTCATGGGAACCGGCTTCTCAGGTTCATGCACCAAGGTTATTGGCTACTTTTCACCGCCGCTATCCGGGGAAGCCTGGGGCGGTTAGGTGGGGAGGGGGTCATACTGTCATCCGCAACCGCTACCGCGGATGGCGGCTCCTTCCACGTTGGAGGCTCTCCGGCAGGTAGAGCCATTTAGTCCTTTCTTTGTATCTAGTACCTACCACCACCAATCACAGCACTGCCGGCAGTTTATCTGTCATCCAAGCCCGACAGTCGCTGCGTTTCAACCGTTGCTGGCGCTCTCTCCAGCGGCTCGTGTTTTTGCGCTCTCCAGCGTTGCCCTCTGCTAGCCTCGACTTGCAGCGGGTCTCCTTTGCTTGCTCACTCCTCATTTTTGGTATAGGAGTTCTTTTCCTCTTACCTATTTCGCTGTTTGATTACAGCGGCAGTTTTTTGCTTTTTGCAGCATTTTGTACTTGCCGATCCTTCGGCTCTTCTTCGTTTTTTCTCTTTCTAGACTCGCCGCTCCGGCGGCGGGCGTGCTATTTTTATCCTTTCGCTTTGCCGCTCTTTTCTCTCGCGGCTCTCCAGTTTTCCTTTTTTCTCTGTCCATCAGTTTTCTTTTCTCTTTCTCTCACCGCTCCCAACTTATCCGTGGCCTGGTTCCTTCCACCATTCTTTGGAGCATTGGATATCCCTCCTGAGTTCTAACCAGTGGATCACGCATCAGCTTCCAGTTCGATTCGTCCCACTCCTCTTTACCAGAACTTCCTAAGGGTTTTTTCCCACTTGTGGGTTTTTCCCTTTCTTGTCCGGCCTGTTCCCGGTCAAGGGGTCCCAGGACGGCTGTCCAGTCGGCGGTCACTGTGGCTTCTCACCGAGACAGGCAAGTGCTACCTAAAAAACAACGGGATTACCTGAGCCGGCGAAACCTACAGAACACCGGTGACTCTGAGGACTCAGGTGAGGAGAGTGTGGAGGGAAGAAAAGAGAAAGGGGAGACACAGCTTTCACAGCCACGTAAATCACAGAAGTAGGCAAGGAAGCATTGAACATTAAACCGGAATTGACTACTAGTCAGAAGAATGAGTTGGCGAACTTGGTGGAAGAGTATGCAGAGATATTTTCGTCACTTCCCGGAAGAACAACATTAACCTGTCATCGGATCCAAACCGACCCGGGAATCAAGGTGCGACTTCGCCCATACAGAATTCCCGAAGCAAGAGTCCAAGCTGTTAACCAAGAAGTACAGGAAATGCTCAAATTGGGGGTAATTGAGCCGTCTTATAGTGAGTGGTGCTCTCCCCTAGTCCTCGTACCCAAAGCAGATGGGTCATCAAGGTTCTGCATGGATTTTCGAAAGCTGAACGAAATATCAAAGTTCGACGCATATCCCATGCCACGTATTGAGGAACTTCTGGAGAGATTGGGGAAAGCAGTATACCTAACAACGATAGATTTAACCAAAGGATACTGGCAGATCCCTTTGAATCCAGCAGATAAAGAAAAAACGGCTTTTGCTTCTCCCACCGGCCTATATCAATTTACTGTGCTACCATTTGGCATTCATGGGGCTCCGGCAACGTTCCAAAGACTGATGAACTTTCTAATAAAGGGACATGAAGGTTATGTGGGAGCATACTTAGACGACATTATTGTCTACAGCCAGAGTTGGACAGAACATTTAAGTCATTTGAGGGCCATACTACGCACACTACTAAATGCAGGATTACACATTAATCCGAAGAAATCTCACCTTGCCAATTTACATACTAAATATCTGGGGTACCAAGTGGGTCAAGGACTGATTAAGCCCCAGAAGGAAAAACTAGAAGCCATCCAGCGTTTGCAATTTCCAGTAAATGCTAGGCAAGTGAGGGCGTTTCTGGGATTTGTGGGTTATTACCGACGATTTATCCCACATTTTTGAACGATTGCGGCTCCATTAACTGATCTGTTGAAGTCAACGGCTCCACGTCAAAGGGAGTGGAGAAATGTGAAAACTGAGAGGGCTTTTGAAGGTCTAAAGAATGCCCTCTCGAACGAAGCGGTATTAAAATGTCCTGATTTCCAGATGCCATTCTTCCTGCATACGGATGCCTCAGGTTATGGTCTGGGGGCCGTCCTTTTTCAGAACGATGCAGATAAAGAAAGACCAGTTCTGTTTATAAGTCGTAAACTATTACCCAACGAGATGGGATATGCCACCATCGAGAAGGAGTGTCTGGCTGTAAAGTGGGAAATAGAAGCCCTAAAATACTATTTGCTAGGAAGGTCATTCACTTTGGTGACGGATCATGCTCCCCTAGTGTGGCTATCTAGAAACAAGGATACGAATCCAAGAGTGTAAGGTGGTTTTTATCACTTCAGCCATATTCATTTAAAACTGTACATCGACCTGGTTGGGGAATGGCACAAGCAGATTTCCTTTCTAGGATACATGCTCTTCCCGAACGTAAGAGCCCGGAAGAGAGGGTCTGTAATGAAGTGAAGGATCTGAGCATTGGGAGCTCTGGAGTGGCCCAGCATCACAGCAAGCAGAGGACAATAGGATGATGTCACCAGGGTCACCAGGGAGTGAATGAGTTGATTGACAGTGATTCGGGGCCAATAGGTTGAGGGGAAGAAAGAAAGGTGTCTTTCTCTAATTCTGGCGTTGATGTGGGTTTTTTTTTTTTAACAGGGACCGAATGCAGAGGAAGAGGAACCGTCATATGAATGGGCGTACTGAAAGGCCCGGAGTAAATCCCGTTGAAAAGGAGTTGATCTGGCACCTGTTGTGCCGTTATTGATGAGGAGGAAACCCGTAGTCCGAAATCCGCAAGTTGAGAAGACACGGGTTGTGTCCTGTTAAAGAAGTGTGAACGAGTGAGACGAAACGCCTTCCCGTGTAAAGGTGAAGAGGGAGACTCGCAGCTCGTCTCGGCCCCCTCTGTTGTGTGGGAGGAGTTCGGAGGCGAAATCCCGATGACGAGCGGTTGGCCGGGGAAACACCAAGAAGACGCGACACGACGCGTAAGAAAACAGATGATGTGCTGCTGGTCGAGAGAGTGAATGACAGAGGAGCCGGAGAGACGTCCCACGGAGTTGCAGCGGCTGTGTGAGAGGAGAGGTGTAATCCGGAAGGGAATGACAGCAGCTACCGAGGATCTCGTACGAAGGAAAGTGCAGCGGAATGACAGACGGTGAGCCGCTCAGCGTATGGGGAGAGGCCCTGTAACGAAATTCCTTAGACTACCCGTTCCCGAACACAGTGGCCAAAAGGGGTAACTGCAGCCATACTAAAGTATAAACTGGGGACAGCTGGGGAACTAGGATCCCGTGTGAGACGTCCAGCATACCCTGCAAAGTACTGTAAGGGAAAACATCTTCTTCCGCATCTCTGCAAAGACACTCAATATTAAGAAGGGGGAAATGAGCAGAGATAAGTGGTGAATGAGCAAAGAACTTATCTGAGCGCAGAGACTGTAAAGATCGTTGGTTAGCACCAAGAGGAGAAAGATTGGGAAAAGAGGACAGATCTCCTTCCTAAAAGAGAATCCTTAAGCTAGAGTACCTAAGAAAAACCCTTCAACAGGATAACTCACCACCTACCACCGATTCCTACGCAGAAACCTTACTTCTGATGAGACTTGTATTCACTTCATGTTAGGAGTTGTTTGAATAAAAAAAAACAGTTAAATTAACCAAACGGCCTCATGAGCGTTTATCCCTCCCGCTAAGTTGTGACAGGGAGGATAGGTCCAAGAGACCCCCCTCCCCTGCAGCCCCCCCCTTGTGGAGTCCATGGCTCGTCAGGGACCCCCCTGCCACCAGGGCCCAGGTGGCGGGTGGACCACTGGCTGACACATTGACCAAACGTGCTGTATTAAGCTAGGCCCTGGAAACCATTTTGTGAAACCAGAATGACATGAGCCCCTGTGTGTCGCAGCACGGCCCCCACCCTCGGAGAGTTCTCACTTGCCCCTGTGGCCGCAGCTCCCTGGCAGATCCGCTGAGAGCCCGTTCCCACGAACAGACGGACATGAGCTAGTGCTAGAAGCAAACACTGTAACATTCACCTTCCGCAGTGTATCACTGTCCACAGTATGACCCGGCCAGCAGAGCCGGGGTGGAAAAGAACTGTAAAATGGTCCCCCGACAAAAGTAGAGACCCTAAATACCAATATGCAAACTGCCTGTGATGAAACTCTTTTCTCCATGACCTTTTGATAAAATTTGTAAACTCCATGAAGATGGCAGAATGTGTGTTCATGTGGCATCCTGGTTGAAATACCCATATCCCCTTAGCTATGTGCAAATGGTAGAAGTGTCCCGGGTTCTATGTTATATGTTTCTCCGAGAAGAATGTACTCCAAGGCCCTATGCCATAACTGAACTAATGCTGCTAGAGTGCAACGGAACACAAGTGCAACAGCATTGGGATCTCGTGTAAATTGTGTAGGAAAGTGCATAGAGTATATTTGAATGTTCAAGCTCACCATGTGTCATTGCCGTCAGTCTTATTGGCCAGTTGTTCCTGTGCGCTCCACCAACCTTAATACTACCTCGCTTATCGTGTATGCATAAAATGTAATAAAATGTTGTGGTTGTTAAATACTTAACATATAGTTATCAATAGCAACATTGGTACAGGTAGCGCATTTGAAATGGCCATGTAAAGGCACTAACAACGTAGAAATGTAAGCTTTTAAAAAACTCAATGAGTTTTGTACATTAGAAATGAATGTTTAGGCCTTTTTTATATAATCTGCAACACACAAGGAGAATACCATTGTGGGCATATCCAAGGCCATTTCCCCTCCCTCCCCATTGAAGCCTGCCAGACGAAAGGCAAAGGCCCGGGCTGCTCTGCCTCACCTCCCCCAATTCGGCTGGAGCCGCTTCAAGCATTCACGTTCCCCCGCAGCTCACATGGCCACGGCCTGCCACCTGAATTATTTACAACCCAGCAGTAAACCCCGGCCATAAACGCAGGCCAGAGGTGCCCTGTCTTAGACTGCCCGACCCACCAGTTCACCCCAGGTTAATGGCCCCTGTAAAATTAGGACACCCAATATTATAGCAACACTGTAGAAACACATTCAGAATGACTTCTAACGAGACATGAAAACTTGGACAGCTCACCCCTTGCGCTGAGACCCAACCTCGTGACCTATGATACCCGGCCAACAGGATGATGGTAACCATGTATTGATGTATTACCAAAGGACCCCACTCTACGTGTATTCCTCCTGTGTTGCATTAACCTGTAGAATAACCTATTGTAGGATTTACAGGGAAAGATAATATTGCGGTATTGAATGAATGGGGTGTGCGTGGCCCTTAGGGCAGAAAGCCAAGGAAGACGTTCATCAATGACACTGGCCACGCCTGGCACCGCAGCACCGCCCGGATGAGCCCAGCTGACCTGCCCGCCCCGCATTGGCACCCAGTCACGTCCACCAACCACGGCATAACACATCACAGCTGCACCTATAGTTAGTCGTCGCCACCCAATCCCCACGAACATGTGCCCCCTATAGTGTGTAGGTTCTTATGACGCGTTATGTAAATATATACGCCTGTCTTTGCTAGTGTCAGACAGAGCGCTCTCGGAGCTTGCAGAGTCCTTTGCATGTCCTATTTTTGACTTATATAAACTCCCATTAAGCTCACCCGCACTTTGTCGTAGCCTTATTCCCATCTTGGGAGAGTCCATTACTGCCTCTCATTGTGGGGAGGGTCGTGCTATCTGGGGACGCTCGCCTTCAGCGGTTTCCAGCTCATCTTCCAGACCAACTGACTCCTGCCTGCTGTGTCGTTCTTTCCAGGGTGATGCCGGTTCTGCGTAGGACAGTGCCCCTGCTGGGCAACGCTGTCCTCGATACTCCCCACATTTAACAGAGCCCCTGCTGGGAAACTCTGCAGCGGGGCACTGGTGCCCCCTGCCGGGCAACTCCGGCCGTGGTAACCTGGGTGCGCCCAGGCCGTGGTCCAGTCGTGTGACCACAGCTATGGTGTACATCCGTGTGACTTGATGTCGGCTGGGTGCCCCCAGCAAGTCCTTGGGCTGGCCTGTGAGCCTGCGATCCATCCTGTAACTGGTCAGGCCAACGTGTGTGTTGGGTGCCCTCAGTGAGGGTCAGACTGGCCTGCGTGTCCGCAGGTCAAGTCATAACAGTGAGGTAAATCGAATGATTGATAAACAGTTTCAAGCCATCAATAAAGGCACGGTAATGGGTAGGACACATATAGTTTTAAATACTGAAACCATGAACATTGTTTTTGCTGTATGGAAATAATTGGTCCTGAAGAAGAGACATAGCTAAAGAACATCAGAACTGTTTGTTTTTCTCGAAACTAGCCTCAGAGGGGGATCTGGGGCAGAGCACAGCTGTCCATATATAGAAGACTATAGTCTCAGCTAGTTGACCATCTCTCTTTACTAACAACAATGATGATTGCCCTACTGATTCAATGGAATAAAGTGTTTTCACTTGTTTGGATTTTAGTAATTTATTTGCTCTTAGACATACAATTTGTAAATGAATGCACTATTATGTTATGCAAATGGTTCATTTGTATTTTTGATTTGTCTGTATCCTTTGTATGTGTCTTTGTATTCATCAAACAAATGCGGTTGGCTGTAATTAGACACGACATTTTGACTAAAGGGAATCTTTTACTGTATAAAATATATTTCGATGAGCACCCAGAATTCATAGACCCCCAAGCACATACCCCTGACCCTGTTCTGCAAGAGGATGCGCAACATAAAGCAAGAGTGTCATTTAAGAACTTGTTCATTTTTTGTGAGTTTAGCAGCTGCTTTCAATATCACCCATACAGGTATAGGAATGCTTGTATTTGGCGTTCGTATTTAATCCTCAGCAGCGATGGGGAAAGAGGTCACGCTTCCAATCAAAAGAGCGGAAAGCAGCGATTGGCTCATGCACACGCAGGCGCACTGGCATCGTACAAGCGCCCGCTCTCACTCACCTCCTTTTGGAATCCTCGCGGGCCGCGATGCGCATGCGCCGGGCCTTGAGCCGTTCTTGCTGGTCCTCGGAATCAGTGGATGGAACAGCGTCCGCGTCCTCGTGCTGGTGCCAGGGCTTTGCGTTGCTCATGGCTGACGCCTGATCTGGAGACTATGCACCTCGCAACTCCGGTGTTCTGGAAGCTGGCAACTGACAGGCTCCACTGCTGCGCTAATGCTGGCTGCGGAGTGTGCACTGTGCGGCGTTCGGTTGCTAGGCAACTGACGAGATGCAGAAAACCTGTTTCTTAAGCACGTCACGTGGGAAAGGAGGAGCGTCGTAACAGAAAAGAGACGAAGGACTAGCGGGAAGTGAACACGCTCTGCATGGGGAGCTGAAGCTCTTTTTTTTTTGTTTGTGTGCGTTCAGAGTTTTATTGACTTTTTATTTAACAGAGGTAATAGTATAATCATTACACATCTAGTGCCAAAGCCCTCACAGAGGGAAATAGAAGGTCACAATTTAAATGACAAACATAAGAGCCAAGGCTACAGGCATGCAGGAGGAGCCACAGCTGTGCCCACACATGCCAACGTTCAGAAGCACCTGGGAGGGAGATTTACACAGGGGAAATCGGAAGACTTACATTTCCCCATAGAAATGTATTAGGGCTGAATTGGGAGCTATGCATGCATCTAACATGGAGGCCTCACGGCACCACATTGTTGTGAACAGAAGATAAGAACGGCAATCCCAGACTTGCCCAGGTTTGGATGATGGCAACGTGGATAGGAGGATTTTGTAGTCTTTCTGGTAAGGTTATACATAGTGATTGAGCGTCAAAGGTTGCTAAAAGCTTCTGCAAAGATTGCCTCTGTTCATTGTGTCACAATCATGACCTTGTAAGGAGGGAGGGGCAGACACACACCCCAGAAGTGCAGAGAGGGAGTTGGGGGTGACTCAGTCCCCGTTACCCCCTCACTTGCCATGCATGCTACCAATGCTACTACTCACTATCGCAAGATTATTCCCAATTCTGTCTCTAGCCAGTGTTCTTTCTTTGCTGTTTTAGGACAACTGCCAGAAGGCACCTCACAGCAACCAAGAAAACCTGCATGATGACAGAATCAAGAACAGACAGGAAATGGAATCGAATCTCCTTAACAAACAGGAATGAGACACCCAACAATTGCCCTGCCAACCCCAGACGTAGCCTAGGCAAATGGTGGGGCACCAGAAAATGAACTGGGATTGAGAAGAGATTGCTGGGGAGCACGAGAGACACCAAAATCCTCCACAAACTGAATTTGACACCAAAATCACCAGCACAGGAGGAAAATCATAAGAATTTTTATTAGGCTTGTTAATTATCAGGGAATTTATTGGGCCGGCTGGGCCCAAAATGGCCGAGAACTGTATGTGCTACTGTCTACTGCCCCCATCTGAGTTCCTCTCTGGGGTTATGAGCCCTTGGTGCATCCCAGAAGGGCAGACATTCAGCGGTGAACCCTGCAGTGTCCATGTGACAACGTGATGTATCCTGCCTCCTGCAGGATCTACCCTGGGCCAGTAACAACAAGGAGCAGGAACCAGGCTGACCCAGGTATGTATAAAAGGAACACGCTTTATTGTCTTAGTTACAGGTATAGAATAGAAGGTAGGAGAGATGAGATCATTAGCTTCTACCCTGGTTCCCTGCCCAGCTCCAAGTCCCCAACCGTCTCCCTTGGAATCCCCAGGTGCCCCAACACTCCAGGCTCCCCTAGCATTCCAACACAGCTCTCACACTGACTCAGACCTCATTCATACTTATGCAAGATACAACACAACGGTCGTCATGTTGATGTTGAATTAGAACCCTGGCTTCATAATCCTCATCTTGCAGTGGGAGGAGAGGAGAAATCCTGAGGCCTGCAGTGGTAGGACAGATTATAGTGTGACTCCTGCATGGCGAGTCCCAAGAAACAGACCTGAGATTGGCAGGGAACCAGAACTGCTGCCAACTATACATTTCTGGGTTCTGGTGCATCGGAGGGGTGAGAACTGCTGCTGGAGTACTGTTTCTCCCTGCTACTGGGCGGATGCTCCAAACTTACACTGGTGCAGGTTTGGGCTTGCTGTGGTTCGACAGCTCTGACTGAGATTATTACTGGTATCATACTTTTGAATAATATGGCGGAGAAGCATTGGAAGAGCAAAACGGAAGTGTCCATCAGATGGGAAGTGTCAGCTGGACCTAGTTCCTCCGATGAGAAATAAATTACTGTTGGTGAGATGGCCCTGCTTTGATCCCTCGGTACCTTTGTAGAGAAGCCCCTCAACTCGGTGACACCCGAAAAAATACAACCTACTTGGAAAAAGGCCCAGCACACCTCTTGCAAGGAGAACAAGGTATTATTTCCACAAAATAACGATGCACCAGCAAAGAGCTCTGCTGCCGCATAACGTTCTGCCAAAATCAGCACAAGCAGCACATTAAAAAGTCACCCAGCGTCATCAGTGACGTAAGTCACATAAGTTACAAATCCAAATGGCTGGTTGGTGTGACCCTATACATAAGCTACCTGCTCTATAAGGGATGGGAGGCAATTGGTCCCAGCCCCTTCTGTCCATCTTCGTCCACGTGGGCTCCTTGCACACCATCGGTCGCGAAGCTACAGATAATTGCTAATTAGAAATAAAAACAATACATTATTTCTACGCTAGTGTGCACCTAGTACGGCAGACAAGGGCTAAGAGGATACTTGGAGGTCACTGTAACTCACAAATGCCACCTCGATTCCAAACACGGTGGCACCCTTCCAAAGCTCCCCCCGCCCTCGTTTTAGGTTTGTTGTTTTACCCCTCCCGGCACCTCGCAGCACAGATCACGTTACCTACTGGTGAAGGCAGCCTGTCCCTGCTTTCTGATCTTTTCTGATCGATTGGAGGTCAAACTGTTTTATGGTCGGTGGTCTAGGATTGGCTGGTCCCTTGGAATGCTGGTGGTCTTAGGATGGGGGCATTTGGGTGCTATTTCTTAGAGCGGGAACTGGGGAAGGTCAGAGGCTTGTGCCCTCCTTATGGGATTGCTTTTCGCAGGAAGCTCTCAGCCCCCTCGTGGCCTTGCAGGGCGCATTCCTCCTGGGATACGAATGCTGGCAACATGAGACAATGAAATCCTTTCTCACCAGTGCCCATGATGCAACCTTTTCCCACATACATACCCTTACTTCCACGTTCATGGCCTGGGCATGGCTGCAGCGCAGAGTTAGGCCTTGTTTTAAAAATGGTAGGTATTTTCTAAGATGCCGTTTGAGTCCCAGTGTATTCTATACCCAAAGCATGCACTAACGTCCCAAATTGTGGTCCCTATCGACACCCCCCTACCACATGCACCCTTTTTGAGCCCCTACAACACACTTCCAGGCCTCTGCCGCATCCAAAACCGCTTGGGGTTCTGGAACGATCATCCCCCCTTCCCGACGCCTTACACTCCATTCTGAACATGAGAGCTGATACCCTAGAGATGGTTTTGAAAACGATGGAGGAGGAACTGAAGAGATGTTTGTGAGATTAACAAGCACTGAATGGGCTGTATGCGATCCAGTAAATAGGGCTTTTACTCTGGAACACATACATGAAGGTTCAGCCTGAATACATGAAAATGTGATCTTTTATAATGCACTTAATTTCAGAGACAGTGGGGGAACCGGGATACAAACCTGTGTTGTTCTGCATTAATTTGCTTCCAAGACAAACGTGTTGCCCCTGAGCTTCTCTTCACGGCCCTAGCTATCATGAGTGTTCCGAAATTAAAAGCTAGGATGGAGGCATTGGGTAATTTAAGGTAAGGGTCTCAATGGCAAGTTCTAAGTGTTACTCCAGAAGTGCGTTCTCATGAACTCCAACTCAAATAGGAAGAGTTGCTGTCCGCTTTGCATGGCCTGCAGCAGGACACTAGTTCACCTAACATAATAGAGAGCCTATAGAAGACTGCCTGCAAAGGAACTACTGGAGCAGGTACTGATATTTCTGAGGCATAGCCTATCATTGGTGGCTATAAAGAAAAAGGAGGTAGCTGTTGAGGGCCATCAATTGTTATTCCCTGACCTATGGCCAGAAACTTTATCCTGAAAGAGAGGCTTATTCAGATTAAGAGGGAACTGACCCGTAAGAGGATTCTAGCAACCTTGGGTTGTCCAGTTGAACTGAGAGTTGACTGGAAGGGTAAACGGTATACCTTTACTGAGGAGAGTGTGGGCAAAGCCTTCCTGGATGGAGTCTAACTACATAATGCTTGTTTTTGGGGCCTTTTGTGGGTCTGGGTTACACCCTTCTATGGGGATGTTTTTATAACAATCATTTGATTTTGTGGAGCTTGTGATTGGGGGTGTGAGCTGGTAACTTACCGAGATGGTTTATGCAACCTGGGTTTTTCTTGTAGGAATTCCTAATGAAGTATTATGGGTTGTCCATTACCTTTCCCTCTCTTAACCCGTTTGGACTGCTCAGTGTTTCTGTATATATTTTTTTGGTGGTGCGTGATTTTCAGTTACAGGGAGGAACGCGTGGGCCTGTATGACTACCTTGGAATATTACCAGTGATATTTCTATCTAAGCTTACTGGGATTTATCATGTGCTTTATATTTTCCTCCCTGTCACTTGCGCTTATGCCTAGTAAGAAAAGTAATGGGGTGTAAGGGGGGGGGCATATGCTTTACGAATGATCACAGCACTATATATCTGACTAATCTAGGGTCCCCTGGTCTATTAGTTAGGGAACAACTGTGTAACCTGCATGATGATTAGTGTATAAAAAACAACTGTGCATGAGGAAGATTGACACTATATGTATATATATCTTCTCCAGCCGAGGCATTGCCACTTGTTGCATCTGCAGTGTGAAGCTTTGAGGCATGTGGCCCTTACCTTTTGCTGCGTATTGCAATTGTGCTCCAATGTTGTCTCTCCTGAACATGGGAAGATGCCAAGAAACCCAGTTTTATCTGGTTTGGGGTCTTATCTGCTGTGCTTGGACCGAGACTGGGAGAGAAAGTGAAACCAGCCTGGTTGTCAACCCAGTCCTCACACGATGATCCCTCCCTTCCTCCCTCCGGTTGTGAAATGGTACGGAAACCTGGTCTGGAAGGTTCTTCCCATATCTTCAATGAGAAGGACTAAGCTTGTATGTGTAGGGGTTTGATTGCACCTGCAACTCTGAAATGTGATTGCACCTGCAGTTCTGAAATGCAAAACACAAGCATTTCACATTCCCTCCCTATATTCCCCCTTCTAAGCACACTTGCCAGTATTTCACACACACTCACAATGCAGTACCGCTTGCACTCACTAAGTAACCTCACCTGCTTCAGAAACCACCTCCACAATCCATTCCACCGCCCTTCCTGCTGCTGGTCTCTTAGTCTGCCACCTCCTCCTCTGACCTCACCCGAACAATCCACAACTTTCTGGGGTTTCTTTGAACCGCTCCCTATCATCTGGTTGGTCAGCTGTCCTTCACCAATCTGGCCCTGTCTTCGGCGCCTGGTAATGTTCTAAATATTAGAAGCTACAAATAGTGGGCTAAATCCCACCCCTTTTCTCCATGTTGGTCGCCATGAGGTAGCTATGGTGGCCTGCTTTCTAAAGTGTCCAGGTTCATGGTAGGGGGCCTTGGCGTGACTTCCCCTACAGCGAGTAAAATATTGTTATACGTTTGCTGTTCTGATAAAAGTCCCTGGTCGTCTAGGTTGTTGGCAGCGGTTTCGTTGCTCAGCCGGCCAGCGTTGAGAAGCAGAACTGGGGAAAACCATGTAAGATCTCTGTTCCCTAACTCACTGCTGTTCTCTCCCCGCATGATCTCAGAGGCTCTGCTTGTGGTGTTCCGGTAGTGTGAATAGTAGTGATGCAGGAGGTCTCTGTCAGGGGCGTGAGGGCAGAGACGTGGCCACAAAGACAAGGGGAGAAAAGTACAGAAGAGTGTAAGGAATCCTACAGACAAGAAAAGATAGGAAAGTACTACAGACAGGCAAAAAAAGAGTGAACAGAAAGGGGCAGGGAGTACAAGTAAGACCCATACTTTCGGTTCCCACTTGAGGTGTACACAGAATGGGGGAAAAGTTCCCCACATGGTCTGGTGAAACTCTAGCCTTCTGAGCTGTTACCCACTCTGAATGCTCATAGAAAGGAGCAGGAGGGGTGGGTGTCTGTGTCTCGACCCTAAGGCACACACAAGGCAACAGTACTCACAAGACTGTACCGATCCTGCAGGACTTGAACAATGACTGCCTCCTGATGCAGGAACCAGCACACTGTTAACAATATGGCATAAGGTACAATACTGAAACGCGACAACGGAGAGGGGCAGGCACTGCCAGCTGGGAAACTCAGCAGCCAAACTCTAAACAAAGGAATTGCACAAGTGACGACAACAACAGTAACAGAAATATCCAGGGAAGAAAAGGTAGTCAAAGAAAGCAAGGTTCAGGACGGAGACAAGGAATGAAAGAGGAAAAGCAAGAAGAAAGGAATCTAAGTGCAATGGTACAGGAGACTGCAGCTGCAGACTAGAAACTAAGGACCGGAATCAAGGAACAGCGGACTGAACTATAGACCAGGAACAATAAAACTCAGGACTGAAACTTTGGTCTAGAAAACAGGGACTGAACTGCAGACTGGTAACAAGGAATTCAAGGATCTGTAAATCTTGACTGGAATAACATAGGCAGGACTGCAGACGGATAACAAGGAAACTCAGGACTGAAAACTTGGAAGCCCAAGCCAGGTAACACAGACTAGAACAAGGAACTGCAGTCAAGGAACAAGATAATAGGTGGTAGAGAGCAGGGGGCTGCAGACAGAGAACAGAAGACTGCAACCAGAGGAGCAGGGCTGCAGTGCAGGAATCACCGGTGCAGGGCAGACGGCAGGAGAGAATAGGCATTGTAGCAGGGATGCAAGCCAGGGAGCACAGGGCACTGGAACAGGAGCAGGCTCTGGCAGCAACAGGAAACAGCATAAATACAAGGATCAAAACACAATGGGCTGGGAGTGAACTCAATGCAAGAGCCCTGTGCTCCTGTCGGCAGAACTGCTGCAAGGTGCATTATAGGATATGTAGTTTGTGGAATTAAATTAAGTAACAAAGTCTTGCAAACGGAAATTAAAGACAAACATCTGAATAGGCATTGTCCAGGGAGGATTATGGTGATGATTGAGTCACAAATATTCCACAATGGGTGCCAATTGGTGCTACAATTGCACAGTCTCGACAGTCTCTCAGTACTGCCATTGCCTCACTGATGGTCCTAGGTCCTGTCCCATTCCAACGTGTGATGGCACATAGGAATGGGACAGGAATTGGGGCCCTCGCAACTGTCACTTTCACCCTTTGGGGTAGGACTGTCTCTGGATTCCCCCCGGAAGGCCTCCCACCCCAGGCTGAGAGGGGTTTCCATCCCCTTTTGACAAGGTCAGACTGCTGACCTTGTCAAGACGGGCACAGCAGCGATGCATGTGTGTGCGATACTTTTTGGCATGGAGCATTCTGAGAGTCGGATCTGATTAGCAGCCCCTACTTCCAGAGACAGAATTACCAGCATAGTTTTATCATTAAAAATAAAAAAGCTAATGCTGTTCCATCCTCACAGATGGCATTCTGTCACAGACACACCATGCGGGAGGGAGGAAGGAGCATCCTCACGTTCTTCTCGGCTGTTGGTACGGGCTGGTCCCGGGATACACTTTCCACTGTCTTGCTCTCCTGTGCTCTGGGCTTCCTGCAGCCTGCGGCCCACACTCCACACTCCTGCTCTTTATTCAGCATAGAGCCTCCAACATCATCTTGGCGCCCAAGGTGCATTGTGTAACATATCGGCTCGATGGAAACCTCATTAACCAATGGAGGAGGAAATCAAAGCATTTTTCAATATCAATGAATAATTGAAACAAACTAATGTGTGCGGAATACACCGGCACAAAGATGGTACATAGGTTATATCCAGTTGTTTTTTGGAATTAAATTACTAGGACTATTATTCAAATGGTATATGTGTGTGTGTGTTATTACTTTCAGAGGTAATGGTGAATTAAGGACTACTAGGGTGCTAAAGGGGAAGCCTGCTTGTGCTTCTTTCCCGCTTCATGTAAAACATAGTACAGCATAGCAAATCATACACTACCGCATTGTAGTCCAGAGAGTGCGTGTTGGATCAGCAAATCAAGGCTAAAGGAATATTTTGTAGCCAGGGCCTGTTTGCTTCTAGGCACACCGAGAGATAGGGCCACAATACGTTATCAGGTAATAAAATCGCAGCAAAAATGTCGCTGGTAAAATAAATTGCAGCAAAAATGCCGTTGTTTGACCTGGTAAAGGTTTACACCATTATACCATTTAAGGGGAGCGGGGAGTGCGGGGGTGTCCCCCGCTCTCCTTAAATGGTATAATGGGTCTGGGGGTTGCAGGGGTGTCTCCCGCATCCTTTACATGATTGTGGCGCAACCACAATCAAACCATGATATTTTGTATTCACTGCCATTTTTGTTGCGATTTTAAGACATGGAACTGACAATACCATGAGAAGAATGCATACACAGTGCTGAGTGACACTGGAGTACACCCAGAGCCAGCCAGATTATTTGCCCCTTTCCCTCGCAACCACATTGTGGCCGCATGTATATCCCTGGCGGTAGCCTGGCCAAGGGCACGGTTACCTTTTGGTATATGTCTACAAGGAGTGCATCCAGCCTGTATCTGCTCCCCATGCATCACACAGAGGTGGCTGTGGAAGTAGCGGAAGCATGTATTCCACACAGAACTGAATGGGGCAGGGGCCAGGGAATGTGTGCCCTAATGGAAACATCCCATGATCCTGCACAGCCTTGGGCAGTGAAGCAGTGATTATACAGGACACTTTCCCCAGTCCTGGTAGGACTGGATGAGGATCTTTAATGTATTCGATGAACCCATGGCACTTCAGAGATGTTCTTTGCCCCAAAAATCAGTGCGGTTCACAAGAGTTCAACACCCATTTCCAGCAACAGGGGTGAGTCCAGCAGACAGTGCGGGGGTGCTCTTCGTACCAATACTATGTCCTGTGAGTTTGCTCCCTTTCCTCAATGAACCTATGAGGGACCAACTCATGGTGCATCTCTATTTGTTCCTTGATGATAATTCCATAGGTAATTTCTTTGGACAGCTCAATGAAACAGAATAGATTGTGGACTGAGGAGGTGGGAGGAGAGGCTTTCTGCCCAACCAGCTTTCTAACAGGGATGTTTGCTCTATGGCTTTACTAAAGAAGGGTGGTTCCTTGGGAAGGAGAGCAAAATGTTTCAGGTGCTGCTGCAGAGACCACTGTTGGAACTCAAAGTCCTGCCTGGCGCTCTGGAGGATGTGCTCGGAGCGTATCATTTTGCCAGGCTTTGCAAAATAAAAGAAGAAATGTGGAGAAGCTGTACCCGAGCAAAAACTGGTACTGGCACAGAAGAAATAGACCTGACTGATGGGGGAGGGGCGGTTACGAAAGTCAGTTACTTGGGGAGCAGACTACAGCACTGAAATACGACATTTTCATAGCAGGTGTGCAAGTGAGTGCCATTTTTTGTTCATTCTCACATACTCCATCATTGAGAGGGACTGTATGATTCTGCATTTAAGCATTTTCTGGGCGATCTCAAACAACATGGACATAGATCTACGTGTTACTCGGGTTATAAAGTTGTAATGTTGTACTTGATACAACATCCAAAGTGAAGATTCTGCAAGTAACTGAGCCTGGGCATGCCAGAAGAGATTGTAAAATAATTTCCCAACTTCTTTCCCAAAAAGCTATATTCCCTGAAGACATTTCAACACAGAATAAGGCTTAGGGTGGGGCGATGCAGATGCGGCATAAAGTCTGGCCATTACCAGTCTTGAAGCGGGGCGAAGTTAAACAATCTTCAGGGACCTTAAGAAAGAGGGAATTCTATAAGCAGTGGAGACTTCAGAGTGGGTCTCGCAAATTGTGCTTGCGCTAAAAGAGGACGGAGACTTATGCATGTGTGTGGATCCCTGCAGCCTTAACTACGAAATATTTGTGGATGCCTAACTGCTGCCCAATATATCAGAGCACATTTTCTATCTGGGAAACCGCATTTATTCAACCTTGGTTCACTTGAATGCTTACCAGCAAATACCATGGCGCCGGGAATTAAGAAAGGAAACCACCTTTGGTACCCTGGATTGCATGTAAATATTCTGCGATGTGCCATTTGGAATGGCTTCAGCTGTTTCAGGTTTCCAAAGGTTGATACACCAATTGCCTGGGGACGTCACACGGTGGCGTGCTTCTAGGATGATATCTTGGTGTACTTGCCCATGGTGAAGGGACACGATGGGCAGAGTGCTGACAACATTACAAGCGAACGGCATGGGTCTTAAGACAGGATAATGCACATTTTCCAGGGGGGATTCTATTACCTGGGCTACACTATATCTGCCCAAGGGGTTCAATTGAAGGAGAGGTTTAGCCAGGCTATGGATATAGCCCCTAAATTTGAGAGCTGTGACCAGCTGCGCCATTTTATTGGCATCTTGGAGTATGTCTCAAATGTTTTCCTTCCAAAAATGATCCTCTATCAATAGACCCCTAAAGTCTTCTCTGCAAAAAACTGTTGAGGTTGAGTGGGGGAAAAGCCCAGCAATGCAGTTCCTGTGAATTTAAATCACAGAAAGTACCATTGTTTAGCTGTTAAATGCTTGATTTCCATTGCCGTGGACACCACTGTCTATTGTTTGGGGGCAGTTTCACCTCAAAGGAAGACTGGCCAGGAAGTGAATGTTTTGTTGTTTTTATGTTGTTGTATTCTTATGATTTCCCATACCCCCCCCTTTGTCTTGTGGCGCCTGGAAACACCTGTGTATAGGCGCCATAAAAATGTCCAATAAATAAATATGCCCTATGCCTCAGGCGTCTTGAAAGCCACAGTACAGAACTACCAGTAGACTCCAGCATGGCTTGGGTGAGTGTTTATGGGACTACCTCTTCGTCTTGAAAACTGAACACAAGCTTCTCTGAGGCTTGTTATAAAACATGGGTGACAAGATACCCCAAGACTTGTGAGACTACCTGCAAGACAACAGGAATATAGGTAGAGCTGGACAGTTCACTGCATGGACCAGGAACCCTTCCGAAAGGGCTCCTTCGGTGGGTAAGCACGGGGCGCCGAGAGTTGTCGTTCCCACTACTCCAAAGGGGCTAAGTGCCCTTGCAAGCCTTCTTGATCGATGAAGAAAACGGCGGTCCAATGGGACAGCAGAGGACTCAGGGTGCCAAACCTTACAATGCACCTCCGGAGGTTTCACAAGTCTGTTTCTTCATTGCAGGATACTTGGCTCCTTCTGTAGTTTGGAGAAAACTCAGGTGATCGACCGGGAATGGATGCAGAGGCTTCCAATCGAAGATCTGCTCTCATGCAGGCATCCCAGTCATGGACCAATCACCGCCCACGGTGGTCCCAGTCATTCAGGCACTCCAGACATCCTGGCACCAGTAGTGTGGATTGGGACCAGACAGTCCTAACCCGCTTCCTGGGCACACATTCATGACATGCATAAGCCAGCGAAAGAGATCGGTTTTCGCAGGAGGCTGCATGCCCAAATAAGGAAAACCCGGGTCACTCAACCTAGGGGAAGGCAAAGGACAAAATGGCTGTAGGACAGAACAAAAGACTTTGTGGCTCAGACATTTTTGGATCTGGCCGCAGTCTTGAATCAAACGCGGTAAACGCAATGTGATCCTGTAAAAAGAAGTAAAACACTTATAAAAAGTAACTGCTGCCACCAGTTTGTCCTAGGCACACTTGTGCAATCACCCAAAAATCCTTCGAGGGTGTCTAGGGCCATAAAACCAAAAGGACCCCAGCGCACGGTACTGGAAGGTACATTGTGCACTGTTAAAAAGTTACCAAGAAATGGCAACATAGTCGAAGACTAAGGAAACATAGTTGCCCAGTACTGACAGTCTGATGGAACTGTCAGTTCACCATAACTGTTAGGGAGAATTATATGCAGTACCTTTGGAAACACCACACACAATTAAGACTACAAGTGACAGTACAAATTCACCTTTGGTACAAGCCTGTTCTACACTGTTAAAGTGGTAGCAGTAGCGGAGCTGCCAGACCTATCTCAAGAGTACGTGAGCAGTATAAAATAGTTACACAAAGGACAGCAATTACTGTGATTCAGGCAAACACTGACTCAAGGTTTTCAAGTAAAAACATATACATGTATTTCACTCTTCAGTTGTATAATATTACACCATTATAAGCATTTTAAAAAATCATACCCTCAATAAACCACGCCACTTTCCTTAAATCTCAGACAAGTTAAGCTCACAAAATGAAGTGGGAGCAAAATGGCACTGCAGCAATTTAAAAGGGAGGGAAAGACAAAAGTTATTAGAAATTAGATCAAACCAACAGGAACTTCAGTGAGGAGATCAGATAGAAAAGGCTTACGGCCAAAGTCAATGGGTCAAAAGTCTTTTTCTCAAGATCACACAGTTCAGGGTAGTTCGCGGTAAAGTTTGTTGCACGGTTTCCGGACGAGGTTGGTTGATAGAAAAGTTTGTTTGAAAAGAAGAGAAGGACAAGCCCTCGGATTGGAGAAAGATTTCACACACTTTCCCGCGGCTGAACAAAACGAGCAACCAGGTTTGCACAGTACCTTAAAACGGTGAGGGAGCTGTAGCTCAGGCGGACGTTCCTGGTAGTTCCTGGAGGCTCACGGTTCCTGAAGCGACTGTCGGACTGATCAGAAGAAGGAATACTGGAGGGTCCTGCACTATCCAGGGAAGAAACCAGCAGCAGAGCAAAGCAACAAATGAAAGGTGCGCTCCTTAAAACCCAAGCAGGGTCTGACCTTCCTGGCTATCCGGCCCACTGTAGCTCTGTACAGCAAATTCGACTAGAGGAGGAGTCCTGGCTTGCAGTTTGGGCAAACTGGTTGGTCCCACCAGCTCAAGGGAAGAGGTTTCCCGGAGGATCTTCTCTGTCATCAGATTCTGGAGATCCGGACCTGCAGCAGGGCTTCACCGGGTGGTTCAGTTGTTGTAGGGGTCCTCTTCAGCCAGTTCCTCGTTGGATCTTTTGTTCCAGTGGCGACTCTGTCTTTCCAGTCCCAGAGACATGCTTTTTATGCAGTTTTACTCCATTCATACGGCCTGGCTGTCAATCGCACAGCGGGGTGGCTGGCCTGGTAAGGCGAGTCCCCTTAACCAATCAGACAAGAGTGCGATTTGGCTTACCAAGGGAATCCATGGCAGGGGTCCGAAGTCCCCTCCCTCACAACCTGCCTACCCAGACTTTCAGGCGCCTTAAGGAGGGCTTCTGTGCAGAAGCCCGCGAAAAGACAGCGAACAAAGGAATCATCCCCGGTTTGGCGTGCAGAGAAAAACATAAGAAAGACTTTAACAAAAAGAAATGGCAACTAAACCCAGCCGGAACCAAAATAAAATGTATTTGGTCAAACGGGTTTATGTTCGAAGCTAATATAATAGCCTAAAACAATACCATGGTTATATAATATAACCGCGGTAGAAAAGGGTAGTTACCACTGCCATCAATCAAATCTTAATGTAAAGGGAGCAAAACTGTCACGACTCGCTCCCTTCGCTCCCGTTCCCACCACTTGGGGGCATGATTTGGGGTATATTCCCTACTGGACCTTTCCTCCGAACCTTATGCTACGGTGCTGTGATGAATTGGGAGTGCTAAAGCCCTATTTTCCAAGCTACTTCCCTTCCGGATCCATTCCAGGTTTTTGGCAGCCAGCATGCTTCTTTAACCAAATGACTATGCTTCCCAGAATGCCTGGCCCACTGCTCCACCTCCACCCTTGCAGGACAAGGTTGGGTGGAGGATAGGCAACAGCTGTGGCTGCAGGTGCAGCAATCAGCACACCTGAGGCGTGTGCTCGTTAAGCAGCTTTAAAAGCCTCAGTCTTACTTCAGTCCAGCGCTGGTCATCGTTTGCAGTGTTCCTGTTGTGACTAGTCCCTTGTTCCTTGTTCCTTGCCTTTGTACCTAGTTCCTAGTTCCTGTTTTCTTGTTCCTCCGCCCTGAATTTCGGAGTCATGCGCTAATTGATTTCTGCTCCCTTGATTCCCTTTTTGTCTTCCTCTGTTTGCAGGCAGCATTTCTCAGTGCTTTCCCCTTTTAGATGCAGCCCAGTTTGTCTGTGTTCTATATTTCTTTGACTCTGTCCTTTGCTGCTGTAAACCCGTATGCCTTAGCCTTCCTCTTAGATTAGCATCCTGTCTTTCCCTTGGAGGGGTAGGGGGAAGTTTTCATTGGTTATTTCGTTTTTTCCCTGCTCCTGATCCTGATTTTCCATTGGGATCCATTCCATGTTTTCCATTGCACAACTGCATTTATTTCCCATTTGATATTTAGGTGTGGTGTGCGGTTGTAGCTAGCTCCTGTGTGAATGCTTATGTTTTCCTCACTAATTTGTAAACACTATTCCAACTTAGGTATTTAGTTTTCCTCCCATTGCTGTTATAGCCTTTCTGGGTCCCAGTTTCATCAACAGGATTTGTGGGCTAGCTGACATTCAAGAGGTTTATCTCGTCCTCGTGAGTACTGTTCTTTAGTTCCCTTATTTAATACCATCAAGAGTGTTAGTTCACAGATCCTGTCATTGCTTGCCCTCCACGTGGGTTTAGCGCTGTCAGTACCTGTAACAGCAATTGGGGGTAAGGCGCTTGCCGACTTTCCTCGCGGTCAGGTGCTTACCCCACATCCCTTTTCATATATTGGTTTTGTTGTCACACTCTATTTGCACTCCTGGGTTCTAGCATACATGAGTCGTTGTTCCTGTGTGCACGTAGTTTAATTCGAAGCCTTTCACTGTGTAATTTAGTGCACATTTCCCTTGCCATATTCGCTGCCTTTGTACTCGCCTGACTAATCCTGACAGAATGACCAGCCCAAAATTCCCATTGAATATGGCAAGTTTAAGAAAGAAAGGCAGCAAGGCCTCTAACAAGTTTGTACAGAAAGCTTCCCCTACATTTACCTGTGACAATGAAATCACTAGTCCTGACTTAAATGAACTCCTTGTCACGAATGGGCATTTACGTGCAAAGTATTTTTCCCATAGGATGGCACATCCTACATTGCCTGATCCTAGTTCTATCTTTTGTTTTGATCCCGATTCTATGTCAGCGCAAGCCTTAGCCGCAGAAAACAACACACTGTTAGACTTATTATACAAGAGTACCTCTGTTGTTGAACCCCTTGATTCCAGTTGTGCTTCGCCTCAGATAGAACAGTTTCATGATACAAACATAAAGAATGGAGGGGTTCCTTGCATAACTTCTGTTTTCTACCCTCAGTCTAAAGCATACTCAGGTACATACTGTAGTCCCGAATGCCAAGAGGTCTAATGTCAATAGTTTGCTTAAGGGAAACACAGACCAAGTTGGTAAGAGAAACTATAAATCACAGAACCTGCAAGCAGTAGAGGACAATGTACAATCGGTGCACATCCAGATTGCTAGTGCAGGATCCAGCCCTGATGCCACTATGCCTCCCCCTGTGCCTACTGATAGTGATGTACAGTTAATGCAGGGCATGCTAAGAGCTAAGCTTGAGTAGTTAAGACAAGAATTCATTTCTTTACAAGAGGAGAATAAAACCTTGCACTCTTTACTGAATACACCTCAGACTTTATCTGTTGATGTTGAGGAAGTGAACACTGTTCAGCCCCTGAGTGCAGAGACTTTGGTAAACCATGATATTTGTCAATATGTTAGATTTATTGGGAGTGAAGGTCTTTCGTCTAGCACAGCGCTTAATCTGGGCACAGTTTCTAACAATTGTTCTGCTGTTTGTCAGGGATTGCAGTTAGCTGAAGATTTACAAGCCACTCCTTTACCTAAAATTTCCTGTGTAGCAGTTTGTCATAATTCTGAGCTAGCACACATACAAGCTTCTGATTTCCAAACACAATCCACAATGGTGGCATACACAGATTCAGTCACTACAGTAGGCTTAGGCCCTGCTCTTGATACAGCTGCTGAGACTGAAGTAGATGTTAAAGCTGATGTGGAAGACAATGTTACCTCTGGGTTCACTCTTCCTGCTGCCACTTCTGATCAATACGAACAGTCAGAGACAGTACAGATTTCATGTTCTGATGGACTCATCCCACAGTATACTGAACCAAAGAACCGTCAGGCGGTTCCTGAACTGTTGATTGATAATCTGCCTCTTTCAGAAGCTAAAACAGAGGAATGGACAATAGACGAAATCCTGATTAACAGAGACTTTACTATGGTGATTCCACTGATTGATATGGACTTCTACAAAGAAAAAGACTCTGTGTCACCCACTAAAGAAAGGGACTGCAAGGGTACAGCTCAGTCTTTGGTTACTGGTGCCAAGGAGTCTACTGCCCTAAAGGTGCCCTTCATTCCTGAGCCACCGATGGGTCTGCCAACTTCTGAGACTTCTGTCGGTCCTCCTACAACCATTGACTCTTCTATGATCCAATCCACAGCCCTATCCTACATCTCTAACTTCAAATCCTTGGCAGCTCAGGTGGGGTGGCCTGAACAAGCGCAATATGCCATTTTCCGAAGGGGTCTCAAAGAAGAAATTAAATATGAGTTGGCAAGAACTCCTAGACCGTCCTCATTTGCTGACTTACTATCCTCGGTTCTCCAGATCGAACATCGCATCACTGAGAGAAGAACAGAACGCCGGCAATTAAGAGGCAGATCGACCATGAGCGGACCTACACTTTATCCTCCGACACCCTCCTCGCCAGTGCAGAGAGACAAGCCGATGCAGATTGGAACCACTAGAGGGCCACTGTGAGCCGAAGAAAGACGCTGTTGCAGGGAGAAGGGCTTGTGTGCATATTGTGCCTCAGATAAACACACTATTCAAAACTGCAAAAAAGCTTCCTTCTCACAGGGCGGGAAACGCCAGCCCTCGGAGCTGAAAGGGACAAGCGTCCAAGGGGCATCCAGTAACACTAGTCCCTATGTCTCTATTTTCATCTCTCCACTCAATCAGACGGGTATAGAGGATTCCAGTCTCATGGATATCACAGTCCAAAGGCAGACATGAGTGGATCAAAGCTTTGGCATTGTTGGACTGGGGAGCCGCAGGCAATTGTCTAGATACACACTGGGCCACACAGATGAACATCACTAGAATGGAAAGACCTGAAGGCTTGAAGGTTGAAGGGGTTGATGGCTCTCCTTTATCATCAGGACCCATTATTCATAAAACAGAAGATCTACAACTGAAGGTATTCCACCACACAGAGTCTATTTCATTTGACATTATTAGAGCTGCCCATTTTCCCATCATTTTGGGCATCTCATGGCTTCGCAAGCATAATCCTCTCATCGATTGGGCTCAGAATCAGTTGTCTTTTGTGTCTGGATATTGTAAAGAACATTGTCAATCCCCATCTGATACCACAAAGGTACAAGCTGCTAACCTGGACCGAGATATTTCTGTGGGAATACATGCCTTACCAATTGAATACAGCCAGTTCAAACAGGTCCTCACTGATCCAACACCAATTGAGCTCCCTCCACACAGACCTGAAGATTGTGCGATTGATTTGGTCCCCGAAGCTTTGGTACCATTTTTAAGGATGTTCTCCCTTTCCCTTACTGAAAAAGAAGCACTTCGTTCCTACCTGGACAATAACCTACAAAATGGTCTGGTTCAACCATCCAACTCCCCAGCAGGAGCATCTCTGTTCTTTATCCCCAAGAGAGATTCCGCTGAATTGAGACACTGCATCGATTATCGGGGGCTAAACCGAGTCACCATTCGGGATCGATATCCAATGCCACTCATCACTGACATCCTGGAGGTGGTGCAGGGAGCTAAAATATTCACCAAGCTGGATTTACGCAGTGCTTATCATCTGCTTCGTATTCGTCAAGGAGACAAATGGAAAACGGCGTTTTGTACTCCCTTTGGGCTCTATGAATATAAAGTAATGCCCTTTGGCCTAGTAAACGCCCCAGCCATTTTCCAGAGGTTTATGGATCGAGTATTTTCCGATCTGATGTTCATAACTGTAATAGTATACCTGATGATATCCTAATTTTCTCAAAGACTCCGGCTGAACATACGCAACATGTCCTGGAGATACTCAGTCGCTTACAACAGAATTGATTGCTAGCCAAACTGGAAAAATGTATATTCAGAGCTACTTCTATACAATACCTTGGCTTTGTCCTCTCCCCGAAAGGAATCTCTATGGATAAAAGAAAGGTCGATGCCATTCTGGACTGGCCATCTCCCAGATCCGTGAAAGAGATACAGAGGTTTTTGGGACCAGCCAACTTTTACCGCAGGTTCATTCCTAACTTCTTCGAAAAGGTTCTCTCCATCACATCTCTTCTCAAGAAGAACACAGGTCCATTCAAATGGACAGAAGACGCAGAGAAGAGCTTCCAACATCTTAAAACGTTGTTTTGCTCAGCCCCCATTCTCAGACGGTTGTATACGAATTGATCGTTTTACAACTGCTCGAATGACAATTGACCTTTTCACAATTGACCGAATTGTGAAGGTCAATTGTACCATATATGTGGGGGGAAACCCCCCACCCAACGCCAAACCCCCCAAAACCCATATATATATATATATATATATGTGTGTGTGTATATATATATATATATATATATATATATATATATATATATATATATATATATATATATATATATATATACATTTGGTCAATTGTGAAAAGGTCAATTTTGACTCTTTAAATTCGGTCAATTGTTCATTCAATCAATTGTAAACGACCAATTTGGGATTAACCTCGCCGACAACCTAATCAAGCCAAACCGTTCATTCTGGAAACGGACGCCTCAGCTGCTGCCATAGGGGCAGTCCTATTACAGGAGGAAGATGGAATCGAACATCCGATTGCTTACCTGTCCAGAACTTTGAATGCCAGTTAAAAGAATTACTCAGTGTTGGAGAAGGAGTTGCTTGCCCTGAAGCAAGCTTGCGAGGAATGGCGACATCTTCTCCAAGAAGGGAGCCAACCCTTTGTGATTCGCAAAGATCATATCAATTTGAAAGTGCTAGATACCATGGAGTGTGTTAATTCCCGCCAGGCTAGATGGGCACATTTTTACGCACAATACGATTTTTCTATCATTTACTATCCAGGGAGTATGAATGTGCTAGCCGATGCTCTATCCAGGAAGAATGCCACTGAGGAGTCTTCTTTCGACCCTCCAGAACTTATGTTTTCCAACAAGCTTCTTATTGCTTCAGTGTCCTCATTTATCCAGCAAGTTAAACTGGCCTCTTCCCAGGAACAAGAGGAGCAACAAGACTGGCCCAATAAAATGACTGAAAGAGATGGACTCTGGTTTAAGGACCACCTGCTTTATGTACCAGCAGGTAATCTTCAGAGAAAGGTGATGTACTGGTGCCATGACCATCCAATTTCAGGCCATCAGGGAGTAAAAGGTACCTTAGAGCTCATCCAACATTCCTATTTTTGGCCAAACTGTAAGCAGGAAGTGAAAATCTACGTCAAGGAATGTTCTGTATGCGCTGAAAGTAAATATAGTCAAGGCAAACCCATCGGTCTTTTGGAACAAAACCGTCCTTCAGGGGTAGTATCCACAGACTTTATTGTGGAGTTACCACCATCAAATTCCTGCACCTGGATAATGGTAACCATAGACTCTTTTACCAAAATGGCCTATTTCTCCCCGTTACCAAAAAAAATTCCGTCAGCAGAAGAGATGGCCAGGGTGTTTCTCCAAGACATATTTCGCCTCCACGGATTGCCAGATAAGATCATCTTGGATAGAGGATCACAATATACTTCCCGTTTCTGGAAGGAGATATGTGTTACGCTCACCTGATCTCCACAGGGGCGCCGAACGGAGCTGGATGATCTGGTGGTGAGTGGTGTCTTGTACTCCCCTCCGATACGAAAGCAGGCTTGCCTAGAAAGGTAAATCACAGGTTACCCAACCATGTGGATGAGGGCGACTCCAGCCTCCCATGGTATCCTCTTGCACCCCCCGCTATATCTCACCTTTGAGTTACGAATAGCGGGCTCTCCGTCCTGCCACTGTTCGCATGGGTGCGTCGTAGTTCTAGGATCTAGTTACTTCACTGATCCTATTGAAAGTTCCAGACAACTGTGACTCTATGGTAAGTCTTGTTCCAAAGATATGGATGGCTAAGAGTTTGAGTTGCAAAAGTTCACTCTGTACCTTTCTTTACAGATTCCCTCTTCGTGCATACGATGGAGCGAGGTTCTTGGTAGCTGGCTTCCCAAGGTAAGATTTGCGCCAGTGCTCTGCAAAAGCCTTTCCACCCGATACTGTTTTTCTGCACAACTAACCTGCTGCTTTTATATTCTGCAGGTGCGGAATCTCCTGAACAAAGGCTGCGTGATGAAGAATTGTGAGCCCGTGAGGATTGCTGCCTTCAGGTGAGAGCTGCCTCGTGCAGGATTATAAGTCAGAATGACGCCATCCCACTGCTCTGCTAACCTGATGTCTTCTTTCTGTTTTACAGATGCGGCAGTCCTGGAGCGGCGATCGGAAGATGAAGCGGAGATCGAGTGATGACGTTCCGATGGTTCGCTGGTAAGTATTAGTGCGGCGCTGCGCTGAACTGCGATAAAGAGCGTGTGGTCTGCAAGACTAATCTGATGTTCTTTCCTTTTCAGTTCTGAAGAAGCGTTGACTCCTGAGCGGCAGCGATGAAGAGACTGGTAAGTATCTTGTTCTGCTTTTCTTTCTCACTCTTCTTTGCAGGTAACTCGAGACAACTGGACGGGCGTGGCTGATGGCTGGCCTGGAGCTGCAGACACGGTGAGCGTTACGCTGCAGGAGTGCAGAATAATGCGAAGCGTGTTCTGTATGAAGGGTGTGGCTTATATAGTCTTCTGAAAGTAGTTCTCAGGTAAAGTAGTTCCAGCAACCACACCCAAGCAAATAGTCCCACAGCAAATAATCCCTTCACCCTGTCTCATATTGGTTCGCACGTGCCTCTCTGGGTCTGAAACGTGACATGTTGGTGATGGCAATATGAGCTTGGCACCAACGGCGCCAGGACCGAGTCCAGGAAGCCCCTGCAAGATTCCTTGGGGCCTTCAAGGCCCCCATGGGACCCAACAGCTTGGGCAGGGTGGTCTGTACCTGATGTTTAGGGGTATGGACCATGACACTATGTCATCAGCTAGACATTGAAAGGTCTCTCTCTTCAGGATATCACCCGCAGTCAAATGGACAGACCGAGAGGGTAATGCCACCCTGGAGCAGTATCTTCATTGTTATTGCAACCAACATCAGGACGACTGGGTCCCATTGCTTCCAACCG
The DNA here is from genome assembly GCF_040938575.1 of Ambystoma mexicanum. NCBI lineage: Eukaryota > Metazoa > Chordata > Amphibia > Caudata > Ambystomatidae > Ambystoma > Ambystoma mexicanum. The sequence continues at coordinate 1,305,836,810 of NC_090933.1, forward strand.
TGGAGTTTGCGTATAATATCACGAAACACACAGCCACAAAAGTCTCCCCTTTCTTTTGCAATTACGGGTTACACCCCAGAAGCATCAATCCAGTCGCTAGTAGACAAACCAACTTAACCAGCCATGGAGAATATCCTTGACACAATAAAGGAAGCCCAAGCATCCACTGGTTTCAGTCTTGAAGCAACTGCTCAGGCTTATAAGAAGCAGGCAGATGAACATCGCCAAAAAGGACCTGATTGGCGTGTTGGTTCCAAAGTCTGGCTCGCTACTAAATTTCTCCCTCGGTGGGCTCACCCTTCTAAACTATCCCCCCGCTTCTTGAAGCTTTCCCCTACCATTTCCAAGATAAATCCAGTGGCTTACAAACTGAAGTTACCACATAATCTCAGACGCATCCACCCTGTCTTTCACTCTTCTTTGCTCAAACCTTTCATTGCATGGTCACATGGTCGCTCCAACCCAAACTACCTACTTTTAACAGCCGACTCCAAAGAGGATTATGAAGTGTCCCGCATTAATGACTCTAGGTACCATAATGGGAGACTGGAATACCTTATTAGTTGGAGAGGGTATCCCAGGTCGGAAGATTCATGGGAGCCTTTATCCCATATACATTCCCACGTGTTGTTAAGGAAGTTTCATAGGTACCATCCGGGCAAACCGGGAGGGGTCCGCAGTAGACTGGGGTATACTGTCATGCCCTCCGGTTCATGGAAACATTGGAAGCAGTATAGGTGGAGCGGCCATTGATTGTTCCATCACGTTTGTGAGGTGAAGGTCTAGTCTTTTTCACGTTGGAAGCGCGCGGCGTGCTGGGAGGTATTTACTTTCTGTCCTCCTGACACTCTGCGCATTGCAACGTCAGAGTTTTCGCATTTTTGTACACTCCTGTGCCTCTGTTCCAGTGCTCCTTTTCCTCGTTACGGAGTTCTATTTTTCTTCCCGCCGCGGTCCCCTGACCACGGTCCTGTTTTTGGCCTTTCCTCCTCTCGCGTACCCTAGCACCTCCTTGTTTCCCACTTCCTCTCTCTCTCGTCTCTCTATAGTGCTTCGGCGCTCCTGCCTTTTCTCCTCCCGCTTACCTTTCATGCTCTCTTTCCTGCTACCGGCACGCTGCTATACTCTCACTGCCCTTGCCAGCCTGCGCACTATTCCGCGCCTCCTAATTGCTGTGGAGTCCTTCCCTTTCCCGCAGGGGACTTCCTCCTGCCAGTAGTGACATCGCCGGTACCCGTGTGAATACTCACCTCATCTGCAGTGACTTCCTGTTCGGCTGTATCCTGCGACGTGTACGACTACTTACCAAGAAGAACTCGGATTGCAGTGGGGTTTTTTGTAGCCTAATGTTTTTTCCCTAATTTTCACGCCTATCTCCGTGGAGGGGCCGCATGGGCTACAACTCACAGGTGGCCACTGTGGCTTCCTACCAGGTGGGCAAACTACACCATCTCTATATCAGTACAGAGATCCAGTCCTCTTCAACACGGATTCCAGCTCAACAGGTGAGGAGTCGGAGGAGGGTAGTGGGTCTGAAGAATTCCTGCTCGCAGTTGACAGTAGGTGAGGCTCCGAAGCCCAAGATTACACAAATGGTAAAAACACACACAGCAAAACACATGTAAGAGTGGGAAAAAGGCTCACACTCTTACCAGGTGAAAAAAGAAATCCTAGAAATCCAGCAAAGCTGCTGAGAGACCCAATAGGTAAGGGAAATTAGCCATTTATGAGAATTCTCCCTAACAATAACAAGTGAGCAAAAACCCACGAGAGCACAGCTGAAGGCTGTGTTCTACTGGCAAAAGTCAACTTAGGATAGCCAAACAAAAGCAAAACATTTGGGGGGGTCCACAAATGGAGGTAAAATTACATATTGATGAAATCTTTTGTAACACTCGCCCCTCCCAGACCAAGGACAGGGGGAACTAATCACCCCCTGGATGTGGCCTCATGTTCAGGTCAGTTAAACATTCTGGACAACCCATCAGCATTGCTATGTTGGACACCTGGCATGTGCTCAATGATGAAGTCAAACCCTTGCAGGCTTATAGACCACCTGAGCAACTTTGGATTCTCTCCCTTCATGTTCATTCGCCACTTTAAGGGCTTATGGTCAGTTTGCACAGTGAAGTGGGTCCCACAGAGGTAGGGCCTCAGCTTCCTTAGGGCCCACATGACAGAGAAATATTCTTTCTCAAAAGTGGACCACCTGAGCTCTCTGTTCTTAAGCTGGCGACTAATGATTCCAATTGGGTTCTCCTTGCCTTTCTCATCTATCTGTGATTGTGCAGAACCTAAACCAGTGTCAGAGGTATCTGTCTGCACAATAAAAGCACGTTTGAAGTCAGGGGCCCTTAGGACAGAGGCCTGGCACAGGGATTCTTTTAAGCCATTGAAGACCTTCTCACACTCCTTAGACCAAGAGACCTTCTTAGGTTTCTTTGGAGTTGTGAGAGCAGTCAGGGGGGCAGCTATGGTGCCATAGTCTGCCATAAAGTTTAGATAGTACACAGTAAGACCTACAAAGGTTTTCACCTGGGTTTGAGTATAGGGGTAGGCAAGTGCAGCCAGCGGGTGGCTAAGGGCCAGTAATCAAGGGGTGCAGCCAGCTGGTGGCTAATAAGTGCAGAGAGTGGGTGGACTGTAGGGTTACATATACATACCACAAGTGTGAGGTGCAACTAAACTGGCAGTGACCTGGGCCCAAATTTAGAGGGTGGCCAGGTGACCAGTTCGTTGAACAGACAGGTCATCAGCAGGGGAGAGGAAGAGAGAAAGGGGAAGCAAAGAGGACGGTCTTGAGTTGCTTCCAGAACCGAAGATGGTTCTGCTCAAGTTTCCAAGAGGCAGGGAGACTGTTCCAGATGGAGGCCCCAGCCGAAGAAAGAGATCTGCCCCCAACTCTCTGTTTGGAAAAGTGGCTGACCCTCAGAGAGTTGCAGGTGGATGAGCAGAGAGCTTGAGAAGGTAGACACATAGGAAGAGTGAGTTGGAGGTAGTGCAGACCCAGGCCCCAGATAGCCTTGTGGACAATGCAGAGGCTCTTGAACGTGATCCTTGCCACCACTGGGAGCCAATGAAGAGATTTCAGAGCTGGAGAGATACGATCACTGGGCTTGAGGCCAAGGACAAGTTTGCAGTCCTGTTCTGGATAAGTTGTAGAGGACAGAGGGTAGGGGCAGGAAGATTTAGAAAGATGCCGTTGCAGTAGTCCAGCCTTGAAAGGACCAGAGCTCTGGAGACAGTGAGCTCCTGAGGCAAGTGAGGAATGGAAGAATACCTCTGAGGAGATGCAGCTGATAGTTTGACTTCTTAGAGACGTCGGAAATGTGAAGAGAGAAGCACAGGGTGGAGTCGAAGATGACCACAGGGTTCTTAGCCTCACAGGTAGGAGAAGAAAGAGGAGCCAGAGTGGGTGGCTAGAGAGAGAGGAAAGGAGGGAGCTGGTGTTCCGATGAGGAGGATCTCTGTCTTACTGGCATTAAGGCAGAGATCATTAGCGTCACACCACTGCTGAATTGCAGACAGACAGTCAGGAATGAGAGAAGGAGTAGAGGCTGCCAAGGGAAGCCTGAAAGAGAGCTGGGTGTCATCCCCATAACACTGAAAGTTGGAGCCGAGTGGAGCGATGCAGTGGGCAAGAGTAGCCAAATATTGGTTGAAAAGCCAGGGAGAGAGGTTAGACCCCTGGGGAATACCACAGGTAGAGAGAAGGATAAGGACCCCAGTTGGGCCTGAGAGGGTCAGTCGGTGAGAAAGGAAGTCAGCTTAGCTAGGGCCTGATAAGGGACAACCAGGTTATCACGGAAGTGCTTGAGCAGGATGGCATGGTTGACCGTGTCGAAAGCAGAAGAAAGATCAAGGAGAATGAAGACAGAAGGAAGGTTAGAGTCAAGGTTGGAGAGCAGGTCTTCGCGGATGTTCAGGAGAGAGGTTTCCAAGCCAGACTGATGGTCACAGAGACAACCAACAGATTCAGTGTGAAGGTTAAGCTGGGAGATGGCCAGCTTTTCCAAGAGTTTGCCCAGGAAAGGAGTGATAGAGATCGGGCAATAGTTAGCCAGAGAGGAGAGGAGGCCACAGGCAGCCAGGCGTGGAGGAGGAGGAAGAGGAACAGAGGGTGGGCAGGATGTCCTGCATTTTAGTGATGAAATGAGAGGCCAAGGCTGTGCAGAGGGCCTGGGAAAGAACAGGAGAGGTAGAGACTGCAGCAGGGTTGGCCAGCTCCTTGCAGATTTTGAAGAGTTCGGCTGAGTTGTTAGATGCTGCAGGCTTGGATGTGTGTTCACTTCTTGGCGAGGACAGAGAGTCTGTACTGCCTTTGGAGCAGGCGGCAGGCCAGTTTGTCAGAGGGTGCACTTGTAGCTTTCCATTTCCTCTCAGCCCCCCTGCACTCTAGTTTCAGGGTGACAAGGTCTGAGTCATAACAAGAGTTGCTCTTGGCTTTAGGCTTCAAGCGGGTCCTCATGACAGGGGCAAGTGCATCACGAGTGTCCGAGATAGAAAGATGGAAGTTAGAGAGGGCTGTGTCAGGATGTGAGGCAGCCAAAGGTGCAGAAGAAGGAGAGAAAGTAGCAGAGAAAGCTTAAACGGACACACGCTTCATAGGTCAAATGACCGAGAAGGTAGGTGGCAGTGCTGGGGTCGGCTTGGCCTGGCGGGAAGAGAGCGAGAGATGAGAGGAAAGGAGAAATTGGTCATTCCTGGAGAGAGGAGTGGTGAGAGGATTGTAGAGGGGGAGGTCTGAGGAGATCAGAGCATCCAGGGTGTGCCCTGCAGAGTGGGTCGGGCCAGAGGGAAGAATAGAGAAACAGAGGGAGTCGCATGGGTTGTGAAAGAGTCCTGCAGAAGAACAAGAAGCATCCAGGTGGATATTAAGGTCTCAGAGGAGGAGAGGTTGAGAGATAGAGGCGAGGAGGGAGGAGGAGAGATCTGCCCACTCGGCGAGGAAGGGTGGCTACATGGCCGGGCAGCTGGGAGATAGTGGCCACAGTGCGAGAAAGGCTAGGAGAGAGAGAGCCTACAGACCAGGCATTCAAAGGAGTAGTAGTCCTGCTGGGTGAAGTGAGCAAGTGAAGCTTTCTGGTCATACCAATGTTTGACCAATGCTTGACCAGCCTTCAGCTTGTCACTGGCATGAGCCATCAAGAGGACCATTCTTTTCCTCAGCCCCAGCACATTGTCCACTACATTGGTAGTTACAGGAGGAGTGGGGAGCTCCCACTCTTACTTGACTATGGCCAGTGGTCCCCTTACAGAGTGACCAAAAAGAAGCTCAAAGAGGCTGAGGCCAAACCCCTCTTGAGGTACCTCCTTGGTAAGCAAAGAGTAAGCATGGTAAAAGGAGATTCCATGTTCTTCTTTGGGGTTCTTCAGGATCCCCAATAATGCTCTTGAGAGTTATATTAAACCTCTCAATTAAACCATTTGTTTGTAGATGATATGCAGATGAAAACCTATAAGTGACCCCACACTCCTTCCACATGGCTTGCATATACTTGGACATAAGGTTGCTGCCTCTGTCAGACACAACTTCTTTAGGGATGCCAACCCTAGTAAATATGCCAAGCAAAGCTTTAGCGACTGACTTGGCAGTCACTGTGTTAAATGGGATGGCTTCAGGATATCTGGTGGCATGGTCAACCAGCACCAAGATAAACCTATTGTCAGAGGATGTCTGATGGTCAAGTGGACCAACCATGTCAATCCCTAACCTTTCAAATGGCACTCCCACCATAGGGAGTGGCACCAATGGAGCCTGGATTGTTGAGCTACTTATTCCATAGATCTGGCAAGTGGCACAACTCCTGCAATGGTTTCTACATGCACCCCCATCTTGGGCCATTAAAAGTGCATGGATAACCTTTGCTTGGTTCACTTGATCCCAAGATGAACAGCAAGGGGGACTTCATGCGCCAATTGCAGGAGGAAGGTTCTTACTTGAAGGGGGACCACCTACCTCCTGTAGTCTCCTCCAGTAGACTCTGTGGGCTCACTGTACAGGAGCCCACCTTCCCAATAAATCCTATGCTTCCCAGGAGGTTCACCCACAAGCTGGGAGCAGGCCTGTCTCCTTAGGCCTTCCAAAGATGGCCACTCACGTTGGCCCTTACTGAACTCTTCCCTATCAGGACCACATTCAACCAATAAACGTTGGAGTTCAGGATGGTCATGCGGGTTGAGTATTTCAGGCAGCACCCCTTCCTCGTCAGGTCCAGGTGCAGTGGTAGGTGAGTTTGGGGGAATATTCTCTTTGCCTCTTTTTGATTTTCTGACTCCCTTATCCTTGGGTTTCCCCTTTGGCTTTGGCTTGGACTTGGCCAGGGCAGTTCTTGTTTGTGACCTTGTGCATGGTCTCTCTGCTGTATCCCACACACGATCTGGGGAGTTGGGGTGAAAGATGCATTTAATGGGCCAAAGGAAGGCGTATTACCTACTCAACCTCCTAGGCTTGGGCAGCGGGGCAAAAAGAAGGATCAATAGCGCAATAGGTTTAATGCCCCGTCTCATAACTGCCATCAAGCCCCCCAGAATTTTGAGGCTGGCTCCGCCCCTGGCTGTATATACCTAGACTGTGGGCCGGAGGCGTGTACATGCTGTGAAAAGGATGCTTTTACTCCTGCTCCTGCACTGTGGGGTAGGTGGCGGTGTAGCTTTGCATTGTAGGTGTAGTGTGGGAGGTAAACTTGCCCTGTTCCTACCTGTAGTGTACCTTGTCTAGGGGAGTGAATGAAGTGCTTGTGTGTGAGGGGAGTTTGCACTGCTGCTGACTGATGGGTGCGTCTTCTGCTGTAAGTAGGTGAACTTTTTCAGGGGTGGCTGGGGACAAGGGGGAGAAGCATATAGTTCAGCTTTGAAGCTGAAGTGGGGAAAATGGCATGGTAAGTGTCTGTACTCATTGTAGAATCTGGCAGATCATTGTGCGCTTATATGGGCATTGCAGTACTGAGCACATGAGCTGAACCTGGGCCATGAAACTAGTTTGCCACAAGTCTTTACATCTCAACTTCTAGTGGCACACTTGAAATCTAATGGTAAAGGAAGCAAAGTGCTAATTCGAAGCGTTCCCACGTGCACAGAGGGTGTTTATTCAGCTCGTCCTGATGATTCTTAGCCTGTAATTATCATTCATTTTATTCCTCACATTGCAACATGGAAAGCATCATTACATTTAACTTGGGGTTCCTATCAGAACTTTTGAATAGTTGTACTTTAAGCAAAACAAATCTCTCAAATGAATATGAATCCTTCTGAACATAGATCATGATACATGATTGGGGTTAATTTGGTCAAATGTACCGTTCGATCGATCATAAGCGAACAATTTGGCTAACACCATAACACATGCTTCATTTATTTAATTGTAGTCAGGACTTCAAAAAGGCTGGTGCCGTTTTTATTAAATGTAATTCTCCATTTGATAGCTGTGATAGCGTTTGCGTGTATGCCTGTGTAGTAGTTGCATATGATGGTGGAATATGGCCATATAAGAAAATACCTTGGGGCCCGATTCATAGAAATGTGTGCAGAAATCCTGCAAGGGCTGCCCCTGAGAAGGACACTGTGCAAGCCTATGCGCAGAATAAAAAATGCATGCCCTGTGTATTCATGGAATTGTTCATGCAAAGGAACCGTATTCGCAAGTCATGGCCGGAACGCCCCCGACACGCCCACACTCAAAGCAAAAACTGCCAGATCAGCTACATTTGCGTGCTCCCCCTGGGTGTGAATACACGCACGCTTCAAACAGCTTGTTGGCTCCCCCGCAAGCAAACATTCATCTCGGGGACCCTGCGCAGGGTGCTCTGTAACTGTTCCTGACTGTCCGGTCCTGACTTTTGTTGTCCGCGGGAGCTGCAGAACCCCACAGATCCCTCAAGACTGTCTGATCAACAACTGTGTAAATTACCAGCTGAAGAACTAACACTCCCAAGGGAATGGGGAAAGGGAGAAAATAAAAAAAACAACAGACTCCAACTTCTGAATGGCTGCAAATCTGCAGAAGGGAAGGAAAAAGGTTAAATAGAAAACAGCATAACCTTCAAAGTCTATTATCTAAAACTACTTCATAGGATCAGTACCTGTTAACCCTCCATTAACAACTTGGAGGATGTTATTTGCACTTGTAAGTAATTTTGGTTATTCTGATGAGTTCTTAGGGTATACTGCAATTAGACTTAGGTTCGTTTGAAAGGAAGTTAAGTTCCAAATTGCAGAAAAACACCTTATCCTCTCAAAAGGTGACATTCCAACTCCATCATGTTCCTGTCTTGCGTGTAAGTGAAAGCACAGCCAGCAAAACCCAGATCTCAACTCATGAATAAACAGATCAACACATGGAATCAACCCTGGACATAGCGTCTTTCACTTCCCTTTGACAGTATTGCAGCAGAGTTCTTAAAGTATCAATTAACCCTGTTGCTCTTGCACTGACTTTCTTTTTTTTAAAATCATGTAGGTAAGAATGTCTTCTTTCATTCCCAGTTTTTTAACCACACATTTCTACACAGTTGTAAGCTAGTATGACTTCTACTTGCAAGGATTCTTTGCATGCAGCTAACATGTCAGGTTCAGTATTCATTCGACGTGTATTTTACAGAATGTCTTTCTTAGTAAGTAGACTTGATTTCCAACAAACTAACACTTGACAATGTCTTTAAGAAGTAAACTCTCTGCAGCAACCTAAATACCTAACTCACTAGATACCTAATGAAGATAGGAAACTTGATGGAAAGGTAATCCTCTTTCCACTTGAAACAAACGCTGCGCTCCCACCAGATAAACAGCATTGACTGTCCCACGTAGTCCTTGATCAACTGGAAAGCAGATTTCAAGGATATCTCTGCCAAATCTTCTCATAATAACTTCAAATTGGGCCTAAAACACAAAAGAAGGACCTTCCTGCTAGGGAATGAGCAATGAAAGGCAGTTTAGAATGTTAGTGCTGCCCTGAAGCCCTTCCCTCCACCGCTCAGTGAGCAGCTTCACTTCCTCCATGATGACATGGTGAACTCTCACTCTGTAAAAGGGAGGTTAAGTACAACACCAATTATGAATTCCCTTCCCACAATTAACCAATACTTTTACCTAACCCAGACATACCACCTATCTTACTTCTCACATACATACAGACCTGATACTTACACACCGACAACCTGCGTATGAAAAATTGTAACTCAGTCTAAACTCAGAAAATCTGATGTGTGAACCCCCATATGCCGTTCCTGCACCCCGCCACACTGCTTACACGCACTCCTAAGTTATATTGGAACCTTGGCTGAGTACACGCACCCCGAAATCCGACATGCTACCCCACCTCCGTGCTGCAAATCCTACGCGCAAGTGTACTTATGTCTGCCTTCGGGTGGCGGATCGTTTGGAGTATTTGCGTGGCCATTTCCTGTCCGAGGGGTTGCGCCATCGAATCCATGAATACGTTTTGTGCTGCGCAATAGTGGGCGTGCGAGGGACTGCCTGCAGGGCATCCCTCTGAACGCCCTCTTTTTCACATGTTCTTCCCCATTTTTGGTGTTCCGGCCCCTTCCCAGCCCTCTACGCAAGCCATGCCCATGCTCTGCGTTGAGTCTTGCGCAAGGCCCTTGACTGCTCACACAGACATGCTGAGCCAGCGCAAACTCCATGCAAGTCCAGGAAAAGTACCGCACATTTGATTCCATTAATCGACAAAGGTGGATTTACACTCAGTTGCATGTGCAAGTACCCTATTGTCCGCGCTGATTATTCCATGAATAGGGCCCTTGGTATATAATGGTTAAATCGTGGCATAAAATGCTGAGCATGTGAGACTGCATCTCCTGGGGAGGGGTTTTGGGGCCCGGGGGAGGATCGGGATTCCTGGCATGCAAAAATTGGCAGCTGGCTTTGCCCCTGCTGAGAGTCTAAGGGACAGCAAGTTGTGGGTGAACATGAGAAAATGCCTTCAACTTAAGTCTGTTGCAGGTACCATAGTAAGTGCCTCCAGCTTCCGGGTGACATTAGTGATGTAGACCTGCTGCTGGAATTGTAGGACCATTTGATTATAGTCTAGTTACTACACCCATGAAAATAAAACACTCTTCTCTTCCCTCTCCCAGTCATGGGTCTAGGGCATGCCTGTTGACTCTGTCTTCCTGGGCAACTGTGGCCCAGAGGATTGCCCGCTCCCGCAGCCAATCACGACGCTGTACCTATGGGCTGGCCTACCAAAGGAGCTTCTGGCATGCCTCGGGGCGCGTAGTCCCAATTCTTAGTTTACACTCCCTCTCTGATATGTACATAGAGAGGGTGGAGGCAGCGTTTTATCCCCTCCAGATTCTCTGGGGACTCACTTGCTGTCGGAATTAACCCAGAACTTCCTATTTCCGCAGGTCCCCCAAGCACAATGTTTTACTATTTATTGCATCTTCTAGAGCGCATGTGCAAACCCTGCGCCCCACTCTGATGGGTCATCGCTAGCAGGACGACCCCAGGCCATACATTTTCTGTGGCGGTACCTGTCAAACAGAACTGGATGCTTCTGAGTCCATGGGCATCTACCCATGGCTAGATGGTAAAAGCGGACTCCAGATTGTGGGCTGCTCCTACTGTGAGAAAAAGGGCCTCCACTTATACATTTACGGACAGCAGGATCCGACCTTAACTGTGCGGTAAACAGTCACTCATCTAGCACATCACATACGGAGGACAGCGTACGTTGGGATAGGTTTGTAATGGAGAATAAAGAACACCAAACAGGGATTGAAATTGAGATTGGATAAGCAGGAGCTAAAACTAACTTCTGGGTATCCCGCATTAACCTGTGACTACAAGCTACCACTGCAGAATCAGGAGCTAGAGCATACCATACTGCAATACTAACTTCCACATAAGATGCAAACTAGACATGTTGTCCCACCACCATACTTTAAATGTCATATTAATGTGTCCTAATGTTCATTTATAGTTTGTCCCAAATAAACAGAGTTAAATTCATATAGGAGTGTTTATTCGGCAACAGTTGGCCTGAGGAGCCAAAAGTGTCTCCTGGTAGCTGTTGGTATCAAGCTAACCAGGCTCTTCTAGGCTACAAGCAGGAGCTAAATAGCTCCCAGTTCCCCTCAACGTCGAACCCTGCCAAACGCAAGTATGTACAATTCATGAATAAACTTGCTGTCAGCATATATACAATTAATAGTGGATCCAATTAATTGTAGTTTATCGGATGAGCAGTAAGTTATCAACTGACCTCGGTACCCGCTTCCCTTAGCTTACTCCTGATATGGAAATAAATGACTGACCCTAAGAATCATGCCCTGTACCCACTTCCCTTAGCTTACTCCTGATATGGAAATAAAGCCGGCGTCAGTAAAGGGCGCGAGTTAAAGACTGTTGGCTGTGCTGTGCTTATGGAAGTGCTGTGTTTTCCTGCTTCCTTGATCTGATGCAAATCAGCCTTACTTTGTGAAGTGAGCATTCCTGCAACCTAGTGTGGTGTGGAGAAGTAAACGCTGGCGCTGCTACAGCTGATTTTAGCTGAATTAATCGCTCTGCTCGATCGAAGGCTGTGGACACGCCCCCTAGAAGGGCTTTGCTATAAAACTCCTTCTCCAACGCCCCTTGTGGCGTGAAGCCCGCGTCAGTAAAGGGCGCGAGTTAAAGACTGTTGGCTGTTTGCTGTGCGCCATGAGACGCCGACTGATACTTTCAAAATGAAGTCGCGACCGTTTGCATGTCCTCAGGTACTGGAGCTACCTGAAGTGGGCCCACAAACAAGAGGAAAGACATTACAACAAAGATGTCTCTTGAATCCATGGATGCGAAATCTTCAGGATGTCAAGCAAAGGTAAGCCAGCCACCCAAGGTTGAGCTTGATAGTCACATATACAATGATATACATTACACTGTACCCCAAGTTGATGATTACCCTGCTAACGGTTTGCCCACAAATTCGAATACGCAGGTACCTACTCTTTACATCTTAGCTGTTAAAGCCTCGGGGCTCCATGAGGAAATGGTGAAACGTTCGGATAAAGCCACCTTAAAACAAGGACCTACACTATTGACGTTACCCACGCAGATTGGAAAAATAATGCCTGTCGGCGGTATAACACTAGACTCGCCGTTGAATGTGGATGCAGTAGAAATTAACTCGACATTGTTCCAATCTCCATTTGAAGTTACTGATTTGGAATTGCTGTCTGCGACTAGTCAAACTAGCAAGATAAATGAAATTAATTTTAACATCAATAACGCGCAAGCTGCCATTAAGACTCTGTGTTTCGAACCCACGAGCAGCAAGACAAGTTCAGAAGAATATATTCCCGGAGTAGAAACTTGCACAAAAAATAAAGTCAAATCTGGTGGTTTCTTTACTAATGGCATAAATATTGACGACGGTTTGTTAACGCATGTTAAAACTCAAATTGTTCATGAGTCTAAAATCCTCAGCTATTCCATCCAGCTAGCTATGAAGGGAGACACTACAAATAAAACATCTCCCCAGAGCCAGAAGGCCCTGGCAGCTCGAGAGAGCCATCTGACCGAAAAACTAAAGGCTGACTACTCCGTGGTTGAAGCTAAACTAACAGCAAGTTTTCAATCGGAATTAGAAAAAAAGATCGAAGCAAAAAGCCTGCTAGCTTCGACAAAAAAGTCCCACAGCCTGAAGGCTAGACGTCAAAATACTACCAGTACCCCATTATCAAAATTATATGATATGAAAAATACTGTGTTAAAAGCCACCAACCATTGGGATTCGACGCTAAATTCTCCTTCGTTGGCCCCGAAGGTGCAGCGTGAAAGAAACAAAGACGAAATAAACTATCCCCAAAAGAAAGGCAAAATGCATGATAATGAAAGTAGTGGCACTCAGGAGCATGGAGCTAAACCAAACATATCAATGGCAGTGGCAATTCAAATTTATAATAACGTGTTGGCGGCTTCATCGACCGCACTATGTCCATTTATCAATCTATATCAGTCACTTAATGAGACCATAGTCAATCAAACGTCCATGATGACAAATTTGTTTTTGAAAATAACAGCTCTTGAAGAATTCACAAAATCTCTACAATCAAAGATTGCTTACGAAGCAGGACAAACAACCTGGTGGCAGCAAATACAAAAAGAGCAGGTAACAAAAGATCAAGCCTCTTAAGATGACTTAATGGCTGCGTTACTTGAATCTATAAAATGGATGCAGCAAAACGAATCCAAGATGGATAATCAATAGGCAGGTCAGAGTCACAGTAGCGTCAGTAGAGGCCACTCCTTACTTTTAAAAGGTGACACAGCCGTAGATGCAAATGACGATATAGTACAGATTGCGCAAGCCGGCTTATTTCCGGCTGTCACCATTGTAGCGAAAACCACAAATAACATCTCACCGTGTGCAACCAATGACGGACCACAAACCAAAGTAAGTAACATAAGTGGCTCAATGGAAGCAGCTGACACTCAACACATCGTAAAGGTTTTGAGCAATCTTTCACAAGACAAATCCTCACAAACAGAAGGAGACAACACTGGGCCTAAGGAAGAGCGAACAACAAGGTTAAAACTCAATGGTAACGTTGTATCAATGGAAAAGGACAAAATCAATCATGTGTCTTCCTTTGGAATTTTTTCTGGGATGGCCAAAGCAGAAAATTGGAGCCTGCTTGCAAAATCGAAAAAGAAGACCTCTCCAATTGTGCACAAAACTCGCGCAAGGAAACCACTGCGTCAGACAGCAAAAAGTTTTATTCGGAATCTGACGACTCCAAGTAAGTTGGCACTTTTTGATCGTACGAAACCCCAACTAAAACTAGTCGATTCCAAAGAAGTGATTGTCATACCAGAAAAGATGGTTGGTGACTTAACGGAATTTAAAAATGAAAACTCAAATAAACGACGGAGAGTAGAATCTGAAGATAAACCAGGATTGTCATCTGCTCTGTCACTTGATTTATGTGATCTATCAATGTACTCTGATGATCAGAGTGCTGAAGTAACATACCTGTCAGAAACAACAATCATCCCGTCTCAAAAAGACAGTAGATTTAATGCGGTCATAGATGGAAAACCCGGACAAAGAGACACTTCTTCAGGTTGGTCCGCTGTGCCAGAAGTAAAAAAAAAGTGGGCAACAGAACAAAAAAGCAGTTTTTGGATCTTGCAAACTGAATCCTAAATTTACACAGTCGCAACAACGGAAAGAATTGACTAAAAGTCCAAAATTGCCACAAAAGAGAGAGCCAAATAAAGATCAGAAACAAAACTACGACTACAAAATATTCACTCAGACGACACTGATGTAAATTTGAACAGAATCAACATCATGAAACTATTTAAGTGTATTCCAGCGTTACGTACAGTAACTTCTGAGGATATAAAGATCGTAGAGTATGCTACTGAACGATCTTCTGATCAAGTGCTATTGCACATCAACTCAATGGCTGTTAGGAGAACGCTTTTTGATGCAAAAGACAACCTCCTATTATATGATTTTGATCTTTCTCTTGAACCACAGGAAACAATCAACAATGATCATGCACGTAAAGGACAGTTTGTCCCAGTGAAACGATTAGAACAAAGAAGGGCACATTTGAGGCCCTATTCATCGGGGCTAATGCAAGACAAACTGATGACGCCTCCACAATCCCAGGTGTCAAGGCGGCGATTTCATAACATCACTAGGAATTAGCCACAGACCAAATGGAAAGTGCAAGCGCAGAATCTAATCTCTTGGAATACTCGAGGTTTCATACATCTGTTTAATAACTTCCCAGTAAATCTTGATGCAAACTTCGCCATATGTTTACAAGAAACGTGGCTGCGTGAACCTCCGATAAAAGATGGTTATGCAATCCTATTGAATCCAGCAGGGAAAAATCAAAATGGACGCCCTTTCTCAGGCCTATTGATGATGATAAAACACTCTCTATACTGGCAGGTGAAAGAAGTCCTAACTCCAAATTTATTTGTACAAGGAGTTCTTTTGGAGCAGTGAAGTGACTCAACCCTTGGAAAATCTTGGATGCTGCTGATAAACATTTATTGGAACTCGGCAATGATCACCTCTGACAAATTTGTCACATCAGTAAAAACAATGATGGACACCTATTTAACACTAAGCAAAAATCTTGAAATTATGATATGTGGAGACTTAAACAATAACTGGTACGAGTTTGATAATACCAAAATCAATCAAAAGGCCATATTGTTTGATAAACTGTCAGCAGAAGCAAAATTGTGGCAAACGGCAATGAGGAGCCGAAACATACGCAATGGTGAATGGACAGGTTCAAGGGGCTATACCAGCTAACATAACCTGGCAGCAAAAGCAGAGCAAGAAAACGCTAGATTATATTTGGATGTCATATAATCTGTTCATAAAGGTCACAAAATTAAATGTGAAAGCTACGCTTAATAGCGACCATTTCCCATTGAAGTTAACCTGGCAGGCGATCAAGCAGAGGTCTCCGTTGAAATACACAAATGCTGTTTGCTCAAATGCAACTGGAAATCGTCTGCGTATTAACGGGAGTCAGATCTCCCAGATAACTAACACACTTGATCAGACCACAGTTTCAAAAGATCTAAACTATATGCCATTGTTGAGTAAATTCTTGGTGAAGACAAATACAAAAGGTTCAGCAGGTCATCTACATCAGCATAAATATAGTAGTCAACTGGTGACAGAAAAAAACGCCTTTTGCAAGATGTGAGGAAAATTCAGAAATCAAACAAGAGAAATCAAGATGAACTGTTACGACATCGCCGACAACGTTATCGAAATTGGGCAAATCCTTTAAGACTCAACGAGATCAAGAACAGGCAGAAATGCTGCTAAAGTTATTTCAAAAACATAACTCGAGAGAAATCTGGTTGATCTTGAATACTGGTAACACCAAAAGTAACCAACTACTGAGTAATGAAATTTCACCGCAAGTGTGGGAAGCTTATTTCTCCAATCTCTTTAATGACGGCAAAGCTCAAAAAGATCTTAACCAAAGGATACCAGCCGAACGATGGAAGGCTGTAGAATCTAGCGATGATATTAGAAATGCAATCAAGCAATTGAAAAACTCGAGAGCTGCAGAACCCGACAACATCTCAAACATGATGCTCAAAAAAGAGGCAGAACGGTGGGCACAGTTCATTGCACTGCTATTTAGAAAAATAGCAACTTATCAACAAATTCCTTCAACTTGGCGAACAGCTGTAATAGTGCCAATCCACAAAAAGGGCTCCAGAGCCGACGCGGGTAATTACTGTCCCATAGCTTTGCTTGACACAATCAGCAAAATATTCGTCTCATTTTTACAAAAAAAAGTCAGCTTGGGTAACAAAGGCGGGAATTAGTGATTGCCGTCAAACAGGCTTTACAAAAGGTATAGGTACTGAAGTAAACCTATTACTACTAAATCTCTTGAAATTGGCCTCGCTGAAAGGGCGAAAACCTCTCTTTTTAGCCTTTGTGGATATGAAGCAAGCTTTTGATAAAATAAATCGAAAACTCCTTTGGCAAAAATTAATAAAGTGGAATTGTCCGCCAGAATTATTGGATCCAATCAGAGCCTTACATGAAGAAACTTCAGTGCAAATTTGCACTAATCGACATGGCGATTTGACAAATTCAATCCCCACCTCCAAAGGAGTCAAACAAGGTTGCCCAATGGCCGCGCTGTTATTTAAGCTATTTATCTACGACTTACCTGCTGAGCTAAAAGAAGTAAGATGCTTTCCACCGAGAATAAACGGCCAAGCGGTAAACTGCATTATTTATGCAGATGACATTGTCCTAGCTGATCAAACAGCAATAGGTCTACAGCTCTTGCTGAATAAATTAAATATTTATCTAGCAAAGAATAAGCTCGAAATCAACACAGCTAAAACTAAGATATTATCAATGACGAATTTGAATAGGCAAAAAAACAAGAAATTCAAATGGTACATGGCAAATGAGGAAATCGAAATAACGACATCAATCCGATACCTCGGAGTCATTTTTAGCACTTCAATTTGCGAATGGCCCTGGTATCAAGATCTGAGAAGTAGAATGTTAACATATGCTCTACAAGGACTAAAACTACATAACGAATATGGAAAATTCTCAATTCGTCCACTGTTAACATTCTACTTGAACAAAGTAATACCTGCCATCTCATTTGGGGCCGAGTGCGCCTGGAATCTTGACTTCAAAGTATGGGATATACTGGAAGGGTTGTTTTGGCGCAAAGCCTTAAGATTACCCCGATACGTGCCAATGACAACGTTGCGTCATGAACTGGCATCCAACTCTCTATACAGTTTTACAGTCTGGAAAGCGTGTGCACTGTTGCGCAAAATAAGAGAACATCCTGGCGAACCAGCCTACAAAATATTTAAAGAGAACAAATCTGAGGCAACTCCTCACATTATGAACGAATGGGCACAGAAAGTAGACCAAATTATGTTGGCGGCAGACATTGATATAGATTCTTTGCAATACCACACACAACTCGTTAAAAAACGTCTCCAACGGTGGGAGTGGATCTTGAATAGTGAAAAAAGAACTCGCTTTAAAAATGCTCTACCATTAGTGTTGACAGTAAACAGATTAAATGTACAACTGAAATTTCTCTTAAAATGTCCCTCACTGCATCACCGAGTTCAATTTTTGCGGCTCCGGCTAAATGCGCTCCAAACAAAAGAGATGAGATGGGTAAGAAATGACCCGGATATACAAAACAACTTATACAGATACTGTAAAAAAGAGACGGAATCACTGCATCACCTGATTATAAGATGTGAGGCAATTTCACCTCAAAGGACCTTTTATTTGGGGTTTTGTTTCCCACTAAACGGCAATACTGAGGAATGGTGGTCGCGCGTGATTTCAGGTCAAAATATGAAAATAACTTGTGCGACAATCTACTTTCTAGATGTAATGCTAAAAGACTCTTAAAAGATAGATTACAAGCCTTGGATAAAGGCAATGTGGAAATATATGTTTTGTAGAGATGAATGTGAACAGGTGGAGACATGGTGATAAAAGTTTGTATAAACTAAAAAAAAATCACAATAATAAAAAAATAAAAAATAAAAAAGAAATAAATGACTGACCCCAAGAAACATACCCTGTACCCACTTCCCTTAGCTTACTCCAGATATTGAAATAAATGACTGACCTCAAGAAACATACCATGTACCCACTTCCCTTAGCTTACTCCCGATATGGAAATAAATGACTGACCTCAAGAAACATACCATGTACCCACTTCCCTTAGCTTACTCCTGATATGGAAATAAATGACTGACCCTAAGAAACATACCCTGTACCCACTTCCCTGAGCTTACTCATGATATGGAAATAAATGACGGACCCTAAGAAACATACCCTATACCCACTTCCCTGAGCTTACTCCTGATATAGAAATAAATGACTGACCCTAAGAAACACACCCGGTACCCACTTCCCTTAGCTTACTCCTGATTTGGAAATACATGACTGACCCTGTAACCACGTCCCTTAGCTTACTCCCGATATGGAAATTAAATGACTGACCCTAAGAAACATACCCTGTACCCACTTCCCTTAGCTTACTCCCGATATGGAAATAAATGACTGACCCTAAGAAACATACGCTGTACCCACTTCCCTTAGCTTACTTCCGATATGGAAATAAATGACTGACCCTAAGAAACATACCCTGTACCCACTTCCCTTAGCTTACTCCCGATATGGAAATACATGACTGACGCTAAGAAACATATCCTGTACCCACTTCCCTGAGCTTACTCCCGATATGGAAATAAATGACTGACCCCGAGAAACTACCCTGTACCCACTTCCCTGAGCTTACTCCCGATATGGAAATAAATGACTGACCCCGAGAAACATACTCTGTACCCACTTCCCTGAGCTTACTCCTGATATGGAAATAAATGACTGACCCCAAGAAACATACCCAGTACCCACTTCCCTTAGCTCACTCCTGATATGGAAATACATGACTGACCCTAAGAAACATACCTTGTACCCACTTCCCTTAGCTTACTCCTGATATGGAAATAAATGACTGACCCCAAGAAACATACCCTGTACCCACTTGCCTTAGCTTACTCCTGAAATGGAAATAAATGACTGATCCCAAGAAACATACCCTGTACCCACTTCCCTTAGCTTAATCCTGATATGGAAATACATGACTGACCCTAAGAAACATACCCTGTACCCACTTCCCTTAGCTTACTCCTGATATGGAAATACATGACTGACCCTAAGAAACATACCCTGTACCCACTTCCCTTAGCTTACTCCTGATATGGAAATACATGACTGACCCTAAGAAACATACCCTGTACCCACATCCCTGAGCTTACTCCTGATATGGAAATAAATGAATGACCACAAGAAACATACCCTGTACCCACTTCCCTGAGCTTACTCCTGATATGGAAATAAATGACTGACCCTAAGAAACATACCCTGTACCCACTTCCCTGAGCTTACTCATGATATGGAAATAAATGACTGACCCTAAGAAACATACCCTATACCCACTTCCCTGAGCTTACTCCTGATATAGAAATAAATGACTGACCCTAAGAAACACACCCGGTACCCACTTCCCTTAGCTTACTCCTGATTTGGAAATACATGACTGACCCTGTAACCACTTCCCTTAGCTTACTCCCGATTTGGAAATTAAATGACTGACCCTAAGAAACATACCCTGTACCCACCTCCCTTAGCTTACTCCCGATATGGAAATAAATGACTGACCCTAAGAAACATACCCTGTACCCACTTACCTTAGCTTACTCCCGATATGGAAATAAATGACTGACCCTAAGAAACATACGCTGTACCCACTTCCCTTAGCTTACTCCCGATATGGAAATATATGACTGACCCTAAGAAACATACCCTGTACCCACTTCCCTTAGCTTACTCCCGATATGGAAATACATGACTGACCCTAAGAAACATACCCTGTACCCACTTCCCTGAGCTTACTCCCGATATGGAAATAAATGACTGACCCCGAGAAACTACCCTGTACCCACTTCCCTGAGCTTACTCCCGATATGGAAATAAATGACTGACCCCGAGAAACATACTCTGTACCCACTTCCCTGAGCTTACTCCTGATATGGAAATAAATGACTGACCCCAAGAAACATACCCAGTACCCACTTCCCTTAGCTTACTCCTGATATGGAAATAAATGACTGACCCCAAGAAACATACCCTGTACCCACTTGCCTTAGCTTACTCCTGATATGGAAATAAATGACTGATCTCAAGAAACATACCCTGTACCCACTTCCCTTAGCTTAATCCTGATATGGAAATACATGACTGACCCTAAGAAACATACCCTGTACCCACTTCCCTTAGCTTACTCCTGATATGGAAATACATGACTGACCCTAAGAAACATACCCTGTACCCACATCCCTGAGCTTACTCCTGATATGGAAATAAATGAATGACCACAAGAAACATACCCTGTACCCACTTCCCTGAGCTTACTCCTGATATGGAAATAAATGACTGACCCTAAGAAACATACCCTGTACCCACTTCCCTGAGCTTACTCATGATATGGAAATAAATGACTGACCCTAAGAAACATACCCTGTACCCACATCCCTGAGCTTACTCCTGATATGGAAATAAATGACTGACCCTAAGAAACACACCCGGTACCCACTTCCCTTAGCTTACTCCTGATTTGGAAATACATGACTGACCCTGTAACCACTTCCCTTAGCTTACTCCCGATATGGAAATTAAATGACTGACCCTAAGAAACATACCCTGTACCCACCTCCCTTAGCTTACTCCCGATATGGAAATAAATGACTGACCCTAAGAAACATACCCTGTACCCACTTACCTTAGCTTACTCCCGATATGGAAATAAATGACTGACCCTAAGAAACATACGCTGTACCCACTTCCCTTAGCTTACTCCCGATATGGAAATAAATGACTGACCCTAAGAAACATACCCTGTACCCACTTCCCTTAGCTTACTCCCGATATGGAAATACATGACTGACCCTAAGAAACATACCCTGTACCCACTTCCCTGAGCTTACTCCCGATATGGAAATAAATGACTGACCCCGAGAAACTACCCTGTACCCACTTCCCTGAGCTTACTCCCGATATGGAAATAAATGACTAACCCCGAGAAACATACTCTGTACCCACTTCCCTGAGCTTACTCCTGATATGGAAATAAATGACTGACCCCAAGAAACATACCCAGTACCCACTTCCCTTAGCTCACTCCTGATATGGAAATACATGACAGACCCTAAGAAACATACCTTGTACCCACTTCCCTTAGCTTACTCCTGATATGGAAATAAATGACTGACCCCAAGAAACATACCCTGTACCCACTTGCCTTAGCTTACTCCTGATATGGAAATAAATGACTGATCCCAAGAAACATACCCTGTACCCACTTCCCTTAGCTTAATCCTGATATGGAAATACATGACTGACCCTAAGAAACATACCCTGTACCCACTTCCCTTAGCTTACTCCTGATATGGAAATACATGACTGACCCTAAGAAACATACCCTGTACCCACTTCCCTTAGCTTACTCCTGATATGGAAATACATGACTGACCCTAAGAAACATACCCTGTACCCACATCCCTGAGCTTACTCCTGATATGGAAATAAATGAATGACCACAAGAAACATACCCTGTACCCACTTCCCTGAGCTTACTCCTGATATGGAAATAAATGACTGACCCCAAGAAACATACTCTTACTCCTGATATGGAAATACATGACTGACCTCAAGAAACATACCCTGTACCCACTTCCCTGAGCTTACTCATGATATGGAAATAAATGACTGACCCTAAGAAACATACCCTGTACCCACTTCCCTGAGCTTACTCCCGATGTGGAAATTAAATGACTGACCCTAGGAAACATACCCTGTACCCACTTCCCTTAGCTTACTCCCGATGTGGAAATTAAATGACTGACCCTAGGAAACATACCCTGTACCCACTTCCCTTAGCTTACTCCCGATATGGAAATAAATGACTGACCCTAAGAAACATACGCTGTACCCACTTCCCTTAGCTTACTCCCGATATGGAAATAAAGGACTGACCCTAAGAAACATACCCTGTACCCACTTCCCTTAGCTTACTCCCGATATGGAAATACATGACTGACCCTAAGAAACATACCCTGCACCCACTTCCCTGAACTTACTCCTGATATGGAAATAAATGACTGACCCCGAGAAACATACCCTGTACCCACTTCCCTGAGCTTACTCCTGATATGGAAATAAATGACTGACCCTAAGAAACATACCCTGTACCCACTTCCCTTAGCTTACTCCCGATATGGAAATACATGACTGACCCTAAGAAACATACCCTGCACCCACTTCCCTGAACCTACTCCTGATATGGAAATAAATGACTGACCCCGAGAAACATACCCTGTACCCACTTCCCTGAGCTTACTCCTGATATGGAAATAAATGACTGACCCTAAGAAACATACCCTGTACCCACTTCCCTTAGCTTACTCCCGATATGTAAATACATGACTGATCCTAAGAAACATACCCTGTACCCACTTGCCTGAGCTTACTCCTGATATGGAAATAAATGACTGACCCCGAAAAACATACCCTGTACCCACTTCCCTTAGCTTACTCCCGATATGGAAATAAATGACTGACCCTAAGAAACATACCCTGTACCCACTTCCCTTAGCTTACTCCCGATATGGAAATACATGACTGACCCTAAGAAACATACCCTGTACCCACTTCCCTGAGCTTACTCCCGATATGGAAATAAATGACTGACCCCGAGAAACTACCCTGTACCCACTTCCCTGAGCTTACTCCCGATATGGAAATAAATGACTAACCCCGAGAAACATACTCTGTACCCACTTCCCTGAGCTTACTCCTGATATGGAAATAAATGACTGACCCCAAGAAACATACCCAGTACCCACTTCCCTTAGCTCACTCCTGATATGGAAATACATGACAGACCCTAAGAAACATACCTTGTACCCACTTCCCTTAGCTTACTCCTGATATGGAAATAAATGACTGACCCCAAGAAACATACCCTGTACCCACTTGCCTTAGCTTACTCCTGATATGGAAATAAATGACTGATCCCAAGAAACATACCCTGTACCCACTTCCCTTAGCTTAATCCTGATATGGAAATACATGACTGACCCTAAGAAACATACCCTGTACCCACTTCCCTTAGCTTACTCCTGATATGGAAATACATGACTGACCCTAAGAAACATACCCTGTACCCACTTCCCTTAGCTTACTCCTGATATGGAAATACATGACTGACCCTAAGAAACATACCCTGTACCCACATCCCTGAGCTTACTCCTGATATGGAAATAAATGAATGACCACAAGAAACATACCCTGTACCCACTTCCCTGAGCTTACTCCTGATATGGAAATAAATGACTGACCCCAAGAAACATACTCTTACTCCTGATATGGAAATACATGACTGACCTCAAGAAACATACCCTGTACCCACTTCCCTGAGCTTACTCATGATATGGAAATAAATGACTGACCCTAAGAAACATACCCTGTACCCACTTCCCTGAGCTTACTCCCGATGTGGAAATTAAATGACTGACCCTAGGAAACATACCCTGTACCCACTTCCCTTAGCTTACTCCCGATATGGAAATAAATGACTGACCCTAAGAAACATACGCTGTACCCACTTCCCTTAGCTTACTCCCGATATGGAAATAAAGGACTGACCCTAAGAAACATACCCTGTACCCACTTCCCTTAGCTTACTCCCGATATGGAAATACATGACTGACCCTAAGAAACATACCCTGCACCCACTTCCCTGAACTTACTCCTGATATGGAAATAAATGACTGACCCCGAGAAACATACCCTGTACCCACTTCCCTGAGCTTACTCCTGATATGGAAATAAATGACTGACCCTAAGAAACATACCCTGTACCCACTTCCCTTAGCTTACTCCCGATATGTAAATACATGACTGATCCTAAGAAACATACCCTGTACCCACTTGCCTGAGCTTACTCCTGATATGGAAATAAATGACTGACCCCGAAAAACATACCCTGTACCCACTTCCCTTAGCTTACTCCTGATATGGAAATAAATGACTGACCCTAAGAAACATACCCTGTACCCTCTTCCCTTAGCTTACTCCTGATATGGAAATAAATGACTGATCCCAAGAAATATACCCTGTACCCACTTCCCTTAGCTTAATCTTGATATGGAAATACATGACTGACCCTAAGAAACATACCCTGAACCCACTTCCCTTAGCTTACTCCTGATATGGAAGTGAATGACTGACCCCAAGAAACATACCCTGTACCCACTTGCCTAGGCTTACTCCTGATATGGAAATAAAGGACTGATCCCAAGAAACATACCCTGTACACACTTCCCTGAGCTTACTCCTGATATGGAAATAAATGACTGACCCCAAGAAACATACCCTGTACCCACTTGCCTAGGCTTACTCCTGATATGGAAATTAATGACTGACCCCAAGAAACATACCCTGTACCCACTTGCCTTAGCTTACTCCTTATATGGAAATAAATGACTGATCCCAACAAACATACCCTGTACCCACTTCACTTAGCTTACTCCCGATATGGAAATTAAATGACTGACCCTAAGAAACATACCCTGTACCCACTTCCCTTAGCTTACTCCCGATATGGAAATAAATGACTGACCCTAAGAAACATACCCTGTACCCACTTACCTTAGCTTACTCCCGATATGGAAATGAAGGACTGACCCTAAGAAACATACGCTGTACCCACTTCCCTTAGCCTACTCCCGATATGTAAATACATGACTGACCCTAAGAAACATACCCTGTACCCACTTCCCTGAACTTACTCCTGATATGGAAATAAATGACTGACCCCGAAAAACATACCCTGTACCCACTTCCCTTAGCTTACTCCTGATATGGAAATAAATGACTGACCCTAAGAAACATACCCTTTACCCACTTCCCTTAGCTTACTCCTGATATGGAAATAAATGACTGACCCCAAGAAACATACCCTGTACCCACTTGCCTAGGCTTACTCCTGATATGGAAATAAATGACTGATCCCAAGAAATATACCCTGTACCCACTTCCCTTAGCTTAATCTTGATATGGAAATACATGACTGACCCTAAGAAACATACCCTGAACCCACTTCCCTTAGCTTACTCCTGATATGGAAGTAAATGACTGACCCTAAGAAACATACCCTGTACCCACTTCCCTTAGCTTACTCCTGATATGGAAATAAATGACTGACCCCAAGAAACATACCCTGTACCCACTTGCCTAGGCTTACTCCTGATATGGAAATAAAGGACTGATCCCAAGAAACATACCCTGTACCTACTTCCCTGAGCTTACTCCTGATATGGAAATAAATGACTGACCCCAAGAAACATACCCTGTACCCGCTTCCCTGAGCTTCCTCCTGATTTGGAAATAAATGACTGACCCCAAGAAACATACCCTGTAACTGCTTCCCTGAGCTTACTCCTGATATGGAAATAAATGACTGACCCCAATGAACATACCCTGTACCAACTTGCCTTAGCTTACTCCTTATATGGAAATTAATTACTGATCCCAACAAACATACCCTGTACCCACTTCACTTAGCTTACTCCCGATATGGAAATTAAATGACTGACCCTAAGAAACATACCCTGTACCCACTTCCCTTAGCTTACTCCCGATATGGAAATAAATGACTGACCCTAAGAAACATACCCTGTACCCACTTACCTTAGCTTACTCCCGATATGGAAATGAAGGACTGACCCTAAGAAACATACGCTGTACCCACTTCCCTTTGCTCACTCCCGATATGGAAATAAATGACTGACCCTAAGAAACATACCCTGTACCCACTTCCCTTAGCTTACTCCTGATATGGAAATACATGACTGACCCTAAGAAACATACCCTGTACCCACGTCCCTGAGCTTACTCCTGATATGGAAATAAATGAATGACCACAAGAAACATACCCTGTACCCACTTCCCTGAGCTTACTCCTGATATGGAAATAAATGACTGACCCCAAGAAACATACCATGTACCCACTTCCCTTAGCTTACTCCTGATATGGAAATACATGACTAACCTCAAGAAGCATACCCTGTACCCACTTCCCTGAGCTTACTCATGATATGGAAACAAATGACGGACCCTAAGAAACATACCCTGTACCCACTTCCCTGAGCTTACTCCCGATATGGAAATTAAATGACTGACCCTAAGAAACATACCCTGTACCCACTTCCCTTAGCTTACTCCCGATATGGAAATAAATGACTGACCCTAAGAAACATACCCTGTACCCACTTACATTAGCTTACTCCCGATATGGAAATAAATGACTGACCCTAAGAAACATACGCTGTACCCACTTCCCTTAGCTTACTCCCGATATGGAAATAAATGACTGACCCTAAGAAACATACCCTGTACCCACTTCCCTTAGCTCACTCCCGATATGGAAATACATGACTGACCCTAAGAAACATACCCTGCACCCACTTCCCTGAGCTTACTCCTGATATGGAAATAAATGACTGACCCCGAGAAACATACCCTGTACCCACTTCCCTTAGCTTACTCCCGATATGGAAATACATGACTGACCCTAAGAAACATACCCTGTACCCACTTCCCTGAGCTTACTCCTGATATGGAAATAAATGACTGACCCCGAAAAACATACCCTGTACCCACTTCCCTTAGCTTACTCCTGATATGGAAATAAATGACTGACCCTAAGAAACATACCCTGTACCTACTTCCCTTAGCTTACTCCTGATATGGAAATAAATGACTGACCCCAAGAAACATACCCTGTAGCCACTTGCCCAGGCTTACTCCTGATATGGAAATAAAGGACTGATCCCAAGAAACATACCCTGTACCCACTTCCCTTAGCTTACTCCCGATATGGAAATAAATGACTGACCCTAAGAAACATACCCTGTACCCACTTCCCTTAGCTCACTCCCGATATGGAAATACATGACTGACCCTAAGAAACATACCTTGTACCCACTTCCCTTAGCTTACTCCTGATATGGAAATAAATGACTGACCCCAAGAAACATACCCTGTACCCACTTGCCTTAGCTTACTCCTGATATGGAAATAAATGACTGACCACAAGAAACATACCCTGTACCCGCTTTCCTGAGCTTACTCCTGATATGGAAATAAATGACTGACCCAAAGAAACATACCCTGTACCCGCTTCCCTGAGCTTCCTCCTGATTTGGAAATAAATGACTGACCCCAAGAAACATACCCTGTAACCGCTTCCCTGAGCTTACTCCTGATATGGAAATAAATGACTGACCCCAAGAAACATACCCTGTACCCACTTGCCTTAGCTTACTCCTTATATGGAAATAAATGACTGATCCCAAGAAACATACCCTGTACCCACTTCCCTTAGCTTACTCCTAATATGGAAATACATGACTGACCCTAAGAAACATACCCTGTACCCACTTCCCTGAGCTTACTCCTGATATGGAAATAAATGACTGACCCCGAAAAACATACCCTGTACCCGCTTCCCTGAGCTTCCTCCTGATTTGGAAATAAATGACTGACCCCAAGAAACATACCCTGTAACCGCTTCCCTGAGCTTACTCCTGATATGGAAATAAATGACTGACCCCAAGAAACATACCCTGTACCCACTTGCCTTAGCGTACTCCTTATATGGAAATAAATGACTGATCCCAAGAAACATACCCTGTACCCACTTCCCTTAGCTTACTCCTAATATGGAAATACATGACTGACCCTAAGAAACATACCCTGTACCCACTTCCCTGAGCTTACTCCTGATATGGAAATAAATGACTGACCCCGGAAAACATACCCTGTACCCACTTCCCTGAGCTTACTCCTGATATGGAAATAAATGACTGACCCCAAGAAACATACCCTGTAACCGCTTCCCTGAGCTTACTCCTGATATGGAAATAAATGACTGACCCCAAGAAACATACCCTGTAACCGCTTGCCTTAGCTTACTCCTGATATGGAAATAAATGACTGACCCCAAGAAACATACCTTGTACCTGCTTGCCTTAGCTTACTCCTGATATGGAAATAAATGACTGATCCCAAGAAACATACCCTGTACCCACTTCCCTTAGCTTAATCCTGATATGGAAATACATGACTGACCCTAAGAAACATACCCTGTACCGGCTTCCCTTAGCTTACTCCTGATATGGAAATACATGACTGACCCTAAGAAACATACCCTGTACTCACTTCCCTTAGCTTACTCCTGATATGGAAATACATGACTGACCCTAAGAAACATACCCTGTACCCAATTCCCTGAGCTTACTCCTGATATGGAAATAGATGACTGACCACAAGAAACATACCCTGTACCCACTTCCCTTAGCTTAATCCTGATATGGAAATACATGACTGACCCCAAGAAAAATACCATGTACCCACTTCCCTGAGCTTACTCCTGATATGGAAATAAATGACTAACCTCAAGAAACATACCATGTACCCACTTCCATTAGCTTACTCCTGAAATGGAAATAAATGACTGAACCTAAGAAACATACCCTGTACCCAGTTCCCTGGGCTTACTCATGATATGGAAATAAATGACTGACCCTAAGAAACATACCCTGTACCCATTTACCTTAGCTTACTCCCGATATGGAAATACATGACTGAGCCTAAGAAACATACCCTGTACCCACTTCCCTTAGCTTATTCCTGATATGGAAATACATGACTGACCCTAAGAAACATACCCTGTACCCACTTCCCTGAGCTTACTCCTGATATGGAAATAAATGACTGACCACAAGAAACATACCCTGTACCCACTTCCCTGAGCTTACTCCTGATATGGAAATAAATGACTGACCCCAAGAAACATACCCTGTACCCACTTCCCTGAGCTTACTCCTGATTTGGAAATAAATGACTGACCCCAAGAAGCATACCCTGTAACCTCTTCCCTGAGCTTACTCCTGATATGGAAATAAATGACTTCCCCCAAGAAACATACCCTGTACCAGCTTGCCTTAGCTTACTCCTGATATGGAAATGAATGACTGACCCCAAGAAACATACCCTGTACCCACTTGCCTTAGCTTACTCCTGATATGGAAATAAATGACTGATCCCAAGAAACATACCCTGTACCCACTTCGCTGAGCTTACTCATGCTATGGAAATAAATGACTGACCCTAAGAAACATACCCTGTACCCATTTCCCTGAGCTTACTCCTGATATAGAAATAAATGGCTGACCCCAAGAAACACACCCTGTACCCACTTCCCTTAGCTTACTCCTGATTCGGAAATAAATGACTGACCCTGTACCCACTTCCCTTAGCTTACTCCCGATATGGAAATTAAATGACTGACCCTAAGAAACATACCCTGTACCCACTTCCCTTAGCTTACTCCCGGTATGGAAATAAATGACTGACCCTAAGAAACATACCCTGTACCCACTTACCTTAGCTTACTCCTGATATGGAAATAAATGACTGACCCTAAGAAACATACGCTGTACCCACTTCCCTTAGCTTACTCCCGATATGGAAATAAATGACTGACCCTAAGAAACATACCCTGTACCCACTTCCCTAAGCTTACTCCCGATATGGAAATACATGACTGACCCTAAGAAACATACCCTGTACCCACTTCCCTGAGCTTACTCATGATATGGAAATAAATGACTGACCCTAAGAAACATACCCTATACCCACTTCCCTGAGCTTACTCCTGATATAGAAATAAATGACTGACCCTAAGAAACACACCCGGTACCCACTTCCCTTAGCTTACTCCTGATTTGGAAATACATGACTGACCCTGTAACCACTTCCCTTAGCTTACTCCCGATATGGAAATTAAATGACTGGCCCTAAGAAACATACCCTGTACCCACCTCCCTTAGCTTACTCCCGATATGGAAATAAATGACTGACCCTAAGAAACATACCCTGTACCCACTTACCTTAGCTTACTCCCGATATGGAAATAAATGACTGTCCCTAAGAAACATACGCTGTACCCACTTCCCTTAGCTTACTCCCGATATGGAAATAAATGACTGACCCTAAGAAACATACCCTGTACCCACTTCCCTTAGCTTACTCCCGATATGGAAATACATGACTGACCCTAAGAAACATACCCTGTACCCACTTCCCTGAGCTTACTCCCGATATGGAAATAAATGACTGACCCCGAGAAACTACCCTGTACCCACTTCCCTGAGCTTACTCCCGATATGGAAATAAATGACTGACCCCGAGAAACATACTCTGTACCCACTTCCCTGAGCTTACTCCTGATATGGAAATAAATGACTGACCCCAAGATACATACCCAGTACCCACTTCCCTTAGCTCACTCCTGATATGGAAATACATGACTGACCCTAAGAAACATACCTTGTACCCACTTCCCTTAGCTTACTCCTGATATGGAAATAAATGACTGACCCCAAGAAACATACCCTGTACCCACTTGCCTTAGCTTACTCCTGATATTAAAATAAATGACTGATCCCAAGAAACATACCCTGTACCCACTTCCCTTAGCTTAATCCTGATATGGAAATACATGACTGACCCTAAGAAACATACCCTGTACCCACTTCCCTTAGCTTACTCCTGATATGGAAATACATGACTGACCCTAAGAAACATACCCTGTACCCACATCCCTGAGCTTACTCCTGATATGGAAATAAATGAATGACCACAAGAAACATACCCTGTACCCACTTCCCTGAGCTTACTCCTGATATGGAAATAAATGACTGACCCTAAGAAACATACCCTGTACCCACTTCCCTGAGCTTACTCATGATATGGAAATAAATGACTGACCCTAAGAAACATACCCTATACCCACTTCCCTGAGCTTACTCCTGATATAGAAATAAATGACTGACCCTAAGAAACACACCCGGTACCCACTTCCCTTAGCTTACTCCTGATTTGGAAATACATGACTGACCCTGTAACCACTTCCCTTAGCTTACTCCCGATATGGAAATTAAATGACTGACCCTAAGAAACATACCCTGTACCCACCTCCCTTAGCTTACTCCCGATATGGAAATAAATGACTGACCCTAAGAAACACACCCTGTACCCACTTACCTTAGCTTACTCCCGATATGGAAATAAATGACTGACCCTAAGAAACATACGCTGTACCCACTTCCCTTAGCTTACTCCCGATATGGAAATAAATGACTGACCCTAAGAAACATACCCTGTACCCACTTCCCTTAGCTTACTCCCGATATGGAAATACATGACTGACCCTAAGAAACATACCCTGTACCCACTTCCCTGAGCTTACTCCCGATATGGAAATAAATGACTGACCCCGAGAAACTACCCTGTACCCACTTCCCTGAGCTTACTCCCGATATGGAAATAAATGACTAACCCCGAGAAACATACTCTGTACCCACTTCCCTGAGCTTACTCCTGATATGGAAATAAATGACTGACCCCAAGAAACATACCCAGTACCCACTTCCCTTAGCTCACTCCTGATATGGAAATACATGACAGACCCTAAGAAACATACCTTGTACCCACTTCCCTTAGCTTACTCCTGATATGGAAATAAATGACTGACCCCAAGAAACATACCCTGTACCCACTTGCCTTAGCTTACTCCTGATATGGAAATAAATGACTGATCCCAAGAAACATACCCTGTACCCACTTCCCTTAGCTTAATCCTGATATGGAAATACATGACTGACCCTAAGAAACATACCCTGTACCCACTTCCCTTAGCTTACTCCTGATATGGAAATACATGACTGACCCTAAGAAACATACCCTGTACCCACTTCCCTTAGCTTACTCCTGATATGGAAATACATGACTGACCCTAAGAAACATACCCTGTACCCACATCCCTGAGCTTACTCCTGATATGGAAATAAATGAATGACCACAAGAAACATACCCTGTACCCACTTCCCTGAGCGTACTCCTGATATGCAAATAAATGACTGACCCCAAGAAACATACTCTTACTCCTGATATGGAAATACATGACTGACCTCAAGAAACATACCCTGTACCCACTTCCCTGAGCTTACTCATGATATGGAAATAAATGACTGACCCTAAGAAACATACCCTGTACCCACTTCCCTGAGCTTACTCCCGATGTGGAAATTAAATGACTGACCCTAAGAAACATACCCTGTACCCACTTCCCTTAGCTTACTCCCGATATGGAAATAAATGACTGACCCTAAGAAACATACGCTGTACCCACTTCCCTTAGCTTACTCCCGATATGGAAATAAAGGACTGACCCTAAGAAACATACCCTGTACCCACTTCCCTTAGCTTACTCCCGATATGGAAATACATGACTGACCCTAAGAAACATACCCTGCACCCACTTCCCTGAACTTACTCCTGATATGGAAATAAATGACTGACCCCGAGAAACATACCCTGTACCCACTTCCCTGAGCTTACTCCTGATATGGAAATAAATGACTGACCCTAAGAAACATACCCTGTACCCACTTCCCTTAGCTTACTCCCGATATGTAAATACATGACTGACCCTAAGAAACATACCCTGTACCCACTTCCCTGAACTTACTCCTGATATGGAAATAATTGACTGACCCCGAAAAACATACCCTGTACCCACTTCCCTTAGCTTACTCCTGATATGGAAATAAATGACTGACCCTAAGAAACATACCCTTTACCCACTTCCCTTAGCTTACTCCTGATATGAAAATAAATGACTGACCCCAAGAAACATACCCTGTACCCACTTGCCTAGGCTTACTCCTGATATGGAAATAAATGACTGATCCCAAGAAATATACCCTGTACCCACTTCCCTTAGCTTAATCTTGATATGGAAATACATGACTGACCCTAAGAAACATACCCTGAACCCACTTCCCTTAGCTTACTCCTGATATGGAAGTAAATGACTGACCCTAAGAAACATACCCTGTACCCACTTCCCTTAGCTTACTCCTGATATGGAAATAAATGACTGACCCCAAGAAACATACCCTCTACCCACTTGCCTAGGCTTACTCCTGATATGGAAATAAAGGACTGATCCCAAGAAACATACCCTGTACCCACTTCCCTGAGCTTACTCCTGATATGGAAATAAATGACTGACCCCAAGAAACATACCCTGTACCCGCTTCCCTGAGCTTCCTCCTGATTTGGAAATAAATGACTGACCCCAAGAAACATACCCAGTACCCACTTCCCTTAGCTCACTCCTGATATGGAAATACATGACAGACCCTAAGAAACATACCTTGTACCCACTTCCCTTAGCTTACTCCTGATATGGAAATAAATGACTGACCCCAAGAAACATACCCTGTACCCACTTGCCTTAGCTTACTCCTGATATGGAAATAAATGACTGATCCCAAGAAACATACCCTGTACCCACTTCCCTTAGCTTAATCCTGATATGGAAATACATGACTGACCCTAAGAAACATACCCTGTACCCACTTCCCTTAGCTTACTCCTGATATGGAAATACATGACTGACCCTAAGAAACATACCCTGTACCCACTTCCCTTAGCTTACTCCTGATATGGAAATACATGACTGACCCTAAGAAACATACCCTGTACCCACATCCCTGAGCTTACTCCTGATATGGAAATAAATGAATGACCACAAGAAACATACCCTGTACCCACTTCCCTGAGCTTACTCCTGATATGGAAATAAATGACTGACCCCAAGAAACATACTCTTACTCCTGATATGGAAATACATGACTGACCTCAAGAAACATACCCTGTACCCACTTCCCTGAGCTTACTCATGATATGGAAATAAATGACTGACCCTAAGAAACATACCCTGTACCCACTTCCCTGAGCTTACTCCCGATGTGGAAATTAAATGACTGACCCTAAGAAACATACCCTGTACCCACTTCCCTTAGCTTACTCCCGATATGGAAATAAAAGACTGACCCTAAGAAACATACGCTGTACCCACTTCCCTTAGCTTACTCCCGATATGGAAATAAAGGACTGACCCTAAGAAACATACCCTGTACCCACTTCCCTTAGCTTACTCCCGATATGGAAATACATGACTGACCCTAAGAAACATACCCTGCACCCACTTCCCTGAACTTACTCCTGATATGGAAATAAATGACTGACCCCGAGAAACATACCCTGTACCCACTTCCCTGAGCTTACTCCTGATATGGAAATAAATGACTGACCCTAAGAAACATACCCTGTACCCACTTCCCTTAGCCTACTCCCGATATGTAAATACATGACTGACCCTAAGAAACATACCCTGTACCCACTTCCCTGAACTTACTCCTGATATGGAAATAAATGACTGACCCCGAAAAACATACCCTGTACCCACTTCCCTTAGCTTACTCCTGATATGGAAATAAATGACTGACCCTAAGAAACATACCCTTTACCCACTTCCCTTAGCTTACTCCTGATATGGAAATAAATGACTGACCCCAAGAAACATACCCTGTACCCACTTGCCTAGGCTTACTCCTGATATGGAAATAAATGACTGATCCCAAGAAATATACCCTGTACCCACTTCCCTTAGCTTAATCTTGATATGGAAATACATGACTGACCCTAAGAAACATACCCTGAACCCACTTCCCTTAGCTTACTCCTGATATGGAAGTAAATGACTGACCCTAAGAAACATACCCTGTACCCACTTCCCTTAGCTTACTCCTGATATGGAAATAAATGACTGACCCCAAGAAACATACCCTGTACCCACTTGCCTAGGCTTACTCCAGATATGGAAATAAAGGACTGATCCCAAGAAACATACCCTGTACCCACTTCCCTGAGCTTACTCCTGATATGGAAATAAATGACTGACCCCAAGAAACATACCCTGTACCCGCTTCCCTGAGCTTCCTCCTGATTTGGAAATAAATGACTGACCCCAAGAAACATACCCTGTAACTGCTTCCCTGAGCTTACTCCTGATATGGAAATAAATAACTGACCCCAAGAAACATACCCTGTACCCACTTGCCTTAGCTTACTCCTTATATGGAAATAAATGACTGATCCCAACAAACATACCCTGTACCCACTTCCCTTAGCTTACTCCCGATATGGAAATTAAATGACTGACCCTAAGAAACATACCCTGTACCCACTTCCCTTAGCTTACTCCCGATATGGAAATAAATGACTAACCCTAAGAAACATACCCTGTACCCACTTACCTTAGCTTACTCCCGATATGGAAATGAAGGACTGACCCTAAGAAACATACGCTGTACCCACTTCCCTTAGCTCACTCCCGATATGGAAATAAATGACTGACCCTAAGAAACATACCCTGTACCCACTTCCCTTAGCTTACTCCTGATATGGAAATACATGACTGACCCTAAGAAACATACCCTGTACCCACGTCCCTGAGCTTACTCCTGATATGGAAATAAATGAATGACCACAAGAAACATACCCTGTACCCACTTCCCTGAGCTTACTCCTGATATGGAAATAAATGACTGACCCCAAGAAACATACCATGTACCCACTTCCCTTAGCTTACTCCTGATATGGAAATACATGACTAACCTCAAGAAGCATACCCTGTACCCACTTCCCTGAGCTTACTCATGATATGGAAATAAATGACGGACCCTAAGAAACATACCCTGTACCCACTTCCCTGAGCTTACTCCCGATATGGAAATTAAATGACTGACCCTAAGAAACATACCCTGTACCCACTTCCCTTAGCTTACTCCCGATATGGAAATAAATGACTGACCCTAAGAAACATACCCTGTACCCACTTCCCTTAGCTTACTCCTGATATGGAAATAAATGACTGACCCCAAGAAACATACCCTGTAGCCACTTGCCCAGGCTTACTCCTGATATGGAAATAAA
Source organism: Ambystoma mexicanum (assembly GCF_040938575.1). Classification (NCBI taxonomy): domain Eukaryota; kingdom Metazoa; phylum Chordata; class Amphibia; order Caudata; family Ambystomatidae; genus Ambystoma; species Ambystoma mexicanum. The sequence goes on from NC_090933.1 coordinate 1,305,872,853, forward strand.
GGACTGATCCCAAGAAACATACCCTGTACCCACTTCCCTTAGCTTACTCCCGATATGGAAATAAATGACTGACCCTAAGAAACATACCCTGTACCCACTTCCCTTAGCTCACTCCCGATATGGAAATACATGACTGACCCTAAGAAACATACCTTGTACCCACTTCCCTTAGCTTACTCCTGATATGGAAATAAATGACTGACCCCAAGAAACATACCCTGTACCCACTTGCCTTAGCTTACTCCTGATATGGAAATAAATGACTGACCACAAGAAACATACCCTGTACCCGCTTCCCTGAGCTTACTCCTGATATGGAAATAAATGACTGACCCAAAGAAACATACCCTGTACCCGCTTCCCTGAGCTTCCTCCTGATTTGGAAATAAATGACTGACCCCAAGAAACATACCCTGTAACCGCTTCCCTGAGCTTACTCCTGATATGGAAATAAATGACTGACCCCAAGAAACATACCCTGTACCCACTTGCCTTAGCTTACTCCTTATATGGAAATAAATGACTGATCCCAAGAAACATACCCTGTACCCACTTCCCTTAGCTTACTCCTAATATGGAAATACATGACTGACCCTAAGAAACATACCCTGTACCCACTTCCCTGAGCTTACTCCTGATATGGAAATAAATGACTGACCCCGAAAAACATACCCTGTACCCGCTTCCCTGAGCTTCCTCCTGATTTGGAAATAAATGACTGACCCCAAGAAACATACCCTGTAACCGCTTCCCTGAGCTTACTCCTGATATGGAAATAAATGACTGACCCCAAGAAACATACCCTGTACCCACTTGCGTTAGCGTACTCCTTATATGGAAATAAATGACTGATCCCAAGAAACATACCCTGTACCCACTTCCCTTAGCTTACTCCTAATATGGAAATACATGACTGACCCTAAGAAACATACCCTGTACCCACTTCCCTGAGCTTACTCCTGATATGGAAATAAATGACTGACCCCGAAAAACATACCCTGTACCCACTTCCCTGAGCTTACTCCTGATATGGAAATAAATGACTGACCCCAAGAAACATACCCTGTAACCGCTTCCCTGAGCTTACTCCTGATATGGAAATAAATGACTGACCCCAAGAAACATACCCTGTAACCGCTTGCCTTAGCTTACTCCTGATATGGAAATAAATGACTGACCCCAAGAAACATACCTTGTACCCGCTTGCCTTAGCTTACTCCTGATATGGAAATAAATGACTGATCCCAAGAAACATACCCTGTACCCGCTTCCCTTAGCTTAATCCTGATATGGAAATACATGACTGACCCTAAGAAACATACCCTGTACCGGCTTCCCTTAGCTTACTCCTGATATGGAAATACATGACTGACCCTAAGAAACATACCCTGTACCCACTTCCCTTAGCTTACTCCTGATATGGAAATACATGACTGACCCTAAGAAACATACCCTGTACCCACTTCCCTGAGCTTACTCCTGATATGGAAATAGATGACTGACCACAAGAAACATACCCTGTACCCACTTCCCTTAGCTTAATCCTGATATGGAAATACATGACTGACCCCAAGAAAAATACCATGTACCCACTTCCCTGAGCTTACTCCTGATATGGAAATAAATGACTAACCTCAAGAAACATACCATGTACCCACTTCCATTAGCTTACTCCTGACATGGAAATAAATGACTGAACCTAAGAAACATACCCTGTACCCAGTTCCCTGAGCTTACTCATGATATGGAAATAAATGACTGACCCTAAGAAACATACCCTGTACCCATTTACCTTAGCTTACTCCCGATATGGAAATACATGACTGAGCCTAAGAAACATACCCTGTACCCACTTCCCTTAGCTTATTCCTGATATGGAAATACATGACTGACCCTAAGAAACATTCCCTGTACCCACTTCCCTGAGCTTACTCCTGATATGGAAATAAATGACTGACCACAAGAAACATACCCTGTACCCACTTCCCTGAGCTTACTCCTGATATGGAAATAAATGACTGACCCCAAGAAACATACCCTGTACCCACTTCCCTGAGCTTACTCCTGATTTGGAAATAAATGACTGACCCCAAGAAGCACACCCTGTAACCTCTTCCCTGAGCTTACTCCTGATATGGAAATAAATGACTTCCCCCAAGAAACATACCCTGTACCAGCTTGCCTTAGCTTACTCCTGATATGGAAATGAATGACTGACCCCAAGAAACATACCCTGTACCCACTTGCCTTAGCTTACTCCTGATATGGAAATAAATGACTGATCCCAAGAAACATACCCTGTACCCACTTCGCTGAGCTTACTCATGCTATGGAAATAAATGACTGACCCTAAGAAACATACCCTGTACCCATTTCCCTGAGCTTACTCCTGATATAGAAATAAATGGCTGACCCCAAGAAACACACCCTGTACCCACTTCCCTTAGCTTACTCCTGATTCGGAAATAAATGACTGACCCTGTACCCACTTCCCTTAGCTTACTCCCGATATGGAAATTAAATGACTGACCCTAAGAAACATACCCTGTACCCACTTCCCTTAGCTTACTCCCGGTATGGAAATAAATGACTGACCCTAAGAAACATAGCCTGTACCCACTTACCTTAGCTTACTCCCGATATGGAAATAAATGACTGACCCTAAGAAACATACGCTGTACCCACTTCCCTTAGCTTACTCCCGATATGGAAATAAATGACTGACCCTAAGAAACATACCCTGTACCCACTTCCCTAAGCTTACTCCCGATATGGAAATACATGACTGACCCTAAGAAACATATCCTGTACCCACTTCCCTGAGCTTACTCCCGATATGGAAATAAATGACTGACCCCGAGAAACTACCCTGTACCCACTTCCCTGAGCTTACTCCCGATATGGAAATAAATGACTGACCCCGAGAAACATACTCTGTACCCACTTCCCTGAGCTTACTCCTGATATGGAAATAAATGACTGACCCCAAGAAACATACCCAGTACCCACTTCCCTTAGCTCACTCCTGATATGGAAATACATGACTGACCCTAAGAAACATACCTTGTACCCACTTCCCTGAGCTTACTCCTGATATGGAAATAAATGACTGACCCCAAGAAACATACCCTGTACCCGCTTCCCTGAGCTTCCTCCTGATTTGGAAATAAATGACTGACCCCAAGAAACATACCCAGTACCCACTTCCCTTAGCTCACTCCTGATATGGAAATACATGACAGACCCTAAGAAACATACCTTGTACCCACTTCCCTTAGCTTACTCCTGATATGGAAATAAATGACTGACCCCAAGAAACATACCCTGTACCCACTTGCCTTAGCTTACTCCTGATATGGAAATAAATGACTGATCCCAAGAAACATACCCTGTACCCACTTCCCTTAGCTTAATCCTGATATGGAAATACATGACTGACCCTAAGAAACATACCCTGTACCCACTTCCCTTAGCTTACTCCTGATATGGAAATACATGACTGACCCTAAGAAACATACCCTGTACCCACTTCCCTTAGCTTACTCCTGATATGGAAATACATGACTGACCCTAAGAAACATACCCTGTACCCACATCCCTGAGCTTACTCCTGATATGGAAATAAATGAATGACCACAAGAAACATACCCTGTACCCACTTCCCTGAGCTTACTCCTGATATGGAAATAAATGACTGACCCCAAGAAACATACTCTTACTCCTGATATGGAAATACATGACTGACCTCAAGAAACATACCCTGTACCCACTTCCCTGAGCTTACTCATGATATGGAAATAAATGACTGACTCTAAGAAACATACCCTGTACCCACTTCCCTGAGCTTACTCCCGATGTGGAAATTAAATGACTGACCCTAAGAAACATACCCTGTACCCACTTCCCTTAGCTTACTCCCGATATGGAAATAAAAGACTGACCCTAAGAAACATACGCTGTACCCACTTCCCTTAGCTTACTCCCGATATGGAAATACATGACTGACCCTAAGAAACATACCCTGCACCCACTTCCCTGAACTTACTCCTGATATGGAAATAAATGACTGACCCCGAGAAACATACCCTGTACCCACTTCCCTGAGCTTACTCCTGATATGGAAATAAATGACTGACCCTAAGAAACATACCCTGTACCCACTTCCCTTAGCCTACTCCCGATATGTAAATACATGACTGACCCTAAGAAACATACCCTGTACCCACTTCCCTGAACTTACTCCTGATATGGAAATAAATGACTGACCCCGAAAAACATACCCTGTACCCACTTCCCTTAGCTTACTCCTGATATGGAAATAAATGACTGACCCTAAGAAACATACCCTTTACCCACTTCCCTTAGCTTACTCCTGATATGGAAATAAATGACTGACCCCAAGAAACATACCCTGTACCCACTTGCCTAGGCTTACTCCTGATATGGAAATAAATGACTGATCCCAAGAAATATACCCTGTACCCACTTCCCTTAGCTTAATCTTGATATGGAAATACATGACTGACCCTAAGAAACATACCCTGAACCCACTTCCCTTAGCTTACTCCTGATATGGAAGTAAATGACTGACCCTAAGAAACATACCCTGTACCCACTTCCCTTAGCTTACTCCTGATATGGAAATAAATGACTGACCCCAAGAAACATACCCTGTACCCACTTGCCTAGGCTTACTCCTGATATGGAAATAAAGGACTGATCCCAAGAAACATACCCTGTACCCACTTCCCTGAGCTTACTCCTGATATGCAAATAAATGACTGACCCCAAGAAACATACTCTTACTCCTGATATGGAAATACATGACTGACCTCAAGAAACATACCCTGTACCCACTTCCCTGAGCTTACTCATGATATGGAAATAAATGACTGACCCTAAGAAACATACCCTGTACCCACTTCCCTGAGCTTACTCCCGATGTGGAAATTAAATGACTGACCCTAAGAAACATACCCTGTACCCACTTCCCTTAGCTTACTCCCGATATGGAAATAAATGACTGACCCTAAGAAACATACGCTGTACCCACTTCCCTTAGCTTACTCCCGATATGGAAATAAAGGACTGACCCTAAGAAACATACCCTGTACCCACTTCCCTTAGCTTACTCCCGATATGGAAATACATGACTGACCCTAAGAAACATACCCTGCACCCACTTCCCTGAACTTACTCCTGATATGGAAATAAATGACTGACCCCGAGAAACATACCCTGTACCCACTTCCCTGAGCTTACTCCTGATATGGAAATAAATGACTGACCCTAAGAAACATACCCTGTACCCACTTCCCTTAGCTTACTCCCGATATGTAAATACATGACTGACCCTAAGAAACATACCCTGTACCCACTTCCCTGAACTTACTCCTGATATGGAAATAATTGACTGACCCCGAAAAACATACCCTGTACCCACTTCCCTTAGCTTACTCCTGATATGGAAATAAATGACTGACCCTAAGAAACATACCCTTTACCCACTTCCCTTAGCTTACTCCTGATATGAAAATAAATGACTGACCCCAAGAAACATACCCTGTACCCACTTGCCTAGGCTTACTCCTGATATGGAAATAAATGACTGATCCCAAGAAATATACCCTGTACCCACTTCCCTTAGCTTAATCTTGATATGGAAATACATGACTGACCCTAAGAAACATACCCTGAACCCACTTCCCTTAGCTTACTCCTGATATGGAAGTAAATGACTGACCCTAAGAAACATACCCTGTACCCACTTCCCTTAGCTTACTCCTGATATGGAAATAAATGACTGACCCCAAGAAACATACCCTCTACCCACTTGCCTAGGCTTACTCCTGATATGGAAATAAAGGACTGATCCCAAGAAACATACCCTGTACCCACTTCCCTGAGCTTACTCCTGATATGGAAATAAATGACTGACCCCAAGAAACATACCCTGTACCCGCTTCCCTGAGCTTCCTCCTGATTTGGAAATAAATGACTGACCCCAAGAAACATACCCAGTACCCACTTCCCTTAGCTCACTCCTGATATGGAAATACATGACAGACCCTAAGAAACATACCTTGTACCCACTTCCCTTAGCTTACTCCTGATATGGAAATAAATGACTGACCCCAAGAAACATACCCTGTACCCACTTGCCTTAGCTTACTCCTGATATGGAAATAAATGACTGATCCCAAGAAACATACCCTGTACCCACTTCCCTTAGCTTAATCCTGATATGGAAATACATGACTGACCCTAAGAAACATACCCTGTACCCACTTCCCTTAGCTTACTCCTGATATGGAAATACATGACTGACCCTAAGAAACATACCCTGTACCCACTTCCCTTAGCTTACTCCTGATATGGAAATACATGACTGACCCTAAGAAACATACCCTGTACCCACATCCCTGAGCTTACTCCTGATATGGAAATAAATGAATGACCACAAGAAACATACCCTGTACCCACTTCCCTGAGCTTACTCCTGATATGGAAATAAATGACTGACCCCAAGAAACATACTCTTACTCCTGATATGGAAATACATGACTGACCTCAAGAAACATACCCTGTACCCACTTCCCTGAGCTTACTCATGATATGGAAATAAATGACTGACCCTAAGAAACATACCCTGTACCCACTTCCCTGAGCTTACTCCCGATGTGGAAATTAAATGACTGACCCTAAGAAACATACCCTGTACCCACTTCCCTTAGCTTACTCCCGATATGGAAATAAAAGACTGACCCTAAGAAACATACGCTGTACCCACTTCCCTTAGCTTACTCCCGATATGGAAATAAAGGACTGACCCTAAGAAACATACCCTGTACCCACTTCCCTTAGCTTACTCCCGATATGGAAATACATGACTGACCCTAAGAAACATACCCTGCACCCACTTCCCTGAACTTACTCCTGATATGGAAATAAATGACTGACCCCGAGAAACATACCCTGTACCCACTTCCCTGAGCTTACTCCTGATATGGAAATAAATGACTGACCCTAAGAAACATACCCTGTACCCACTTCCCTTAGCCTACTCCCGATATGTAAATACATGACTGACCCTAAGAAACATACCCTGTACCCACTTCCCTGAACTTACTCCTGATATGGAAATAAATGACTGACCCCGAAAAACATACCCTGTACCCACTTCCCTTAGCTTACTCCTGATATGGAAATAAATGACTGACCCTAAGAAACATACCCTTTACCCACTTCCCTTAGCTTACTCCTGATATGGAAATAAATGACTGACCCCAAGAAACATACCCTGTACCCACTTGCCTAGGCTTACTCCTGATATGGAAATAAATGACTGATCCCAAGAAATATACCCTGTACCCACTTCCCTTAGCTTAATCTTGATATGGAAATACATGACTGACCCTAAGAAACATACCCTGAACCCACTTCCCTTAGCTTACTCCTGATATGGAAGTAAATGACTGACCCTAAGAAACATACCCTGTACCCACTTCCCTTAGCTTACTCCTGATATGGAAATAAATGACTGACCCCAAGAAACATACCCTGTACCCACTTGCCTAGGCTTACTCCTGATATGGAAATAAAGGACTGATCCCAAGAAACATACCCTGTACCCACTTCCCTGAGCTTACTCCTGATATGGAAATAAATGACTGACCCCAAGAAACATACCCTGTACCCGCTTCCCTGAGCTTCCTCCTGATTTGGAAATAAATGACTGACCCCAAGAAACATACCCTGTAACTGCTTCCCTGAGCTTACTCCTGATATGGAAATAAATAACTGACCCCAAGAAACATACCCTGTACCCACTTGCCTTAGCTTACTCCTTATATGGAAATGAATGACTGATCCCAACAAACATACCCTGTACCCACTTCCCTTAGCTTACTCCCGATATGGAAATTAAATGACTGACCCTAAGAAACATACCCTGTACCCACTTCCCTTAGCTTACTCCCGATATGGAAATAAATGACTAACCCTAAGAAACATACCCTGTACCCACTTACCTTAGCTTACTCCCGATATGGAAATGAAGGACTGACCCTAAGAAACATATGCTGTACCCACTTCCCTTAGCTCACTCCCGATATGGAAATAAATGACTGACCCTAAGAAACATACCCTGTACCCACTTCCCTTAGCTTACTCCTGATATGGAAATACATGACTGACCCTAAGAAACATACCCTGTACCCACGTCCCTGAGCTTACTCCTGATATGGAAATAAATGAATGACCACAAGAAACATACCCTGTACCCACTTCCCTGAGCTTACTCCTGATATGGAAATAAATGACTGACCCCAAGAAACATACCATGTACCCACTTCCCTTAGCTTACTCCTGATATGGAAATACATGACTAACCTCAAGAAGCATACCCTGTACCCACTTCCCTGAGCTTACTCATGATATGGAAATAAATGACGGACCCTAAGAAACATACCCTGTACCCACTTCCCTGAGCTTACTCCCGATATGGAAATTAAATGACTGACCCTAAGAAACATACCCTGTACCCACTTCCCTTAGCTTACTCCCGATATGGAAATAAATGACTGACCCTAAGAAACATACCCTGTACCCACTTCCCTTAGCTTACTCCTGATATGGAAATAAATGACTGACCCCAAGAAACATACCCTGTAGCCACTTGCCCAGGCTTACTCCTGATATGGAAATAAAGGACTGATCCCAAGAAACATACCCTGTACCCACTTCCCTTAGCTTACTCCCGATATGGAAATAAATGACTGACCCTAAGAAACATACCCTGTACCCACTTCCCTTAGCTCACTCCCGATATGGAAATACATGACTGACCCTAAGAAACATACCTTGTACCCACTTCCCTTAGCTTACTCCTGATATGGAAATAAATGACTGACCCCAAGAAACATACCCTGTACCCACTTGCCTTAGCTTACTCCTGATATGGAAATAAATGACTGACCACAAGAAACATACCCTGTACCCGCTTCCCTGAGCTTACTCCTGATATGGAAATAAATGACTGACCCAAAGAAACATACCCTGTACCCGCTTCCCTGAGCTTCCTCCTGATTTGGAAATAAATGACTGACCCCAAGAAACATACCCTGTAACCGCTTCCCTGAGCTTACTCCTGATATGGAAATAAATGACTGACCCCAAGAAACATACCCTGTACCCACTTGCCTTAGCTTACTCCTTATATGGAAATAAATGACTGATCCCAAGAAACATACCCTGTACCCACTTCCCTTAGCTTACTCCTAATATGGAAATACATGACTGACCCTAAGAAACATACCCTGTACCCACTTCCCTGAGCTTACTCCTGATATGGAAATAAATGACTGACCCCGAAAAACATACCCTGTACCCGCTTCCCTGAGCTTCCTCCTGATTTGGAAATAAATGACTGACCCCAAGAAACATACCCTGTAACCGCTTCCCTGAGCTTACTCCTGATATGGAAATAAATGACTGACCCCAAGAAACATACCCTGTACCCACTTGCCTTAGCGTACTCCTTATATGGAAATAAATGACTGATCCCAAGAAACATACCCTGTACCCACTTCCCTTAGCTTACTCCTAATATGGAAATACATGACTGACCCTAAGAAACATACCCTGTACCCACTTCCCTGAGCTTACTCCTGATATGGAAATAAATGACTGACCCCGAAAAACATACCCTGTACCCACTTCCCTGAGCTTACTCCTGATATGGAAATAAATGACTGACCCCAAGAAACATACCCTGTAACCGCTTCCCTGAGCTTACTCCTGATATGGAAATAAATGACTGACCCCAAGAAACATACCCTGTAACCGCTTGCCTTAGCTTACTCCTGATATGGAAATAAATGACTGACCCCAAGAAACATACCTTGTACCCGCTTGCCTTAGCTTACTCCTGATATGGAAATAAATGACTGATCCCAAGAAACATACCCTGTACCCGCTTCCCTTAGCTTAATCCTGATATGGAAATACATGACTGACCCTAAGAAACATACCCTGTACCGGCTTCCCTTAGCTTACTCCTGATATGGAAATACATGACTGACCCTAAGAAACATACCCTGTACCCACTTCCCTTAGCTTACTCCTGATATGGAAATACATGACTGACCATAAGAAACATACCCTGTACCCACTTCCCTGAGCTTACTCCTGATATGGAAATAGATGACTGACCACAAGAAACATACCCTGTACCCACTTCCCTTAGCTTAATCCTGATATGGAAATACATGACTGACCCCAAGAAAAATACCATGTACCCACTTCCCTGAGCTTACTCCTGATATGGAAATAAATGACTAACCTCAAGAAACATACCATGTACCCACTTCCATTAGCTTACTCCTGACATGGAAATAAATGACTGAACCTAAGAAACATACCCTGTACCCAGTTCCCTGAGCTTACTCATGATATGGAAATAAATGACTGACCCTAAGAAACATACCCTGTACCCATTTACCTTAGCTTACTCCCGATATGGAAATACATGACTGAGCCTAAGAAACATACCCTGTACCCACTTCCCTTAGCTTATTCCTGATAAGGAAATACATGACTGACCCTAAGAAACATTCCCTGTACCCACTTCCCTGAGCTTACTCCTGATATGGAAATAAATGACTGACCACAAGAAACATACCCTGTACCCACTTCCCTGAGCTTACTCCTGATATGGAAATAAATGACTGACCCCAAGAAACATACCCTGTACCCACTTCCCTGAGCTTACTCCTGATTTGGAAATAAATGACTGACCCCAAGAAGCATACCCTGTAACCTCTTCCCTGAGCTTACTCCTGATATGGAAATAAATGACTTCCCCCAAGAAACATACCCTGTACCAGCTTGCCTTAGCTTACTCCTGATATGGAAATGAATGACTGACCCCAAGAAACATACCCTGTACCCACTTGCCTTAGCTTACTCCTGATATGGAAATAAATGACTGATCCCAAGAAACATACCCTGTACCCACTTCGCTGAGCTTACTCATGCTATGGAAATAAATGACTGACCCTAAGAAACATACCCTGTACCCATTTCCCTGAGCTTACTCCTGATATAGAAATAAATGGCTGACCCCAAGAAACACACCCTGTACCCACTTCCCTTAGCTTACTCCTGATTCGGAAATAAATGACTGACCCTGTACCCACTTCCCTTAGCTTACTCCCGATATGGAAATTAAATGACTGACCCTAAGAAACATACCCTGTACCCACTTCCCTTAGCTTACTCCCGGTATGGAAATAAATGACTGACCCTAAGAAACATAGCCTGTACCCACTTACCTTAGCTTACTCCCGATATGGAAATAAATGACTGACCCTAAGAAACATACGCTGTACCCACTTCCCTTAGCTTACTCCCGATATGGAAATAAATGACTGACCCTAAGAAACATACCCTGTACCCACTTCCCTAAGCTTACTCCCGATATGGAAATACATGACTGACCCTAAGAAACATATCCTGTACCCACTTCCCTGAGCTTACTCCCGATATGGAAATAAATGACTGACCCCGAGAAACTACCCTGTACCCACTTCCCTGAGCTTACTCCCGATATGGAAATAAATGACTGACCCCGAGAAACATACTCTGTACCCACTTCCCTGAGCTTACTCCTGATATGGAAATAAATGACTGACCCCAAGAAACATACCCAGTACCCACTTCCCTTAGCTCACTCCTGATATGGAAATACATGACTGACCCTAAGAAACATACCTTGTACCCACTTCCCTGAGCTTACTCCTGATATGGAAATAAATGACTGACCCCAAGAAACATACCCTGTACCCGCTTCCCTGAGCTTCCTCCTGATTTGGAAATAAATGACTGACCCCAAGAAACATACCCAGTACCCACTTCCCTTAGCTCACTCCTGATATGGAAATACATGACAGACCCTAAGAAACATACCTTGTACCCACTTCCCTTAGCTTACTCCTGATATGGAAATAAATGACTGACCCCAAGAAACATACCCTGTACCCACTTGCCTTAGCTTACTCCTGATATGGAAATAAATGACTGATCCCAAGAAACATACCCTGTACCCACTTCCCTTAGCTTAATCCTGATATGGAAATACATGACTGACCCTAAGAAACATACCCTGTACCCACTTCCCTTAGCTTACTCCTGATATGGAAATACATGACTGACCCTAAGAAACATACCCTGTACCCACTTCCCTTAGCTTACTCCTGATATGGAAATACATGACTGACCCTAAGAAACATACCCTGTACCCACATCCCTGAGCTTACTCCTGATATGGAAATAAATGAATGACCACAAGAAACATACCCTGTACCCACTTCCCTGAGCTTACTCCTGATATGGAAATAAATGACTGACCCCAAGAAACATACTCTTACTCCTGATATGGAAATACATGACTGACCTCAAGAAACATACCCTGTACCCACTTCCCTGAGCTTACTCATGATATGGAAATAAATGACTGACCCTAAGAAACATACCCTGTACCCACTTCCCTGAGCTTACTCCCGATGTGGAAATTAAATGACTGACCCTAAGAAACATACCCTGTACCCACTTCCCTTAGCTTACTCCCGATATGGAAATAAAAGACTGACCCTAAGAAACATACGCTGTACCCACTTCCCTTAGCTTACTCCCGATATGGAAATACATGACTGACCCTAAGAAACATACCCTGCACCCACTTCCCTGAACTTACTCCTGATATGGAAATAAATGACTGACCCCGAGAAACATACCCTGTACCCACTTCCCTGAGCTTACTCCTGATATGGAAATAAATGACTGACCCTAAGAAACATACCCTGTACCCACTTCCCTTAGCCTACTCCCGATATGTAAATACATGACTGACCCTAAGAAACATACCCTGTACCCACTTCCCTGAACTTACTCCTGATATGGAAATAAATGACTGACCCCGAAAAACATACCCTGTACCCACTTCCCTTAGCTTACTCCTGATATGGAAATAAATGACTGACCCTAAGAAACATACCCTTTACCCACTTCCCTTAGCTTACTCCTGATATGGAAATAAATGACTGACCCCAAGAAACATACCCTGTACCCACTTGCCTAGGCTTACTCCTGATATGGAAATAAATGACTGATCCCAAGAAATATACCCTGTACCCACTTCCCTTAGCTTAATCTTGATATGGAAATACATGACTGACCCTAAGAAACATACCCTGAACCCACTTCCCTTAGCTTACTCCTGATATGGAAGTAAATGACTGACCCTAAGAAACATACCCTGTACCCACTTCCCTTAGCTTACTCCTGATATGGAAATAAATGACTGACCCCAAGAAACATAGCCTGTACCCACTTGCCTAGGCTTACTCCGGATATGGAAATAAAGGACTGATCCCAAGAAACATACCCTGTACCCACTTCCCTGAGCTTACTCCTGATATGGAAATAAATGACTGACCCCAAGAAACATACCCTGTACCCGCTTCCCTGAGCTTCAACCTGATTTTGAATATAAATGACTGACCCCAAGAAACATACCCTGTAACTGCTTCCCTGAGCTTACTCCTGATATGGAAATAAATAACTGACCCCAAGAAACATACCCTGTACCCACTTGCCTTAGCTTACTCCTTATATGGAAATAAATGACTGATCCCAACAAACATACCCTGTACCCACTTCCCTTAGCTTACTCCCGATATGGAAATTAAATGACTGACCCTAAGAAACATACCCTGTACCCACTTCCCTTAGCTTACTCCCGATATGGAAATAAATGACTGACCCTAAGAAACATACCCTGTACCCACTTACCTTAGCTTACTCCCGATATGGAAATGAAGGACTGACCCTAAGAAACATACGCTGTACCCACTTCCCTTAGCTCACTCCCGATATGGAAATAAATGACTGACCCTAAGAAACATACCCTGTACCCACTTCCCTTAGCTTACTCCTGATATGGAAATACATGACTGACCCTAAGAAACATACCCTGTACCCACGTCCCTGAGCTTACTCCTGATATGGAAATAAATGAATGACCACAAGAAACATACCCTGTACCCACTTCCCTGAGCTTACTCCTGATATGGAAATAAATGACTGACCCCAAGAAACATACCATGTACCCACTTCCCTTAGCTTACTCCTGATATGGAAATACATGACTAACCTCAAGAAGCATACCCTGTACCCACTTCCCTGAGCTTACTCATGATATGGAAATAAATGACGGACCCTAAGAAACATACCCTGTACCCACTTCCCTGAGCTTACTCCCGATATGGAAATTAAATGACTGACCCTAAGAAACATACCCTGTACCCACTTCCCTTAGCTTACTCCCGATATGGAAATAAATGACTGACCCTAAGAAACATACCCTGTACCCACTTCCCTTAGCTTACTCCTGATATGGAAATAAATGACTGACCCCAAGAAACATACCCTGTAGCCACTTGCCCAGGCTTACTCCTGATATGGAAATAAAGGACTGATCCCAAGAAACATACCCTGTACCCACTTCCCTTAGCTTACTCCCGATATGGAAATAAATGACTGACCCTAAGAAACATACCCTGTACCCACTTCCCTTAGCTCACTCCCGATATGGAAATACATGACTGACCCTAAGAAACATACCTTGTACCCACTTCCCTTAGCTTACTCCTGATATGGAAATAAATGACTGACCCCAAGAAACATACCCTGTACCCACTTGCCTTAGCTTACTCCTGATATGGAAATAAATGACTGACCACAAGAAACATACCCTGTACCCGCTTCCCTGAGCTTACTCCTGATATGGAAATAAATGACTGACCCAAAGAAACATACCCTGTACCCGCTTCCCTGAGCTTCCTCCTGATTTGGAAATAAATGACTGACCCCAAGAAACATACCCTGTAACCGCTTCCCTGAGCTTACTCCTGATATGGAAATAAATGACTGACCCCAAGAAACATACCCTGTACCCACTTGCCTTAGCTTACTCCTTATATGGAAATAAATGACTGATCCCAAGAAACATACCCTGTACCCACTTCCCTTAGCTTACTCCTAATATGGAAATACATGACTGACCCTAAGAAACATACCCTGTACCCACTTCCCTGAGCTTACTCCTGATATGGAAATAAATGACTGACCCCGAAAAACATACCCTGTACCCGCTTCCCTAAGCTTCCTCCTGATTTGGAAATAAATGACTGACCCCAAGAAACATACCCTGTAACCGCTTCCCTGAGCTTACTCCTGATATGGAAATAAATGACTGACCCCAAGAAACATACCCTGTACCCACTTGCCTTAGCGTACTCCTTATATGGAAATAAATGACTGATCCCAAGAAACATACCCTGTACCCACTTCCCTTAGCTTACTCCTAATATGGAAATACATGACTGACCCTAAGAAACATACCCTGTACCCACTTCCCTGAGCTTACTCCTGATATGGAAATAAATGACTGACCCCGAAAAACATACCCTGTACCCACTTCCCTGAGCTTACTCCTGATATGGAAATAAATGACTGACCCCAAGAAACATACCCTGTAACCGCTTCCCTGAGCTTACTCCTGATATGGAAATAAATGACTGACCCCAAGAAACATACCCTGTAACCGCTTGCCTTAGCTTACTCCTGATATGGAAATAAATGACTGACCCCAAGAAACATACCTTGTACCCGCTTGCCTTAGCTTACTCCTGATATGGAAATAAATGACTGATCCCAAGAAACATACCCTGTACCCGCTTCCCTTAGCTTAATCCTGATATGGAAATACATGACTGACCCTAAGAAACATACCCTGTACCGGCTTCCCTTAGCTTACTCCTGATATGGAAATACATGACTGACCCTAAGAAACATACCCTGTACCCACTTCCCTGAGCTTACTCCCGATATGGAAATAAATGACTGACCCCGAGAAACTACCCTGTACCCACTTCCCTGAGCTTACTCCCGATATGGAAATAAATGACTGACCCCGAGAAACATACTCTGTACCCACTTCCCTGAGCTTACTCCTGATATGGAAATAAATGACTGACCCCAAGAAACATACCCAGTACCCACTTCCCTTAGCTCACTCCTGATATGGAAATACATGACTGACCCTAAGAAACATACCTTGTACCCACTTCCCTGAGCTTACTCCTGATATGGAAATAAATGACTGACCCCAAGAAACATACCCTGTACCCGCTTCCCTGAGCTTCCTCCTGATTTGGAAATAAATGACTGACCCCAAGAAACATACCCAGTACCCACTTCCCTTAGCTCACTCCTGATATGGAAATACATGACAGACCCTAAGAAACATACCTTGTACCCACTTCCCTTAGCTTACTCCTGATATGGAAATAAATGACTGACCCCAAGAAACATACCCTGTACCCACTTGCCTTAGCTTACTCCTGATATGGAAATAAATGACTGATCCCAAGAAACATACCCTGTACCCACTTCCCTTAGCTTAATCCTGATATGGAAATACATGACTGACCCTAAGAAACATACCCTGTACCCACTTCCCTTAGCTTACTCCTGATATGGAAATACATGACTGACCCTAAGAAACATACCCTGTACCCACTTCCCTTAGCTTACTCCTGATATGGAAATACATGACTGACCCTAAGAAACATACCCTGTACCCACATCCCTGAGCTTACTCCTGATATGGAAATAAATGAATGACCACAAGAAACATACCCTGTACCCACTTCCCTGAGCTTACTCCTGATATGGAAATAAATGACTGACCCCAAGAAACATACTCTTACTCCTGATATGGAAATACATGACTGACCTCAAGAAACATACCCTGTACCCACTTCCCTGAGCTTACTCATGATATGGAAATAAATGACTGACCCTAAGAAACATACCCTGTACCCACTTCCCTGAGCTTACTCCCGATGTGGAAATTAAATGACTGACCCTAAGAAACATACCCTGTACCCACTTCCCTTAGCTTACTCCCGATATGGAAATAAAAGACTGACCCTAAGAAACATACGCTGTACCCACTTCCCTTAGCTTACTCCCGATATGGAAATACATGACTGACCCTAAGAAACATACCCTGCACCCACTTCCCTGAACTTACTCCTGATATGGAAATAAATGACTGACCCCGAGAAACATACCCTGTACCCACTTCCCTGAGCTTACTCCTGATATGGAAATAAATGACTGACCCTAAGAAACATACCCTGTACCCACTTCCCTTAGCCTACTCCCGATATGTAAATACATGACTGACCCTAAGAAACATACCCTGTACCCACTTCCCTGAACTTACTCCTGATATGGAAATAAATGACTGACCCCGAAAAACATACCCTGTACCCACTTCCCTTAGCTTACTCCTGATATGGAAATAAATTACTGACCCTAAGAAACATACCCTTTACCCACTTCCCTTAGCTTACTCCTGATATGGAAATAAATGACTGACCCCAAGAAACATACCCTGTACCCACTTGCCTAGGCTTACTCCTGATATGGAAATAAATGACTGATCCCAAGAAATATACCCTGTACCCACTTCCCTTAGCTTAATCTTGATATGGAAATACATGACTGACCCTAAGAAACATACCCTGAACCCACTTCCCTTAGCTTACTCCTGATATGGAAGTAAATGACTGACCCTAAGAAACATACCCTGTACCCACTTCCCTTAGCTTACTCCTGATATGGAAATAAATGACTGACCCCAAGAAACATAGCCTGTACCCACTTGCCTAGGCTTACTCCGGATATGGAAATAAAGGACTGATCCCAAGAAACATACCCTGTACCCACTTCCCTGAGCTTACTCCTGATATGGAAATAAATGACTGACCCCAAGAAACATACCCTGTACCCGCTTCCCTGAGCTTCAACCTGATTTTGAATATAAATGACTGACCCCAAGAAACATACCCTGTAACTGCTTCCCTGAGCTTACTCCTGATATGGAAATAAATAACTGACCCCAAGAAACATACCCTGTACCCACTTGCCTTAGCTTACTCCTTATATGGAAATAAATGACTGATCCCAACAAACATACCCTGTACCCACTTCCCTTAGCTTACTCCCGATATGGAAATTAAATGACTGACCCTAAGAAACATACCCTGTACCCACTTCCCTTAGCTTACTCCCGATATGGAAATAAATGACTGACCCTAAGAAACATACCCTGTACCCACTTACCTTAGCTTACTCCCGATATGGAAATGAAGGACTGACCCTAAGAAACATACGCTGTACCCACTTCCCTTAGCTCACTCCCGATATGGAAATAAATGACTGACCCTAAGAAACATACCCTGTACCCACTTCCCTTAGCTTACTCCTGATATGGAAATACATGACTGACCCTAAGAAACATACCCTGTACCCACGTCCCTGAGCTTACTCCTGATATGGAAATAAATGAATGACCACAAGAAACATACCCTGTACCCACTTCCCTGAGCTTACTCCTGATATGGAAATAAATGACTGACCCCAAGAAACATACCATGTACCCACTTCCCTTAGCTTACTCCTGATATGGAAATACATGACTAACCTCAAGAAGCATACCCTGTACCCACTTCCCTGAGCTTACTCATGATATGGAAATAAATGACGGACCCTAAGAAACATACCCTGTACCCACTTCCCTGAGCTTACTCCCGATATGGAAATTAAATGACTGACCCTAAGAAACATACCCTGTACCCACTTCCCTTAGCTTACTCCCGATATGGAAATAAATGACTGACCCTAAGAAACATACCCTGTACCCACTTCCCTTAGCTTACTCCTGATATGGAAATAAATGACTGACCCCAAGAAACATACCCTGTAGCCACTTGCCCAGGCTTACTCCTGATATGGAAATAAAGGACTGATCCCAAGAAACATACCCTGTACCCACTTCCCTTAGCTTACTCCCGATATGGAAATAAATGACTGACCCTAAGAAACATACCCTGTACCCACTTCCCTTAGCTCACTCCCGATATGGAAATACATGACTGACCCTAAGAAACATACCTTGTACCCACTTCCCTTAGCTTACTCCTGATATGGAAATAAATGACTGACCCCAAGAAACATACCCTGTACCCACTTGCCTTAGCTTACTCCTGATATGGAAATAAATGACTGACCACAAGAAACATACCCTGTACCCGCTTCCCTGAGCTTACTCCTGATATGGAAATAAATGACTGACCCAAAGAAACATACCCTGTACCCGCTTCCCTGAGCTTCCTCCTGATTTGGAAATAAATGACTGACCCCAAGAAACATACCCTGTAACCGCTTCCCTGAGCTTACTCCTGATATGGAAATAAATGACTGACCCCAAGAAACATACCCTGTACCCACTTGCCTTAGCTTACTCCTTATATGGAAATAAATGACTGATCCCAAGAAACATACCCTGTACCCACTTCCCTTAGCTTACTCCTAATATGGAAATACATGACTGACCCTAAGAAACATACCCTGTACCCACTTCCCTGAGCTTACTCCTGATATGGAAATAAATGACTGACCCCGAAAAACATACCCTGTACCCGCTTCCCTAAGCTTCCTCCTGATTTGGAAATAAATGACTGACCCCAAGAAACATACCCTGTAACCGCTTCCCTGAGCTTACTCCTGATATGGAAATAAATGACTGACCCCAAGAAACATACCCTGTACCCACTTGCCTTAGCGTACTCCTTATATGGAAATAAATGACTGATCCCAAGAAACATACCCTGTACCCACTTCCCTTAGCTTACTCCTAATATGGAAATACATGACTGACCCTAAGAAACATACCCTGTACCCACTTCCCTGAGCTTACTCCTGATATGGAAATAAATGACTGACCCCGAAAAACATACCCTGTACCCACTTCCCTGAGCTTACTCCTGATATGGAAATAAATGACTGACCCCAAGAAACATACCCTGTAACCGCTTCCCTGAGCTTACTCCTGATATGGAAATAAATGACTGACCCCAAGAAACATACCCTGTAACCGCTTGCCTTAGCTTACTCCTGATATGGAAATAAATGACTGACCCCAAGAAACATACCTTGTACCCGCTTGCCTTAGCTTACTCCTGATATGGAAATAAATGACTGATCCCAAGAAACATACCCTGTACCCGCTTCCCTTAGCTTAATCCTGATATGGAAATACATGACTGACCCTAAGAAACATACCCTGTACCGGCTTCCCTTAGCTTACTCCTGATATGGAAATACATGACTGACCCTAAGAAACATACCCTGTACCCACTTCCCTTAGCTTACTCCTGATATGGAAATACATGACTGACCCTAAGAAACATACCCTGTACCCACTTCCCTGAGCTTACTCCTGATATGGAAATAGATGACTGACCACAAGAAACATACCCTGTACCCACTTCCCTTAGCTTAATCCTGATATGGAAATACATGACTGACCCCAAGAAAAATACCATGTACCCACTTCCCTGAGCTTACTCCTGATATGGAAATAAATGACTAACCTCAAGAAACATACCATGTACCCACTTCCATTAGCTTACTCCTGACATGGAAATAAATGACTGAACCTAAGAAACATACCCTGTACCCAGTTCCCTGAGCTTACTCATGATATGGAAATAAATGACTGACCCTAAGAAACATACCCTGTACCCATTTACCTTAGCTTACTCCCGATATGGAAATACATGACTGAGCCTAAGAAACATACCCTGTACCCACTTCCCTTAGCTTATTCCTGATATGGAAATACATGACTGACCCTAAGAAACATTCCCTGTACCCACTTCCCTGAGCTTACTCCTGATATGGAAATAAATGACTGACCACAAGAAACATACCCTGTACCCACTTCCCTGAGCTTACTCCTGATATGGAAATAAATGACTGACCCCAAGAAACATACCCTGTACCCACTTCCCTGAGCTTACTCCTGATTTGGAAATAAATGACTGACCCCAAGAAGCATACCCTGTAACCTCTTCCCTGAGCTTACTCCTGATATGGAAATAAATGACTTCCCCCAAGAAACATACCCTGTACCAGCTTGCCTTAGCTTACTCCTGATATGGAAATGAATGACTGACCCCAAGAAACATACCCTGTACCCACTTGCCTTAGCTTATTCCTGATATGGAAATAAATGACTGATCCCAAGAAACATACCCTGTACCCACTTCGCTGAGCTTACTCATGCTATGGAAATAAATGACTGACCCTAAGAAACATACCCTGTACCCATTTCCCTGAGCTTACTCCTGATATAGAAATAAATGGCTGACCCCAAGAAACACACCCTGTACCCACTTCCCTTAGCTTACTCCTGATTCGGAAATAAATGACTGACCCTGTACCCACTTCCCTTAGCTTACTCCCGATATGGAAATTAAATGACTGACCCTAAGAAACATACCCTGTACCCACTTCCCTTAGCTTACTCCCGGTATGGAAATAAATGACTGACCCTAAGAAACATAGCCTGTACCCACTTACCTTAGCTTACTCCCGATATGGAAATAAATGACTGACCCTGAGAAACATACGCTGTACCCACTTCCCTTAGCTTACTCCCGATATGGAAATAAATGACTGACCCTAAGAAACATACCCTGTACCCACTTCCCTGAGCTTACTCCCGATATGGAAATACATGACTGACCCTGAGAAACATATCCTGTACCCACTTCCCTGAGCTTACTCCCGATATGGAAATAAATGACTGACCCCGAGAAACTACCCTGTACCCACTTCCCTGAGCTTACTCCCGATATGGAAATAAATGACTGACCCCGAGAAACATACTCTGTACCCACTTCCCTGAGCTTACTCCTGATATGGAAATAAATGACTGACCCCAAGAAACATACCCAGTACCCACTTCCCTTAGCTCACTCCTGATATGGAAATACATGACTGACCCTAAGAAACATACCTTGTACCCACTTCCCTTAGCTTACTCCTGATATGGAAATAAATGACTGACCCCAAGAAACATACCCTGTACCCACTTGCCTTAGCTTACTCCTGAAATGGAAATAAATGACTGATCCCAAGAAACATACCCTGTACCCACTTCCCTTAGCTTAATCCTGATATGGAAATACATGACTGACCCTAAGAAACATACCCTGTACCCACTTCCCTTAGCTTACTCCTGATATGGAAATACATGACTGACCCTAAGAAACATACCCTGTACCCACTTCCCTTAGCTTACTCCTGATATGGAAATACATGACTGACCCTAAGAAACATACCCTGTACCCACATCCCTGAGCTTACTCCTGATATGGAAATGAATGACCACAAGAAACATACCCTGTACCCACTTCCCTGAGCTTACTCCTGATATGGAAATAAATGACTGACCCTAAGAAACATACCCTGTACCCACTTCCCTGAGCTTACTCATGATATGGAAATAAATGACTGACCCTAAGAAACATACCCTATACCCACTTCCCTGAGCTTACTCCTGATATAGAAATAAATGACTGACCCTAAGAAACACACCCGGTACCCACTTCCCTTAGCTTACTCCTGATTTGGAAATACATGACTGACCCTGTAACCACTTCCCTTAGCTTACTCCCAATATGGAAATTAAATGACTGACCCTAAGAAACATACCCTGTACCCACCTCCCTTAGCTTACTCCCGATATGGAAATAAATGACTGACCCTAAGAAACATACCCTGTACCCACTTACCTTAGCTTACTCCCGATATGGAAATAAATGACTGACCCTAAGAAACATACGCTGTACCCACTTCCCTTAGCTTACTCCCGATATGGAAATAAATGACTGACCCTAAGAAACATACCCTGTACCCACTTCCCTTAGCTTACTCCCGATATGGAAATACATGACTGACCCTAAGAAACATACCCTGTACCCACTTCCCTGAGCTTACTCCCGATATGGAAATAAATGACTGACCCCGAGAAACTACCCTGTACCCACTTCCCTGAGCTTACTCCCGATATGGAAATAAATGACTGACCCCGAGAAACATACTCTGTACCCACTTCCCTGAGCTTACTCCTGATATGGAAATAAATGACTGACCCCAAGATACATACCCAGTACCCACTTCCCTTAGCTCACTCCTGATATGGAAATACATGACTGACCCTAAGAAACATACCTTGTACCCACTTCCCTTAGCTTACTCCTGATATGGAAATAAATGACTGACCCCAAGAAACATACCCTGTACCCACTTGCCTTAGCTTACTCCTGATATGGAAATAAATGACTGATCCCAAGAAACATACCCTGTACCCACTTCCCTTAGCTTAATCCTGATATGGAAATACATGACTGACCCTAAGAAACATACCCTGTACCCACTTCCCTTAGCTTACTCCTGATATGGAAATACATGACTGACCCTAAGAAACATACCCTGTACCCACATCCCTGAGCTTACTCCTGATATGGAAATAAATGAATGACCACAAGAAACATACCCTGTACCCACTTCCCTGAGCTTACTCCTGATATGGAAATAAATGACTGACCCTAAGAAACATACCCTGTACCCACTTCCCTGAGCTTACTCATGATATGGAAATAAATGACTGACCCTAAGAAACATACCCTATACCCACTTCCCTGAGCTTACTCCTGATATAGAAATAAATGACTGACCCTAAGAAACACACCCGGTACACACTTCCCTTAGCTTACTCCTGATTTGGAAATACATGACTGACCCTGTAACCACTTCCCTTAGCTTACTCCCGATATGGAAATTAAATGACTGACCCTAAGAAACATACCCTGTACCCACCTCCCTTAGCTTACTCCCGATATGGAAATAAATGACTGACCCTAAGAAACACACCCTGTACCCACTTACCTTAGCTTACTCCCGATATGGAAATAAATGACTGACCCTAAGAAACATACGCTGTACCCACTTCCCTTAGCTTACTCCCGATATGGAAATAAATGACTGACCCTGAGAAAC
Organism: Ambystoma mexicanum; assembly: GCF_040938575.1. Taxonomy (NCBI): domain Eukaryota; kingdom Metazoa; phylum Chordata; class Amphibia; order Caudata; family Ambystomatidae; genus Ambystoma; species Ambystoma mexicanum. Next base: position 1,305,896,895 of record NC_090933.1, read on the forward strand.
ACACCCTGTACCCACTTACCTTAGCTTACTCCCGATATGGAAATAAATGACTGACCCTAAGAAACATACCCTGTACCCACCTCCCTTAGCTTACTCCCGATATGGAAATAAATGACTGACCCTAAGAAACATACGCTGTACCCACTTCCCTTAGCTTACTCCCGATATGGAAATAAATGACTGACCCTAAGAAACATACCCTGTACCCACTTCCCTTAGCTTACTCCCGATATGGAAATACATGACTGACCCTAAGAAACATACCCTGTACCCACTTCCCTGAGCTTACTCCCGATATGGAAATAAATGACTGACCCCGAGAAACTACCCTGTACCCACTTCCCTGAGCTTACTCCCGATATGGAAATAAATGACTAACCCCGAGAAACATACTCTGTACCCACTTCCCTGAGCTTACTCCTGATATGGAAATAAATGACTGACCCCAAGAAACATACCCAGTACCCACTTCCCTTAGCTCACTCCTGATATGGAAATACATGACAGACCCTAAGAAACATACCTTGTACCCACTTCCCTTAGCTTACTCCTGATATGGAAATAAATGACTGATCCCAAGAAACATACCCTGTACCCACTTGCCTTAGCTTACTCCTGATATGGAAATAAATGACTGATCCCAAGAAACATACCCTGTACCCACTTCCCTTAGCTTACTCCTGATATGGAAATACATGACTGACCCTAAGAAACATACCCTGTACCCACTTCCCTTAGCTTACTCCTGATATGGAAATACATGACTGACCCTAAGAAACATACCCTGTACCCACTTCCCTTAGCTTACTCCTGATATGGAAATACATGACTGACCCTAAGAAACATACCCTGTACCCACATCCCTGAGCTTACTCCTGATATGGAAATAAATGAATGACCACAAGAAACATACCCTGTACCCACTTCCCTGAGCTTACTCCTGATATGGAAATAAATGACTGACCCCAAGAAACATACTCTTACTCCTGATATGGAAATACATGACTGACCTCAAGAAACATACCCTGTACCCACTTCCCTGAGCTTACTCATGATATGGAAATAAATGACTGACCCTAAGGAACATACCCTGTACCCACTTCCCTGAGCTTACTCCCGATGTGGAAATTAAATGACTGACCCTAAGAAACATACCCTGTACCCACTTCCCTTAGCTTACTCCCGATATGGAAATAAATGACTGACCCTAAGAAACATACGCTGTACCCACTTCCCTTAGCTTACTCCCGATATGGAAATAAAGGACTGACCCTAAGAAACATACCCTGTACCCACTTCCCTTAGCTTACTCCCGATATGGAAATACATGACTGACCCTAAGAAACATACCCTGCACCCACTTCCCTGAACTTACTCCTGATATGGAAATAAATGACTGACCCCGAGAAACATACCCTGTACCCACTTCCCTGAGCTTACTCCTGATATGGAAATAAATGACTGACCCTAAGAAACATACCCTGTACCCACTTCCCTTAGCTTACTCCCGATATGTAAATACATGACTGACCCTAAGAAACATACCCTGTACCCACTTCCCTGAACTTACTCCTGATATGGAAATAAATGACTGACCCCGAAAAACATACCCTGTACCCACTTCCCTTAGCTTACTCCTGATATGGAAATAAATGACTGACCCTAAGAAACATACCCTTTACCCACTTCCCTTAGCTTACTCCTGATATGGAAATAAATGACTGACCCCAAGAAACATACCCTGTACCCACTTGCCTAGGCTTACTCCTGATATGGAAATAAATGACTGATCCCAAGAAATATACCCTGTACCCACTTCCCTTAGCTTAATCTTGATATGGAAATACATGACTGACCCTAAGAAACATACCCTGAACCCACTTCCCTTAGCTTACTCCTGATATGGAAGTAAATGACTGACCCTAAGAAACATACCCTGTACCCACTTCCCTTAGCTTACTCCTGATATGGAAATAAATGACTGACCCCAAGAAACATACCCTGTACCCACTTGCCTAGGCTTACTCCTGATATGGAAATAAAGGACTGATCCCAAGAAACATACCCTGTACCCACTTCCCTGAGCTTACTCCTGATATGGAAATAAATGACTGACCCCAAGAAACATACCCTGTACCCGCTTCCCTGAGCTTCCTCCTGATTTGGAAATAAACGACTGACCCCAAGAAACATACCCAGTACCCACTTCCCTTAGCTCACTCCTGATATGGAAATACATGACAGACCCTAAGAAACATACCTTGTACCCACTTCCCTTAGCTTACTCCTGATATGGAAATAAATGACTGACCCCAAGAAACATACCCTGTACCCACTTGCCTTAGCTTACTCCTGATATGGAAATAAATGACTGATCCCAAGAAACATACCCTGTACCCACTTCCCTTAGCTTAATCCTGATATGGAAATACATGACTGACCCTAAGAAACATACCCTGTACCCACTTCCCTTAGCTTACTCCTGATATGGAAATACATGACTGACCCTAAGAAACATACCCTGTACCCACTTCCCTTAGCTTACTCCTGATATGGAAATACATGACTGACCCTAAGAAACATACCCTGTACCCACATCCCTGAGCTTACTCCTGATATGGAAATAAATGACTGACCCCAAGAAACATACTCTTACTCCTGATATGGAAATACATGACTGACCTCAAGAAACATACCCTGTACCCACTTCCCTGAGCTTACTCATGATATGGAAATAAATGACTGACCCTAAGAAACATACCCTGTACCCACTTCCCTGAGCTTACTCCCGATGTGGAAATTAAATGACTGACCCTAAGAAACATACCCTGTACCCACTTCCCTTAGCTTACTCCCGATATGGAAATAAAAGACTGACCCTAAGAAACATGCGCTGTACCCACTTCCCTTAGCTTACTCCCGATATGGAAATAAAGGACTGACCCTAAGAAACATACCCTGTACCCACTTCCCTTAGCTTACTCCCGATATGGAAATACATGACTGACCCTAAGAAACATACCCTGCACCCACTTCCCTGAGCTTACTCCTGATATGGAAATAAATGACTGACCCTAAGAAACATACCCTGTACCCACTTCCCTTAGCCTACTCCCGATATGTAAATACATGACTGACCCTAAGAAACATACCCTGTACCCACTTCCCTGAACTTACTCCTGATATGGAAATAAATGACTGACCCCGAAAAACATACCCTGTACCCACTTCCCTTAGCTTACTCCTGATATGGAAATAAATGACTGACCCTAAGAAACATACCCTTTACCCACTTCCCTTAGCTTACTCCTGATATGGAAATAAATGACTGACCCCAAGAAACATACCCTGTACCCACTTGCCTAGGCTTACTCCTGATATGGAAATAAATGACTGATCCCAAGAAATATACCCTGTACCCACTTCCCTTAGCTTAATCTTGATATGGAAATACATGACTGACCCTAAGAAACATACCCTGAACACACTTCCCTTAGCTTACTCCTGATATGGAAGTAAATGACTGACCCTAAGAAACATACCCTGTACCCACTTCCCTTAGCTTACTCCTGATATGGAAATAAATGACTGACCCCAAGAAACATACCCTGTACCCACTTGCCTAGGCTTACTCCTGATATGGAAATAAAGGACTGATCCCAAGAAACATACCCTGTACCCACTTCCCTGAGCTTACTCCTGATATGGAAATAAATGACTGACCCCAAGAAACATACCCTGTACCCGCTTCCCTGAGCTTCCTCCTGATTTGGAAATAAATGACTGACCCCAAGAAACATACCCTGTAACTGCTTCCCTGAGCTTACTCCTGATATGGAAATAAATGACTGACCCCAAGAAACATACCCTGTACCCACTTGCCTTAGCTTACTCCTTATATGGAAATAAATGACTGATCCCAACAAACATACCCTGTACCCACTTCACTTAGCTTACTCCCGATATGGAAATTAAATGACTGACCCTAAGAAACATACCCTGTACCCACTTCCCTTAGCTTACTCCCGATATGGAAATAAATGACTGACCCTAAGAAACATACCCTGTACCCACTTACCTTAGCTTACTCCCGATATGGAAATGAAGGACTGACCCTAAGAAACATACGCTGTACCCACTTCCCTTAGCTCACTCCCGATATGGAAATAAATGACTGACCCTAAGAAACATACCCTGTACCCACTTCCCTTAGCTTACTCCTGATATGGAAATACATGACTGACCCTAAGAAACATACCCTGTACCCACGTCCCTGAGCTTACTCCTGATATGGAAATAAATGAATGACCACACGAAACATACCCTGTACCCACTTCCCTGAGCTTACTCCTGATATGGAAATAAATGACTGACCCCAAGAAACATACCATGTACCCACTTCCCTTAGCTTACTCCTGATATGGAAATACATGACTGACCTCAAGAAGCATACCCTGTACCCACTTCCCTAAGCTTACTCATGATATGGAAATAAATGACGGACCCTAAGAAACATACCCTGTACCACTTCCCTGAGCTTACTCCCGATATGGAAATTAAATGACTGACCCTAAGAAACATACCCTGTACCCACTTCCCTTAGCTTACTCCCGATATGGAAATAAATGACTGACCCTAAAAAACATACCCTGTACCCACTTCCCTTAGCTTACTCCCGATATGGAAATAAATGACTGACCCTAAGAAACATACCCTGTACCCACTTCCCTTAGCTCACTCCCGATATGGAAATACATGACTGACCCTAAGAAACATACCCTGCACCCACTTCCCTGAGCTTACTCCTGATATGGAAATAAATGACTGACCCCGAGAAACATACCCTGTACCCACTTCCCTGAGCTTACTCCTGATATGGAAATAAATGACTGACCCTAAGACACATACCCTGTACCCACTTCCCTTAGCTTACTCCCGATATGGAAATACATGACTGACCCTAAGAAACATACCCTGTACCCACTTCCCTGAGCTTACTCCTGATATGGAAATAAATGACTGACCCCGAAAAACATACCCTGTACCCACTTCCCTTAGCTTACTCCTGATATGGAAATAAATGACTGACCCTAAGAAACATACCCTGTACCTACTTCCCTTAGCTTACTCCTGATATGGAAATAAATGACTGACCCCAAGAAACATACCCTGTAGCCACTTGCCCAGGCTTACTCCTGATATGGAAATAAAGGACTGATCCCAAGAAACATACCCTGTACCCACTTCCCTTAGCTTAATCTTGATATGGAAATACATGACTGACCCTAAGAAACATACCCTGTACCCACTTCCCTTAGCTTATTCCTGATATGGAAATACATGACTGACCCTAAGAAACATACCCTGTACCCACTTCCCTGAGCTTACTCCTGATATGGAAATAAATGACTGACCACAAGAAACATACCCTGTACCCGCTTCCCTGAGCTTACTCCTGATATGGAAATAAATGACTGACCCAAAGAAACATACCCTGTACCCGCTTCCCTGAGCTTCCTCCTGATTTGGAAATAAATGACTGACCCCAAGAAACATACCCTGTAACCGCTTCCCTGAGCTTACTCCTGATATGGAAATAAATGACTGACCCCAAGAAACATACCCTGTACCCACTTGCCTTAGCTTACTCCTTATATGGAAATAAATGACTGATCCCAAGAAACATACCCTGTACCCACTTCCCTTAGCTTACTCCTAATATGGAAATACATGACTGACCCTAAGAAACATACCCTGTACCCACTTCCCTGAGCTTACTCCTGATATGGAAATAAATGACTGACCCCGAAAAACATACCCTGTACCCGCTTCCCTGAGCTTCCTCCTGATTTGGAAATAAATGACTGACCCCAAGAAACATACCCTGTAACCGCTTCCCTGAGCTTACTCCTGATATGGAAATAAATGACTGACCCCAAGAAACATACCCTGTACCCACTTGCCTTAGCGTACTCCTTATATGGAAATAAATGACTGATCCCAAGAAACATACCCTGTACCCACTTCCCTTAGCTTACTCCTAATATGGAAATACATGACTGACCCTAAGAAACATACCCTGTACCCACTTCCCTGAGCTTACTCCTGATATGGAAATAAATGACTGACCCCGAAAAACATACCCTGTACCCACTTCCCTGAGCTTACTCCTGATATGGAAATAAATGACTGACCCCAAGAAACATACCCTGTAACCGCTTCCCTGAGCTTACTCCTGATATGGAAATAAATGACTGACCCCAAGAAACATACCCTGTAACCGCTTGCCTTAGCTTACTCCTGATATGGAAATAAATGACTGACCCCAAGAAACATACCTTGTACCCGCTTGCCTTAGCTTACTCCTGATATGGAAATAAATGACTGACCCTAAGACACATACCCTGTACCCACTTCCCTTAGCTTACTCCCGATATGGAAATACATGACTGACCCTAAGAAACATACCCTGTACCCACTTCCCTGAGCTTACTCCTGATATGGAAATAAATGACTGACCCCGAAAAACATACCCTGTACCCACTTCCCTTAGCTTACTCCTGATATGGAAATAAATGACTGACCCTAAGAAACATACCCTGTACCTACTTCCCTTAGCTTACTCCTGATATGGAAATAAATGACTGACCCCAAGAAACATACCCTGTAGCCACTTGCCCAGGCTTACTCCTGATATGGAAATAAAGGACTGATCCCAAGAAACATACCCTGTACCCACTTCCCTTAGCTTAATCTTGATATGGAAATACATGACTGACCCTAAGAAACATACCCTGTACCCACTTCCCTTAGCTTATTCCTGATATGGAAATACATGACTGACCCTAAGAAACATACCCTGTACCCACTTCCCTGAGCTTACTCCTGATATGGAAATAAATGACTGACCACAAGAAACATACCCTGTACCCGCTTCCCTGAGCTTACTCCTGATATGGAAATAAATGACTGACCCAAAGAAACATACCCTGTACCCGCTTCCCTGAGCTTCCTCCTGATTTGGAAATAAATGACTGACCCCAAGAAACATACCCTGTAACCGCTTCCCTGAGCTTACTCCTGATATGGAAATAAATGACTGACCCCAAGAAACATACCCTGTACCCACTTGCCTTAGCTTACTCCTTATATGGAAATAAATGACTGATCCCAAGAAACATACCCTGTACCCACTTCCCTTAGCTTACTCCTAATATGGAAATACATGACTGACCCTAAGAAACATACCCTGTACCCACTTCCCTGAGCTTACTCCTGATATGGAAATAAATGACTGACCCCGAAAAACATACCCTGTACCCGCTTCCCTGAGCTTCCTCCTGATTTGGAAATAAATGACTGACCCCAAGAAACATACCCTGTAACCGCTTCCCTGAGCTTACTCCTGATATGGAAATAAATGACTGACCCCAAGAAACATACCCTGTACCCACTTGCCTTAGCGTACTCCTTATATGGAAATAAATGACTGATCCCAAGAAACATACCCTGTACCCACTTCCCTTAGCTTACTCCTAATATGGAAATACATGACTGACCCTAAGAAACATACCCTGTACCCACTTCCCTGAGCTTACTCCTGATATGGAAATAAATGACTGACCCCGAAAAACATACCCTGTACCCACTTCCCTGAGCTTACTCCTGATATGGAAATAAATGACTGACCCCAAGAAACATACCCTGTAACCGCTTCCCTGAGCTTACTCCTGATATGGAAATAAATGACTGACCCCAAGAAACATACCCTGTAACCGCTTGCCTTAGCTTACTCCTGATATGGAAATAAATGACTGACCCCAAGAAACATACCTTGTACCCGCTTGCCTTAGCTTACTCCTGATATGGAAATAAATGACTGATCCCAAGAAACATACCCTGTACCCACTTCCCTTAGCTTAATCCTGATATGGAAATACATGACTGACCCTAAGAAACATACCCTGTACCGGCTTCCCTTAGCTTACTCCTGATATGGAAATACATGACTGACCCTAAGAAACATACCCTGTACCCACTTCCCTTAGCTTACTCCTGATATGGAAATACATGACTGACCCTAAGAAACATACCCTGTACCCACTTCCCTGAGCTTACTCCTGATATGGAAATAGATGACTGACCACAAGAAACATACCCTGTACCCACTTCCCTTAGCTTACTCCCGATATGGAAATAAATGACTGACCCTAAGAAACATACCCTGTACCCACTTCCCTTAGCTTACTCCCGGTATGGAAATAAATGACTGACCCTAAGAAACATACCCTGTACCCACTTACCTTAGCTTACTCCCGATATGGAAATAAATGACTGACCCTAAGAAACATACTCTGTACCCACTTCCCTTAGCTTACTCCCGATATGGAAATAAATGACTGACCCTAAGAAACATACCCTGTACCCACTTCCCTAAGCTTACTCCCGATATGGAAATACATGACTGACCCTAAGAAACATATCCTGTACCCACTTCCCTGAGCTTACTCCCGATATGGAAATAAATGACTGACCCCGAGAAACTACCCTGTACCCACTTCCCTGAGCTTACTCCCGATATGGAAATAAATGACTGACCCCGAGAAACATACTCTGTACCCACTTCCCTGAGCTTACTCCTGATATGGAAATAAATGACTGACCCCAAGAAACATACCCAGTACCCACTTCCCTTAGCTCACTCCTGATATGGAAATACATGACTGACCCTAAGAAACATACCTTGTACCCACTTCCCTTAGCTTACTCCTGATATGGAAATAAATGACTGACCCCAAGAAACATACCCTGTACCCACTTGCCTTAGCTTACTCCTGAAATGGAAATAAATGACTGATCCCAAGAAACATACCCTGTACCCACTTCCCTTAGCTTAATCCTGATATGGAAATACATGACTGACCCTAAGAAACATACCCTGTACCCACTTCCCTTAGCTTACTCCTGATATGGAAATACATGACTGACCCTAAGAAACATACCCTGTACCCACTTCCCTTAGCTTACTCCTGATATGGAAATACATGACTGACCCTAAGAAACATACCCTGTACCCACATCCCTGAGCTTACTCCTGATATGGAAATAAATGAATGACCACAAGAAACATACCCTGTACCCACTTCCCTGAGCTTACTCCTGATATGGAAATAAATGACTGACCCTAAGAAACATACCCTGTACCCACTTCCCTGAGCTTACTCATGATATGGAAATAAATGACTGACCCTAAGAAACATACCCTATACCCACTTCCCTGAGCTTACTCCTGATATAGAAATAAATGACTGACCCTAAGAAACACACCCGGTACCCACTTCCCTTAGCTTACTCCTGATTTGGAAATACATGACTGACCCTGTAACCACTTCCCTTAGCTTACTCCCGATATGGAAATTAAATGACTGACCCTAAGAAACATACCCTGTACCCACCTCCCTTAGCTTACTCCCGATATGGAAATAAATGACTGACCCTAAGAAACATACCCTGTACCCACTTACCTTAGCTTACTCCCGATATGGAAATAAATGACTGACCCTAAGAAACATACGCTGTACCCACTTCCCTTAGCTTACTCCCGATATGGAAATAAATGACTGACCCTAAGAAACATACCCTGTACCCACTTCCCTTAGCTTACTCCCGATATGGAAATACATGACTGACCCTAAGAAACATACCCTGTACCCACTTCCCTGAGCTTACTCCCGATATGGAAATAAATGACTGACCCCGAGAAACTACCCTGTACCCACTTCCCTGAGCTTACTCCCGATATGGAAATAAATGACTGACCCCGAGAAACATACTCTGTACCCACTTCCCTGAGCTTACTCCTGATATGGAAATAAATGACTGACCCCAAGATACATACCCAGTACCCACTTCCCTTAGCTCACTCCTGATATGGAAATACATGACTGACCCTAAGAAACATACCCTGTACCCACTTCCCTTAGCTTACTCCTGATATGGAAATAAATGACTGACCCCAAGAAACATACCCTGTACCCACTTGCCTTAGCTTACTCCTGATATGGAAATAAATGACTGATCCCAAGAAACATACCCTGTACCCACTTCCCTTAGCTTAATCCTGATATGGAAATACATGACTGACCCTAAGAAACATACCCTGTACCCACTTCCCTTAGCTTACTCCTGATATGGAAATACATGACTGACCCTAAGAAACATACCCTGTACCCACATCCCTGAGCTTACTCCTGATATGGAAATACATGACTGACCCTAAGAAACATACCCTGTACCCACATCCCTGAGCTTACTCCTGATATGGAAATAAATGAATGACCACAAGAAACATACCCTGTACCCACTTCCCTGAGCTTACTCCTGATATGGAAATAAATGACTGACCCTAAGAAACATACCCTGTACCCACTTCCCTGAGCTTACTCGTGATATGGAAATAAATGACTGACCCTAAGAAACATACCCTATACCCACTTCCCTGAGCTTACTCCTGATATAGAAATAAATGACTGACCCTAAGAAACACACCCGGTACCCACTTCCCTTAGCTTACTCCTGATTTGGAAATACATGACTGACCCTGTAACCACTTCCCTTAGCTTACTCCCGATATGGAAATTAAATGACTGACCCTAAGAAACATACCCTGTACCCACCTCCCTTAGCTTACTCCCGATATGGAAATAAATGACTGACCCTAAGAAACACACCCTGTACCCACTTACCTTAGCTTACTCCCGATATGGAAATAAATGACTGACCCTAAGAAACATACGCTGTACCCACGTCCCTTAGCTTACTCCCGATATGGAAATAAATGACTGACCCTAAGAAACATACCCTGTACCCACTTCCCTTAGCTTACTCCCGATATGGAAATACATGACTGACCCTAAGAAACATACCCTGTACCCACTTCCCTGAGCTTACTCCCGATATGGAAATAAATGACTGACCCCGAGAAACTACCCTGTACCCACTTCCCTGAGCTTACTCCCGATATGGAAATAAATGACTAACCCCGAGAAACATACTCTGTACCCACTTCCCTGAGCTTACTCCTGATATGGAAATAAATGACTGACCCCAAGAAACATACCCAGTACCCACTTCCCTTAGCTCACTCCTGATATGGAAATACATGACAGACCCTAAGAAACATACCTTGTACCCACTTCCCTTAGCTTACTCCTGATATGGAAATAAATGACTGACCCCAAGAAACATACCCTGTACCCACTTGCCTTAGCTTACTCCTGATATGGAAATAAATGACTGATCCCAAGAAACATACCCTGTACCCACTTCCCTTAGCTTAATCCTGATATGGAAATACATGACTGACCCTAAGAAACATACCCTGTACCCACTTCCCTTAGCTTACTCCTGATATGGAAATACATGACTGACCCTAAGAAACATACCCTGTACCCACTTCCCTTAGCTTACTCCTGATATGGAAATACATGACTGACCCTAAGAAACATACCCTGTACCCACATCCCTGAGCTTACTCCTGATATGGAAATAAATGAATGACCACAAGAAACATACCCTGTACCCACTTCCCTGAGCTTACTCCTGATATGGAAATAAATGACTGACCCCAAGAAACATACTCTTACTCCTGATATGGAAATACATGACTGACCTCAAGAAACATACCCTGTACCCACTTCCCTGAGCTTACTCATGATATGGAAATAAATGACTGACCCTAAGAAACATACCCTGTACCCACTTCCCTGAGCTTACTCCCGATGTGGAAATTAAATGACTGACCCTAAGAAACATACCCTGTACCCACTTCCCTTAGCTTACTCCCGATATGGAAATAAATGACTGACCCTAAGAAACATACGCTGTACCCACTTCCCTTAGCTTACTCCCGATATGGAAATAAAGGTCTGACCCTAAGAAACATACCCTGTACCCACTTCCCTTAGCTTACTCCCGATATGGAAATACATGACTGACCCTAAGAAACATACCCTGCACCCACTTCCCTGAACTTACTCCTGATATGGAAATAAATGACTGACCCCGAGAAACATACCCTGTACCCACTTCCCTGAGCTTACTCCTGATATGGAAATAAATGACTGACCCTAAGAAACATACCCTGTACCCACTTCCCTTAGCTTACTCCCGATATGTAAATACATGACTGACCCTAAGAAACATACCCTGTACCCACTTCCCTGAACTTACTCCTGATATGGAAATAAATGACTGACCCCGAAAAACATACCCTGTACCCACTTCCCTTAGCTTACTCCTGATATGGAAATAAATGACTGACCCTAAGAAACATACCCTTTACCCACTTCCCTTAGCTTACTCCTGATATGGAAATAAATGACTGACCCCAAGAAACATACCCTGTACCCACTTGCCTAGGCTTACTCCTGATATGGAAATAAATGACTGATCACAAGAAATATACCCTGTACCCACTTCCCTTAGCTTAATCTTGATATGGAAATACATGACTGACCCTAAGAAACATACCCTGAACCCACTTCCCTTAGCTTACTCCTGATATGGAAGTAAATGACTGACCCTAAGAAACATACCCTGTACCCACTTCCCTTAGCTTACTCCTGATATGGAAATAAATGACTGACCCCAAGAAACATACCCTGTACCCACTTGCCTAGGCTTACTCCTGATATGGAAATAAGGGACTGATCCCAAGAAACATACCCTGTACCCACTTCCCTGAGCTTACTCCTGATATGTAAATAAATGACTGACCCCAAGAAACATACCCTGTACCCGCTTCCCTGAACTTCCTCCTGATTTGGAAATAAATGACTGACCCCAAGAAACATACCCAGTACCCACTTCCCTTAGCTCACTCCTGATATGGAAATACATGACAGACCCTAAGAAACATACCTTGTACCGACTTCCCTTAGCTTACTCCTGATATGGAAATAAATGACTGACCCCAAGAAACATACCCTGTACCCACTTGCCTTAGCTTACTCCTGATATGGAAATAAATGACTGATCCCAAGAAACATACCCTGTACCCACTTCCCTTAGCTTAATCCTGATATGGAAATACATGACTGACCCTAAGAAACATACCCTGTACCCACTTCCCTAAGCTTACTCCTGATATGGAAATACATGACTGACCCTAAGAAACATACCCTGTACCCACTTCCCTTAGCTTACTCCTGATATGGAAATACATGACTGACCCTAAGAAACATACCCTGTACCCACATCCCTGAGCTTACTCCTGATATGGAAATAAATGAATGACCACAAGAAACATACCCTGTACCCACTTCCCTGAGCTTACTCCTGATATGGAAATAAATGACTGACCCCAAGAAACATACTCTTACTCCTGATATGGAAATACATGACTGACCTCAAGAAACATACCCTGTACCCACTTCCCTGAGCTTACTCATGATATGGAAATAAATGACTGACCCTAAGAAACATACCCTGTACCCACTTCCCTGAGCTTACTCCCGATGTGGAAATTAAATGACTGACCCTAAGAAACATACCCTGTACCCACTTCCCTTAGCTTACTCCCGATATGGAAATAAAAGACTGACCCTAAGAAACATACGCTGTACCCACTTCCCTTAGCTTACTCCCGATATGGAAATAAAGGACTGACCCTAAGAAACATACCCTGTACCCACTTCCCTTAGCTTACTCCCGATATGGAAATACATGACTGACCCTAAGAAACATACCCTGCACCCACTTCCCTGAACTTACTCCTGATATGGAAATAAATGACTGACCCCGAGAAACATACCCTGTACCCAATTCCCTGAGCTTACTCCTGATATGGAAATAAATGACTGACCCTAAGAAACATACCCTGTACCCACTTCCCTTAGCCTACTCCCGATATGTAAATACATGACTGACCCTAAGAAACATACCCTGTACCCACTTCCCTGAACTTACTCCTGATATGGAAATAAATGACTGACACCGAAAAACATACCCTGTACCCACTTCCCTTAGCTTACTCCTGATATGGAAATAAATGACTGACCCTAAGAAACATACCCTTTACCCACTTCCCTTAGCTTACTCCTGATATGGAAATAAATGACTGACCCCAAGAAACATACCCTGTACCCACTTGCCTAGGCTTACTCCTGATATGGAAATAAATGACTGATCCCAAGAAATATACCCTGTACCCACTTCCCTTAGCTTAATCTTGATATGGAAATATATGACTGACCCTAAGAAACATACCCTGAACCCACTTCCCTTAGCTTACTCCTGATATGGAAGTAAATGACTGACCCTAAGAAACATACCCTGTACCCACTTCCCTTAGCTTACTCCTGATATGGAAATAAATGACTGACCCCAAGAAACATACCCTGTACCCACTTGCCTAGGCTTACTCCTGATATGGAAATAAAGGACTGATCCCAAGAAACATACCCTGTACCCACTTCCCTGAGCTTACTCCTGATATGGAAATAAATGACTGACCCCAAGAAACATACCCTGTACCCGCTTCCCTGAGCTTCCTCCTGATTTGGAAATAAATGACTGACCCCAAGAAACATACCCTGTAACTGCTTCCCTGAGCTTACTCCTGATATGGAAATAAATGACTGACCCCAAGAAACATACCCTGTACCCACTTGCCTTAGCTTACTCCTTATATGGAAATAAATGACTGATCCCAACAAACATACCCTGTACCCACTTCACTTAGCTTACTCCCGATATGGAAATTAAATGACTGACCCTAAGAAACATACCCTGTACCCACTTCCCTTAGCTTACTCCCGATATGGAAATAAATGACTGACCCTAAGAAACATACCCTGTACCCACTTACCTTAGCTTACTCCCGATATGGAAATGAAGGACTGACCCTAAGAAACATACGCTGTACCCACTTCCCTTAGCTCACTCCCGATATGGAAATAAATGACTGACCCTAAGAAACATACCCTGTACCCACTTCCCTTAGCTTACTCCTGATATGGAAATACATGACTGACCCTAAGAAACATACCCTGTACCCACGTCCCTGAGCTTACTCCTGATATGGAAATAAATGAATGACCACAAGAAACATACCCTGTACCCACTTCCCTGAGCTTACTCCTGATATGGAAATAAATGACTGACCCTAAAACACATACCCTGTACCCACTTCCCTTAGCTTACTCCCGATATGGAAATACATGACTGACCCTAAGAAACATACCCTGTACCCACTTCCCTGAGCTTACTCCTGATATGGAAATAAATGACTGACCCCGAAAAACATACCCTGTACCCACTTCCCTTAGCTTACTCCTGATATGGAAATAAATGACTGACCCTAAGAAACATACCCTGTACCTACTTCCCTTAGCTTACTCCTGATATGGAAATAAATGACTGACCCCAAGAAACATACCCTGTAGCCACTTGCCCAGGCTTACTCCTGATATGGAAATAAAGGACTGATCCCAAGAAACATACCCTGTACCCACTTCCCTTAGCTCACTCCCGATATGGAAATACATGACTGACCCTAAGAAACATACCCTGCACCCACTTCCCTGAGCTTACTCCTGATATGGAAATAAATGACTGACCCCGAGAAACATACCCTGTACCCACTTCCCTGAGCTTACTCCTGATATGGAAATAAATGACTGACCCTAAGACACATACCCTGTAGCCACTTCCCTGAGCTTACTCCTGATATGGAAATAAATGACTGACCCCGAGAAACATACCCTGTACCCACTTCCCTGAGCTTACTCCTGATATGGAAATAAATGACTGACCCCAAGAAACATACCCTGTAGCCACTTGCCCAGGCTTACTCCTGATATGGGAATAAATGACTGACCCTAAGAAACATACCCTGTACCCACTTCCCTTAGCTCACTCCCGATATGGAAATACATGACTGACCCTAAGAAACATACCCTGCACCCACTTCCCTGAGCTTACTCCTGATATGGAAATAAATGACTGACCCCGAGAAACATACCCTGTACCCACTTCCCTGAGCTTACTCCTGATATGGAAATAAATGACTGACCCTAAGACACATACCCTGTACCCACTTCCCTTAGCTTACTCCCGATATGGAAATACATGACTGACCCTAAGAAACATACCCTGTGCCCACTTCCCTGAGCTTACTCCTGATATGGAAATAAATGACTGACCCCGAAAAACATACCCTGTACCCACTTCCCTTAGCTTACTCCTGATATGGAAATAAATGACTGACCCTAAGAAACATACCCTGTACCTACTTCCCTTAGCTTACTCCTGATATGGAAATAAATGACTGACCCCAAGAAACATACCCTGTAGCCACTTGCCCAGGCTTACTCCTGATATGGAAATAAAGGACTGATCCCAAGAAACATATCCTGTACCCACTTCCCTTAGCTTAATCTTGATATGGAAATACATGACTGACCCTAAGAAACATACCCTGAACCCACTTCCCTTAGCTTACTCCTGATATGGAAGTAAATGACTGACCCTAAGAAACATACCCTGTACCCACTTCCCTTAGCTTACTCCTGATATGGAAATAAATGACTGACCCTAAGAAACATACCCTGTACCCACTTGCCTAGGCTTACTCCTGATATGGAAATAAAGGACTGATCCCAAGAAACATACCCTGTACCCACTTCCCTGAGCTTACTCCTGATATGGAAATAAATGACTGACCCCAAGAAACATACCCTGTACCCGCTTCCCTGAGCTTCCTCCTGATTTGGAAATAAATGACTGACCCCAAGAAACATACCCTGTAACTGCTTCCCTGAGCTTACTCCTGATATGGAAATAAATGACTGACCCCAAGAAACATACCCTGTACCCACTTGCCTTAGCTTACTCCTTATATGGAAATAAATGACTGATCCCAACAAACATACCCTGTACCCACTTCACTTAGCTTACTCCCGATATGGAAATTAAATGACTGACCCTAAGAAACATACCCTGTACCCACTTCCCTTAGCTTACTCCCGATATGGAAATAAATGACTGACCCTAAGAAACATACCCTGTACCCACTTACCTTAGCTTACTCCCGATATGGAAATGAAGGACTGAGCCTAAGAAACATACGCTGTACCCACTTCCCTTAGCTCACTCCCGATATGGAAATAAATGACTGACCCTAAGAAACATACCCTGTACCCACTTCCCTTAGCTTACTCCTGATATGGAAATACATGACTGACCCTAAGAAACATACCCTGTACCCACGTCCCTGAGCTTACTCCTGATATGGAAATAAATGAATGACCACAAGAAACATACCCTGTACCCACTTCCCTGAGCTTACTCCTGATATGGAAATAAATGACTGACCCCAAGAAACATACCATGTACCCACTTCCCTTAGCTTACTCCTGATATGGAAATACATGACTAACCTCAAGAAGCATACCCTGTACCCACTTCCCTGAGCTTACTCATGATATGGAAATAAATGACGGACCCTAAGAAACATACCCTGTACCCACTTCCCTGAGCTTACTCCCGATATGGAAATTAAATGACTGACCCTAAGAAACATACCCTGTACCCACTTCCCTTAGCTTACTCCCGATATGGAAATAAATGACTGACCCTAAGAAACATACCCTGTACCCACTTACCTTAGCTTACTCCCGATATGGAAATAAATGACTGACCCTAAGAAACATACGCTGTACCCACTTCCCTTAGCTTACTCCCGATATGGAAATAAATGACTGACCCTAAGAAACATACCCTGTACCCACTTCCCTTAGCTCACTCCCGATATGGAAATACATGACTGACCCTAAGAAACATACCCTGCACCCACTTCCCTGAGCTTACTCCTGATATGGAAATAAATGACTGACCCTAAGACACATACCCTGTACCCACTTCCCTGAGATTACTCCTGATATGGAAATAAATGACTGACCCTAAGACACATACCCTGTACCCACTTCCCTTAGCTTACTCCCGATATGGAAATACATGACTGACCCTAAGAAACATACGCTGTACCCACTTCCCTGAGCTTACTCCTGATATGGAAATAAATGACTGACCCCAAGAAACATACCCTGTACCCACTTCCCTGAGCTTACTCATGATATGGAAATAAATGACTGACCCCACGAAACATACCCTGTAGCCACTTGCCCAGGCTTACTCCTGATATGGAAATAAAGGACTGATCCCAAGAAACATACCCTGTACCCACTTCCCTTAGCTTACTCCCGATATGGAAATAAATGACTGACCCTAAGAAACATACCCTGTACCCACTTCCCTTAGCTCACTCCCGATATGGAAATACATGACTGACCCTAAGAAACATACCCTGCACCCACTTCCCTGAGCTTACTCCTGATATGGAAATAAATGACTGACCCCGAGAAACATACCCTGTACCCACTTCCCTGAGCTTACTCCTGATATGGAAATAAATGACTGACCCTAAGACACATACCCTGTACCCACTTCCCTTAGCTTACTCCCGATATGGAAATACATGACTGACCCTAAGAAACATACCCTGTACCCACTTCCCTGAGCTTACTCCTGATATGGAAATAAATGACTGACCCCGAAAAACATACCCTGTACCCACTTCCCTTAGCTTACTCCTGATATGGAAATAAATGACTGACCCTAAGAAACATACCCTGTACCTACTTCCCTTAGCTTACTCCTGATATGGAAATAAATGACTGACCCCAAGAAACATACCCTGTAGCCACTTGCCCAGGCTTACTCCTGATATGGAAATAAAGGACTGATCCCAAGAAACATAACCTGTACCCACTTCCCTTAGCTTAATCTTGATATGGAAATACATGACTGACCCTAAGAAACATACCCTGTACCCACTTCCCTTAGCTTATTCCTGATATGGAAATAAATGACTGACCCCGAAAAACATACCCTGTACCCACTTCCCTGAGCTTACTCCTGATATGGAAATAAATGACTGACCCTAAGACACATACCCTGTACCCACTTCCCTTAGCTTACTCCCGATATGGAAATACTTGACTGACCCTAAGAAACATACCCTGTACCCACTTCCCTGAGCTTACTCCTGATATGGAAATAAATGACTGACCCCGAAAAACATACCCTGTACCCACTTCCCTTAGCTTACTCCTGATATGGAAATAAATGACTGACCCTAAGAAACATACCCTGTACCTACTTCCCTTAGCTTACTCCTGATATGGAAATAAATGACTGACCCCAAGAAACATACCCTGTAGCCACTTGCCCAGGCTTACTCCTGATATGGAAATAAAGGACTGATCCCAAGAAACATACCCTGTACCCACTTCCCTGAGCTTACTCCTGATATGGAAATAAATGACTGACCCCAAGAAACATACCCTGTACCCGCTTCCCTGAGCTTCCTCCTGATTTGGAAATAAATGACTGACCCCAAGAAACATACCCTGTAACTGCTTCCCTGAGCTTACTCCTGATATGGAAATAAATGACTGACCCCAAGAAACATACCCTGTACCCACTTGCCTTAGCTTACTCCTTATATGGAAATAAATGACTGATCCCAACAAACATACCCTGTACCCACTTCACTTAGCTTACTCCCGATATGGAAATTAAATGACTGACCCTAAGAAACATACCCTGTACCCACTTCCCTTAGCTTACTCCCGATATGGAAATAAATGACTGACCCTAAGAAACATACCCTGTACCCACTTACCTTAGCTTACTCCCGATATGGAAATGAAGGACTGAGCCTAAGAAACATACGCTGTACCCACTTCCCTTAGCTCACTCCCGATATGGAAATAAATGACTGACCCTAAGAAACATACCCTGTACCCACTTCCCTTAGCTTACTCCTGATATGGAAATACATGACTGACCCTAAGAAACATACCCTGTACCCACGTCCCTGAGCTTACTCCTGATATGGAAATAAATGAATGACCACAAGAAACATACCCTGTACCCACTTCCCTGAGCTTACTCCTGATATGGAAATAAATGACTGACCCCAAGAAACATACCATGTACCCACTTCCCTTAGCTTACTCCTGATATGGAAATACATGACTAACCTCAAGAAGCATACCCTGTACCCACTTCCCTGAGCTTACTCATGATATGGAAATAAATGACGGACCCTAAGAAACATACCCTGTACCCACTTCCCTGAGCTTACTCCCGATATGGAAATTAAATGACTGACCCTAAGAAACATACCCTGTACCCACTTCCCTTAGCTTACTCCCGATATGGAAATAAATGACTGACCCTAAGAAACATACCCTGTACCCACTTCCCTTAGCTTACTCCCGATATGGAAATAAATGACTGACCCTAAGAAACATACCCTGTACCCACTTCCCTGAGCTCACTCCCGATATGGAAATACATGACTGACCCTAAGAAACATACCCTGCACCCACTTCCCTGAGCTTACTCCTGATATGGAAATAAATGACTGACCCTAAGACACATACCCTGTACCCACTTCCCTGAGATTACTCCTGATATGGAAATAAATGACTGACCCTAAGACACATACCCTGTACCCACTTCCCTTAGCTTACTCCCGATATGGAAATACATGACTGACCCTAAGAAACATACCCTGTACCCACTTCCCTGAGCTTACTCCTGATATGGAAATAAATGACTGACCCCAAGAAACATACCATGTACCCACTTCCCTTAGCTTACTCCCGATATGGAAATAAATGACTGACCCTAAGAAACATACCCTGTACCCACTTCCCTGAGCTCACTCCCGATATGGAAATACATGACTGACCCTAAGAAACATACCCTGCACCCACTTCCCTGAGCTTACTCCTGATATGGAAATAAATGACTGACCCTAAGACACATACCCTGTACCCACTTCCCTGAGATTACTCCTGATATGGAAATAAATGACTGACCCTAAGACACATACCCTGTACCCACTTCCCTTAGCTTACTCCCGATATGGAAATACATGACTGACCCTAAGAAACATACCCTGTACCCACTTCCCTGAGCTTACTCCTGATATGGAAATACATGACTAACCTCAAGAAGCATACCCTGTACCCACTTCCCTGAGCTTACTCATGATATGGAAATAAATGACTGACCCCACGAAACATACCCTGTAGCCACTTGCCCAGGCTTACTCCTGATATGGAAATAAAGGACTGATCCCAAGAAACATACCCTGTACCCACTTCCCTTAGCTTACTCCCGATATGGAAATAAATGACTGACCCTAAGAAACATACCCTGTACCCACTTCCCTTAGCTCACTCCCGATATGGAAATACATGACTGACCCTAAGAAACATACCCTGCACCCACTTCCCTGAGCTTACTCCTGATATGGAAATAAATGACTGACCCCGAGAAACATACCCTGTACCCACTTCCCTGAGCTTACTCCTGATATGGAAATAAATGACTGACCCTAAGACACATACCCTGTACCCACTTCCCTTAGCTTACTCCCGATATGGAAATACATGACTGACCCTAAGAAACATACCCTGTACCCACTTCCCTGAGCTTACTCCTGATATGGAAATAAATGACTGACCCCGAAAAACATACCCTGTACCCACTTCCCTTAGCTTACTCCTGATATGGAAATAAATGACTGACCCTAAGAAACATACCCTGTACCTACTTCCCTTAGCTTACTCCTGATATGGAAATAAATGACTGACCCCAAGAAACATACCCTGTAGCCACTTGCCCAGGCTTACTCCTGATATGGAAATAAAGGACTGATCCCAAGAAACATAACCTGTACCCACTTCCCTTAGCTTAATCTTGATATGGAAATACATGACTGACCCTAAGAAACATACCCTGTACCCACTTCCCTTAGCTTATTCCTGATATGGAAATAAATGACTGACCCCGAAAAACATACCCTGTACCCACTTCCCTGAGCTTACTCCTGATATGGAAATAAATGACTGACCCTAAGACACATACCCTGTACCCACTTCCCTTAGCTTACTCCCGATATGGAAATACATGACTGACCCTAAGAAACATACCCTGTACCCACTTCCCTGAGCTTACTCCTGATATGGAAATAAATGACTGACCCCGAAAAACATACCCTGTACCCACTTCCCTTAGCTTACTCCCGATATGGAAATACATGACTGACCCTAAGAAACATACCCTGTACCCACTTCCCTTAGCTTACTCCTGATATGGAAATAAATGACTGACCCTAAGAAACATACCCTGTACCTACTTCCCTTAGCTTACTCCTGATATGGAAATAAATGACTGACCCCAAGAAACATACCCTGTAGCCACTTGCCCAGGCTTACTCCTGATATGGAAATAAAGGACTGATCCCAAGAAACATAACCTGTACCCACTTCCCTTAGCTTAATCTTGATATGGAAAACATGACTGACCCTAAGAAACATACCCTGTACCCACTTCCCTTAGCTTATTCCTGATATGGAAATAAATGACTGACCCCGAAAAACATACCCTGTACCCACTTCCCTGAGCTTACTCCTGATATGGAAATAAATGACTGACCCTAAGACACATACCCTGTACCCACTTCCCTTAGCTTACTCCCGATATGGAAATACATGACTGACCCTAAGAAACATACCCTGTACCCACTTCCCTGAGCTTACTCCTGATATGGAAATAAATGACTGACCCCGAAAAACATACCCTGTACCCACTTCCCTTAGCTTACTCCTGATATGGAAATAAATGACTGACCCTAAGAAACATACCCTGTACCTACTTCCCTTAGCTTACTCCTGATATGGAAATAAATGACTGACCCCAAGAAACATACCCTGTAGCCACTTGCCCAGGCTTACTCCTGATATGGAAATAAAGGACTGATCCCAAGAAACATACCCTGTACCCACTTCCCTGAGCTTACTCCTGATATGGAAATAAATGACTGACCCCAAGAAACATACCCTGTACCCGCTTCCCTGAGCTTCCTCCTGATTTGGAAATAAATGACTGACCCCAAGAAACATACCCTGTAACTGCTTCCCTGAGCTTACTCCTGATATGGAAATAAATGACTGACCCCAAGAAACATACCCTGTACGCACTTGCCTTAGCTTACTCCTTATATGGAAATAAATGACTGATCCCAACAAACATACCCTGTACCCACTTCACTTAGCTTACTCCCGATATGGAAATTAAATGACTGACCCTAAGAAACATACCCTGTACCCACTTCCCTTAGCTTACTCCCGATATGGAAATAAATGACTGACCCTAAGAAACATACCCTGTACCCACTTACCTTAGCTTACTCCCGATATGGAAATGAAGGACTGAGCCTAAGAAACATACGCTGTACCCACTTCCCTTAGCTCACTCCCGATATGGAAATAAATGACTGACCCTAAGAAACATACCCTGTACCCACTTCCCTTAGCTTACTCCTGATATGGAAATACATGACTGACCCTAAGAAACATACCCTGTACCCACGTCCCTGAGCTTACTCCTGATATGGAAATAAATGAATGACCACAAGAAACATACCCTGTACCCACTTCCCTGAGCTTACTCCTGATATGGAAATAAATGACTGACCCCAAGAAACATACCATGTACCCACTTCCCTTAGCTTACTCCTGATATGGAAATACATGACTAACCTCAAGAAGCATACCCTGTACCCACTTCCCTGAGCTTACTCATGATATGGAAATAAATGACGGACCCTAAGAAACATACCCTGTACCCACTTCCCTGAGCTTACTCCCGATATGGAAATTAAATGACTGACCCTAAGAAACATACCCTGTACCCACTTCCCTTAGCTTACTCCCGATATGGAAATAAATGACTGACCCTAAGAAACATACCCTGTACCCACTTACCTTAGCTTACTCCCGATATGGAAATAAATGACTGACCCTAAGAAACATACGCTGTACCCACTTCCCTTAGCTTACTCCCGATATGGAAATAAATGACTGACCCTAAGAAACATACCCTGTACCCACTTCCCTTAGCTCACTCCCGATATGGAAATACATGACTGACCCTAAGAAACATACCCTGCACCCACTTCCCTGAGCTTACTCCTGATATGGAAATAAATGACTGACCCTAAGACACATACCCTGTACCCACTTCCCTGAGATTACTCCTGATATGGAAATAAATGACTGACCCTAAGACACATACCCTGTACCCACTTCCCTTAGCTTACTCCCGATATGGAAATACATGACTGACCCTAAGAAACATACCCTGTACCCACTTCCCTGAGCTTACTCCTGATATGGAAATAAATGACTGACCCCAAGAAACATACCATGTACCCACTTCCCTTAGCTTACTCCTGATATGGAAATACATGACTAACCTCAAGAAGCATACCCTGTACCCACTTCCCTGAGCTTACTCATGATATGGAAATAAATGACTGACCCCACGAAACATACCCTGTAGCCACTTGCCCAGGCTTACTCCTGATATGGAAATAAAGGACTGATCCCAAGAAACATACCCTGTACCCACTTCCCTTAGCTTACTCCCGATACGGAAATAAATGACTGACCCTAAGAAACATACCCTGTACCCACTTCCCTTAGCTCACTCCCGATATGGAAATACATGACTGACCCTAAGAAACATACCCTGCACCCACTTCCCTGAGCTTACTCCTGATATGGAAATAAATGACTGACCCCGAGAAACATACCCTGTACCCACTTCCCTGAGCTTACTCCTGATATGGAAATAAATGACTGACCCTAAGACACATACCCTGTACCCACTTCCCTTAGCTTACTCCCGATATGGAAATACATGACTGACCCTAAGAAACATACCCTGTACCCACTTCCCTGAGCTTACTCCTGATATGGAAATAAATGACTGACCCCGAAAAACATACCCTGTACCCACTTCCCTTAGCTTACTCCTGATATGGAAATAAATGACTGACCCTAAGAAACATACCCTGTACCTACTTCCCTTAGCTTACTCCTGATATGGAAATAAATGACTGACCCCAAGAAACATACCCTGTAGCCACTTGCCCAGGCTTACTCCTGATATGGAAATAAAGGACTGATCCCAAGAAACATAACCTGTACCCACTTCCCTTAGCTTAATCTTGATATGGAAATACATGACTGACCCTAAGAAACATACCCTGTACCCACTTCCCTTAGCTTATTCCTGATATGGAAATAAATGACTGACCCCGAAAAACATACCCTGTACCCACTTCCCTGAGCTTACTCCTGATATGGAAATAAATGACTGACCCTAAGACACATACCCTGTACCCACTTCCCTTAGCTTACTCCCGATATGGAAATACATGACTGACCCTAAGAAACATACCCTGTACCCACTTCCCTGAGCTTACTCCTGATATGGAAATAAATGACTGACCCCGAAAAACATACCCTGTACCCACTTCCCTTAGCTTACTCCTGATATGGAAATAAATGACTGACCCTAAGAAACATACCCTGTACCTACTTCCCTTAGCTTACTCCTGATATGGAAATAAATGACTGACCCCAAGAAACATACCCTGTAGCCACTTGCCCAGGCTTACTCCTGATATGGAAATAAAGGACTGATCCCAAGAAACATACCCTGTACCCACTTCCCTTAGCTTAATCTTGATATGGAAATA
Organism: Ambystoma mexicanum; assembly: GCF_040938575.1. Taxonomy (NCBI): domain Eukaryota; kingdom Metazoa; phylum Chordata; class Amphibia; order Caudata; family Ambystomatidae; genus Ambystoma; species Ambystoma mexicanum. The sequence continues at coordinate 1,305,922,585 of NC_090933.1, forward strand.
CATGACTGACCCTAAGAAACATACCCTGTACCCACTTCCCTTAGCTTATTCCTGATATGGAATTTTTTTTTTTTTTTTTTATTACTTGTTGTTTTTCGATATCAAAATCTTTACAACAACGGTTTAAAATCTTGTTCTATCATATAAAAATCAAGTTCAAACATATCAAGCAAAGAATATAGCAAGCAAAAAATAACAAGCAAAAAGTAAGAAAAAGAAAAAAAAAGAAATATAATGCAAAATACAAGACAATAAAGATAGAACATACTAAGAACTTGAATCCACTAAAAAAATATAATGGACAATACAAGACAATATAAATAGCAGCATACTAAGAACTTGATAAAAATAAATTCGATTCAGCCATTCAAGCATATAGCTGAAATATATCGGATCAGCCCTGAGCCTTCCAGAGTGATATTACTATTAGCAATTTGTATCAGCAATTTGTTATTAAAACTTAGATCTTCATTCATACGTAACTTTGATATTTGCCAGCTTCTGCTCTATCACAGACAAAAAAATATATAGATCGACAATCAATGACTGCCTATACCCCCACATACATTGTAACCACAGTAGTTCAGATTTATGATTTGATGATGTATCCACATAATTACCTAAGTATCTTAGGCGCTCCTTAGCGAAATATGAGCAATAAATCACAAGATGCTTCAAAGTTTCAATCGATTGAGCCTTACAGAATCTACAAGGATCTACATGTGATGATTCAATATTCCGCCAGCATTTTGTTCGTTCTTTTGTTAGGAACAGATTAAATCTGAAACGCATGTATGTTGTTCGTATCTTATGGCATGGAGCCTGCCTGATATAAGGGATTAAAGGTTTCTGCTTATGGCGAAAGTTCGCATATTCCTTGTATGCTGGATAATTGCCGATTTTATCGGCTATCATTGCCCAATCATGCTGAAATAGTTTACTCTTCACAATTTGGGGCCGTTTAATTAGATCTTCTGTATCCATTGCTAACGCTATCAGATTTTTTTGACAGTATTGACCAGCAGCATAAACAGATTTCGGGATGCCATGCTTGAGCATTTTTCCTAAGTCTTCATATAAAGAGTTTGACACAGGGTCCAACATTTTAGCATAGCTGTCAAGTTTTCGCCATAGGTACCTATATGCAAGAGACTTAAGTCCAAGTTCATGGATAATTATTACATTTGGAATAGATGAGGGTAGATGCAAGACTTCTTTCCAAATTTTACCTTGGATTTTATTCAGGATATTCCCAATTTCTAATGAACATAGGTCTAAGCCGTAGATGATTATTGCTTCAACTTTAAGTGTATAGAACTCAATCAATGGAAGTAGAGAAAATTGACAGATCTTTAAGTATATTAATTTCATCTGTGCGATTAGTGGGGCTGTTTTAATGACAATTTCGACCTGCCATTTAGAAATTGAATCTGAGTTATTTAAGTTGTAACCTAAATATATCATACCCAAAGCACGGGGTATGATCAACCCTTTAATGCTCCATTTATACCTAATGATCTTTCTCTTGTTTGTAAAGATCAAAATATTAGATTTCTTTGAATTTAAGATCAAATTATGGGTATCACAAAATTTGACTAGAGATTCCAGTTTATTTTGGAGACCAAAAGGGGTTAAGTCGAACAAAATCAGATCATCCGCAAAAGCCAGCCAATCAAGACGTAAATCGCCCAGTTTAACCGCAAATGAATTACAAGTGGTCCATATATTATTAATCTCTGTAAGATATAAGTTAAAGAGCGTGGCAGCAAGGTTACATCCTTGTTTCACTCCTATGTGTGTGGCTATCGGAGGAGTCAATAGACCGGTATTATCGATCTTTATCCTATAGGAGGTGTTAGTATGTAAAAGTGCTATCATGGCTATAAGTTCAGATGGTATATGTAACTCTCCCATTTTTTGCCACAGTATTTCTCTTATTACCGAGTCAAAAGCCCCAGATATATCAAGCAGAGCCATATAAATCGGGCCTTGGTTTTTCTGCCTAGAGAGCTTCAGTAAATGCGTCATCATGGTAGCATTGAGGTGAGTGCCCATTCCCTTCCGGAAACCTGTTTGGTATCGAGACAGGATCTTATGTTTTTCAATGAATGCATTTAAATCCTTCAGAATTAAGGCAGCAAAGATCTTCGCTGTGACATCTATGAGTGCTATCGGCCTAAAATTGTTGGGATCATTCAACACTCCTTTTTTATGTAAGGGTATCACAATTGCCGATAGCCATGATTCTGGTACAGTTTTAGTTCGAAATACCCATTCCAGTCGCCTTAATATGATTTCTGACCAAAGCCTCGGGTCATCTTTTATAACGCAGGGAGGGATCCCATCCGGACCAGCAGCTTTGGAAGATTTCAGCTTCCCTATTGCCTGTTCGATCTCACCTATGCTCCAGGGGCAAAGGCAGGGTAGATCTATCATGAAGTCTAGACATTGAATTTTGCTAAATTTTTGGGGCATGGCATATTTCTTCCGATATATTTCAATCCAGACCTCTCCACTCACCGCTGAACATAACAACGAGGTACCCTTCAACAATGGATCTTTTAGTGCCCTCCATACTTCCCAGATAATTTACGTATGTCAAAGTTTTTCTGTTTTTTCCTTGCTGCAATTTCAACATTGTAAGCACTCGCAGAGTTTATATGTTTTTCGCTTTTTCTTTGGGCTGTTAATGATTCCATGTGATTGTGTATCATGAGTTCGTTCTTCTTTTCGCATAAGTTCAATTCTTTTTGGACATCGTTTGGGTATTTGTTTTAACTATGTCCCTATTTACCAAGTAGTTTAAGTGCCTATATAATCCTGGATTCCATCTAATAGAGATGGCTTTGCGATCTAATTCCAATAATGACAATGCAGGTACAGAATTGTAAACAGGGAGGTTACAATCCAGCCTACACTGCAAGATGCAGTGATCGCTTAGGTGGGTAGGTATGATATTACACATTGATGATGTGTTTGCTAAGGTCCCTGAGATTACAATATAATCAATAGTCGAAGTCTTTGTGCCACGGGCCCAAGTATATAATGGATCTTGTTCTATAAAAGGCATAACTTGCATATCCCATAGTTCGAAATAAGTTGTCCACAATTGTCCCCTTTCATATGATGATATCGCATATTGATTAACTGTGCTCTCAGAGGACACACTCGTTACACAAAGGTTAGAATTAAAATCACCACCTATAATGATTTGCATATTAGTGGTGACTGCGACGAAATCAGACATCACCTGATTCAACTTTTCGATTATGTTATGGAAATACATGACCGACCCTAAGAAACATACCCTGTACCCACTTCCCTGAGCTTACTCCTGATATGGAAATAAATGACTGACCACAAGAGACATACCCTGTACCCGCTTCCCTGAGCTTACTCCTGATATGGAAATAAATGACTGACCCCGAAAAACATACCCTGTACCCGCTTCCCTGAGCTCCCTCCTGATTTGGAAATAAATGACTGACCCCAAGAAACATACCCTGTAACCGCTTCCCTGAGCTTACTCCTGATATGGAAATAAATGACTGACCCCAAGAAACATACCCTGTACCCACTTGCCTTAGCGTACTCCTTATATGGAAATAAATGACTGATCCCAAGAAACATACCCTGTACCCACTTCCCTTAGTTTACTCCTAATATGGAAATACATGACTGACCCTAAGAAACATACCCTGTACCCACTTCCCTGAGCTTACTCCTGATATGGAAATAAATGACTGACCCCGAAAAACATACCCTGTACCCGCTTCCCTGAGCTTACTCCTGATATGGAAATAAATGACTGACCCCAAGAAACATACCCTGTAACCGCTTGCCTTAGCTTACTCCTGATATGGAAATAAATGGCTGACCCCAAGAAACATACCTTGTACCCGCTTGCCTTAGCTTACTCCTGATATGGAAATAAATGACTGACCCCAAGAAACATACCTTGTACCCGCTTGCCTTAGCTTACTCCTGATATGGAAATAAATGACTGATCCCAAGAAACATACCCTGTACCCGCTTGCCTTAGCTTACTCCTGATATAGAAATAAATGACTGACCCCAAGAAACACACCCTGTACCCACTTCCCTTAGCTTACTCCTGATATGGAAATACATGACTGACCCTAAGAAACATACCCTGTACCCACGTCCCTGAGCTTACTCCTGATATGGAAATAAATGAATGACCACAAGAAACATACCCTGTACCCACTTCCCTGAGCTTACTCCTGATATGGAAATAAATTACTGACCCCAAGAAACATACCATGTACCCACTTCCCTTAGCTTACTCCTGATATGGAAATACATGACTGACCTCAAGAAGCATACCCTGTACCCACTTCCCTGAGCTTACTCATGATATGGAAATAAATGACGGACCCTAAGAAACATACCCTGTACCCACTTCCCTGAGCTTACTCCCGATATGGAAATTAAATGACTGACCCTAAGAAACATACCCTGTACCCACTTCCCTTAGCTTACTCCCGATATGGAAATAAATGACTGACCCTAAGAAACATACCCTGTACCCACTTCCCTTAGCTTACTCCCGATATGGAAATAAATGACTGACCCTAAGAAACATACGCTGTACCCACTTCCCTTAGCTCACTCCCGATATGGAAATACATGACTTACCCTAAGAAACATACCCTGCACCCACTTCCCTGAGCTTACTCCTGATAAGGAAATAAATGACTGACCCCGAGAAACATACCCTGTACCAGCTTGCCTTAGCTTACTCCTGATATGGAAATGAATGACTGACCCCAAGAAACATACCCTGTACCCACTTGCCTTAGCTTACTCCTGATATGGAAATAAATGACTGATCCCAAGAAACATACCCTGTACCCACTTCGCTGAGCTTACTCATGATATGGAAATAAATGACTGACCCTAAGAAACATACCCTGTACCCATTTCCCTGAGCTTACTCCTGATATAGAAATAAATGGCTGACCCCAAGAAACACACCCTGTACCCACTTCCCTTAGCTTACTCCCGATATGGAAATAAATGACTGACCCTAAGAAACATACGCTGTATCCACTTCCCTTAGCTTACTCCCGATATGGAAATAAATGACTGACCCTAAGAAACATATCCTGTACCCACTTCCCTTAGCTTACTCCCGATATGGAAATAAATGACTGACCACAAGAAACATACCCTGTACCCACTTCCCTGAGCTTACTCCTGATATGGAAATAAATGACTGACCCCAAGAAACATACCCTGTACCCACTTCCCTGAGCTTACTCCTGATTTGGAAATAAATGACTGACCCCAAGAAACATACCCTGTAATTGCTTCCCTGAGCTTACTCCTGATATGGAAATAAATGACTTACCCCAAGAAACATACCCTGTACCCGCTTGCCTTAGCTTACTCCTGATATGGAAATAAATGACTGACCCCAAGAAACATACCCTGTACCCACTTGCCTTAGCTTACTCCTGATATGGAAATAAATGACTGATCCCAAGAAACATACCCTGTAACCACTTCCATGAGCTTACTCATGATATGGAAATAAATGACTGACCCTAAGAAACATACCCTGTACCCACTTCCCTGAGCTTACTCCTGTTATAGAAATAAATGACTGACCCCAAGAAACACACCCTGTACCCACTTCCATTAGCTCACTCCTGATTCAGAAATAAATGACTGACCCTGTACCCACTTCCCTTAGCTTACTCCCGATATGGAAATTAAATGACTGACCCTAAGAAACATACCCTGTACCCACTTCCCATAGCTTACTTCCCTTAGCTTACTCCCGATATGGAAATAAATGACTGACCCTAAGAAACATACCTTGTACCCATTTACCTTAGCTTACTCCCGATATGGAAATAAATGACTGACCCTAAGAAACATACGCTGTATCCACTTCCCTTAGCTTACTCCGGATATGGAAATAAATGACTGACCCTAAGAAACATACCCTGTACCCACTTCCCTTAGCTTACTCCTGATTCGGAAATAAATGACTGACCCTGTACCCACTTCCCTTAGCTTATTCCCGATATGGAAATTAAATGACTGACCCTAAGAAACATACCCTGTACCCACTTCCCTTAGCTTACTCCCGATATGGAAATAAATGACTGACCCTAAGAAACATACGCTGTATCCACTTCCCTTAGCTTACTCCCGATATGGAAATAAATGACTGACCCTAAGAAACATATCCTGTACCCACTTCCCTTAGCTTACTCCCGATATGGAAATAAATGACTGACCACAAGAAACATACCCTGTACCCACTTCCCTGAGCTTACTCCTGATATGGAAATAAATGACTGACCCCAAGAAACATACCCTGTACCCACTTCCCTGAGCTTACTCCTGATTTGGAAATAAATGACTGACCCCAAGAAACATACCCTGTAACTGCTTCCCTGAGCTTACTCCTGATATGGAAATAAATGACTTACCCCAAGAAACATACCCTGTACCCGCTTGCCTTAGCTTACTCCTGATATGGAAATAAATGACTGACCCCAAGAAACATACCCTGTACCCACTTGCCTTAGTTTACTCCTGATATGGAAATAAATGACTGATCCCAAGAAACATACCCTGTAACCACTTCCATGAGCTTACTCATGATATGGAAATAAATGACTGACCCTAAGAAACATACCCTGTACCCACTTCCCTGAGCTTACTCCTGATATAGAAATAAATGACTGACCCCAAGAAACACACCCTGTACCCACTTCCATTAGCTCACTCCTGATTCAGAAATAAATGACTGACCCTGTACCCACTTCCCTTAGCTTACTCCCGATATGGAAATTAAATGACTGACCCTAAGAAACATACCCTGTACCCACTTCCCTTAGCTTACTTCCCTTAGCTTACTCCCGATATGGAAATAAATGACTGACCCTAAGAAACATACCTTGTACCCATTTACCTTAGCTTACTCCCGATATGGAAATAAATGACTGACCCTAAGAAACATACGCTGTATCCACTTCCCTTAGCTTACTCCGGATATGGAAATAAATGACTGACCCTAAGAAACATACCCTGTACCCACTTCCCTTAGCTTACTCCCGACATGGAAATGCATGACTGAACCCAAGAAACATACCCTGTACCCACTTCCCTTAGCTTAATCCTGATATGGAAATACATGACTGACCCTAAGAAACATACCCTGTACCCACTTCCCTTAGCACACTCCTGATATGGAAATAAATGACTAACCTCAAGAAACATACCATGTACCCACTTCCCTTAGCTTACTCATGATATGGAAATAAATGACTGACCCTAAGAAACATACCCTGTACCCATTTACCTTAGCTTACTCCCGATATGGAAATACATGACTGACCCTAAGAAACATACCCTGTACCCACTTCCCTTTGCTTATTCCTGATATGGAAATACATGACTGACCCTAAGAAACATACCATGTACCCACTTCCCTGAGCTTACTCCTGATATGGAAATAAATGACTGACCACAAGAAACATACCCTGTAACCACTTCCCTGAGCTTACTCCTGATATGGAAATAAATGACTGACCCCAAGAAACATACCCTGTACCCACTTCCCTGAGCTTACTCCTGATTTGGAAATAAATGACTGACCCCAAGAAACATACCCTGTAACCGCTTCCCTGAGCTTACTCCTGATATGGAAATAAATGACCTACCCCAAGAAACATACCCTGTACCCGCTTGCCTTAGCTTACTCCTGATATGGAAATAAATGACTGACCCCAAGAAACATACCCTGTACCCACTTGCCTTAGCTTACTCCTGATATGGAAATAAATGACTGATCCCAAGAAACATACCCTGTACCCACTTCCCTGAGCTTACTCATGATATGGAAATAAATGACTGACCCTAAGAAACATACCCTGTACCCACTTTCCTGAGCTTACTCCTGATATAGAAATAAATGACTGACCCCAAGAAACACACCCTGTACCCACTTCCCTTAGCTTACTCCTGATTCGGAAATAAATGACTGACCCTGTACCCACTTCCCTTAGCTTACTCCCGATATGGAAATTAAATGACTGACCCTAAGAAACATACCCTGTACCCACTTCCCTTAGCTTACTCCCGATATGGAAATAAATGACTGACCCTAAGAAACATACCCTGTACCCATTTACCTTAGCTTACTCCCGATATGGAAATAAATGACTGACCCTAAGAAACATACGCTGTATCCACTTCCCTTAGCTGAATCCCGATATGGAAATAAATGACTGACCCTAAGAAACATACCCTGTACCCACTTCCCTTAGCTTACTCCCGATATGGAAATACATGACTGACCCTAAGAAACATACCTTGTACCCACTTCCCTAAGCTTACTCCTGATATGGAAATAAATGACTGACCCCAAGAAACATACCCTGTACCCACTTCCCTTAGCTTACTCCTGATATGGAAATAAATGACTGACCCTAAGAAACATACCCTGTACCCACTTCCCTTAGCTAACTCCTGATATGGAAATAAATGACTGACCCCAAGAAACATACCCTGTACCCACTTGCCTAGGCTTACTCCTGATATGGAAATACATGACTGATCCCAAGAAACATACCCTGTACCCACTTCCCTTAGCTTAATCCTGATATGGAAATACATGACTGACCCTAAGAAACATACCCTGTACCCACTTCCCTGAGCTTACTCCTGATATGGAAATAAATGACTGACCACAAGAAACATACCCTGTACCCACTTCCCTGAGCTTACTCCTGATATGGAAATAAATGACTGACCCCAAGAAACATACCCTGTACCCACTTCCCTGAGCTTACTCCTGATTTGGAAATAAATTACTGACCCTAAGAAACATACCCTGTACCCACTTCCCTTAGCTTACTCCCGATATGGAAATACATGACTGACCCTAAGAAACATACCCTGTACCCACTTCCCTGAGCTTACTCCTGATATGGAAATAAATGACTGACCCCGTGAAACATACCCTGTACCCACTTCCCTGAGCTTACTCCTGATATGGAAATAAATGACTGACCCTAAGAAGCATACCCTGCACCCACTTCCCTTAGCTTACTCCCGATATGGAAATACATGACTGACCCTAAGAAACATACCCTGTACCCACTTCCCTGAGCTTACTCCTGATATGGAAATAAATGACTGACCCCAAGAAACATACCCTGTACCCACTTGCCTTGGATTACTCCTGATATGGAAATACATGACTGATCCCAAGAAACATACCCTGTACCCACTTCCCTTAGCTTAATCCTGATATGGAAATACATGACTGACCCTAAGAAACATACCCTGTACCCACTTCCCTTAGCTTACTCCTGATATGGAAATACATGACTGACCCTAAGAAACATACCCTGTACCCACTTCCCTGAGCTTACTCCTGATATGGAAATACATGACTGACCACAAGAAACATACCCTGTACCCACTTCCCTGAGTTTACTCCTGACATGGAAATAAATGACTGACCACAAGAAACATACCCTGTACCCACTTCCCTGAGCTTACTCCTGATATGGAAATAAATGACTGACCACAAGAAACATACCCTGTACCCACTTCCCTGAGCTTACTCCTGATTTGGAAATAAATTACTGACCCCAAGAAACATACCCTGTAACCGCTTCCCTGAGCTTACTCCTGATATGGAAATAAATGACTTACCCCAAGAAACATACCCTGTACCCGCTTGCCTTAGCTTACTCCTGATATAGAAATAAATGACTGACCCCAAGAAACATACCCTGTACCCACTTCCCTTAGCTTACTCCTGATATGGAAATACATGACTGACCCTAAGAAACATACCCTGTACCCACGTCCCTGAGCTTACTCCTGATATGGAAATAAATGAATGACCACAAGAAACATACCCTGTACCCACTTCCCTGAGCTTACTCCTGATATGGAAATAAATGACTGACCCCAAGAAACATACCATGTACCCACTTCCCTTAGCTTACTCCTGATATGGAAATACATGACTGACCTCAAGAAGCATACCCTGTACCCACTTCCCTGAGCTTACTCATGATATGGAAATAAATGACGGACCCTAAGAAACATACCCTGTACCCACTTCCCTGAGCTTACTCCCGATATGGAAATTAAATGACTGACCCTAAGAAACATACCCTGTACCCACTTCCCTTAGCTTACTCCCGATATGGAAATAAATGACTGACCCTAAGAAACATACCCTGTACCCACTTACCTTAGCTTACTCCCGATATGGAAATAAATGACTGACCCTAAGAAACATACGCTGTACCCACTTCCCTTAGCTTACTCCCGATATGGAAATAAATGACTGACCCTAAGAAACATACCCTGTACCCACTTCCCTTAGCTCACTCCCGATATGGAAATACATGACTGACCCTAAGAAACATACCCTGCACCCACTTCCCTGAGCTTACTCCTGATATGGAAATAAATGACTGACCCCGAGAAACATACCCTGTACCCACTTCCCTGAGCTTACTCCTGATATGGAAATAAATGACTGACCCTAAGACACATACCCTGTACCCACTTCCCTTAGCTTACTCCTGATATGGAAATACATGACTGACCCTAAGAAACATACCCTGTACCCACTTCCCTGAGCTTACTCCTGATATGGAAATAAATGACTGACCCCGAAAAACATACCCTGTACCCACTTCCCTTAGCTTACTCCTGATATGGAAATAAATGACTGACCCTAAGAAACATACCCTGTACCTACTTCCCTTAGCTTACTCCTGATATGGAAATAAATGACTGACCCCAAGAAACATACCCTGTAGCCACTTGCCCAGGCTTACTCCTGATATGGAAATAAAGGACTGATCCCAAGAAACATACCCTGTACCCACTTCCCTTAGCTTAATCTTGATATGGAAATACATGACTGACCCTAAGAAACATACCCTGTACCCACTTCCCTTAGCTTATTCCTGATATGGAATTTTTTTTTTTTTTTTTATTACTTGTTGTTTTTCGATATCAAAATCTTTACAACAACGGTTTAAAATCTTGTTCTATCATATAAAAATCAAGTTCAAACATATCAAGCAAAGAATATAGCAAGCAAAAAATAACAAGCAAAAAGTAAGAAAAAGAAAAAAAAAGAAATATAATGCAAAATACAAGACAATAAAGATAGAACATACTAAGAACTTGAATCCACTAAAAAAATATAATGGACAATACAAGACAATATAAATAGCAGCATACTAAGAACTTGATAAAAATAAATTCGATTCAGCCATTCAAGCATATAGCTGAAATATATCGGATCAGCCCTGAGCCTTCCAGAGTGATACTACTATTAGCAATTTGTATCAGCAATTTGTTATTAAAACTTAGATCTTCATTCATACGTAACTTTGATATTTGCCAGCTTCTGCTCTATCACAGACAAAAAAATATATAGATCGACAATCAATGACTGCCTATACCCCCACATACATTGTAACCACAGTAGTTCAGATTTATGATTTGATGATGTATCCACATAATTACCTAAGTATCTTAGGCGCTCCTTAGCGAAATATGAGCAATAAATCACAAGATGCTTCAAAGTTTCAATCGATTGAGCCTTACAGAATCTACAAGGATCTACATGTGATGATTCAATATTCCGCCAGCATTTTGTTCGTTATTTTGTTAGGAACAGATTAAATCTGAAACGCATGTATGTTGTTCGTATCTTATGGCATGGAGCCTGCCTGATATAAGGGATTAAAGGTTTCTGCTTATGGCGAAAGTTCGCATATTCCTTGTATGCTGGATAATTGCCGATTTTATCGGCTATCATTGCCCAATCATGCTGAAATAGTTTACTCTTCACAATTTGGGGCCGTTTAATTAGATCTTCTGTATCAATTGCTAACGCTATCAGATTTTTTGACAGTATTGACCAGCAGCATAAACAGATTTCGGGATGCCATGCTTGAGCATTTTTCCTAAGTCTTCATATAAAGAGTTTGACACAGGGTCCAACATTTTAGCATAGCTGTCAAGTTTTCGCCATAGGTACCTATATGCAAGAGACTTAAGTCCAAGTTCATGGATAATTATTACATTTGGAATAGATGAGGGTAGATGCAAGACTTCTTTCCAAATTTTACCTTGGATTTTATTCAGGATATTCCCAATTTCTAATGAACATAGGTCTAAGCCATAGATGATTATTGCTTCAACTTTAAGTGTATAGAACTCAATCAATGGAAGTAGAGAAAATTGACAGATCTTTAAGTATATTAATTTCATCTGTGCGATTAGTGGGGCTGTTTTAATGACAATTTCGACCTGCCATTTAGAAATTGAATCTGAGTTATTTAAGTTGTAACCTAAATATATCATACCCAAAGCACGGGGTATGATCAACCCTTTAATGCTCCATTTATACCTAATGATCTTTCTCTTGTTTGTAAAGATCAAAATATTAGATTTCTTTGAATTTAAGATCATATTATGGGTATCACAAAATTTGACTAGAGATTCCAGTTTATTTTGGAGACCAAAAGGGGTTAAGTCGAACAAAATCAGATCATCCGCAAAAGCCAGCCAATCAAGACGTAAATCGCCCAGTTTAACCGCAAATGAATTACAAGTGGTCCATATATTATTAATCTCTGTAAGATATAAGTTCAAGAGCGTGGCAGCAAGGTTACATCCTTGTTTCACTCCTATGTGTGTGGCTATCGGAGGAGTCAATAGACCGGTATTATCGATCTTTATCCTATAGGAGGTGTTAGTATGTAAAAGTTCTCATGGCTATAGGTTCAGATGGTATATGTAACTCTCCCATTTTTTGCCACAGTATTTCTCTTATTACCGAGTCAAAAGCCCCAGATATATCAAGCAGAGCCATATAAATCGGGCCTTGATTTTTCTGCCTAGAGAGCTTCAGTAAATGCGTCATCATGGTAGCATTGAGGTGAGTGCCCATTCCCTTCCGGAAACCTGTTTGGTATCGAGACAGGATCTTATGTTTTTCAATGAATGCATTTAAATCCTTCAGAATTAAGGCAGCAAAGATCTTCGCTGTGACATCTATGAGTGCTATCGGCCTAAAATTGTTGGGATCATTCAACACTCCTTTTTTATGTAAGGGTATCACAATTGCTGATAGCCATGATTCTGGTACAGTTTTAGTTCGAAATACCCATTCCAGTCGCCTTAATATGATTTCTGACCAAAGCCTCGGGTCATCTTTTATAACGCAGGGAGGGATCCCATCCGGACCAGCAGCTTTGGAAGATTTCAGCTTCCCTATTGCCTGTTCGATCTCACCTATGCTCCAGGGGCAAAGGCAGGGTAGATCTATCATGAAGTCTAGACATTGAATTTTGCTAAATTTTTGGGGCATGGCATATTTCTTCCGATATATTTCAATCCAGACCTCTCCACTCACCGCTGAACATAACGACGAGGTACCCTTCAACAATGGATCTTTTAGTGCCCTCCATACTTCCCTTGAATTTTTCTTAATCAAATCTTGGATCATTTTCTGATTTGATTTGATATATTTCTTAAACTTAAGTTGTTTAAGATCGTTTTTATAACTGATCAAAATTTCCTTTTTTTCATTAGCATAGGACTTTATAGATTTATAGTTTTCAGATAATTTACGTATGTCAAAGTTTTTCTGTTTTTTCCTTGCTGCAATTTCAACATTGTAAGCACTCGCAGAGTTTATATGTTTTTCGCTTTTTCTTTGGGCTGCTAATGATTCCATGTGATTGTGTATCATGAGTTCGTTCTTCTTTTCGCATAAGTTCAATTCTTTTTTGGACATCGTTTGGGTATTTGTTTTAACTATGTCCCTATTTACCAAGTAGTTTAAGTGCCTATATAATCCTGGATTCCATCTAATAGAGATGGCTTTGCGATCTAATTCCAATAATGACAATGCAGGTACAGAATTGTAAACAGGGAGGTTACAATCCAGCCTACACTGCAAGATGCAGTGATCACTTAGGTGGGTAGGTATGATATTACACATTGATGATGTGTTTGCTAAGGCCCCTGAGATTACAATATAATCAATAGTCGAAGTCTTTGTGCCACGGGCCCAAGTATATAATGGATCTTGTTCTATAAAAGGCATAACTTGCATATCCCATAGTTCGAAATAAGTTGTCCACAATTGTCCCCTTTCATATGATGATATCGCATATTGATTAACTGTGCTCTCAGAGGACACACTCGTTACACAAAGGTTAGAATTAAAATCACCACCTATAATGATTTGCATATTAGTGGTGACTGCGACGGAATCAGACATCACCTGATTCAACTTTTCGATTATGTTATGGAAATACATGACTGACCCTAAGAAACATACCCTGTACCCACTTCCCTGAGCTTACTCCTGATATGGAAATAAATGACTGACCACAAGAAACATACCCTGTACCCGCTTCCCTGAGCTTACTCCTGATATGGAAATAAATGACTGACCCCAAGAAACATACCCTGTACCCACTTGCCTTAGCTTACTCCTTATATGGAAATAAATGACTGATCCCAAGAAACATACCCTGTACCCACTTCCCTTAGCTTACTCCTAATATGGAAATACATGACTGACCCTAAGAAACATACCCTGTACCCACTTCCCTGAGCTTACTCCTGATATGGAAATAAATGACTGACCCCGAAAAACATACCCTGTACCCGCTTCCCTGAGCTTCCTCCTGATTTGGAAATAAATGACTGACCCCAAGAAACATACCCTGTAACCGCTTCCCTGAGCTTACTCCTGATATGGAAATAAATGACTGACCCCAAGAAACATACCCTGTACCCACTTGCCTTAGCGTACTCCTTATATGGAAATAAATGACTGATCCCAAGAAACATACCCTGTACCCACTTCCCTTAGCTTACTCCTAATATGGAAATACATGACTGACCCTAAGAAACATACCCTGTACCCACTTCCCTGAGCTTACTCCTGATATGGAAATAAATGACTGACCCCGAAAAACATACCCTGTACCCGCTTCCCTGAGCTTACTCCTGATATGGAAATAAATGACTGACCCCAAGAAACATACCCTGTAACCGCTTGCCTTAGCTTACTCCTGATATGGAAATAAATGACTGACCCCAAGAAACATACCTTGTACCCGCTTGCCTTAGCTTACTCCTGATATGGAAATAAATGACTGATCCCAAGAAACATACCCTGTACCCACTTCCCTTAGCTTAATCCTGATATGGAAATACATGACTGACCCTAAGAAACATACCCTGTACCGACTTCCCTTAGCTTACTCCTGATATGGAAATACATGACTGACCCTAAGAAACATACCATGTACCCACTTCCCTGAGCTTACTCCTGATATGGAAATAGATGACTGACCACAAGAAACATACCCTGTACCCACTTCCCTTAGCTTAATCCTGATATGGAAATACATGACTGACCCCAAGAAAAATACCATGTACCCACTTCCCTGAGCTTACTCCTGATATGGAAATAAATGACTAACCTCAAGAAACATACCATGTACCCACTTCCATTAGCTTACTCCTGACATGGAAATAAATGACTAAACCTAAGAAACATACCCTGTACCCAGTTCCCTGAGCTTACTCATGATATGGAAATAAATGACTGACCCTAAGAAACATACCCTGTACCCATTTACCTTAGCTTACTCCCGATATGGAAATACATGACTGAGCCTAAGAAACATACCCTGTACCCACTTCCCTTAGCTTATTCCTGATATGGAAATACATGACTGACCCTAAGAAACATACCCTGTACCCACTTCCCTGAGCTTACTCCTGATATGGAAATAAATGACTGACCACAAGAAACATACCCTGTACCCACTTCCCTGAGCTTACTCCTGATATGGAAATAAATGACTGACCCCAAGAAACATACCCTGTACCCACTTCCCTGAGCTTACTCCTGATTTGGAAATAAATGACTGACCCCAAGAAGCATACCCTGTAACCTCTTCCCTGAGCTTACTCCTGATATGGAAATAAATGACTTCCCCCAAGAAACATACCCTGTACCAGCTTGCCTTAGCTTACTCCTGATATGGAAATGAATGACTGACCCCAAGAAACATACCCTGTACCCACTTGCCTTAGCTTACTCCTGATATGGAAATAAATGACTGATCCCAAGAAACATACCCTGTACCCACTTCGCTGAGCTTACTCATGATATGGAAATAAATGACTGACCCTAAGAAACATACCCTGTACCCATTTCCCTGAGCTTACTCCTGATATAGAAATAAATGGCTGACCCCAAGAAACACACCCTGTACCCACTTCCCTTAGCTTACTCCTGATTCGGAAATAAATGACTGACCCTGTACCCACTTCCCTTAGCTTATTCCCGATATGGAAATTAAATGACTGACCCTAAGAAACATACCCTGTACCCACTTCCCTTAGCTTACTCCCGATATGGAAATAAATGACTGACCCTAAGAAACATACCCTGTACCCATTTACCTTAGCTTACTCCCGATATGGAAATAAATGACTGACCCTAAGAAACATACGCTGTATCCACTTCCCTTAGCTTACTCCCGATATGGAAATAAATGACTGACCCTAAGAAACATATCCTGTACCCACTTCCCTTAGCTTACTCCCGATATGGAAATAAATGACTGACCACAAGAAACATACCCTGTACCCACTTCCCTGAGCTTACTCCTGATATGGAAACAAATGACTGACCCCAAGAAACATACCCTGTACCCACTTCCCTGAGCTTACTCCTGATTTGGAAATAAATGACTGACCCCAAGAAACATACCCTGTAACTGCTTCCCTGAGCTTACTCCTGATATGGAAATAAATGACTTACCCCAAGAAACATACCCTGTACCCGCTTGCCTTAGCTTACTCCTGATATGGAAATAAATGACTGACCCCAAGAAACATACCCTGTACCCACTTGCCTTAGCTTACTCCTGATATGGAAATAAATGACTGATCCCAAGAAACATACCCTGTACCCACTTCCCTGAGCTTACTCATGATATGGAAATAAATGACTGACCCTAAGAAACATACCCTGTACCCACTTCCCTGAGCTTACTCCTGATATAGAAATAAATGACTGACCCCAAGAAACACACCCTGTACCCACTTCCATTAGCTCACTCCTGATTCAGAAATAAATGACTTACCCTGTACCCACTTCCCTTAGCTTACTCCCGATATGGAAATTAAATGACTGACCCTAAGAAACATACCCTGTACCCACTTCCCTTAGCTTACTTCCCTTAGCTTACTCCAGATATGGAAATAAATGACTGACCCTAAGAAACATACCTTGTACCCATTTACCTTAGCTTACTCCCGATATGGAAATAAATGACTGACCCTAAGAAACATACGCTGTATCCACTTCCCTTAGCTTACTCCGGATATGGAAATAAATGACTGACCCTAAGAAACATACCCTGTACCCACTTCCCTTAGCTTACTCCCGACATGGAAATGCATGACTGAACCCAAGAAACATACCCTGTACCCACTTCCCTTAGCTTAATCCTGATATGGAAATACATGACTGACCCTAAGAAACATACCCTGTACCCACTTCCCTTAGCACACTCCTGATATGGAAATAAATGACTAACCTCAAGAAACATACCATGTACCCACTTCCCTTAGCTTACTCCTAACATGGAAATAAATGACTGACCCTAAGAAACATACCCTGTACCCACTTCCCTGAGCTTACTCATGATATGGAAATAAATGACTGACCCTAAGAAACATACCCTGTACCCACTTCCCTGAGCTTACTCATGATATGGAAATAAATGACTGACCCTAAGAAACATACCCTGTACCCATTTACCTTAGCTTACTCCCGATATGGAAATACATGACTGACCCTAAGAAACATACCATGTACCCACTTCCCTGAGCTTACTCCTGATATGGAAATAAATGACTGACCACAAGAAACATACCCTGTAACCACTTCCCTGAGCTTACTCCTGATATGGAAATAAATGACTGACCCCAAGAAACATACCCTGTACCCACTTCCCTGAGCTTACTCCTGATTTGGAAATAAATGACTGACCCCAAGAAACATACCCTGTAACCGCTTCCCTGAGCTTACTCCTGATATGGAAATAAATGACCTACCCCAAGAAACATACCCTGTACCCGCTTGCCTTAGCTTACTCCTGATATGGAAATAAATGACTGACCCCAAGAAACATACCCTGTACCCACTTGCCTTAGCTTACTCCTGATATGGAAATAAATGACTGATCCCAAGAAACATACCCTGTACCCACTTCCCTGAGCTTACTCATGATATGGAAATAAATGACTGACCCTAAGAAACATACCCTGTACCCACTTCCCTGAGCTTACTCCTGATATAGAAATAAATGACTGACCCCAAGAAACACACCCATACCCACTTCCCTTAGCTTACTCCTGATTCGGAAATAAATGACTGACCCTGTACCCACTTCCCTTAGCTTACTCCCGATATGGAAATTAAATGACTGACCCTAAGAAACATACCCTGTACCCACTTCCCTTAGCTTACTCCCGATATGGAAATAAATGACTGACCCTAAGAAACATACCCTGTACCCATTTACCTTAGCTTACTCCCGATATGGAAATAAATGACTGACCCTAAGAAACATACGCTGTATCCACTTCCCTTAGCTTAATCCCGATATGGAAATAAATGACTGACCCTAAGAAACATACCCTGTACCCACTTCCCTAAGCTTACTCCTGATATGGAAATAAATGACTGACCCTAAGAAACATTCCCTGTACCCACTTCCCTAAGCTTACTCCTGATATGGAAATAAATGACTGACCCTAAGAAACATTCCCTGTACCCACTTCCCTGAGCTTACTCCTGATATGGAAATAAATGACTGACCCCAAGAAACATACCCTGTACCCACTTCCCTTAGCTTACTCCTGATATGGAAATAAATGACTGACCCCAAGAAACATACCCTGTACCCACTTGCCTAGGCTTACTCCTGATATGGAAATACATGACTGATCCCAAGAAACATACCCTGTACCCACTTCCCTTAGCTTAATCCTGATATGGAAATACATGACTGGCCCTAAGAAACATACCCTGTATCCACTTCCCTTAGCTTACTCCTGATTTGGAAATAAATGACTAACCTCAAGAAACATACCATGTATCCACTTCCCTTAGCTTACTCCTGACATGGAAATAAATGACTGACCCTAAGAAACATACCCTGTACCCACTTCCCTGAGCTTACTCCTGATATGGAAATAAATGAATGACCACAAGAAACATACCCTGTACCTACTTCCCTTAGCTTACTCCTGATATGGAAATAAATGAATGACCACAAGAAACATACCCTGTACCCACTTCCCTTAGCTTAATCCTGATATGGAAATACATGACTGACCCTAAGAAACATACCCTGTACCCACTTCCCTGAGCTTACTCATGATATGGAAATAAATGACTGACCCTAAGAAACATACCCTGTACCCATTTACCTTAGCTTACTCCCGATATGGAAATACATGACTGACCCTAAGAAAACATACCCTGTACCCACTTCCCTTAGCTTATTCCTGATATGGAAATACATGACTGACCCTAAGAAACATACCCTGTACCCACTTCCCTGAGCTTACTCCTGATATGGAAATAAATGACTGACCACAAGAAACATACCCTGTACCCACTTCCCTGAGCTTACTCCTGATATGGAAATAAATGACTGACCCCAAGAAACATACCCTGTACCCACTTCCCTGAGCTTACTCCTGATTTGGAAATAAATTACTGACCCTAAGAAACATACCCTGTACCCACTTCCCTTAGCTTACTCCCGATATGGAAATACATGACTGACCCTAAAAAACATACCCTGTACCCACTTCCCTGAGCTTACTCCTGATATGGAAATAAATGACTGACCCCGTGAAACATACCCTGTACCCACTTCCCTGAGCTTACTCCTGATATGGAAATAAATGACTGACCCTAAGAAGCATACCCTGTACCCACTTCCCTTAGCTTACTCCCGATATGGAAATACATGACTGACCTTAAGAAACATACCCTGTACCCACTTCCCTGAGCTTACTCCTGATATGGAAATAAATGACTGATCCCGAGAAACATACCCTGTACCCACTTCCCTTAGCTTACTCCTGATATGGAAATATATGACTGACCCTAAGAAACATACCCTGTACCCACTTCCCTTAGCTTACTCCTGATATGGAAATAAATGACTGACCCCAAGAAACATACCCTGTACCCACTTGCCTTGGATTACTCCTGATATGGAAATACATGACTAATCCCAGGAAACATACCCTGTACCCACTTCCCTTAGCTTAATCCTGATATGGAAATACATGACTGACCCTAAGAAACATACCCTGTACCCACTTCCCTTAGCTTACTCGTGATATGGAAATACATGACTGACCCTAAGAAACATACCCTGTACCCACATCCCTGAGCTTACTCCTGATATGGAAATACATGACTGACCACAAGAAACATACCCTGTACCCACCTCCCTGAGTTTACTCCTGACATGGAAATAAATGACTGACCACAAGAAACATACCCTGTACCCACTTCCCTGAGCTTACTCCTGATTTGGAAATAAATTACTGACCCCAAGAAACATACCCTGTAACCGCTTCCCTGAGCTTACTCCTGATATGGAAATAAATGACTTACCCCAAGAAACATACCCTGTACCCGCTTGCCTTAGTTTACTCCTGATATAGAAATAAATGACTGACCCCAAGAAACACACCCTGTACCCACTTCCCTTAGCTTACTCCTGATTCGGAAATAAATGACTGACCCTGTACCCACTTCCCTTAGCTTACTCCCGATATGGAAATTAAATGACTGACCCTAAGAAACATACTCTGTACCCACTTCCCCTAGCTTACTCCCGATATGGAAATAAATGACTGACCCTAAGAAACATACCCTGTACCCTTTACCTTAGCTTACTCCCGATATGGAAATAAATGACTGACCCTAAGAAACATACGCTGTATCCACTTCCCTTAGCTTACTCCCGATATGGAAATAAATGACTGACCCTAAGAAACATACCCTGTACCCACTTCCCTTAGCTTACTCCCGATATGGAAATACATGACTGACCCTAAGAAACATACCCTGTACCCACTTCCCTGAGCTTACTTCTGATATGGAAATAAATGACTGACCCCGAGAAACATACCCTGTACCCACTTCCCTGAGCTTACTCCTGATATGGAAATACATGACTGACCCTAAGAAACATACCCTGTACCCACTTCCCTGAGCTTACTTCTGATATGGAAATACATGACTGACCCTAAGAAACATACCCTGTACCCACTTCCCTGAGCTTACTCCTGATATGGAAATAAATGACTGATCCCGAGAAACATACCCTGTACCCACTTCCCTTAGCTTACTCCTGATATGGAAATAAATGACTGACCCTAAGAAACATACCCTGTACCCACTTCCCTTAGCTTACTTCTGATATGGAAATACATGACTGACCCTAAGAAACATACCCTGTACCCACTTCCCTGAGCTTACTCCTGATATGGAAATAAATGACTGATCCCGAGAAACATACCCTGTACCCACTTCCCTTAGCTTACTCCTGATATGGAAATAAATGACTGACCCTAAGAAACATACCTTGTACCCACTTCCCTTAGCTTACTCCTGATATGGAAATAAATGACTGACCCCAAGAAACATACCCTGTACCCACTTGCCTAGGCTTACTCGTGATATGGAAATACATGACTGATCCCAAGAAACATACCCTGTACCCACTTCCCTTAGCTTACTCCTGATATGGAAATAAATGACTGACCACAAGAAACATACCCTGTAACCTCTTCCCTGAGCTTACTCCTGATATGGAAATACATGACTGACCCTAAGAAACATACCCTGTACCCACTTCCCTTAGCTTACTCCTGATATGGAAATACATGACTGACCACAAGAAACATACCCTGTACCCACTTCCCTTAGCTTACTCCTGATATGGAAATACATGACTGACCCTAAGAAACATACCCTGTACCCACTTCCCTTAGCTTACTCCTGATATGGAAATACATGACTGACCCTAAGAAACATACCCTGTACCCACTTCCCTGAGCTTACTCCTGATATGGAAATACATGACTGACCACAAGAAACATACCCTGTACCCACTTCCCTGAGCTTACTCCTGATATGGAAATAAATGACTGACCACAAGAAACATACCCTGTAACCTCTTCCCTGAGCTTACTCCTGATATGGAAATAAATGACTGACCCTAAGAAACATACCCTGTACCCGCTTACCTTAGCTTACTCCTGATATGGAAATAAATGACTGACCCTAAGAAACATACCCTGTACCCGCTTCCCTGAGCTTACTCCTGATATGGAAATAAGTGACTGACCCCAAGAAACATACCCTGTACCCAATTCCCTTAGCTTACTCCTGATATGGAAATAAATGACTGATCCCAAGAAACATACCCTGTACCAACTTCCCTGAGCTTACTCCTGATACGGAAATAAATGACTGACCCTAAGAAACATACACTGTACCCACTTCCCTTAGCTTACTCCGACATGGAAATAAATGACTGACCCTAAGAAACATACCCTGTACCCACTTCCCTTAGCTTACTCCTGACATGGAAATAAATGACTGACCCCAAGAAACATACCCTGGACGGACTTCCCTTAGCTTACTCCTGACATGGAAATAAATGACTGACATAAATTATGTCAGGTGTCAGTGTCATTACCCTTTTCGGCCTCTGGAGACTTTGTTGCTCCGTCTAAAATATGTGTTCCCCATCTTTAATTGTCCAATAATTGGCATTCACAAATGTTCACTCATTTACTTAATCTAAGAGAAATATGTCCTACATATGTTGCTTATCCTCGATAACTTCCTTTGTACCTTGCAGTTTGATTCTTGCTGTGGCATCCTTGATTTCTGGCCAACAGCTATCCTTTGTTCATGCATGAATCCACTTCCAACATCCATCAGCTCTGCAGCCATGGTCTTTCTCCTTCGAGCTTTTTGCGTACTTATTATTCAAAGCCGACGTCCATCTTTTCAACAAGGCCGCTTTACCCTTGCCATATTTTCTACTACAGCAAGCCTCTCTGTATCTCATCTACCTTGTGTTTCTACTTATATACATTTACTACTCATCTGGTTACTTATCTTCTGTATATATATGGTTTCTTCTCACTTATATATATGTTTACTTCAGTTACATCTTCGTTCTTTAAGTATCCTCATCTCCTTTCAGTGCGTCATTGTGTCTTCTCGTCTCCTTATGACATCACTTTGCACCCATCAGGTTTTCTTTACAGCTCTACAATGTTCAGACGTGTCTGCAAATCTCCTGCTACCACTTCACTACGAGGGTACATTTGATACGGCTGTCTGAGTGCATATCGTCTCTCATACACCCGGTGCGGTATTGGAATGATGCCTGATGTCATGCAGTGTCTTCTTGTCCTTCATCCAGTATGCTGGAGGTGAGGGGGAGGGTTCTAACAATGACGTACTTGTCTGCTTCTCTACAAAGGCTTGAGCCTGCTGACAGATTTTCTATCCCTTGTGCCTGCGGCTGCTCCTGATTGGAGGCGTGCTCTCTGTCCGTTCATTGTGTAAATGGTAAGGACCATAGGGCCATGGCTAGCAGGGTGGGGGGGCTAAGAGTTTGGGCTTGGTGAGCCAACATTCCAGGTTTTTTTGTAATCTTAGTTTTGCTTCTCGGTTGAGAGGTAGGCTGTTCAGTGGTTAGGACCTAATGCTACAAGGGTTCTACCTACGACTCCCGATGGAAATTGACATATTTTTCTGCCTGCTTTTTGAAGCCGATACTGAAATGTTTTTTTAGGGACTGAAAAAGTTTCCGTTCCAAATGGAGGTAATTATCACATGAGTAGGAATGTACTGGAATTAACATGTGATGCAGAGCACAGTGCTACCCAGTAGTCATCCCTGGAAACTCACCTCCAGTTATGAGACATTGAGCATTGCATTGTAACTCAGCAATAACTCGGGAAATATGCATGCAAACCTCCGTAAAATGTTCCTGCACCCCGCTACACTACATATGCGCACCCCTAAGTTACATCAAAACCCCAATTAAGTACACGCACCCCGAAATCCAACGTGCAAACCCACCTGCATGCTGCAAATTCTACATGCAAGTGTACTTAGAATTAAATTCAAAGAGTTTATTCGGAAGCATATTATCCATAAACAACAATTACTGAATGAAAATGCGCAGAACAGTACAAAATTCAACTCAATAGACAAAATAACAATGACACAGGATAGAAAACATTTCATACATAAGGTGAATAAAAAAGTGCATGTGTGCAGTGTGATTACAGTACAGATAGTATCCACTGAGGTTCTAAAGTGGTCACACAATTTTCAATGTTCACTCAAGTTTTCCAAAATGGTTTTAGTTCTCCGATACCAGGCCTTGTATGTCTGTAGGCCTAAGTAGTGGCAATAGTGTTTTCCTTCTCAGGTCCATATACATTGGGCAAAACAGCACACAATGTAGAAGGTTTCCAGAGGCCACTGACAGCATGGACAAGCTATAGGTTGAACATTGTTGGACCAGCTTTTGGTTCGTGCCCCAAGCCAGAGGGAATCAAAATGGGCTTGTGTCAAAGCCCAAGAATCAAAGGGGTTGTTGCTGTGAAGCAAATACGGCTGGATGGCATCTACAGTTGTTAAGACAATATATCTTCTGTTTGCAGCTATACCCAAAGTCAAAGATTCCCTATTCGATACAGGAATAGCACTGAACAGTTGCTTATACTTCCTTATGTCACATGGAGTCAGAAATGTTGTTGGGCATGCGAGGATGGGAGAATTCAACTGGCCAATGCATTTCTGGATATAGGAAAACCACGGAATTTTGATTACATCTGGGCTACTCACCAACGCTCTTAAAATCTTGTGTCAGAGGATAGCCTTCGAGTTAGACCATAAAGCCAGTCAATGCGAGATGGGGGCCAATAACCACTCATCGGCAATATGTGGGCACCCCAGTTCCACATGGGTACCATAGTTAGGCGAGGACTGCGGTAACCCAAGAGGTTTTTTGAGGAAAGCATTCGCAACATTTTCAATATTTGTGATCTTTTCCATTCCCCACACTGCAGCCCCATAGTTAGTAGCTGATTTAGTTTGAGCTCCATACACTTCAAGTATTAGTTTAATAGGGTGCCCTACACAGTTATTTTCAAAACGATAGAGGCCCCCAAGGGCCTGTCGCATCCTCAAGCATTGGTTGTCGACATGGCCAAACTCCCGCCAATTCTCGGTAAAACAGATTCCCAAGCATTCGGATCTAGTGACCCTGGGTATAGGTTCTCCCACACTCCAGATCGTACGTAGCTTAAGGCGTCTTCCACCCACACTCCTACATGCCATGACAGCTGATTTTTTGGAGTTCACTGTCAGCTTGCGACAGGCCATAAATTGGGTATAGGCGTCCACCAGACATTGTAACGCTATAGGAGTGCAGGCGATAATGACCATGTCGTCAGCATAGCCTAGTACCCGAAGTCGAACTCCTCCTGCCCTGATATAGTCAGCATTGGAACTAACCAGGGCCTGATAAACAGCATTTATGTACAGGGAAAATAATACTGGTGCCACAACACAATGCTGCCGGATGCCCAAAAAGGTCTCAAAAAAGGCTGTGCACTGTCCCTGGTCTCCAAACCTGACACAGGCCGATGTGTGTTCATGTATCACTTGAGGAACCTTGACCAGGTCCTCCGGGCAGCCCATGGACCTGAGCACTGCACAGAGCATAGCCCTGTGCACGTTATCAAATGCAGTGCTCAGGTCCATGAATGCTAAATACAATGGTTCACCCTGGACATGTATAGATGTTGCATAAGCCAGATAGAGGTTCAAAGCCTGATCCCTGGTCCCCAAACCAGGCCGAAAACCATATTGTGTCTCGGTAAGTACCCCTGAGTCAGAAATCCACTGTTCAAGCCGTGCTAAGACTGCCCGGCCGAAAATATTAAATGAGGTGTCCAGCAAGGAGATTGGTCTATAAGAAAGTGGACTACCAGGATCACCCTTCTTACAAATTGGGAAGATTATTGCCTGTCTCCATGCTGCCGGGTAGGTGCCCAGTTCCAAAAATGCACTGAAACACTTGTTCAATATTGGGGCCCACACGTCCACCTCATTACAGAAAATATCTGCAGGAACGGCGTCCGGACCATGAGCTCGATTATTAAGTTGCTTATTAATGGCCCCTTCTACCTCTTTTATAGTTAAAAGCATAGAGGATCCAGGAGACCCGGTGTAACCAATGGGGGAGTCTGCATTATATAAAGAGCTAAAATGGTCAGACCATGCCTTCGCGCTTACATTATTCTCTTTATGAGACCTTTCTCTTTTGTGCGGGGGCCCATTAGCCACAAAGTCCCAGAATTTTTTGTAATCTCTGAGTTCTACGGCCTCAATAAATTCCGCCCATGCCTGTTCTTCCAAATGGCTTTTCCTTTTTGACCGTGTTGGGGGTGGAGGGATCTAAGAACGCAGCCTTCTGTAAAGTACTCCATAAGCTTTAAGAAGGCAGTGAGGTACCTGATGTTTATTGATGTTTATTGACAGCCGTTAAATGACGCCGATTGGCCAATGGGAGAAGCCAGTGCACACCCACTGTATGCTAATTGATAGAATATGTCCTCCTGAACAGGAAGAGCGCCATGCAGGAACGAGGAGGGCCAGCGAATGTACATGGGAGCATTGAATCGTCCCCCAGTCAGGGAGCATCCTGTCTCCCTTTGCACTATAAGAAATTCTATCCTGAAACCGTCGGATATGGGAAAAGTGTTCCATGCAGTTGATTTTGTCAGCCTAGTCCATTTCCTTTATGGTTGCTTCTTAAACTGTTTCCAAGCGAAGCTGATTTCTGGCTGGACACTGGGTAAAGTGTCCAGCCAGAAATCGCTTTGGCGTAAGGCACTTTATAAATAAACAAATACAAATACAAGTAGCAATCCGTGGAGGTAGTTTGGTACGCCTGGGAGCCCGTCACAAGCTCTCCTCAACGGTGGCAGCACTGCCACTCTACCTGCTGGGACTGGTTCAAGCGGCAGGTCCTCCGCTCTCCAGCTCCTCAGACTTAATCTACGAAGAGCCTTGACAGTGGTGGTCTTCTTGGATGCAGCCCTACAGTTTCTGTGACAAGGGTTTACCACGTGCCCGCTTTATATGGAAAACTCGTGCCCCGTTTAGATAAGGGTCTGTACTGTGATGGTCTTTGAGGGCAGCTGCAGTCTAGGAGAGCATATGCGGCGGTGCTCTTCTCTGATGCAGCTCTACTCTTTCTGTAAGGAGAGTTGCGTACAGCTGGAAGCGGACCCCAGACCTGCACTATATGGAACCCTAGTGCCGCATGACGTGGACCTCTGCATGGGAAAGGTCTGGACAATCCTGGTCTTTGAGGGCAGGGTTGAACGAGGGGGCAGTTGCACTCTAGGAGAGCCTATGCGGCGGTGCTGTTCTCCGATGCAGCTCTACTCTTTCTGTAAGGAGAGTTGCGTACAGCTGGAAGCGGACCCCAGGCCAGCTCTACATGGAACCCTAGTGCCGCATGACGTGGACCTCTGCATGGGAAAGGTCTGGACAATCCTGGTCTTTGAGGGCATGGTTGAAGTAGGGGGCTGCTGCACCCTAGGAGAACTTGTGCAGCGGTGGTCTTCTCCGATGCAGCTATACTTTTTCAGTAAGGAGAGTGCTGTACTGCTGGATGCAGAACCCCAGGCCTGCTCTATATGGAACCCTAGTGGCGCATGACGTGGACCTCTGCATGGGAAAGGTCTGGACAATCCTGGACTTTGAGGGCATGGTTGAAGTAGGGGGCTGCTGCACCCTAGGAGAGCTTGTGCGGCGGTGATCTTCTCCAATGCAGCTCTACTCTTTCAGTAAGGAGAGTGCTGTACTGCTGGATGCGGACCCCAGGCCTGCTCTATATGTAACCCTAGTGCCGCATGACGTGGACCTCGCATGGGAAAGGTCTGGACAATCCTGGACTTTGAGGGCAGGGTTGAAATAGGGGGCTGCTGCAGTCAAGGAGTGCCTTTATGGTATGGTGGTAGTCTTCTCCGATGCAGCTCTACTCTTTCAGTAAGGAGAGTGCTGTACTGCTGGAAGCACACCCCAGGCCTGCTCTATATGGAACCCTAGTGCCGCATGGCATGGCCCTCAGCATGGGAAAGGTCTGGACAATCCTGGTCTTTGAGGGCATGGTTGAAGTAGGGGGCTGCTGCACCCTAGGAGAGCTTGTGCGGCGGTGGTCTTCTCCGATGCAGCTCTACTCTTTCAGTAAGGAGAGTGCTGTACTGCTGGATGCGGACCCCAGGCCTGCTCTATATGGAACCCTAGTGCTGCATGGCATGGCCCTCTGCATGGGAAAGGTCTGGACAATCCTGGTCTTTGAGGGCATGGTTGAAGTAGGGGGCTGCTGCACCCTAGGAGAGCTTGTGCGATGGTGGTCTTCTCTGATGCAGCTCTACTCTTTCAGTAAGGAGAGTGCTGTACTGCTGGAAGCGGACCCCAGGCCAGCTCTATATGGAACCCTAGTGCCGCATGACATGGATCTCTGCATGGGAAAGGTCTGGACAATCCTGGTCTTTGAGGGCATGGTTGAAGTAGGGGGCTGCTGCACCCTAGGAGAGCTTGTGCGGCGGTGGTCTTCTCCGATGCAGCTCTACTCTTTCAGTAAGAAGAGTGCTATACTGCTGGAAGCGGGCCCCAGGCCAGCTCTATATGGAACCCTAGTGCCGCATGACATGGATCTCTGCATGGGAAAGGTCTGGACAATCCTGGTCTTTGAGGGCATGGTTGAAGTAGGGGGCTGCTGCACCCTAGGAGAGCTTGTGCGGCGGTGGTCTTCTCCGATGCAGCTCTACTCTTTCAGTAAGGAGAGTGCTGTACTGCTGGATGCGGACCACAGGCCTGCTCTATATGGAACCCTAGTGCCGCATGACGTGGACCTCTGCATGGGAAAGGTCTGGACAATCCTGGACTTTGAGGGCATGGTTGAAGTAGGGGGCTGCTGCAGTCGGGGAGTGCCTTTATGGTATGGTGGTAGTCTTCTCCGATGCAGCTCTACTCGTTCAGTAAGGAGAGTTCTGTACTGCTGGAAGCGGACCCCAGGCCTGCTCTATATGGAACCCTAGTGCCGCATGGCATGGCCCTCTGCATGGGAAAGGTCTGGACAATCCTGGTCTTTGAGGGCATGGTTGAAGTAGGTGGCTGCTGCACCCTAGGAGAGCTTGTGCGGCGGTGGTCTTCTCCGATGCAGCTCTACTCTTTCAGTAAGGAGAGTTGCGTACAACTGGAAGCGGACCCCAGGCCAGCTCTACATGGAACCCTAGTGCCGCATGACATGGACCTCTGCATGGGAAAGGTCTGGACAATCCTGGTCTTTGAGGGCATGGTTGAAGTAGGGGGCTGCTGCCCACTAGGAGAGCTTGTGTGGCGGTGGTCTTCTCCGATGCAGCTCTACTCTTTCAGTAAGGTGAGTGCTGTACTGCTGGAAGCGGACCCCAGGCCAGCTCTACATGGAACCCTAGTGCCGCATGGCCTGGCCCTCTGCATGGGAAATGTCTGGACAATCCTGGTCTTTGAGGGCATGTTTGAAGTAGCGGGCTGCCGCACTCTAGGAGAGCTTGTGTGGCGGTGGTCTTCTCCGATGCAGCTCTACTCTTTCAGTAAGGAGAGTGCTGTACTGCTGGAAGTGGACCCCAGGCCTGCTCTATATGGAACCCTAGTGCTGTATAGCATGGACCTCTGCATGGGAAAGGTCTGGACAATCCTGGTCTTTGAGGGCATGGTTGAAGTAGTGGGCTCCTGCACCCTTGGAGAGCTTGTGTGGCGGTGGTCTTCTCCGATGCAGCTCTACTCTTTCAGTAAGCAGAGTGCTGTACTGCTGGATGCGGACCCCAGGCCAGCTCTATATGGACCTCTGCATGGGAAAGGTCTGGACAATCCTGGTCTTTGAGGGCATGGTTGAAGTAGGGGGCTGCTGCACCCTAGGAGAGCTTGTGTGACGGTGGTCTTCTCCGATGCAGCTCTACTCTTTCAGTAAGGAAAGTTGCGTACAGCTGGAAGCGGACCCCAGGCCAGCTCTACATGGAACCCTAGTGCCGCATGACGTGGACCTCTGCATGGGAAAGGTCTGGACAATCCTGGTCTTTGAGGGCATGGTTGAAGTAGGGGGCTGCTGCACCCTAGGAGAACTTGTGCAGCGGTGGTCTTCTCCGATGCAGCTATACTCTTTCAGTAAGGAGAGTGCTGTACTGCTGGATGCAGAACCCCAGGCCTGCTCTATATGGAACCCTAGTGGCGCATGACGTGGACCTCTGCATGGGAAAGGTCTGGACAATCCTGGACTTTGAGGGCATGGTTGAAGTAGGGGGCTGCTGCACCCTAGGAGAGCTTGTGCGGCGGTGATCTTCTCCAATGCAGCTCTACTCTTTCAGTAAGGAGAGTGCTGTACTGCTGGATGCGGACCCCAGGCCTGCTCTATATGTAACCCTAGTGCCGCATGACGTGGACCTCGCATGGGAAAGGTCTGGACAATCCTGGACTTTGAGGGCAGGGTTGAAATAGGGGGCTGCTGCAGTCGAGGAGTGCCTTTATGGTATGGCGGTAGTCTTCTCCGATGCAGCTCTACTCTTTCAGTAAGGAGAGTGCTGTACTGCTGGAAGCACACCCCAGGCCTGCTCTATATGGAACCCTAGTGCCGCATGGCATGGCCCTCAGCATGGGAAAGGTCTGGACAATCCTGGTCTTTGAGGGCATGGTTGAAGTAGGGGGCTGCTGCACCCTAGGAGAGCTTGTGCGGCGGTGGTCTTCTCCGATGCAGCTCTACTCTTTCAGTAAGGAGAGTGCTGTACTGCTGGATGCGGACCCCAGGCCTGCTCTATATGGAACCCTAGTGCCGCATGGCATGGCCCTCTGCATGGGAAAGGTCTGGACAATCCTGGTCTTTGAGGGCATGGTCAAAGTAGGGTTCTGCTGCACCCTAGGAGAGCTTGTGCGATGGTGGTATTCTCTGATGCAGCTCTACTCTTTCAGTAAGGAGAGTGCTATACTGCTGGAAGCGGACCCCAGGCCAGCTCTATATGGAACCCTAGTGCCGCATGACATGGATCTCTGCATGGGAAAGGTCTGGACAATCCTGGTCTTTGAGGGCATGGTTGAAGTAGGGGGCTGCTGCACCCTAGGAGAGCTTGTGCGGCGGTGGTCTTCTCCGATGCAGCTCTACTCTTTCAGTAAGGAGAGTGCTGTACTGCTGGATGCGGACCCCAGGCCTGCTCTATATGGAACCCTAGTGCCGCATGGCATGGCCCTCTGCATGGGAAAGGTTTGGACAATCCTGGTCTTTGAGGGCATGGTTGAAGTAGGGGGCTGCTGCACCCTAGGAGAGCTTGTGCGATGGTGGTCTTCTCTGATGCAGCTCTACTCTTTCAGTAAGGAGAGTGCTATACTGCTGGAAGCGGGCCCCAGGCCAGCTCTATATGGAACCCTAGTGCCGCATGACATGGATCTCTGCATGGGAAAGGTCTGGACAATCCTGGTCTTTGAGGGCATGGTTGAAGTAGGGGGCTGCTGCACCCTAGGAGAGCTTGTGCGGTGGTGGTCTTCTCCGATGCAGCTCTACTCTTTCAGTAAGGAGAGTGCTGTACTGCTGGATGCGGACCACAGGCCTGCTCTATATGGAACCCTAGTGCCGCATGACATGGACCTCTGCATGGGAAAGGTCTGGACAATCCTGGTCTTTGAGGGCATGGTTGAAGTAGGGGGCTGCTGCACTCTAGGAGAGCTTGTGCGGCGGTGGTCTTCTCCGATGCAGCTCTACTCTTTCAGTAAGGAGAGTGCTGTACTGCTGGAAGTGGACCCCAGGCCTGCTCTATATGGAACCCTAGTGCTGTATAGCATGGACCTCTGCATGGGAAAGGTCTGGACAATCCTGGTCTTTGAGGGCATGGTTGAAGTAGTGGGCTCCTGCACCCTTGGAGAGCTTGTGTGGCGGTGGTCTTCTCCGATGCAGCTCTACTCTTTCAGTAAGCAGAGTGCTGTACTGCTGGATGCGGACCCCAGGCCAGCTCTATATGGACCTCTGCATGGGAAAGGTCTGGACAATCCTGGTCTTTGAGGGCATGGTTGAAGTAGGGGGCTGCTGCACCCTAGGAGAGCTTGTGTGACGGTGGTCTTCTCCGATGCAGCTCTACTCTTTCAGTAAGGAGAGTGCTGTACTGCTGGAGGCGGACCCCAGGCCTGCTCTATATGGAACCATAGTGCCGCATGATGTGGACCTCTGCATGAGAAAGGTCTGGACAATCCTGGTCTTTGGGCCAAGTGCAGGGTTGATATTTGAATTGGGACTGTGGCTCCCCTCGCCACACTTTCTGCAGTGGCTTCTGAATTCAGTGCCTGTGGTCCCCTCACTCGTCTCTGGTCTCCACACAGCATAGTCTGTCGTGGCTCTAGAGGCTAGTGTGGTGTGCCACTCCTTTAAGATAATGAGTTCCTGCCAGGGCTCGTGCTTATGTCACATGTCAGTGCCCATGTGACGACATTAATAAAAGGGATACAATGCTGGTAGGCCGCACCAGGGTGTCAGTGCGGGCGCGGATCGGGAGCACAATAAAGCACGTCATGCTGGGTATTCGTTCTGCTCTGCTCTGCTGGCTACCGGCGGGCAGGCTCTTTTTTGCGCCTCACGCCATTGCGTTCGCGTGCTGTGAGGCAGATGCAACATTCCTCCTTTATTTTAAATAAACAGAATTTTAACAATAACAGTGGACAACCATGCGGGCTCCCACTGCATACTAAAGTCCAATGCAGGCGAGGCACTCCCCTTGCTTCCAAAGAACAAATAAACCCAACCAGTCTTTGTGGCCTTCACCACTCATAGTCTTGCAGCCTCGTTTGGGCTTTGGGGGCAGCCATCAAACTATATCTATGGAGCCGCAGGGGTAGCATTGTCTCTGGTTCACCTCCCCCATCCTGCTCACCTTCTGTCTGGTCGGGTGTTGAATTCTGGGTCTGGCCATAAATGACTCTGACACTCCAGTGAACTGTTAACTTATTTACTTAAGTTTAGGTACACCAAATACAGTTCTTAGAGTCAGGTAAGTAAAAGGGGACATAGGACACCCACCGGCATCCTCTCTCAGGGCTTACATCCTTGCAACTGAGAAACCTGGAACACACTCATAGATAAACATTCTAAGCCCTGCATTCCATCTCAAGATTCTAGTCACTTGCACCAGATGAATGCAAAGTTAATCACAACACATCTTTCCCCATAGGGATAACAACAACAGCAGTAAAATATAAGTGACAAGAACAATATTTCATCAAAAAAAATAGTCTAGTAAAGTCCCACCTGAAAAGCAAAAGATTAAAGAAAGCATTTCACAATAACCAAAAACAACTCCAAAAAGTTTAGACCTTGTCATCACTTCAAAAATCTATTAACATTAACATCAATGTCCATCTGTGGATTAAAATTAAAAGTCCACCTGTGGAGAGAACATATTAATATGCCTACATAGAACAGCTAATGATGAACACTGTTATCAACTTAATAACTCTAATTAATAAACACTCAAAACCTTAATATCTTATTTCACTCACACATCACCGCATACATGTCTACCAACATATGCCAAAACAATGGCACCAAAGTCTAGGAACAACATTTCCCTTTTTATACAGACAGTGTAATGGACAGTAGTCCGCTCAATGGTTCACCACAACCATTGCACCTTTTCACACATGCAACACATGTAATGGACAGTAGTCCGCTCAACGGTTCACCTCAACCATTGCACCTTTTTACACATGCAACACATGTAATGGACAGTAGTCCGCTCAACGGTTCACCTCAACCATTGCACCTTTTTACACATGCAACACATGTAATGGACAGTAGTCCGCTCAACGGTTCACCTCAACCATTGCACCTTTTTACACATGCAACACATGTAATGGACAG
Organism: Ambystoma mexicanum; assembly: GCF_040938575.1. Taxonomy (NCBI): domain Eukaryota; kingdom Metazoa; phylum Chordata; class Amphibia; order Caudata; family Ambystomatidae; genus Ambystoma; species Ambystoma mexicanum. The sequence goes on from NC_090933.1 coordinate 1,305,956,739, forward strand.
TAGTCCGCTCAATGGTTCACCACAACCATTGCACCTTTTCACACATGCAACACATGTAATGGACAGTAGTCCGCTCAACGGTTCACCTCAACCATTGCACCTTTTTACACATGCAACACATGTAATGGACAGTAGTCCGCCTGTGGAGAGAAATATGTTAAACTACATAACTCAATTAAAGAGAGAGACATGCAGCACTCATGCCGAACTCCAGGACTCCACTCAAGCCAACCGCAGCAACCTTCGGTTCCAGTCAAAGGTAAGCGCTGACATCGGATAACTTTGTCAGTGATCTCAGCTGCCTTCACTATGACCAATAGCTTGTAGCCTTGGCGCAACAGATGTTTGCACAGTCCATGGGCCCCAGGCCCCTCCTAGATCCATTAACAACTTCCAACTCTTCTGAATGTTTGTACAGTCTCAATTCTCTTAAATGCTTTATGAGAGACTGCCACCTTGAACTTCACCATGCCAATGAATGAATGAACCTTGCTGCTCCAATGAACTTCACAGCTCCTTCTAATAACCATAAGTCTCACAGAGCCCACTGCACTTTACAGCAGACCGTTGTACCTTTCAACACTAGAACTTCTTGTCCCCACTGCCCTTTGCAGCACACCCTTGCCACTGAAGTGCCTCTTCACTACCTATGCAGTGCCTCTTCACTGCCCCGTGCAGCACTTCACTGCCCTCGCAGCGCCTCACCTCTTCACTGCACCATGCAGCACTTCACAGCCTCTGCAGCGACCACTCACTGCCTCTTGCAGCGCCTCTTGACTGCCTCTTGCAGCACCTCTTAACTGCATCTTGCAGTGCCTCACTGCCCTTGCAGAATCTCTTCACTGCCTCATGCAGCACCTCTTCACTGCCTCACGCAGCACCTCTTCACTGCCTAACACAGCACCTCACTGCCCCTGCAGCGCGTCTTCACTGCCTGTTGCAGCACCTCTTATGCATCCTCTCTCAGGGCTTACATCCTTGCAACTCAGAAACCTGGAACACACTCATAGATAAACATTCTAAGCCCTGCATTCCGTCTCAAGATTCTAGTCACTTGCTCCAGATGCATGCAAAGTTAATCACAACACATCTTCCCTCCATAGGGACAACAAGAACAGCAGTAAAATATGAGTGACAAGATCAATATTTCATCAAAAAAATGTGTCCAGTAAAGTCCCACCTGAAAAACAAAAGATTAAAGAAAGCATTTCACAATAACCAAAAACAACTCCAAAAGTGTAGACCTTGTCACCACTTCAAAATCTATTAACATTAATGTCCATCTGTGGAATAAAATGAATAGTCCACCTGTGGAGAGAACATATTAATCTACCTACATGGAACAGCTAATGATGAGCACTGTTATCAACTTAATAACTCTAATGAAGAAATAATCAACACTCATAACACTAATATCTCATCTGACTCCCTTCACACCACATCCACTGAAGCTACACATCATACACTTAGATCTAAAAATCCATGCACAGCACCACTCCCTACTCCTGCTACATCACCAGTGAGTAGTTTACATTTGCATTGCCATATATATCACATTGTTTTAGCTGAATTTAAAACCACACTCTTCTTGCAAGAGCTAAACACTATAACATTGACATTGCACCTGAGTCAACAACCACCATTCCCCACACACATACCATATAGGCCAATTGAGCATTGAACATGGTAACCAAGTAAAGGAAACGCCCCATCAATGTCCAAAATTCAAGCCTGCAGGACCTTTACTGATAATGTGCCTGTGGGAAAATGTAGGGTTAAAGAGCCAGTTCCCAAAAACATGTGTTTTGACACTCATCCAACATCACACTTGTGTCAAAGCAAAAACTAAATAGTGCATCAAATTTTAAGCTTTAAAGTCCACCTGTCGAGAAAACTTGTTAGACACAATATTCCTACCAGCAATCATTGTACAGAATACACTGAACCCAGCAACCTCCACGTGACAGGCCAATACCACCAAACTTCAAAACTAGGAGCCAGCCCCTTCTGTAATGCAGCCACATAACAAAGGTGCTTCCATTGCACCTTTCTCCCATCAACCGCTGCAATGTTCATCTACGTGACTCCCTGACACAGCATTTTCTCATTTAAACTTTAACCAAAGTCACTTCAATTTTCAGCTCCTCACAGCGCCTGTAGCGCTACACTGAGCTCCAATCCACTGCAGCTCCTCACAGCTCCCTGTAGCGCTTCCTTGAGACTCCAGCCTCTGCCATTCCTAACCAATGGACCTCTTGACTTTCCACTGGCACTTTTAAGCAGCTCCCTTGACCTCCTGTCCAATTACTTTTACTCTGCAATGCCGCTTGACAGCCTCTTGCAGCACCTCAGTGCACACTGCAGCATATCACATAGAGGCTCACTTGCCCTTACTAAAGCACATCTTCACTTCAGCAAAGCGTCTCTTCACATCTGCAGCGCCTCTTCACATTTGCAGCACCTCACTGTGCCATATAGAGCCTTTCTGCCTCTGCAGCACCCCTTATGCAGCGACTCTTCACTGCATCTTGCAGCGCCTCACTGTCCTTGCAGCATCACTTCACTGCCCCTGTTCACTGCCTCATGCAGCACCTCGCTGCCTCTGCAGCGCCTCTTCACATCCTGTTGCAGTGCCTCACTGCCCTTGCAGCACCTCTTCACTGCCTCAAGCAGCGATCCTTCACTGCCTCATGCAGCACCTCACTGCCTCTGCAGCACCTCTTTGCACATAACAGCGCTCCACTGCCTCTGCAGCACCTCACTGCCTTTGCAGCACCTGTTGACAGCCATGGCTGCTCTCTGATTCCAGTGCCTTCGCAGCGCCTCTGCCTGGGCCTTTCTTGCGCCACTGCCTCTATAGCACCTCTGTCTGGGCCACGCTTGCCCTCACTGCGCCTGCAGCGCCTCACAGCCATCCAGCGCTCTTACCTGAGAGAGAATCACTTCTCTTAGGAGGGCGGTGGGTGTCTCTCTTTGGTGCTGTCCCCCCAGCACAGCCAGCTTCATCCTCGTCGCCAGTGTTGAATTCTGGGTCTGGCCATAAATGACTCTGACACTCCAGTGAACTGTTAACTTATTTACTTAAGTTTAGGTACACCAAATACAGTTCTTAGAGTCAGGTAAGTAAAAGGGGACATAGGACACCCACCGGCATCCTCTCTCAGGGCTTACATCCTTGCAACTGAGAAACCTGGAACACACTCATAGATAAACATTCTAAGCCCTGCATTCCATCTCAAGATTCTAGTCACTTGCACCAGATGAATGCAAAGTTAATCACAAAATCGGGCTCATCTTCTTCGTCTTATAGCTCGACCATTGGTGCCGGATGGTGCTGTGTGGGGTCGTTGTCTTCTTGTAGTTGCTCGCTTCTGTAGGTCCACATCTCCTCGGGCACTCTCTTGAACCGGGAGGCGTTTCTCGTGATGGTTCGCTGTCCTCGACTTGCCGTCACCATCGACCCTTTAGTCCTTGTTGCCTTCCATGGTTGGTGGTCATATCTCGACTCTAGTTTTGACTTTGTGAGGTTTCGCAACACTAACACACTGTCACCTACTTTGTGTCTGGCTTCACTGGCGTTTCTCATGTGGCTCATGTACTTATTTGCTGCGACCCTTTTTGCGTGAGTCCGTCCACTGTCAATGGATCACTCGCTTGCTTGTGTGATGGGGAATGGACGAGTTTACCGTTGTTCCGTACATGAGGTCTGCCGGGGGTATATTGGTGGAGCTATGAGATGTGACTCTGTAGTTCCATAAGAACCAGTATAGATCCACCCGCCAGTGGCTGTTTTGACTCTTGGAGATGCGTAACACCTTATTGATTGTCCTCATGAATCTTAACACATCCCCATTTGCTTGTGGTCAACAGGGGGTGATGTGGTGGGGTTGTATATGGAACTCTTCCATGTATTTCTTCATATCTGTCTCCTGAAAAGGTGGTCCGTTGTCGCTCTTGACACGCCATGGGAGACCATGTGTCGCAACATTCTTTTCCAGTGCAGGGATGACCATGTCAGCTGAGGTTGAGTTGATGATCTCCACGTAAGTGGTCATCAATTGCTACTAGTAGATAGGTGCCCTCCTGTACCGTACAAAAATCGATACTGATGATGTCCCACCTCGAGGATCTGTGTTCAACCAATTGGATCAGTTCAGGGTGCGGGGGTGCCCCTGTGATTTGGAATGGGTGGCAGGCCCCCACAATGTCCTCTACCTTTGCGTCTAGGTGAGGAAACCACACCCAGTGTCTTATCCTGGCCTTTGAACGGACAATCCCCTGGTGTGCCTCGTGTGCAAGAGAGACGATCCTGTCTTGAAGGCTGCAGGGGATCACTATGCGGGTGCCTCTTAGGATCAGACCCTCGCTGGTGATGCACAGTTCCTGCCGCACCGGGAACATCCCCGTCAGGAATTCTCTGGCCGCTGGCGTGCAGTTGTGAACATTGTGAACAAAAGAGTTCCAATCACCGGCTATGATCGTGTTTTTCATGATGTTGCAGCACGGGTCATCTTGCATGGCCTCAACGATGTCTGCGATGCTGACTGCTTTGGGCTTTACAGCGTTGATGATTTGGCAGATGTGCTCCTCTGTCTCCTCTGACTCATCCACCTCTTCTCGTGGGTGCCTGGATTGGAAGTCTGCGGGGTTGTCTGCCCCAGCCTGTTGCAGCAACTGAAACTCGTACTGCTACAGGTGCAGTAGCCACTTTCCTATCCTGGCAAGAGGGTGTGCTGAGAACCCTGTAAAAAATCGGGAGTAGGGGTTTGTGGTCGGTAAATGTTCTGACTCTGCCCATAGAGATAGAGAAGTGGAAATGTCGGCATCCCCACAGGACCGCTATGGCTTCTTTCTCGATGTGGGAGTACCTTTGTTCAGTCAGTATGAGAGTTCTGGATGTGTATGCAATCGGTCGTGTTTTCCCTGTCTGTGACTTCTGTTCCAGGATTGCTCTGTGTCTGACTGGGCTTGTGTCCACGTATAGTTCTGTGGCCAGAGCTGGGTCGTAGTAGGCCAACATTGTGTCAGCTGACAATTATTTTTTGATGCAATCAAATGCTTCCATGCATTGTGGGCTCCATTTACATTTGGCATTCTGCCTGGTGAGTTCTCAGAGCGGCTCTGACATGGTGGGCAGATTGGGGATAAATCTGCCACAGTACGTGGCCATGCCCAGAAGGCTGCGCTCTTCAGAAGGTGTGGTTGGAGGGGAGGCTTCTTTAATGTCAGCTGACACCCCTTCTTTATTGAAAACCTAGCTAAAGAAGGTGATTTCCTCCTTCAAGAACCTGCATTTTTCTTTGTCCCTGTGGATCCTGAGGCCTACTTTCTCCACCCCGTCAAGGACTGTTTCCAGACGACACAGATGTTCCTCCCTGTTTTTGGCATGGATGAGGATGTCGTCACTGACATTTAGTGCCCTGGGGATGCCCTGAATTACTTCCTGGATGGCCTATTGGAATACTTCCGCCGCCAAGATATCCTGAAGCTTAGCCTCTTGTACCACTGCAGGCCCAGGTGGGTCGAGAAAGTTGTTATGTATCTCGAGTCCCTGTGCAATTTGAGCTGGTGGTAGCCGGAGTTGAGGTCTATTTTGGAGAAAATCTTCGACCCTGTGAGGTCTGTGATGATTTCGCCCAATGTCGGGGTGATGTGTCTTTCCCTTTTTATTGCAGCATTGCGCAGGCGCATATCTATACATATCCATACCTTCCTGGGTTGTTTGGGCTTTTTTGTGACAACCATCGGGGAGACCTAAGGAGTTGGGCCGGTCACTTGCTCGATAATGCCATCCTTTTCAAGTTCATGCAGTTCTTTAGCTACAATGTCCCTCGTGTGAAAGGAGGTTCTTCTGTGGCGGATTGCCCATGGCAGCACTGTTGGATCAATGTGGAGCTTGATCAGCTTGCCTTTGAGGCATCCAATACCTTGTAGAATGCTTGGTGTTTGGCTAGTAGGCTGGTGATCTCAGTGGAATCGGTGATGTCACAAATGAATTTGCGGCCTCCCAACTGAGTAGACACTCAATGCCAGCGTTGACCACGTATAGTTTGGAGTTGATGGTTGTGTCACCCCTACTCAATGTGTTTCAGAATCGCCCCACCACTGGGAGCGGTTTCTTGCTACCAACGGCAAATAGTTGGGTGTCCGTGTGGGCTGTGGGCACAGTTTCCAGGAAACATGCTTGTCGGCATTATGTTTACCGATGCGTTGATGGTCATCAACGTCTCTTGTGGCTGTATGTTTACAAGGCACTTTGGCCCTTTCCTTTTCTTCCTCTAGGTGTTGTTGCCTTGATTTAGTGCTGAGATGAGGTGGACCTTGCCTTTTTCCTTCGCTCGTCCTGCTGCGATTGCTGTTGCAGCTTCCTCGCCTTCATCCCCTGATTCATCCGTTGATGAATTGTTTTCAGTTGCTACCAAGCATGTCTCCGCCTGTTTCTTCTTCGTTGTACAGTGTTTCGTGGGCAGCGGTTGTGGGCGTTGGGTCTGACCTACTCAGTTGTGAGGCTACAGAAAACCTGGGACTCATCCAATTCATTTGTGACATCACCGATTCCACTGAGATCACCAGCCTACTAGCCAAACAGCAAGCATTCTACAAGGCATTGGATGCCTCAAAGGCAGGCAGATCAAGCTCTGCAAACACGTGCATAATGGTCTCTTCGGCCGCAGGCTCCGCACGTGGTCTCTTGTGTTGGGCAGTTTCTTTTCCTGTCTTGTGCTCCTGTGCACCAGCCACACTCTAGTATTCTTGCCAGCTGGATCCCTTTCTCACCCAACACCATTCTGAGCAGTTTCTCAGATGGCATACCATTTATTATTTGGCGCCTTATCTCTTTTTAGTTCGTTTTTTAGTTAGTTTAGTTGTCACAGGACAGTGCAAACCACCTCAGCCTTGTGTGGTATGTGTCTAGGGTCTATTCTTGCGATTGCACTGTGGTGCCCGTTTCGAACTTCTGTATTCAGATTGTCCAGCGAGGCCCCACAGATGATGGGTCTGTGTAGGGGTCGAATGGTCAGGGAGATGCTGTCATGCCCCCTTGGTGACGGGGAGGTGGTGTCTGAGGTGACAGTGTTGCCGCCACCCTTACTGGCGTATTAGCCCTGGGTGTGGAAAAACCCATAGCCATGTTGCTGCAGGTGGGGGTTACTTCTGTGTTAATCGGGAGGGCCAGGACTGTCTACCTGCTCACCTGCGGTGTGTGTCCTGTGTGATGATCCACCATTGCTTGGGGTCCATCGCTCTTTTCTTGTTCCTATTGTTCAAGGATAAACGTTGGACGTGCTGTGTTAGTTGTGTGTGAACACGTGGTTCTGCAATGACTGTGTTGTGATAGGGCCCTAGGAGTACTGCACATACAGTAAAGGAAGCGAACGATGAAAGGGTCACGTGGGTGGGTTCTGTGGCCAGCCAGGGGCAGGAGGGGGGAGGGGGCTTTGCTGGGGCCAGTGGTGGGGTATGCTATAACGGCAATACTCTGCATACCATTCTCTTCTGCGCTCTTTAGACCAGCCTCTTCCCCGCGTGAGATCTGCTTCTGCAGATGGCGGCCGAGGCAGGCAAGCGTTCCCGTTTCCTGCTGCTGATCGGATTAGTGTGATAACACGGCTTCCCTGGCCTGCAAGAGTCTTATTATAGAGCCCGCAATCCGGCAACGCGCAGGTGCGAAGTGTGTGTGGCTGCAGCTCTGGGAACCCGCCGCTTGCTTATTGGCGACGGGGGTGGGGGCAAGTTGATGCTATCTCAGCCGGGGTGCGATGGGAAGGCGCTCCCCGGGACACAGCATATGCTCGCCCCATGACTCAATGCACGCCTTAGCCGCAACGTCGTGATCTTTGCTGGGGTCGGGGAGTCCGGTGGGTGGGAGCCAGGAAAGGCGACGCGGATGGGAAGGCGGAGGAGTGGCAGCTGGGCAAGGGAGTGGCAGCTGGGCAAGGCACGGTGAGATTACATGATTTGCCCAGAATCACACGCTCTAGTTACGCGTTGAAGGAGCTGCGATTTGAGAGCGTTCTGCAATGAGGGCTCTTTAACACACACACGTGCTCGTGTTTAGCTCAAATATTCTGCTTTATGGAGAGGACTTGGACAGTACAAGCATCCCATAATAATCAAATCCGACTAAATCTAAATCATTATAGAAACACGTTGAGCAAAATGGAAGCAAGCCTGCGCGTAGCCGCATGCAGAGTAAACACATGTCCTAGGTTCTACAGCTGTTATTCTATGGAAACTGAAGAGACGCTACAGAAGGAATTGCGTGATAGTGACCTGCTTGTAGTCATTGTTTCGCACCGGGGCTTGTTATGCAGCCCTCCTGTCCCTAATCACTCCGCGTGAACGCTTGGGCATAGCACAGGTGACTAACGCCATTACCCACTCGCTGCTGCCCCTGTGGCCACCCATTTCTAATCGCCTTCAGTATTAATATTAAATACTTCCCTGAAGCAGATCTGCCAGATGGACCCTTTGCTGCCATATTGTTCTTTTCCACTTGAAATTCAAAGCAAAATACATACAAACGGGACAACGGCTAAGCTTGGACGTGATGGGGGCCGAGAAAAGCGGATTCTGCAGCTTCCAAGCACCTGTGCAGCCTCCAGCTTCGCCTGCTGCAAGAAACTGCCCTGATTGGTATCTGCAGTCGCCGGTCCCATAGTGGCTCCCTCTTGGGCAGCTCTAGCAGTGGCCGGTCCCATAGTGGCTCCCTCTTGGGCAGCTCTAGCAGTGGCCGGTCGTCCCATAGTCCTATTGGGCAGCTCTAGCCTTGGCCGGTCCCATAGTGGCTCCCTATTGGGCAGCTCTAGCAGTGGCCAGTCCTACAGTGGCTCCCTCTTGGGCAGCTCTAGCAGTGGTCTGTCCTACAGTGGCTCCCTCTTGGGCAGCTCTAGCAGTGGCCAGTCCTACAGTGGCTCCCTCTTGGGCAGCTCTGGCAGTGGCCGGTCCTACAGTGGCTCCCTCTTGGGCAGCTCTAGCAGCGGCCGGTCTTATAGTGGCACCCTCCTGTGCAGCGCTAGCAGCGGGCGGTCCTATAGAGGCTCCCTCTTGGGCAACTCTAGCAGTGGCCGGTCCTATAGTGGCTCCCTCTTGTGCAGCTCAAGCAGTGGCAGGTCCTATAGTGGTTCCCTCTTGGGCAGCTCTAGCAGTGGCCGGTCCTATAGTGGCGCCCTCCTGTGCAGCGCTAGCAGCGGGCGGTCCTATAGAGGCTCCCTCTTGGGCAACTCTAGCAGTGGCCGGTCCTATAGTGGCTCCCTCTTGTGCAGCTCAAGCAGTGGCAGGTCCTATAGTGGTTCCCTCTTGGGCAGCTCTAGCAGTGGCCGGTCCTATAGTGGCTCCCTCTTGTGCAGCTCTAGCAGTGGCCGGTCCTATAGTGGCACCCTCTTGTGCAGCTCTAGCAGCGGCCGGTCTTATAGTGGCGCCCTCCTGTGCAGCGCTAGCAGCGGGCGGTCCTATAGAGGCTCCCTCTTGGGCAACTCTAGCAGTGGCCGGTCCTATAGTGGCTCCCTCTTGTGCAGCTCAAGCAGTGGCAGGTCCTATAGTGGTTCCCTCTTGGGCAGCTCTAGCAGTGGCCGGTCCTATAGTGGCTCCCTCTTGTGCAGCTCTAGCAGTGGCCGGTCCTATAGTGGCACCCTCTTGTGCAGCTCTAGCAGTGGCCAGGCTTACAGTGGCTCCCTCTTGGGCAGCTCTAGCAGTGGCCGGTCCCATAGTGGCTCCCTATTGGGCAGCTCTAGCAGTGGCCAGTCCTACAGTGGTTCCCTCTTGGGAAGCTCTAGCAGTGGCCAGTCCTACAGTGGCTCCCTCTTGGGCAGCTCTAGCAGTGGCCAGTCCTACAGTGGCTCCCTCTTGGGCAGCTCTAGCAGTGGCCGGTCCTACAGTGGCTCCCTCTTGGGCAGCTCTAGCAGCGGCCGGTCCTGTAGTGGCTCCCTCCTGTGCAGCGCTAGCAGCGGGTGGTCCTATAGTGGCACCCTCTTGTGCAGCTCTAGCATTGGCCAGTCCTACAGTGGATCCCTCTTGTGCAGCTCTAGCAGTGGCCGGTCCCATAGTGGCTCCCTATTGGGCAGCTCTAGCAGTGGCCAGTCCTACAGTGGCTCCCTCTTGGGCAGCTCTAGCAGTGGCCAGTCCTACAGTGGCTCCCTCTTGGGCAGCTCTAGCAGTGGCCAGTCCTACAGTGGCTCCCTCTTGGGCAGCTCTAGCAGCGGCCAGTCCTACAGTGGTTCCCTCCTGTGCAGCTGTAGCAGTGGCTAGTCCTATAGTGGCTCCCTCCTGTGCAGCGCTAGCAGCGGGCGGTCCTATAGTGGCTCCCTCTTGGGCAGCTCTAGCAGTGGCAGGTCCTATAGTGGTTCCCTCTTGGGCAGCTCTAGCAGTGGCCGGTCCTATAGTGGCTCCCTCTTGGGCAGCTCTAGCAGTGGCTGGTCCTATAGTGGCTCCCTCCTGTGCAGCTCTAGCAGTGGCCGGTCCTATAGTGGCTCCCTCCTGTGCAGCGCTAGCAGCAGCCGGTCCTATAGTAGCTCCCTCCTGTGCAGCTCTAGCAGTGGCTGGTCCCATAGTGTCTCCCTCTTGGGCAGCTCTAGCAGTGGCTGGTCCCATAGTGGCTCCCTCCTGTGCAGCGCTGGCAGCGGCCGGGCCTATAGTAGCTCCCTTCTGTGCAGCTCTAGCAGTGGCTGGTCCCATAGTGGCTCCCTCTTGGGCAGCTCTAGCAGTGGCCGGTCCTAAAGTGGCTCCCTCTTGGGCAGCTCTAGCAGTGGCTGGTCCCATAGTGGCTCCCTCTTGGGCAGCTCTAGTAGTGGCTGGTCCCATAGTGGCTCCGTCTTGGGCAGCTCTAGCAGTGGCCAGGCTTACAGTGGCTCCCTCTTGGGCAGCTCTAGCAGTGGCCGGTCCCATAGTGGCTCCCTATTGGGCAGCTCTAGCAGTGGCCAGTCCTACAGTGGTTCCCTCTTGGGCAGCTCTAGCAGTGGCCAGTCCTACAGTGGCTCCCTCTTGGGCAGCTCTAGCAGTGGCCAGTCCTACAGTGGCTCCCTCTTGGGCAGCTCTAGCAGTGGCCGGTCCTACAGTGGCTCCCTCTTGGGCAGCTCTAGCAGCGGCCGGTCCTGTAGTGGCTCCCTCCTGTGCAGCGCTAGCAGCGGGCGGTCCTATAGTGGCACCCTCTTGTGCAGCTCTAGCAGTGGCCAGTCCTACAGTGGATCCCTCTTGTGCAGCTCTAGCAGTGGCCGGTCCCATAGTGGCTCCCTATTGGGCAGCTCTAGCAGTGGCCAGTCCTACAGTGGCTCCCTCTTGGGCAGCTCTAGCAGTGGCCAGTCCTACAGTGGCTCCCTCTTGGGCAGCTCTAGCAGTGGCCAGTCCTACAGTGGCTCCCTCTTGGGCAGCTCTAGCAGCGGCCAGTCCTACAGTGGTTCCCTCCTGTGCAGCTGTAGCAGTGGCTAGTCCTATAGTGGCTCCCTCCTGTGCAGCGCTAGCAGCGGGCGGTCCTATAGTGGCTCCCTCTTGGGCAGCTCTAGCAGTGGCTGGTCCTATAGTGGCTCCCTCTTGTGCAGCTCTAGCAGTGGCAGGTCCTATAGTGGTTCCCTCTTGGGCAGCTCTAGCAGTGGCCGGTCCTATAGTGGCTCCCTCTTGGGCAGCTCTAGCAGTGGCTGGTCCTATAGTGGCTCCCTCCTGTGCAGCTCTAGCAGTGGCCGGTCCTATAGTGGCTCCCTCCTGTGCAGCGCTAGCAGCAACCGGTCCTATAGTAGCTCCCTCCTGTGCAGCTCTAGCAGTGGCTGGTCCCATAGTGTCTCCCTCTTGGGCAGCTCTAGCAGTGGCTGGTCCCATAGTGGCTCCCTCCTGTGCAGCGCTGGCAGCGGCCGGGCCTATAGTAGCTCCCTTCTGTGCAGCTCTAGCAGTGGCTGGTCCCATAGTGGCTCCCTCTTGGGCAGCTCTAGCAGTGGCCGGTCCTAAAGTGGCTCCCTCTTGGGCAGCTCTAGCAGTGGCTGGTCCCATAGTGGCTCCCTCTTGGGCAGCTCTAGTAGTGGCTGGTCCCATAGTGGCTCCGTCTTGGGCAGCTCTAGCAGTGGCCGGTCCTGTAATGGCTCCCTCTTGTGCAGCTATAGCAGTGGCTGGTCCTATAGAGGCTCCCTCCTGTGCAGCTCTAGCAGTGGCTGGTCCTATAGTGGCTCCCTCCTATGCAGCTCTAGCAGTGGCCAGTCCTATAGTGGCTCCCTCCTGTGCATCTCTAGCAGTGGCCAGTCCTATAGTGGCTCCCTCCTGTGCAGCGGTAGCAGCGGCCGTAATATAGTGGCTCCCTCTTGGGCAGCTCTAGCAGTGGCAGTCCTATAGTGGCTCTCTTCTGTGCAGCTCTAGCAGTGGCCAGTCCTATAGTGGCTCCCTCCTGTGCAGCTCTAGCAGCGGCGAGTCCTATAGTGGCTCCCTCCTGTGCAGCTCTAGCAGTGGCCAGTCCTATAGTGGCTCCCTCCTGTGCAGCTCTAGCAGTGGCCGGTCCTGTAATGGCTCCCTCTTGTGCAGCTCTAGCAGTGGCCAGTCCTATAGAGGCTCCCTCTTGTGCAGCTCTAGCAGTGGCTGGTCCTATAGTGGCTCCCTCTTGGGCAGCTCTAGCAGTGGCCAGTCCTATAGTGGCTCCCTCTTGTGCAGGTCTAGCAGTGGCCAGTCCTATAGTGGCTCCCTCTTGTGCAGCTCTAGCAGTGGCCAGTCCTATAGCGGCTCCCTCTTGTGCAGCTCTAGCAGTGGCCAGTCCTATAGTGGCTCCCTCCTGTGCAGCTCTAGCAGTGGCCAGTCCTATATTGGCTCCCTCTTGTGCAGCTCTAGCAGTGGCCAGTCATATAGTGGCTCCTTCTTGGGCAGGTCTAGCAGTGGCCAGTCCTATAGGGCTCCCTCTTGGGCAGCTCTAGCAGTGGCTCGTCTTATAGTGGCTCCCTCTTGTGCAGTTCTAGCAGTGGCCAGTCCTATAGTGGCTCCCTCTTGTGCAGCTCTAGCAGTGGCTGGTCCTATAGTGGCACCCTCTTGTGCAGCTCTAGCAGTGGCCAGTCCTACAGTGGCTCCCTCTTGTGTAGCTCTCCAGTGGCCGGTCGTATAGTGGATTCCTCTTGTGAAGCTCTAGCAGTGGCTAGTCCTATAGTGGCTCCCTCCTGTGCAGCGCTAGCAGAGGCAGGTCCTATAGTGGCTCCCTCTTGGGCAGCTCTAGCAGTGGCTGGTCCAATAGTGGCTCACTCCTGTGCAGCTCTAGCAGTGGCCGGTCCTATAGTGGCTCCCTCCTGTGCAGCTCTAGCAGTGGCTTGTCCCATAGTGGCTACCTCTTGGGCAGCTCTAGCAGTGGCTGGTCCCATAGTGGGTCCCTCTTGTGCAGCTCTAGCAGTGGCCGGTCCTATAGTGGCACCCTCCTGTGCAGCGCTAGCAGCGGCCGGTCCTATAGTAGCTCCCTCCTGTGCAGCTCTAGCAGTGGCCCGTCCCATAGTGGCTCCCTCTTGGGCAGCTCTAGCAGTGGCTGGTCCCATAGTGGCTCCCTCTTGTGCAGCTCTAGCAGTGGCCGGTCCTATAGTGGCTCCCTCTTGGGCAGCTCTAGCAGTGGCTGGTCCCATAGTGGCTCCCTCTTGGGCAGCTCTAGCAGTGGCTGGTCCCATAGTGGCTCCGTTTTGGGCAGCTTTAGCAGTGGCTGGTCCCAAAGTGGCTCCGTCTTAACAGCTCTAGCAGTGCCAGTCCTATAGTGGCTCCCTCTTGGCCAGCTCTAGCAGTGGCCAGTCCTATAGTGGCTACCTCCTGTGCAGCTCTAGCAGTGGCCAGTCCTATAGTGGCTCCCTCCTGTACAGTGCTAGCAGCAGCCCGTCCTATAGCGGCTCCCTCTTGGGCAGCTCTAGCAGTGGCCAGTCCTTTAGCGGCTCCCTCCTGTGCAGCTCTAGCAGTGGTCAGTCCTATAGTGGCTCCCTCCTGTGCAGCTCTAGCAGTGGCCAGTCCTATAGTGGCTCCCTCCTGTGCACCTCTAGCAGTGGCCAGTCCTACAGTGTCTCCCTCCTGTACAGTGCTAGCAGCGGCCCGTCCTATAGCGGCTCCCTCTTGGGCAGCTCTAGCAGTGGCCAGTCCTTTACCGGCTCCCTCTTGTGCAGCTCTAGCAGTGGTCAGTCCTATAGTGGCTCCCTTCTGTGCAGCTCTAGCAGTAGCCGGTCCTATAGTGGCTCCCTCCTATGCAGCTCTAGCAGTGGCCAGTCCTATAGTGGTTCCCTCCTTTGCAGCGCTAGCAGCGGCCGGTCCTATAGTGGCTCCCTCTTGGGCAGCTCTAGCAGTGGCTGGTCCTATAGAGGCTCCCTCCTGTGCAGCTCTAGCAGTGGCCAGTCCTATAGTGGCTCCCTCCTGTGCAGCGCTAGCAGTGGCCGGTCCTATAGTGGCTCCGTCTTGGGCAGCTCTAGCAGTGGCCAGTCCTATAGTGGCACCCTCTTGTGCAGCTCTAGCAGTGGCCAGTCCTGTAATGGCTCCCTCTTGGGCAGCTCTAGCAGTGGCCGGTCCTATAGTGGCTCCCTCCTGTGCAGCTCTAGCAGTGGCCAGTCTCATAGGAGCTCCCTCCTGTGCAGCTCTAGCAGTGGCTGGACCTATAGTGGGTCCCTCCTGTGCAGCTCTAGCAGTGGCCAGTCCTGTAATGGCTCCCTCTTGGGCAGCTCTAGCAGTGGCCGGTCCTATAGTGGCTCCCTCCCGTGCAGCTCTAGCAGTGGCCAGTCCAATAGTGACTCCCTCCTGTGCAGCTCTAGCAGTGGCTAGTCCTATAGTGGCTCCCTCCTGTGCAGCGCTAGCAGCGGCCGGTCCTATAGTGGCTCCCTCTTGGGCAGCTCTAGCAGTGGCTGGTCCTATAGTGGCTCCCTTTTGTGCAGCTCTAGCACTGGCCAGTCGTATAGTGGCACCCTCCTGTGCAGCGCTAGCAGCGGCCGGTGCTATAGTAGCTCCCTCCTGTGCATCTCTAGCAGTGGCCAGTCCCATAGTGGCTCACTGTTGGGCAGCTCTAGCAGTGGCCAGTCCTATAGTGGCACCCTCTTGTGCAGCTCTAGCAGTGGCCAGTCCTATAGTGGCTCCCTCCTGTGCAGTGCTAGCAGAGGCCGGTCCTATGGTGGCACCCTCTTGTGCAGCTCTAGCAGTAGCTGGTGCTATAGTGGCTCCCTCCTTTGCAGCTCTAGCAGTGGCCGGTCCTATAGTGGCTCCCTCCTGTGCAGCTCTAGCAGTGGCTGGTCCCATAGTGGCTCCCTCTTGGGCAGCTCTAGCAGGGGCTGGTCCCATAGTGGCTCCCTCTTGTGCAGCTCTAGCACTGGCCAGTCCTATAGTGGCACCCTCCTGTGCAGCGGTAGCAGCGGCCGGTGCTATAGTAGCTCCCTCCTGTGCAGCTCTAGCAGTGGCCAGTCCCATAATGGCTCACTGTTGGGCAGCTCTAGCAGTGGCTGGTCCCATAGTGGCTCCCTCTTGTGCAGCTCTAGCAGTGGCCGGTCCTATAGTGGCTTCCTCTTGGGCAGCTCTAGCAGTGGCTGGACCCAAAGTGGCTCCCTCTTGGGCAGCTCTAGCAGTGGCTGGTCCCATAGTGGCTCCGTATTGGGCAGCTCTAGCAGTGGCTGGTCCCATAGTGGCTCCCTCTTGGCAGCTCTAGCAGTGGCCAGTCCTATAGTGGCTCCCTCTTGGGCAGCTCTAGCAGTGACCAGTCCTATAGCGGCTCCCTCCTGGCCAGCTCTAGCAGTGGCCAGTCCTATAGTGGCTCCCTCCTGTGCAGCTCTAGCAGTGGCCAGTCCTATAGTGGCTCCCTCCTGTGCAGCTCTAGCAGTGGCCAGTCCTATAGTGGCTCCCTCCTGTGCAGCGCTAGCAGCGGCCCATACTATAGCGGCTCCCTCTTGGGCAGCTCTAGCAGTGGCCAGTCCTTTAGCGGCTCCATCCTGTGCAGCATTAGCAGTGGTCAGTCCTATAGTGGCTCCCTTCTGTGCAGCTCTAGCAGTGGCCAGTCCTATAGCAGCTCCCTCTTGTGCAGCTCTAGCAGTGACCGGTCCTATAGTGGCACCCTCTTGTGCAGCTCTAGCAGTGGCCAGTCCTACAGTTGCTCCCTCTTGTGTAGCTCTCCAGTGGCCGGTCGTATAGTGGCTCCCTCTTGTGAAGCTCTAGCAGTGGCCTGTGCTATAGTGGCTCTCTCCTGGGCAGCTCTAGCCGTGGCCAGTCCTATAGCGGATCCCTCTTGGGCAGCTCTAGCACTGGCCAGTCCTATAGTGGCTCCCTCCTGGGCAGCTCTCGCAGTGGCAGTCCTATAGTGGATCCCTCTTGTGCAGCTCTAGCAGTGGCCGGTCCTATAGTGGCTCCCTCTTGAGCAGCTCTAGCAGTGGCCGGTCCTATAGAGGCTCCCTTTTGTGCAGCTCTAGCAGTGGCCGATCCTATAGAGGCTCCCTCTTGGGCAGCTCTAGCAGTGGCCGGTCCCCATAGTGGCTCCCTCTTGAGCAGCTCGAGCAGTGGCCGGTCCTATAGTGGCTCCCTCTTGAGCAGCTCTAGCAGTGGCCGGTCCTATAGAGGCTCCGTTTTGTGCAGCTCTAGCAGTGGCCGATCCTATAGAGGCTCCCTCATGGGCAACTCTAGCAGTGGCCGGTCCCCATAGTAGCTGTCCTTTGGGCAGCTCTAGCAGTGGCCAGTCCTATAGTGGCTCCCTCTTTGCCAGCTCTAGCAGTGGTCGGTCCTATAGTGGTTCCCACTTGGGCAGCTCTAGCAGTGGCCGGTCCTATAGAGGCTCCCTCTTGTGCAGCTCTAGCAGTGGCCGGTCCTATAGTGGCTCCCTCTTGAGCAGCTCTAGCAGTGGCTGGTCCTATAGTGGCTCCCTCTTGAGCAACTCTAGCAGTGGCTGGTCCCATGGTGGCTCGCTCTTGAGCAGCTCTAGCAGTGGCCGGTCCTATAGTTGCTTCCTCTTGAGCAGCTCTAGTAGTGGCCAGTCCTATAGTGGCTCCCTCTTTGCCAGCTATAGCAGTGGCCGGTCCTATAGTGGTTCCCACTTGGGCAGCTCTAGCAGTGGCCGGTCCTATAGAGGCTCCCTCTTGTGCAGTTCTAGCAGTGGCCGGTCCTATAGTGGCTCCCTCTTGAGCAGCTCTAGCAGTGGCTGGTCCTATAGTGGCTCCCTCTTGAGCAGCTCTAGCAGCGGCCGGTCCTATAGTGGCTTCCTCTTGAGCAGCTCTAGCAGTGGCTGGTCCTATAGAGGCTCCCTTTTGTGCAGCTCTAGCAGTGGCTGATCCTATAGAGGCTCCCTCTTGGGAAGCTCTAGCAGTGGACGGTCCCCATAGTAGCTGTCCTTTGGGCAGCTCTAGCAGTGGCCAGTCCTATAGTGGCTCCCTCTTTGCCAGCTCTAGCAATGGCCGGTCCTGTAGTGGCTTCCTCTTGGCAGCTCGAGCAGTGGCCGGTCCTATAGTGGCTACCTCTTGTGCAGCTCTAGCAGTGGCTGGTCCTATAGTGGCATCCTCTTGGGCTGCTCTAGCAGTGGCTGGTCCTATAGTGGCTCCCTCTGTCCAGCTCTAGCAGTGACCAGTCCTATAGCGGCTCGATCTTGTGCAGCTCTAGCAGTGGCCGGTCCTATAGTGGCACCCTCTTGTGCAGCTCTCCAGTGGCCGGTCGTATAGTGGCTCCCTCTTGGGCAGCTCTAGCAGTGGCCAGTCATATAGTTGCTCTCTCTTGGGCAGCTCTAGCAGTGGCCAGTCCTATAGAGGCTCCCTCTTGTGCAGCTCTAGCAGTGGCCAGTCGTATAGTTGCTCCCTCTTGGGCAGCCCTAGCAGTGGCCGTTCCCCATAGTAGC
Organism: Ambystoma mexicanum; assembly: GCF_040938575.1. NCBI lineage: Eukaryota > Metazoa > Chordata > Amphibia > Caudata > Ambystomatidae > Ambystoma > Ambystoma mexicanum. Next base: position 1,305,974,509 of record NC_090933.1, read on the forward strand.
TGTCCCTTTTGCAGATCTAGCAATGGCCGGCCCTCTAGTGGCTCCCTCTTGTGCAGCTCTAGCAGTGGCCAGTCATATAGCGGCTCCCTCTTGTGCAGCTTTAGCAGTGGGCGGTCCTATAGTGGCACCCTCTGTGCAGCTCTAGCAGTGGTCGGTCCTATAGCGCCTCCCTCTTATGCAGCTCTAGCAGTGGCCTGTACTATAGTGGCTCCCTCTTTTGTGCAGCTTTCGAGTGGCAGGTCCTATAGTGGCTCCCTCTTGGGCAGCTCTAGCAGTGGCCGGTAGTATAGTCGCTCCCTCTTGGACAGCTCTAGTGGTGGCCAGTCCTATAGTGGCTCCCTCTTTGCCAGCTCTAGCAATGGCCGGTCCTGTAGTGGCTTCCTCTTGGCAGCTCGAGCAGTGGCCGGTCCTATAGTGGCTACCTCTTGTGCAGCTCTAGCAGTGGCTGGTCCTATAGTGGCATCCTCTTGGGCTGCTCTAGCAGTGGCTGGTCCTATAGTGGCTCCCTCTGTCCAGCTCTAGCAGTGACCAGTCCTATAGCGGCTCGATCTTGTGCAGCTCTAGCAGTGGCCGGTCCTATAGTGGCACCCTCTTGTGCAGCTCTAGCAGTGGCCATTCCTACAGTGGCTCCCTCTTGTGCAGCTCTCCAGTGGCCGGTCGTATAGTGGCTCCCTCTTGGGCAGCTCTAGCAGTGGCCAGTCATATAGTTGCTCTCTCTTGGGCAGCTCTAGCAGTGGCCAGTCCTATAGAGGCTCCCTCTTGTGCAGCTCTAGCAGTGGCCAGTCGTATAGTTGCTCCCTCTTGGGCAGCCCTAGCAGTGGCCGTTCCCCATAGTAGCTGTCCCTTTTGCAGCTCGAGCAGTGGCCGGTCCTATAGTGGCTACCTCTTGTGCAGCTCTAGCAGTGGCTGGTCCTATAGTGGCATCCTCTTGGGCTGCTCTAGCAGTGGCTGGTCCTATAGTGGCTCCCTCTGTCCAGCTCTTGCAGTGACCAGTCCTATAGCGGCTCGATCTTGTGCAGCTCTAGCAGTGGCCGGTCCTATAGTGGCACCCTCTTGTGCAGCTCTAGCAGTGGCCATTCCTACAGTGGCTCCCTCTTGTGCAGCTCTCCAGTGGCCGGTCGTATAGTGGCTCCCTCTTGGGCAGCTCTAGCAGTGGCCAGTCATATAGTTGCTCTCTCTTGGGCAGCTCTAGCAGTGGCCAGTCCTATAGAGGCTCCCTCTTGTGCAGCTCTAGCAGTGGCCAGTCGTATAGTTGCTCCCTCTTGTGCAGCTCTAGCAGTGGCCAGTCATATAGCGGCTCCCTCTTGTGCAGCTCTAGCAGTGGGCGGTCCTATAGTGGCACCCTCTGTGCAGCTCTAGCAGTGGTCGGTCCTATAGCGCCTCCCTCTTATGCAGCTCTCCAGTGGCCAATCTTATAGTGGCTCCCTCTTCTGCAGCTCTAGCAGTGGCCTGTACTATAGTGGCTCCCTCTTTTGTGCAGCTTTCGAGTGGCAGGTCCTATAGTGGCTCCCTCTTGGGCAGCTCTAGCAGTGGCCGGTAGTATAGTCGCTCCCTCTTGGACAGCTCTAGTGGTGGCCGGTCCTATAGAGGCTCCCTCTTGTGCAGCTCTAGCAGTGGCCGGTCGTATAATGGCTCCCTCTTGTGCAGCACTGGCAGTGGCCAGTCCCCAGAGTAGCTGTCCTTTGTGCAGCTCTAGCAGTGGCCATTCCTATAGTGGCTCCCTCTTGTGCAGCTCTAGCAGTGGTCAGTCCTATAGAGGCTCCTTCTTGTGAAGCTCTAGCAGTGGCCGGTCCCCTTAGTAGCTGTCCCATGTGCAGCTCTAGCAGTGGCCAGTCTTATGGTGGCTCCCTCTTGGGAAGCTCTAGCAGTGGCCGGTCCTGTAGTGGCTCCCTCTTGTGCAGCTATAGCAGTGGCCGGTCCTGTAGTGGCTTCCTCTTGGCAGCTCGAGCAGTGGCCGGTCCTATAGTGGCTACCTCTTGTGCAGCTCTAGCAGTGGCTGGTCCTATAGTGGCATCCTCTTGGGCTGCTCTAGCAGTGGCTGGTCCTATATTGGCTCCCTCTGTCCAGCTCTAGCAGTGACCAGTCCTATAGCGGCTCGATCTTGTGCAGCTCTAGCAGTGGCCGGTCCTATAGTGGCACCCTCTTGTGCAGCTCTAGCAGTGGCCATTCCTACAGTGGCTCCCTCTTGTGCAGCTCTCCAGTGGCCGGTCGTATAGTGGCTCCCTCTTGGGCAGCTCTAGCAGTGGCCAGTCATATAGTTGCTCTCTCTTGGGCAGCTCTAGCAGTGGCCAGTCCTATAGAGGCTCCCTCTTGTGCAGCTCTAGCAGTGGCCAGTCGTATAGTTGCTCCCTCTTGGGCAGCCCTAGCAGTGGCCGTTCCCCATAGTAGCTGTCCCTTTTGCAGCTCTAGCAATGGCCGGCCCTCTAGTGGCTCCCTCTTGGGCAGCTCTAGCAGTGGCCGGTCCTGTAGTGGCTTCCTCTTGGCAGCTCTAGCAGTGGCCGGTCCTATAGTGGCTCCCCTTGGCAGCTCGAGCAGTGGCCGGTCCTATAGTGGCTCCCTCTTGTGCAGCTCTAGCAGTGGCTGGTCCTATAGTGGCTCCCTCTGTGCAGCTCTAGCAGTGGCCGGTCCTATAGCGGCTCCCTCTTGTGCAGCTCTAGCAGTGTCCAGTCGTATAGTGGCTCCCTCTTGTGCAGCTCTAGCAGTGGCCAGTCCTACAGTGGCTCCCTCTTGTGCAGCTCTCCAGTGGGTGGTGGTATAGTGGTGGCTCCCTCTTGTGCAGCTCTAGCAGTGGCTGGTCCTATAGTGGCTCCCCCTGTGCAGCTCTAGCAGTGGCCGGTCCTATAGCGGCTCCCTCTTGTGCAGCTGTAGCAGTGGCCAGTCCTACAGTGCCTCCCTCTTGTGCAGCTCTAGCAGTGGCTGGTCCTATAGTGGCTCCCCCTGTGCAGCTCTAGCAGTGGCCGGTCCTATAGCGGCTCCTTCTTGTGCAGCTCTAGCAGTGGCCAGTCGTATAGTGACTCCCTCTTGTGCAGCTCTAGCAGTGGCCAGTCCTACAGTGGCTCCCTCTTGTACAGCTCTCCAGTGGGCGGTAGTATAGTGGCTCCCTCTTGGGCAGCTCTAGCAGTGGCCAGTCATATAGTTGCTCTCTCTTGGGCAGCTCTAGCAGTGGCCGGTCCTATAGAGGCTCCCTCTTGTGCAACTCTAGCAGTGGCCAGTCGTATAGTCGCTCCCTCTTGGGCAACCCTAGCAGTGGCCGCTCCCCATAGTAGCTGTCCCTTTTGCAGCTCTAGCAGTGGCCGGTCCTATAGTGGCTCCCTCTTGTGCAGCTCTAGCAGTGGCCGATCCTATAGTTGCTCGCTCTTGGGCACCTCTAGCAATGGCCAGTCCTATAGTGGCTCCCTCTTATCCAGCTCTAGCAGTGGCTGGTCATATAGTGGCTCCCTCTTGTGCAGCTCTAGCAGTGGCCAGTCCTATAGCAGCTCCCTCTTGTGCAGCTCTAGCAGTGGCTGGTCATATAGTGGCTCCCCCTGTGCAGCTCTAGCAGTGGCCGGTCCTATAGCAGCTCCTTCTTGTGCAGCTCTAGCAGTGGCCAGTCGTATAGTGACTCCCTCTTGTGCAGCTCTAGCAGTGGCCAGTCCTACAGTGGCTCCCTCTTGTACAGCTCTCCAGTGGGCGGTGGTATAGTGGCTCCCTCTTGGGCAGCTCTAGCATTGGCCAGTCATATAGTTGCTCTCTCTTGGGCAGCTCTAGCAGTGGCTGTCCTATAGAGGCTCCCTCTTGTGCAACTCTAGCAGTGGCCAGTCGTATAGTCACTCCCTCTTGGGCAACCCTAGCAGTGGCCGGTCCCCATAGTAGCTGTCCCTTTTGCAGCTCTGGCAGTGGCCGGTCCTATAGTGACTCCCTCTTGTGCAGCTCTAGCAGTGGCCGATCCTATAGTTGCTCGCTCTTGGGCACCTCTAGCAATGACCAGTCCTATAGTTGCTCCCTCTTGTCCAGCTCTAGCAGTGGCTGGTCATATAGTGGCTCCCTCTTGTGCAGCTCTAGCAGTGGCCAGTCCTATAGCAGCTCCCTCTTGTGCAGCTCTAGCAGTGGCCGGTCCTATAGTGGCACCCTCTGTGCAGCTTTAGCAGTGGTCGGTCCTACAGCAGCTCCCTCTTGTGCAGCTCTCCAGTGGCCGGTCGTATAGTGGCTCCCTCTTGTGCAGCTCCAGCAGTGGCCTGTGCTATAGTGGCTCCCTCTTGTGCAGCTTTCCAGTGGCCGGTCCAATAGTGGCTCCCTCTTGGGCAGCTCTAGCAGTAGCCGGTCGTATATTCTCTCCCTCTTGGACAGCTCTAGCGGTGGCCGGTCGTATAATGGCTCCCTCTTGTGCAGCACTAGCAGTGGCCGGTCCCCATTGTAGCTGTCCTTTGTGCAACTCTAGCAGTGGCCGGTCCTAGAGTGGCTCCTTCTTGTTAAGCTCTAGCAGTGGCCGGTCGTATAGTCGCTCCCTCTTGGGCAGCTCTAGCAGCGGCCAGTCCCCATAGTAGCTGTCCTTTGTGCAGCTCTAGTAGTGGCCAGTCCTATGGTGGCTCCCTCTTGGCAAGCTCTAGCAGTGGCCGGTCCTATAGTGGCTCCCTCTTGTGCAGCTGTAGCAGTGGCCAGTCCTACAGTGGCTCCCTCTTGTGCAGCTCTCCAGTGGGCGGTGGTATAGTGGTGGCTCCCTCTTGTGCAGCTCTAGCAGTGGCTGGTCCTATAGTGGCTCCCCCTATGAAGCTCTAGCAGTGGCCGGTCCTATAGCGGCTCCTTCTTGTGCAGCTCTAGCAGTGGCCAGTCGTATAGTGACTCCCTCTTGTGCAGCTCTAGCAGTGGCCAATCCTACAGTGGCTCCCTCTTGTACAGCTCTCCAGTGTGCGGTGGTATAGTGGCTCCCTCTTGGGCAGCTCTAGCATTGGCCAGTCATATAGTTGCTCTCTCTTGGGCAGCTGTAGCAGTGGCCGGTCCTATAGAGGCTCCCTCTTGTGCAACTCTAGCAGTGGCCAGTCGTATAGTCGCTCCCTCTTGGGCAACCCTAGCAGTGGCCGGTCCCCATAGTAGCTGTCCCTTTTGCAGCTCTAGCAGTGGCCGGTCCTATAGTGGCTCCCTCTTGTGCAGCTCTAGCAGTGGCCGATCCTATAGTTGCTCGCTCTTAGGCACCTCTAGCAATGGCCAGTCCTATAGTGGCTCCCTCTTGTCCAGCTCTAGCAGTGGCTGGTCATATAGTGGCTCCCTCTTGTGCAGCTCTAGCAGTGGCCAGTCCTATAGCAGCTCCCTCTTGTGCAGCTCTAGCAGTGGCCGGTCGTATAATGGCTCCCTCTTGTGCAGCACTAGCAGTGGCCGGTCCCCATAGTAGCTGTCCTTTGTGCAACTCTAGCAGTGGCCGGTCCTATAGTGGCTCCTTCTTGTGAAGCTCTAGCAGTGGCCGGTCGTATAGTCGCTCCCTCTTGGGCAGCTCTAGCAGCGGCCAGTCCCCATAGTAGCTGTCCTTTGTGCAGCTCTAGTAGTGGCCAGTCCTATGGTGGCTCCCTCTTGGCAAGCTCTAGCAGTGGCCGGTCCTATAGTGGCTCCCTCTTGTGCAGCTGTAGCAGTGGCCGGTCCTATAGTGGCTCCCTCTTTGGCAGGTCTAGCATTGGCCAGTCCTATGGTGGCTCCCTCTTGGGAAGCTCTAGCAGTGGCCGGTCCTATAGAGGCTCCCTCTTGTGCAGCTGTAGTACTGGCCCGTCCTATAGTGGCTCCCTCTTTGGCAGCTCTAGCAGTGGCTGGTCCTATAGTGGCTCCCTCTCGGCATCTTTAGCAGTGGCCGGTCCTATGGGGTCTCCCTCTTGTGCAGCTCTCGCATTGGCCCATGCTATAGCAGCTGTACCGTGGGCAGCTCTAGCAGTGGCCGCTCCTATGGTAGCTCTCTCCTGTGCTGCTCTAGCAGTGGCCGGTTCTATAGTGGCTCCCCTTGGGCAGCTCTAGCAGTGCCCGGTCCCCATAGTAGCTGTCCCTTCTGCAGCTCTAGCAGTGGCCAGTCCTATAGTGGATCCCTCTTGGGCAGCTCTAGCAGTGGCCAGTCCTATAGTGGCTCCATCTTGTGCAGCTCTAGCAGTGGCCGGTCCTATAGTGGCTCCCTCTTGTGCAGCTCTAGCAGTGGCCGTTCCTACATTGGCTCCCTCTTGGGCAGCTAGGCTCCCTCTTGGGCAGCTCTAGCAGTGGCGGTCCTATAGTGGCTCCCTCTAGGGCAGCTCTAGCAGTGGCCAGTTCTATAGTGGCTCCCTCAGGCCAGCTCTAGCAGTGGCCGGTCCTAAAGTGGCTCCCTCTTGTGCAGCTCTAGCAATGGCTGGTCCTATAGTGGCTCCCTGTTGAGCAGCTCTAGCAGTGGGCGGTCTTATAGTGGCTCCCTCTTGAGCAGCTCTAGCAGTGGACAATCATATAGTGACTCCTTCTTGGCAGCTCTTGCAGTGGCGGGACATATATTGGCTCCCTCTTGTGCAGCTCAAGCAGTGGCCAGTCATATAGTGGCTTCCTCTTGTGCGGCTCTAGCAGTGGGCGGTCCTATAGTGGCACCCTCTTGAGCAGCTCTAGCAGTGGACAATCCTATAGTGACTCCTTCTTGTCAGCCCTTGCAGTGGCCGGTCCTATATTGGCTCCCTCTTGTGCAGCTCTAGCAGTGGCCAGTCATATAGTGGCTCCCTCTTGGGCAGCGCTAGCTGCAGCCGGTCCTATAGTGGCTCCCTCTTGGGCAGCTCTAGCAGTGGCCGGTTCTACAGTGGCTCCCTCTTGGGCAGCTCTAGCAGTGGCCAGTCCTATAGTGGCTCCCTCTTGGCAGCTCGAGCAGTAGCCGGTCTAGTAATGGCTCCCTCTTGTTCAGCTCTAGCAGTGGCCGGTTCTATAGTGGCTCCCTCTTGGGCAGCTCTAGCAGTGGCCAGTCCTATAGTGGCTCCCTCTTGTGCAGCTCTAGCAGTTGCCGGTCCTATAGTGGCTCCCTCTTGGGCAGCTCTAGCAGTGGCCAGTTCTATAGTGGCTCCCTCTTGGGCAGCTCTAGCAGTGGCCAGTCCTATAGTGGCTCCCTCTTGGCAGCTCGAACAGTAGCCGGTCTAGTAATGGCTCCCTCTTGTTCAGCTCTAGCAGTGGCCGGTTCCATAGTGAATCCCTTTTGTGCATCACTAGCAGTGGCCGGACCAATAGTGGCTCCCTCTTGTGCAGCTCTAGAAGTGGCTGGACCTATAGTGGCTCCCTCTTGTGCAGCTCTAGCAGTGGCTGCTCCTATAGTGGCTCCCTCTTGTGCAGCTCTAGCAGTTGCCGGGCCTATTGTGGCTCCCTCTTGGGCTGCTGTAGCAGTGGCCGGTCCTATAGTGGCTCCCTCTTGGGCAGCTCTAGCAGTGGCTGGTCCTCTAGTAGCTGTCCCTTGTGCAGCTCTAGCAGTGGCCGGTATTGTAGTGGCTCCCTCTTGTGCAGCTCTAGCAGTGGCCGGTCCTGTAATAGCTGTCACTTGTGCAGCATTGGTAGTGGCTGGTCCTATAGTGGCTCCCTCTTGTGCATCTCTCCAGTGGCCAGTCGTATAGTGGCTCCCTCTTGGTCAGCTCTAGCCAGTGGCCAGTCATATAGGCGCTCCCTCTTGGGCAGGTCTAGCAGTGGCCGGTCCCATGGTGGCTCACTCTTGTGCAGCCCTAGCAGTGGCAATTCATATAGTGGCTCCCACTTGTGCAGCTCTGGCAGTGGCAGGTCCTATAGTGGCTCCCTCTTGGGCAGCTCTAGCAGTGGCCGGTCCTATAGTGGCTCCCTCTTGGGAAGCTCTAGCAGTGACCAGTCCTATAGTGGCTCCCTCTTGGGAAGCTCTAGCAGTGGCCAGTCCTATAGTGGCTCCCTCTTGGCAGCTTGAGCAGTGGCCGGTCCTGTAATGGCTCCCTCTTGTGCAGCTCTAGCAGTGGCAGGTCCTATAATGGATCCCTCTTGTGCAGCTCTAGCAGTGGCAGGTCCTATAATGGATCCCTCTTGTGCAGCTCTAGCAGTGGCCGGTCCTGTAATGGCTCCCTCTTGTGCAGCTCTAGCAGTGGCCGGCCCTATAGAGGCTCCCTCTTGTGCAGCTCTAGCAGTGGCCAGTCCTATAGTGGATCCCTCTTGTGCAGCTCTAGCAGTGGCTGGACCTATAGTGTCTCCCTCTTGGGCAGCTCTAGCAGTGGCCAGTCCTACAGTGGCTCCCTCTTGTGCAGCTCTAGCCGATGGCTGGACCTATAGTCGCTCCCTCTTGGGCAGCTCTAGCAGTGGCCGGTGTAAACATGTGACGTCATCGCGCAGCGCGACGCGCATACAACACGACCCGGAGGAAAAACAAGGAGCCATCTCCGGTAGTGTATATCTTGAGTAATTAACAACAAGGGCTACAGAAAATAAATGTATTAAATCTAAAAGGGGAATTGTCTAGATATGCCAAAGGGCATATAAAGGATGTGGTATCCAAGAAGCATTATAAACAGGAGGATTAGGGAGGTAAGAAGAATAGTAGGGAAAAAAAGGGGGGGGAATCTCAAGGATACGACCAAGGTGACTATTGCTCTAGGAGATGTAAGACTTACTGGGAGACTAGGATACCAAGTCTCCAGGGCATCATATCAGAGTGATAGTGTGGTAGACAAGTGAGGATAAATGAGGATAAAGTGGCTCAATGAGCTATTAGGAAGGGAATGGGAATCCCTTGGGGTAGGCTGGGTCATTATATGCTAAACACTCAGAATATATTTAAAGAGAAGGGGCCAACCTGAGGGCACCTCTGTTCACAATCTGTTGACAACGTAATTACAGGATGTTTATTCAGTCATCAACATTAATCTACTATCCTTTTAACACTCCCTTCTATTTTTTGGCAACTGCTCATGTCAATCTAGTTAACATGTAATCGAGTGATACAAGCTAATTGAAGGTATATGCCCTCCTCATCCATTTATGCTCAGAAAAACAAGGTCCCTATATATGTTTTTAAGGCTCTGTGAATCAGCTTAATATGTACCTGGTGTTTCACTAATTGTGTCTGTGTGTTATACTAATAGGGCCAGTCTATAAAAAGGCACCTAAGTGAAACTCTTCATTCATTCCGTACGGGTTCATACTGTCTAGTTTGTCGATCCAGTATAGTTCACGTTGATCCAGTTTTTTGGCATGGTTTCCCCCTCTTGATGCCTTCGTGACCACTTCTAGTATTTGGTAGCGTAATTGTGCTACTGTGTGTCTTTTTTCGGAAAGGTGTCGTGCCACTGGTGACCGTTCATTCTTCGTCCTGGTGTTACTTTTGTGCTCATTACGCCTTTCTTTCATTTTCCTTTTTGTCTGTCCTACATAGTATATTCCAGATGGGCAACTTAGTGCGTAGATGACTGATTTTGTGTCACATGTAGCATAATTTTTTTGTTTGATCTTGGCCCCTGTTCTAGGATGTCTTATGTAATCTCCCTTTGGTAATGTTGTTACAATTTCCACAATGAAGACATGCAAAGGTTCCAGCTTTTTTGGTCTGTAGTGTTTGTTGGCGTTGTACCTGATTACGTTCTGCTCTTACCAATTGGTCTCGAAAGTTCTTTCCTCTTTTATAGGCAATTAAAGGTGGTTCAGGGAAGAGTTTTTGTAAATGGGTGTCCATCTGGATGATCCTCCAATTCTTTCTTATCAAGCGAGTGATATGGTGACTTTGGCTCGAATATTTTAGTGTGTACAGGAAGGGTAGCTCCTTATGTTCCGGTGTTTTCTTCAGTAGGTCTTCTCTTGATTTCAAAGTGGATCTTTCCTTCGCTGCTGAGATGATGCTCTCTGGGTAACCTCTCTCCAAGTATTTATTGGTCATCTTGTCCATTTCTACTGTGAGTGTGGATTCAACAGAAGTGATCCTTTTGGCCCGGAGGAACTGGCTGTAGGGTAGATTATTTTTTAGATGTCTCGGGTGACGACTCAAGTCATCACCCGAGCCTACAGGGAACTCCCCGTGGGCATCCATGCATGAGCACTTTTGCATTCTGTGAGGCAGCTAATGTGAGTTCTCCGTCTATTGTGGGTAACATGTACCTTTTACATACGATCCTGCATTAATACTACAGGCTGAACACCTTCCTGGGTGTTATTGATAACAATTATCCTGTATGTACTAGAGCAGTAACCTCTTTGTAGACTGCGAATGTTGGTCTTCAAATGCTACTTGTTTATCATTCTGATTAGAGCAAGAATGAAGAGGGTAAGGGGACTTAAAGGGAGTAAACGTGCTCATTATGCTGCGAGACAGCATATCAACCTATAGGGTGTGAGCGCAACGGGTGGGGGTGGGGGTGCGACCAGTATTTTTGATCCCTTAATTCGTTTGGTTTGGTGGAGGGGGGCTTCAAAGATGTCCGTGCCCAGGGCCCCAAAAGTGTTTAAGATGGCCCTGTCCACCTGGTGTGAAAACCCAAGATGGAAACTGCACTCTACACGAAAGCGAGGCTGTCATGTGAGCAGCTCTACCAATGGGCCGTCCACATAGTCGCCGTCACGTGTGCGGCTCTTGCAGTGCCCTGCCCTCTTGCAGTGGGCTCTGTGGTAGCTTTTCGCGTGTCACTTTAGCAGTGACTGGTACTTCAGTGACTGGCTGCCCCTCTACTGCTCTGGCAGTGATGGCACCCTGCAGCCAGTGGCGGACTGGCCTACAGGGAACTCCCGGTGGGCATCTGCGCTGTGATGCTCTTTTGCGTGGGTGTCTGCAGCGCCTGCAGCCAGTGGCGGACTGGCCTACAGGGAACTCCCGGTGGGCATCTGCGCTGTGATGCTCTTTTGCGCGGGTGTCTGCAGCGCCTGCAGCCAGTGGCGGACTGGCCTACAGGGAACTCCCGGTGGGCATCTGCGCTGTGATGCTCTTTTGCGTGGGTGTCTGCAGCGCCTGCAGCCAGTGGCGGACTGGCCTACAGGGAACTCCCGGTGGGTATCTGCGATGTGATGCTCTTTTGCGTGGGTGTCTACAGCGCCTGCAGCCAGTGGCGGACTGGCCTACAGGGAACTCCCGGTAGGCGGCATCTGCGATGTGATGCTATTTTGCGCGGGTGTCTGCAGCGCCTGCAGCCAGTGGCGGACTGACCTACAGGGAAGTGGTGGGCATCTGCACTGTGATGCTCTTTTGCGCGGGTGTCTGCAGCGCCTGCAGCCAGTGGCGGACTGGCCTACAGGGAACTCCCGGTGGGCATCTGCGCTGTGATGCTCTTTTGCGTGGGTGTCTGCAGCGCCTGCAGCCAGTGGCGGACTGGCCTACAGGGAACTCCCGGTGGGTATCTGCGATGTGATGCTCTTTTGCGTGGGTGTCTACAGCGCCTGCAGCCAGTGGCGGACTGGCCTACAGGGAACTCCCGGTAGGCGGCATCTGCGATGTGATGCTATTTTGCGCGGGTGTCTGCAGCGCCTGCAGCCAGTGGCGGACTGACCTACAGGGAAGTGGTGGGCATCTGCACTGTGATGCTCTTTTGCACGAGTGTCTGCAGCGCCTGCAGCCAGTGGCGGACTGGCCTACAGGGAACTCCCGGTGGGCATCTGCGCTGTGATGCTCTTTTGCGCGGGTGTCTGCAGCGCTGTAGACACCCGCGCAAAAGAGCATCACAGCGCAGATGCCCACCGGGAGTTCCCTGTAGGCCAGTCCGCCACTGGCTGCAGGCGCTGTAGACACCCCGGCAGCGGCGGACTGGCCTACAGGGAACTCGCGGTGGGCATCTGCGCTGTGATGCTCTTTTGTGTGGGTGTCTGCAGCGCCTGTTGCATGTGAGCAGTGGAGTATCTTTGCTGAAAATGTTGGGGGTGGGGGACATGACATCTAAATGAAAGGGGCCCCTGCCAATTAGGGGAACAAAATGGTGCCACAAAAGATGGGGAGGAGGGACAAACACTCTTGCCCCCTCCCCCATCTAAAATTACACCCATGCATGTTGTGGCCGGCCCCAGTAGCGGCTGTCACGTGTGCAGGCCTAGCAGTGATCGGACCCTGCAGTCAGTGGTGGTGGACTGGCCTATAGGGAATTCTGGGGATCTCCCCAGTGTGTACCTTTTTCTGTGGGTGTCCGCAGTGGCTGGCCCCAGTAACGGCTGTCACCTGCACAGGCCTAGGAGTGATCGGACCGTGCAGTCAGTGGTGGTGTTGGACTGGCCTACAGGGAACTCTGGGGGTCTCCCCAGTGTACACCGTGGTGCTCTTTTTCTGTGGGTGCCCGCAGTGGTTGGCCCCAGTAGCGGCTGTCACCTGCACAGGCCTAGGAGACATCGGACTGTGCAGTCAGTGGTGGTGTTGGACTGGCATACAGGGAACTCTGGGGGTCTCCCCAGTGTACATCGTGGTGCTCTTTTTCTGTGGGTGCCCACAGTGGTTGGCCCCAGTAGCGGCTGTCACCTGCACAGGCCTAGGAGTCATCGGACTGTGCAGTCAGTGGTGGTGGCGGTCAGTGGTGGTGGTGGTGGTGGACTGGCCTACAGGGAATTCCGGGGATCTCCGTAGTGCACACCGTGGTGCTATTTTTCTGTGGCTGCCCGCAGTGGCCGGACCCAGTAGCGTCTGTCACGTGCGCAGGTCTAGCAGTGATGGTACCCTGCAGTCAGTGGTGGTGGACTGGCCTACAGGGAACTCTGGGGATCTCACCGGTGTACGCTGTGGCGCTCTTTTGTGTGGGTGCGTGCAGTGACCGGCCCCAGTAGTGCCTGTCACTTAAGGCCTAGCAGTGATCGTACACTGCAGTCAGTGGTGGTGGACTGTCCTACATGGAACTCTGGGGATCTCCCCGGTGTACGCCGTGGCGGTCTTTTGTGTGGATGCCCGCAGTGGCCGGCCCCTGTAGCGGCTGTCACTTAAGGCCTAGCAGTGATCGTACACTGCAGTCAGTGGTGGTGGACTGGCCTACAGGGAACTCTGGGGATCTCCCCGGTGTACGCCGTGGCGCTCTTTTGCGGGGGTGCCTGCAGTGCCCAGCCCCAGTAGCGGCTGTTACTTGTGCAGGCCTAGCAGTGATCGGACCCTGCAGTCAGTGGTGGTGGACTGGCCTACAGGGAACTCTGGGGATCCCCGGTGTACGCCGTGGCGCTCATTTGTGTGGGTGCCTGCAGTGACCGGCCCCAGTAGCGGCTGTTACTTGTGCAGGCCTAGCAGTGATCGGACCCTGCAGTCAGTGGTGGTGGACTGGCCTACAGGGAACTCTGGGGATCTCCCCGGTGTACGCCGTGGCGCTCTTTTGTGTGGGTGCCCGCAGTGGCAGCCACTCGTGCAGCCCCACCCTGACCTTTCCCCGGCTTCTCCCGGGCCTTGCTTGTGTGTGTAGGTAGGTGGTTGCTGACGCGGAGCCCCAGCCCGAGCTCTTGTTGTTCCCGCCCGTTGACCTGCACTTGACCGACCTTGTCTCCACCTAGTCCCCGTCCTTTGCGCAAGAGCCCTGCAGTGCATGTGGCCAGGGCCGTGGAGGCGGTGTTTGCAACACGCGTGGGTCCGGCTGCCCCGTTGCTAAGGCCGCGCTGCTAGTGCATTGCGTTCCTGGCGGCCCTGGCAACCTCCCCTGAACCCCGGCTACCCTGCAGCGCCCCCAGTCCACCTTCCCCGTGATCTGCAGGAGTGTCCCACACAGTGCTGGGGGCCCCGACACCAATGTGCAGATTAAGGCGGAGCCATGTTATAGAAGCCCATTAACAACTGCCCCCCTCCCCGGGAATGGCCATTATTAATGGTGGGGTCCCACCGGCCGTACAGCGTTAAGGAGGGGTGGGAGGTGGGGGTAAGGCGAAGAGAGGGCCTGGGGACATTTTCTTTACTCACCCCCACCCAGGGCTCAAGTCGAGGGTACACGCGGGGGGCCCGGGTCCACCCACTTTTTCACAAGGTGGACTCACCCCCCCCCCCCCCCCCCAGGTAAAATGAGAAACATCCTCTTTGAATTTATGAATTAAAGCCGACCTCGAGAATCAGAACCACAGTCCTCAGGTTTGCAGGCCGGACACTTCACCACTACACCATATCACCTGATGAAAAATAATAAACCGCTAGAAGTGAAATGTCGCATTCTGGTACTGCAGGTCCCCGGGAAAACAGGTGTATTGGTTCTTGGAGTTTAAAACATGCGCACCTTTTAACGTTTTCAAAAACACTATCAGAAGAAAATATCCTGTCTTGGTTTTCTGTGTGTGTTGATTTTATGGAAGGCAAATGCCATTCGTCCTGTGCAATTTGGGTGGTTACGATTGCAAAACCAATGTAATGAAATGTGAATGTTTCACCTTGATTTGCGAATTTCTGGCGACGTTGCATCCCATTGCGTTTGTTAATGAGTCCCCCCACTTTTATTTTTAGGACTTGACCTCTGCCCCCACCCCACTCCTTGCCCCTTATAAACAGTTCCATTTGGTTAGTTACTACATTAAGAACTGGAAAATAACCCATGAAAGGAGGAGCGTTCCTATAACGTTGTAGATACTATCAAAGAGGCACGTCTTTCAAACGTACAGAGCTGCACCTCAGAACATAGTTTCGACAGAGTACAATCCCATCGAAACAAGAGGTGATGGCTGGAAGGTTTAGACTTAATCTTAACCTCTGGCATTGCTCTGGGCAGCCCTCCAGACCATCGTTCTTCGCCTGCCAAGCCATTACAGAAGGGGAAATACCATATGCAAATCAGGTCTGGTCCTGTACGATCATCGATCTGCTGAATCACCGGGGCCTCTGGCATCAGGTCGCCTTGGTGCGCGCGGCACCTCACGGGAAAATAAAGAGGCCGAGACAGAGCTCCTCACTCTACGTCTTTATTATTCACCTCCTTATATCAACTGCCGGCCCTTCGGCTCCCACGTCACTTCCCTCCCCACACCCTCATCCCGCCCTCCCGGATACAAACTACATTTCCCGAGAGCCCCCCCAATTTAAACACTGACAACATGACTTTACCCCATTTCTTCAATGAGTCTGCAGGGTCTGGTTCGGGCCCTTTCTGGATGAAGGTCCCCAGCCCCTGAAGTCTTCTGCTTGTCACCCTGCTCCATTTCTTCTGGCCCGTCGCCTCGGACTCTTCTCTGTCTCCATGATATGATTCATCCGACGCCTAAGCCCATTCTTCCTCCTGTGCTCCTCGTCGTCGCCCTTGATGTATTCCTGGCAGTCTTTTGAAGTGCGACGAGTTCTGGGTCACTTGACGCCGGTCCCCTTTAGCTGTGACAAGGGAACCCTTCTTCATGGTGACGATGAGGGGATCTTCATGGAAGCAGGCGTCACCTTTACTGGTCCAGGTTTGCTTCACAACCACCACATCACCTAGCGCTAAGGTGGATGGTCTTGCTTGCCTCCTGCCATATGCATAGACTTTCATCTTTTCCTTTGATTCAGCATCTTTGTTCCGCATCTCCTGGTCCCCTTTGGGGTACTCTGAGGCACTCTTGTGGTGGGGTAGTCGGGTGCAGACACTCTGGCCAAACATGAATTCAGCTGGGCACTTCCCTGTCAAGTGGTGTTGGGTGCTCCTATAGTCCCTAAGGAGCTCATATGGCTGCCCTGTTAATTGGGGAATCTGCAGTGTTCACTTCAGGTTGGCCATGAAACGCTCAATCGTGCCATTAGCTTGACGCCACAATGGGGTCACCTTCCTATGTGTGAAACCCATGTACTCTGTGAAAGCCTTGAGTCTTGACTCGTGAAAAGTGGCCCTTGTCTGACTTCACCTGCTGGGGAATGCCATAGGCTGTTAAGATTCTGTCTAACGCGGCAATGACATGGTGAACCGCCGTGGATGAAACCACTGGTGCCTCAGGATATCTGGCATATTCGTCCATTACTGCTAATAATTCCTCCTTTCCATCGGGCCAAAGAAATCCACAGCAACTTCCTCCCATACTCCTCCTCGTAGTGGGGACATATTTAGTGGTTCAGGGTGTCTGGTGGGGGTGATTAGGCAGCACGTAGGGCAGTCTCGTAGCAAGTCTTTCACCATCCCGTTGAGTTTCGGAAAGCATTCTCTTTGTCAAGACGATCCCTTGGTGCCCCTCGTGTGCTGAGTTTAGCACCTCTTGTTTCCTTTTAGGAGTAGATTATCTTCTGACCTGGCAAGTTCTTCCTTCCTTCACCAGCAGTCGACTGTCAACGTCCTTTCTTATTTCTGTAGACTCCCCTCGACTCCTTTCCTTTGCTGTTTGCTATTTCCCCGTCCGCAGTCCTTCCATGATTATCTGGAACGCTGTAGAGGCGCATCTGCATGCCTCTGCAGGAAATCCCACCCCCCTACCTCCTATATGTTGGAAGGCTGAGAATGTGCCGTGTTTGTCACCAGCAGTTGTGCCAATACCGCAGCGTATATTCGAAAGAAGGTACCCATTGAGGCAACCCTATCGAATGTATCCCCGAAGGGATGAAAATCTGAGGGAGGAACTCCCTGAAGAAATATGAAAAAGAGTAAAGAAAGAAGTCTGCGACGTTGTAAGAGAGTATGAACAACGTCTCTGGATATTGGCTGAAGAGGATGTATGGATCCTACAGAAACTAATGACGAAGTAAAGAGTCAAGTGAACTTTTTAATATGAAAAAGAATATTACACATGCACGAAGTACTGAAGAGAATCAACCGTTCAATAATTGTACAGACGCTGAAACGCAAGGTAGACTAAGTCATCATAGAAGCTGGCTACATGTAGTTAATAGAATGCAGGCGGAGCCACCATTGTATAGAAGCTGGACATCGGTATAATGACTTTTAGTAAGCCAGGACCCATGAAGAGGGAAGAGGGAAGAGAAAATCTATGTTGCAGCAAGCATAAACTGAAATCGTGGAACCGCATGGCGAGGTTGCCTGGCCTGGAGTCAAGACTGAAGCAGCCACGGTGGGTTATCTATTCTGGAAAGGAGCAAAGAAAGAATGCCAAGAGTGCCAAGTTTAAATCATTTAAAAAGCTGCAACGTGGACCAAATCGTGGTCTCCTGTCACGTGAGCAAAGGATGAAAATAGAGTTGAACTTTGAGTCCTACAACAATGTAGTGAGTGCATGCACTCCCATGTATTCCCAGCGACAAGGATACTTTGCAAGGCCAAGTTCAAAGACAATCTTCATGGCAGAAGGCTTGGGTGATGGGAGATGCTGGGCCAATTCGGTGGGGCGGTAGAGTCGGGCCCACATCCTTCCACCTGGGTCTGGGCTTATGTGCTGCTAAGTGAACCGAATGTTCCAGACAAGGCACAAGCATGCCAACCAATTGTAGAGGTCCATAAAACGAAAGACCTTATAGTATGATGTTTTTGAAGATTACATGTTCTAGAGGTAGGCATATGTAGTCCACCTGACAATGGACAGCCAATTACAATCTCAGTTCCTACAGACAGTATACTTAGATGTTCCGCTTAAGCCTATCCTGATCCTCAGTAGGTTTTTCATTGTTTACCATGTTTCAACAATACATTTTAATCATACAAAACACACAACCTGCTGTGATCAATGCTATGACTCCTACAAACCAACCACATTCATTCCCATACATAGTACCATTTATACTGTGCAAACAACGCAAGAAAATTAATTTGTAGAAAAACAGTAGGTCTCGCATTTCGACCCCAGGTTCAAAGTGCTATTCTGACATTATATACACCAAATCTTTAAAATACTGACATGTATCAATGAACAATTCCGATACAATGATTCTCCACAAACGTCATAAAAGCTATCCAATTTGTTGTCCAGTGGTGCTTGTGACAAGAAAGTTTCATTATGATTGCACCCATCGTTTCCCCTTTTGCTTGCTTCGTGGTGTGGAATAAATGTCTCTCGTAGTCTACGTTGGTATGGGGTGTGAAGTATGAGGCCCTGGACAGTGTCAATGGAGTCAGCAGGAAATTCGTCTATGATGTCCTTGTAGCTGGGCACTATGCCAGCTTCAACATACATTGCTGGCATGCATCTTCCACCGGGCCAGTCGGCCCTACATACAAGTCAAAGTCCTGGGCCCACCTGGCCTATCTGGGTCCCATGTTGTTGGTGCCCCTGACATCAAACATGCCTGACAATTGCACTTCCAGGGATTCAGATACCCTCTGATGGCTCTGCGGTTGTGGCGTCACTGGGACCGTAGCTAGGATGTCCTGGTCTGACATGTTGTGGTCTCGTTTTATGCTCCTGTGTAATATTCCTTGGCCTTCCTCCCTCTGAGGCTGATTTGATGGGCCTTAAAGTGTGGAAATTCTCTCACAGGACGCGGCCGCCTGGATTAGGCACAAGCATCGCACCTGAGCCTCCCAGGCTCCTCCCTGGGGTCACCACTGCACTCCCTGGGTCCGAACTGACCCTTCCTGTATGTGGCCACACTGTGTGAGTGGGTGGCGGCTGCCTCCATGAGGCACGAGCACTGCTGACACTGGGCCCCTCGCTTCCCCCTCACCGCCGATCTCCTAGCACTCACTGCCGCAGCTCTGGGCTTTTTGTCACTGCCCCCGGGCCGAGTGCTGCTTTCTGGATTTCTTCGCCAATAGCCGTAAGCCGCCGGCTCCTTCCGCTGTGTGTGCCCCAGGCCCCGTGCCATACGAAGTGTGACACGATGGAGGGCCTGGGGGGTTAGGCGCAGGGTGGGGGAGCCAAACGGCGGGAAACATAGAGGGAGGGGCAGCCAAAGCAGCGCCCCCACCCTCAGCGTTGCCGGAGGAGCGCACCAAAAGGTGCGAAGGAAAAACAGCAGGGGAGGGCAGGAAGCCCGGCCCCCAACAACACAACAAAGGGGACTGGGAGGATAAATACCCAGGTAAAAACCAAGGTAAACACAAACAGGTCCGGAGCTCACCTCACTCGGGTAAGCTCCCCGGACCTAAGAAAGGGGGATAAAGAAACGTTTACCACCCAACCCACCCGGCAAAAAGAAGAAGGAACAAGATCAAGAACGCCAAGTACTCGTCATCGGTACATGGTAGACGAAAGTCGTAGGCGGCGGGCGGCACGTGTCCAGGAAGGGATGCCATAGGGCAACGAAAACTAGCCTAAGGGAAGGCTCGGCATCCATAACCCCTGGACACGATGTGCCCAAAAGCGATTATTAATGATGTTTGGCTGTCATGATTATTGTGTGGCATTATTTTTTGTAGAAAATAAAAGGGCCTACTGCCACAATCTTTCCACAAAGCAAAAATATGGTCTGTACTATCATTTCATTATCACAGGTAACAGGTGTCAGGTATAAGAGCAGGGGGGAGCCCACACTACACAGCCTATGCAGGCTGAGCGCCGTGATCATGGCCACACATGTAGGCAGTCCTTCATCACCATTGTAAGATCAGCAATCTCCTGCATCGCTGGCATCGCCGGGATCAGGTCGCCTTGGTGCGCGCAGCACCACGTGGGACAGTAAAGAGGCCGAGATGGAGCTCCTCACTCTACGTCTTTTTTTTTTTATTCGCCTCCTTACATCAACTGCTGGCCCTCCGGCTCCCACATCACTTCCCTCCCCACACCCTCATCCCGCCCTCCCGGGTACAAACTACTTTTCCTGACAGTACAGGTCCCACACCAAAAGGGGCCATCCAGACCGAACTGCTTGGTCACATCCTTTCTGTACGAGACCACAAGCATCCCCAGACATGTTTCTGCCTTGTTAGGCTGCATCAGTAAGGAGTAGCTTGGGTCTCTAGGCTCAGCAGGCATGGGACCCACATCAGGGCATACCCGTCCCACTCGGGGTGACAAAGCAAAAACAAAGAGGTGATGGCTGGAAGGTTCGGAATAAATCTTAACCTCTGGCATTGCTCTGGGCAACCCTCCAGGGTCTGCGTGTATGTTTCCACCTCCTGCAGTCCGCTCCAAAATTGCACTGGGGAATCAACGTCAAATTGTCGATGGTTGCCTATGAAAGCAAGCTTGCACACCCTTTTGTGTAGTAGCAAAACAGAAACCACTGTGTCACATATGGCCACAAGGATGTCCAGACTTTGAAAGGTGCTTCAGGGTTTTTAGTTTAAAAGTAGTACACATCACTGTTTTTATTCTATCCGGGTGGGCTTTGTATTCTCTTGTGATTTCCACAACCCTAGCCCCCATATTTCCCAGCCTGCCATCGGTCACACCTACTGTCCAATAATATCTTTTGGTAATGGCCCAAGGCAAAAGCCTCATTGTCTGGGTCCCTGCGGAGCTCGTCTAGGGGTGCCCTGACCTAATACTCCCCAGATTCCTCAACAGGGAATGTTTTCTTGTGTTGGTAACAGATACTCTGGAAGATTCTCTCATGCACGCACTCCCTCACCCTCCCTCACCCCTTTTCTGATATCTCTACTCAATCCACCCCACCCTCTGCTTTACTCTCACTTTTCCCTCTCCCTTCTTTCACACCCTCTGGACCTCTTCCTCTCCTCTCCCCCTTCTGTCCTTCCAACGTCCATGCACTCTTCTTCTCACCTCTCTCCTATACCCCTCTCTTGCCTTTCTCCTACACCCCTCTCCATTCTTCAAAACCTCCCTCCGACACCCTTTCCCTCAAATCTCTCCTCTCCATACTCCACACTTCTCTGCTATCCACAATCCCTTAGCTGCGCCATTTGTGCCCTGATGTTACCACACGCTTTCTGCCTAGGTTTTCCAACCAACACCCCCTTTCTACTTCTCTTTGCTCTCACTACTACTTCCACTACCACCTTGCACTCTCTCCAAACGCTACCATCATACACTCTCACTCTCTCTCTAATGCCCTGCTACACTTCTCCCACTCTAGCCTTTTCTCTTTCTCGCTCGCCACTTACACTCCCTTACATTGCATTGCATACAAATGGTAGCGCTCTCTCAATCAATACCTCACCCATATTCTACTCTAACTGTGCCCCTAACTCTTCAGCACTTCGCTCCACCTTCTCCCCAGCAACCCACACACTGACTTCCATTCACTCCCCTGATATACAGTCCTCTTCCTTGTCTGACTCTATAGGCCAATATCTGCCTGTCTTTTACCCCGGAGCTGCGTTACACAGGTGCAAGGTTTTATAAACCCCTCTATGCGGCGTTCAATTTTCACCCTCTGTTTGCACGGAGACAGCCAGGTGCTCAGGCTGCTCATGTTCCATGTGGCTTACTTCAGGTGCTGGTGAGTTTTGTTGCCAGTTCGATTTGAGGAAGGTTTCTGCATCTCTCCTGTTCCCCTGTAGTCTCTACTCACTCCCAGTTCATTCTCTGTTGGCCACTATTCGCCTCTGGTCCGTCTAGTTCTGGGTTTTGGGTGTCACATCTGTTTGACAAAAAGAATTCCAGTCCATTCTATTCCTATTGGTGATTCTGTTCCCCTGGCTCCGGTCTGGGTTTTCTTTTTTGCTCTCAGGTACATTCTGGGAGTTGGTTTCTGAAACAGAACAGAGAACATGGGCTAGAAGTAGTACTGGGAGTCTTCATGTGGCAGTGGCACCATTAATTACATTTATGGCACATGAAAGGGATTAAGGACTGAGGCATTCCCTGCCTCCGGGATAGGACTGGCTCTGGTTTATGTAAGTAGCCCCCCTGTTCCATGTGGGGATGGATCCCAGACCGCCCCCGCTTCCTATAGCAGAGTTGGGCCGCCCCCCCCCCTTGACACACTTGCAGATACATCTTCACAGCATTGCAACTGAGCTCAACAACCTGTCCTGGCCGCCAGACATTTTTTTTTCGTTTCACTTTTTTGGTCACTTATCAGGTGACTGATACAAAACCTAACCGGAATCTTATGAAACCCTCAGCCCAGGCCTACATGTGGGAAGGTGGCCTCCTGCCAAATTGGATACATTACAAATCTCACTATAAGAGTCTGTCATAGATACAGGTGACACTGGACATATCATATGACACGTTCCTCTGTTCACTCCAGCCTGTAGGGAAATCTACACTGAAGAGAAGGATGCAGAAAAAAGCTCAAAATATAAAAACTGAAATCTGAGCTGCAGCCGGCACACAGCATCTGAAAAAGACATGTGTGAGGAAATGTGCGATCTCAGCAGCACATCTACAACAAAGGAATACGTCCAAAAAAATTGTCAAGGCATATTGTTTCAGTTACATGGAAGTTAATCAGAGAACAGTCCAATCTGGGATAAAATGCACATCATTTCAAAGGAGAGCCAAACGCTGAATTTGGCCATGTATATTTTCCTTTGCAAAACTAAGAATAAATAATAGACATTCCAAACATACCTAAACATGAAGTACAAGCATTTAACAAGAGATTGCTTGCAAAGAAAATGATGCTGTTTACAGTGACAATTACATTGGGGAAATGTGGGGAATACAATCACTTTTAAAGGCTGAATTTGTGAATGAAATCAACCTAGGCCTGGAAACACACGGTTGTGCCAAGATGAGAGGTGCATGATTGGATTCACCAGAGTGAGATCATATAATGTTTTAGAAAGTTAAACTTGTTTAATGTAGAAATCGTCAAGATGACCACTCTAAGATCATCATTTTTAGCTCACTCCATTATAAAATATTGTAGTCAAATATTCAATTCCTCTACATATAGGGTCCAACACATTCTCTGCACGCCAGTTCCATTACCCTACAGGAAGTCGCCTCTCAAAAATGAATCTCAAATGAAAGAGTGTCTCCTCCTCCCTCTTCTTGGTGGGAGAGTATTTCACTTTATGAACTTCTTGGAACTTGGCATTTCCTTTGGAGGTTCGATGGCAAACAAATCTTCTTTTTTCTTACTGTGGCGGGTCAGAAGGACCTGACTGGTAATCTCCCTGCTTATTTTATTAAACAATAGTGTTGAATGCCTAACTCTCCCTGTACTTAGATGTTCCCTACCTCACAAAACAAACTAAGGTGCTCGTTGGTTGTCAGTGAGAGTCCAAATTGTAAACAGTCCACTGTCACATCTAAGCTATTTTGACCCTACCACTATTATAACAACACAATCTGGAGAATGACTCCCATCTCCTGGCGGTTGATTCATCGTCAAATTGAGTTCAGTGACTGATTCTTAAATAGTTCTTGGTAACAATTTTTAAGTCCCGCAAGTCTGATACTGGGCTCTTCAGGCTCTCAGCCTTGATTGGTATTTGATTACTCTTTCTTTCTGATAGGGTGACTAAACCTGCCTTTCAGGATTTTCTTCTTGTCTACCTGGATTCTTAATTTTTATATCACAGTCTCTGGGTTTACACTGGGATCTGTACTTCAATCCAGTCTTCAGGGTTTCCCTGTTCACCCTGTTTCTGTATTTTTAATAACTCAAAACGGTCTCTTCTTCCTTGTATGAAAGGCTTCCCACAACACTTGTTATCTTGCATTACTACTTTATTTGTACTGAGAACAGTATGAGTATTCCAATAATGAATTTCCTTCTCCTCGCTCAGTTTCAATATGTTATCAGTCGTGGGCCAAGTATGAGGGCTCCAGTAATGATTCTCTTTCTTTTCATTCACTTTCAATATTTTATCAGTTGTGAGATGACTATGAGGGCTCCAGTAATGATTCTCTTTCTTTTAATTCACTTTTGTTATTTTATTAGTAGTGGGACAACTTTGAGGGCTCCAGTAGTGATTCTCTTTCTTTTCATTCACTTTTGATATTGTATCCTGACTGGGACAATTATGAGCTTTCCAGTAATGTCCTTCAATCACCCTGTTGCGTCTCCCGCTTCTGCAGTTACCTGGTCTGCTCAGGGACAGTGTCACCGGTTTTCTTGATGGGTTTGTCCATAGGGGTCTCAAGGTAGTTCATGTTCATATGCTTGCTAATCAATTTATTTTAAATAAGATGTACATTTTATCAAGAAAAATTAAACCAATGCATCACTTGCTGGCATCTCATTCCACCCATCCACATGCCATTCAGACGTGGGTGACCCTCTCATAACTTTAATGGCTGAAATGCACACTGTGAGAAACCTAAAGGTGTCTCCCTAGATAGTCCCGGGGATCTGTCATCCAGGTGGCCAGGACACGGCCATCGCTATTGGATCCAGTTCCTGGGGGTGGACAAGTGGGGGAGGATCACCTGGATGGGGTCCTTGGGGAGGGGGAGTGGGATACCGATGGGTGAGACACGATATCCCCCTTCTTTCAACACCTTTTCCCCACCCTAACAGCAACAGAGGCGTCTGGCACCACGTAGGTGCTTACGCAGGAAACTCTGGGTAAATACTCAATGGTAAAGGCTACTGTAACCAGAAGGCCTTGGGAAGAGGCGAAGAGAGGTCAAAGTGGTCCAACAGGGGTCTTGTAAAATCCTCTGTACTGTCGAAAGTCTTTGACTGATAGATGAGTATGAAAGAAAGGGAAATGAATCCCGCTTTGTGAAATTAGCGCATGAACAGTGTGTTACAAAGGTTGGCAGGAGTGAACCCCAAAGAGGGAGACTAACGTAAAAAAGGGGTCTGAGTCTGAAGGAGGGAGATCCAGACGTGGAGAGTCCTCACCTAAAGTTCACTGAGAAAAGAACTGTTTAATTGATTTAGTTGAATACGACTTGTCAGGGGTCTGCGCCCAGTAGAGAAGGACCCTGGGGTGAAGCCATCACTCAAAGCTATACGTGGAACAGAACGTTATGTTTGGTTGTTGAAAACATCAGGCCATCGAAGGCAAGAGGCTTTTGTCAAAAGAGACTTAACCATCGAAGAACCTGATAGCTGGCACATAACTGCCGACTCGTGCTGGGAAAGCTCGAGTGTGTGCTGTGCCCGGGAGATCCACCTTGTCCCGTGCTCAAAACGTGGGGAAGGGAGACCCCTTGCAATCACATCCTGACTTATTATTTGTGAACACTTCTTTCTTTATTGAAAACCCTATCCCACACTCTTTCTGTAATTAGTTGTAAGGAATTGGCAATTGTTTTTTTAAATATAGGCCTTTTTTACTATGACAAAGAGCGCCACAAGGACTGCCTTATTTTCATTTGATGGTCGAAGCTTGCTCCCATCTTAGATTTAGGTTAGGCGTTTTTCCACCCTGCATTTTCAGTTTAATAAACACCCTTGAACTGTGATCACTTGTGTCTATCTTTACTGTTGCCTCCATGAGTTCCTTACAACACACACATAAAAGCACCTCGTGTTCTCCCATACTTTGGACTTTGGTCCCTCCAAGGGCATTCAATCAACAGCGCGTTGGGACCATAATTATTTGTCAGGCTAGACAAATGACAAAAATGAATGAAAAATGAATTAATAGGACTTCCCTCTGTGCTTTGTCAGGTTAGCTTCTTGGAGTATTTCTGGTATTCCTCTTTCCCATGTTTTCTGACATCTTACATCCGGTAACTCGTATTCGGACTCGCGTTCCACTCAGAAGTCGCGGCGTAGTTAATAGACCCACTGGCCCGCCAACGCTTGCACATGGTCACACCACCACATATTTCTTCTCTGGGGTAAGGGTGCCTTATGTACAGCTCACTTTCTCTGCATGCTTCCCCTTCTTCGTGCCTCATATGTCTGCGGCTTCGCCTCGGCTATAGGACGCTGCACGTCCAGTTTCTCATCCGCATTCACCTGTGCGCGGATGCGTATTTTGCGGGTTCTCTCTCTCCTCTCAGCTTCCCGACGCTGTGCATGTGGTGTTCCCCTTTGTAATCTACACCTTTCTCCTTTATGACTTAGCTGTGGGATTTCCCCAGCTTGGGGTCACAGGCCTTCCCCTCTGTTTCATCAATAATCGTTTTTCTTCATCACAGTACAAGGCAATGTTTCTCTCAAAGTGTTTGTCAAGATTTCCTGATGACAATAACACACTTTTGTTTGCTCGCCAGGTTTTCCCTCACAGAATGTTTTTGGAGGTTTATTGATGATGTTTGTTAGGGAGTCCCTCATAACAGCGGGAGTCCTTGTCCCCTAAGGGGGAGACTCTCCCAGTAAGGTCCTGCTTGCCTCTACCACTAGAGAGGATATTGCACAGTGGGCTCGCCTCCCTAGTCTCACAAGTGTAGGCTCCTCCCTGGAGGAGAGATGACGATTCCCAGGATTCATCACATTATATAAACCCCTCCCAGAATCTCCAGTTAAAGTTACACGATAATCTCTTCTGATTGGGTCAACGAGTATGAGACTTCCCCCCTACCTCAAAAACAAGGGCTCATGGGTAGGGTCATCTGTATTTTATGAGTTCTTTCCACAGCCACGTACGCATTCAGTGTCCATCATTCTCTTCTCGAAAGCCAGAACAGATATATATTGCAAAGTCATATTTCTATTTTCCAATGCTCCTTCCTGTTTCTCGGAATTTCTTCATTTGCTCACTTTCTCCTTGAGGTTGTTGCATCTTATAATGATTGAGCAAGGTCACAAACCTACTGCGTGCCCTCAAATTTGAAATCAAGCTGTGTCCTCAAAGAGTTTTTACTAGCTCCTGGGCTAGGGTCTCAGCTTGCTTGGAGGCTTCACCATTGGCACCCAGAAACCTCAAATTGCACTCTCTCCCCATTCACCTCCTTTGTAATTGTAATTGGTTATTTATAACGGCTTAATACCCAGAGGTTTCTAAGTGCAGACCCTGGGATCGAACCTGTGTTGCTCTGCCTCGTCTTACTTTCAAGACGAGTGCGTTGCCCCTGAGCTTTCCTCCCGAGACAGTTTGTCTGTGCTTCAATTTATTTTGGTCTAGTTTTGTACTTGAGCACCAAGAAATCTGTAGCAGGGAGTTCTTTTCCAACATTTCTATTTTATCCTTTGGCTTTCCACACTACGTCTAATGGAGGTTTGCACCCCTGGTCTTGGAGCTGAGATCTCAATAATATGTCTTAAATATCTTGCTTTGTAGCAACACCTGCCTGATTAGTGGTCCTTCGATGGTGTGTCCGCTTGGTGACCACGCGTTGCAATGCTCATCCTTCCAGATGATACTAAGCCAACCAAACCGCTGTCATGTATTCTTCCAGGAAATCCGAGCACTCTCTTTAAACATCTGGACAAAATATCACTTGGCGCATGCTCCGCGAACAACTCTACCTCTCAGGCAAAATCTGCGTTATGGAAAACCACTACAATGCTAATGGTGGAGTCAGTGATCCAGATATGATTGGTTATTTATAACACACTTAATACCTAGAGGTTTCTAAGCGTGGACCCGGGGATCGAACCTGTGTTGCTCCGTGTCGTCTTGCTTCCAAGGCGAGCACATTGCCGCTGAGCTATCCTCCCGAGATAGGGTGTTGAAATGGGAGTATTTTACTCCCTATTTTTTTAAAGTTGGAGCATAATAATGTTTTAGGGAGTAAAAAAGTAAGTTCCAATTACAATGTGAGTATTTTATAAGCGAGTCAAAAATGTTTAACTGTATAACAAATGTTTTCTAATAAATATTCCTTTACACACAGGTATTCCTGCACATTAAAAGATGCCTTTTACTTCTGGCGCTGCATATACTACTGGTCCAGCCAGATCCGCTCTGTGCGTGAACGCAGGATGACCGGCTCCTATGTGTTGGTGTCTTATGTTTTGTTCGAGGTATTCTTTTCCTATTTTTTTGTTTAGGGTGCATTTCCCTATTTTTAGGGAGTAAATGGGGCCAATACACCCCTTATCTGTACGGCTCGGTGTGGAGTGGAAGAATTGCGCTGTCCGTTCACACCACCTTTCCCTGGGCATACAGTGGAGGGGTGGAATAAACAGCGCAGCACCGACGTCATACAATGTGGTGAGTAACTGAAGTGCTTTAGCAGGAATAATAACGGGGTGCTCTAGAAAAACTCTCTATTGTTGTCAAGCCTTTGGAGTGTTGCTATTCTTCTGCCCTTAACTTACACTCATCCTCCACAGAGCTCGGTGCGTTTGAGCTGCAGGGTTCTCCCCGCCAGTAGTGATCATCTTGTGCAAAACTCTGGGGCGACAGATGTCACGGAGGCCCATTGAGCACCAGCGGAGACCATGCAGCTTGCTAAAGCCTATGGCGGTTTGGATCTCTTACTGCGCCTGCTGGGTTACGCTCATACCCGATCAGCTGTAAACATAGAGATGCACCCCTCAACTAACTGGTGCTCCTGATGACTGGGGCGTCCCAGCACATCTGATGGCCTGCGCTGGCCAAGGGTGGTCACCGCAGCACCACCATGCTCCATCGTGAACACCAGGCCACAGCTTCCTTGCAGTTCTCACTGCTGTGGCGCCTGAGTCCCTTACTCAGGATGGGGGCAGAGTAGAGCAACACCTCCAAGCAATGCCAGTCACCAATGGCATGTATGATTGGTAGAACTGGCCCAACGGAGTCCGGAGACGGGACTCCTCTAGTTGGCCACCATTATCGCTGCACCCCCCCGTAATACTGAGGAGATTATTGGGGGATTGGATGCTACATTTGTGGAGGAAACTCTTGCATATTATGCCCAGTGACTCACGTTTTCCGAGCCTTGGCATCATGTTCCCAGTGCTGCAGTCTGCTCATTCACATGAAAGACCGCACAGGGCGATGCTGGAACAGTGTATACTACCTGGCTATATGGTGTGATATGTGGGCATACGCCCGCCAAAAACAAGGGGCATAGACAGGGTAGGGCCTGAGCGGGCAAGTCCCACCCAAAATCTGGAAATGCCCACTCACCAGCGCTGTGTGAGCGTTTAGAATTGCTAATGTCACTGCGGTGGGCTCAACTACATTAGCTTCATACCCCACTTGTTAGACCGTCCTGGCTACGCCTCTGTCAAAAACCCAAAGTATTGTGATTTTCCATAGAACACAATGCAGTGCGCGGCTACCTTCTCTTTGAAGTCCATTTCTGGTCAATTTTGAGCACTTGCTCACCAAAGCGCCCGCCTTCTTGCCTAACAAAATGTGGGAGTTTGATGGAAGATTTGGCAGGGAAATGTTTCTCGAAAATTGTGGTTCTTGACTCGATCGGACGAGAAACCCAACCGCTAGCCTTCCTCGTGCCCCCGCGTGCATGCAAGTAATTATACCGCCAAGTCATTACCCTTGGATGGCTCCATGGCTAGTTTGCAGCTGTAAAAGGAAAGCAACCTTTTAAAATGGCGGCTGGTAACTGAAGGACCTACAAGATTCCTGCCTGGAGCAATGGGAGCAGATAATCCTCATTTAGCCAGAGCAGTGGACGTGGGCGAGACTGCACCACATAACAGCACTTTTTCACTACCTACAAAAGCCCCTCCCCTCTATTTATCTGTATGTTACTGTTAAAATATGTCTGCTCTGAGTGTTAGATGATTGCACTTATGCATGTATGCATGTCTTGGACTCTATTGTGGTAGAATGCAGTGCATAGCTTTGAGTGTAAGCATTTAGATGTTATTTTTTCAGGTCATCCTGTGGCAGCCAGGGTATTGCTCCTGGAATCCACTGGCAGCTGGGCCCCATCCAGTGGGTCGAGGAACTGTGCTGGGTGTAATATTCTGCAGGCAAGCAGTACCCGAGGGTGGACTTCACCTGCGGGGAGTGATATAATCACAGAGATAGGACATTGCATAACTGAGAAGGGCCCCGCCAATCCCGCGCCTGCACGTTACAGGTCAAGAGTTGGAAGGGTGTGGCAGACTGGGGTGCATAGTGCAGGGATGCTTCTAGAAGCGGAGCTCCCCCCCTCCCTGCTCAACGAGGAAGTGAGTGCGCGCTGATCACCTTCCGGGTGAGTCAGCCTATTCCCAGTGGAACATGGTGAAAGGTACTGCAGGAGTACTGTCCAGGGGAAGAGGAAGGACGCTGATGCCGGACCTTGCCCCTTCCCTCCTCCCCAGCCATCCACTACTTGGGAGCGCCATCCCTGCCAGGGCAATGCAGCTGTGCAGAGCCTGGGGGTGGGCTGAGGTTTAAGCAGTACAGATAACATGAGTGACATGTCCACATGATATGGGTTATTTCACCCCCCCCCCACTTCCACCATATTACCAAAAAGTGATCTCTTAAATTGGGGAGAAGGGGCAATAACCGCCATGCCCCCTTGTACTGGCCCCTCCCTGCCTTGGCCATCGCGTTTTCCACTTTCACGGTTTGTGTCCTGGCTATTTATTCTTTAAACACTTTGCAGATTTTAATATCTTCAAAGCTTCTGTATTGCTCATAAGTTGTTCCTTTGATTAATTTGCAAATCCTACATGTCATGTGTGTTCATTTTTCATTTAACAAATGTTTTTGAAATAGTCTGTAATGCTCTGATTACTTACCGGTAATCATCTTCATTACTCCTAGTCCTACTCTTCCTCATCACAGTACTTACTTCATAAGCCCCTGCCTCCAACACAGGACCTTCTTCTATTTCTTTAAATACCTATAACTCCTCCCCCACATCCACGTCTCTCAGTTTCATATTACCAAGCCGGAGCATGGGACCTTCCCTGTAGGGAGGGTGAGGAGGATCGTCACTACAATGACGAGGAAGAGTAGGACTATGAGTAATGAAGATTACCTGTAAGCAATCAGAGCATTAACTCCATGTCCACTCTTCCGCGTCCCAGTACTTACCTCATTAGGTATCAAAGCGGCAACGGGGAAAAGGTCCCAATGAGACACAGAGCCAAAAACAGTGCTGCAAAACACACACCCACAATAACTTTTAATTCATATCCCCACAGACAAAACTCCAACCCGCAGGAACCAACCCCAGAGTGGGAGAAACTAAACCCATAATGGTTGATGAAAGTGATTAGACCAGCCCAGGCGACAGCCCTACAAATCTCGAGCAGAGAAACCCTCCTTGCATCGGTCCAGGAAGCCCCCAAACCCCTGGTGGACCCCCCCTGAATGTGTGCAGGCACAGGCAGGCCAGAAGCCATATAGGCCATGGAGACCACAACACAGAAACACCGGCAAATGGAAACCATAGATGCCTTACGCCCAGCCCCAGCCGGGCCAAAAGTAATCAGAAGACTATCAGATTGGCGGAGAAGAGCAATCCTAGCCAAATACTGCCAACACTGCCCGCCGGACATCAATGTTATGCCAAGCCCCCTCCTCAGGCGTTTGCGGATCTTGAAAGAAGGCAGGGAGAACCAGATCCTGAGAGGTGTGAAACCGAGAAACAACTTTAGGGAGAAACTTCGGATCACACCTCAGCACCACCGAGTTCGGCAGCACCCTCAGGAAAGGAGGGTGACATAACAGAGCCCCAATCTCCCCAAGCTTACGGGCAGAAGTTATGGCAATCAGAAAGGCAGTCTTCAGTGTAAGATGTTTGATATCAATCTCGGAGATGGGCTCAAAGGGAGGCCCTTGAAGAAACTTTAAGACAAGAGGGAGATCCCAAGGAGGAAGCCCCTTATAGGTACAAGGACGGGAAGAAGAAAAACCCCTGAGCAACTTCCCCACCAACACCTCCCCATCCAAGTGGCCATCAGAGTCCCCCAAATGGAATTTAATGGAGGCCCACTGAGAGCGAAGCATGGAAACCTCCAGGCCCTTGTCAAAACCCCGCCTGGAGGAATTGAAGGATAGCAGGGGGGCCAGAACGCAGGGGAGGGATCCCAGACCGCCCACACCAGTCTCGGAAATGGCCCCAATGCCTGCTGTACACCTTCAGAATGGAGGGTCTAAGAGCATTCATTATGGACTCAACTACAGGACCTGAGAACCCCTGAGATATCAGCCTGGACCGTGCAATAGCCACACTGCCCATTGCATCCGGCGGACTTCCAACTGCAGATCCCCTTGAAGGGGACACGGCCACTTCGGAACCAGCCAAGGTTCCTGGGACTGAAGCTCCAACAGAGAGGTGAACCAACTCCGGCGGGGCCAGAATGGAGCTAACAATAACACAGTCACACTGACACATTGATACGCTGCACCACCCGGGCAGAAGGGGAATAGGTAGAAAGGCATAAAGGAGACCCCAAGGCCATTGTACAGAGAGGGCGTTCACCCCCCAAACCTACTTGGCCTGGAACCGAGAGCAGAAGAGGGGAAAGTTTGCTGAGGGCGGGGATACAAACAGGTCTAGAACAGGGGTCCCAAATCTGACACAGATCTCCGCAAAGACCTGGGCCGACAGGACCAGTTCCGCAGAGGTGGGAAACCGGTAGCTGAGAAGATCTGCTCGAACATTGTACACCCCCCTGATATGTGAGGCCACCAGAGACACCAGATGCTATTCCCCCCAGGTGCTATCTGAGCTGCCAGAGCATTCAAGGAGCGGCCCGAACCCCCTTGGCGGTTGACATATGCCAAGGCTGTTGTATTGTCCGTTCAGACCAAAACCGCCTGACCTTCCAGAAACCCCTCGAAGTACACCAGAGCTCGGAGAATGGCACACAACTCTCGCCATTGGATGATCGACGGCTCTCCCCCAGATCCCACAACCCTTGAGCTGAGGGGACCCCAATGTAGACCCCCACCCATTCCGCTGGCGTCGGTAGTAAGAGTGGCCACAGGAGGAAGGACCAGGGACACCCCAGCCTGTAGATTTGGAACCCCCAGCCACCACAGCAGGGAGACCCGCAGCGCTGGGGACACTGATATCAAAGCCTCGAAAGCTGAGACGTCGGGAGCCAGTGAGAGAGAAGATATGACACCAAGGGACGTAACTGAAGACAGGCCCAAGGAACTAGAAAACAGGCAAGATGCCATGTGCCCCGTAACTTCAGCAACAGGCGAGCCAAGACATACTGCCTTCTGAGAACCCTGCCCAGAACAGCCAGCAAGCGACGGAACCTCTCTAAGGACAGGAACACCCTCTCCGTCCCGGAGCAAAACAGTGCCCCAGTGAAAACTAGATCCTGAGAAGGCTCTAGCTGAGACTTCCGCCAGTTCACAAGCAAACCCCAGTCCAGCAATTCCTGGCAGATTAAAGGGAGATGAGGCAGGACAGCCTGCCAACAGGACTCCTCGACCAATCAAACATCCAGGTAGGGAAAAATTGGCACTCCCTGCAGATGCAAATGCACCACCAGGGGAGCCCACAGCATGGAGAACACTCCGGGAGCCGATCGCACCCCGGATGGGAGCACTCAGAACCGAACACGCCATGATCTCATCCAATCCCCCCCTGCACAGCATCCGGAGAACATTCCGCACAGCCTCCATGTTGAAGCGTTCCATCCGGACGAAGTAGTGCAGGACCTCAAGACCCATGAGCAGGTGACACTTCCTAGAAGGCATAGGGACCAGGAACACCCGCGAGTAGAAAACCTGACCTCGAACAGGGAGAGGAACGGACATGATGGTAACCCAGAACAACAATTCAGAGAGAACGGATCCCATGGCCTACTGCTTGGTCCGTGAGCTGGGTACCAAAGTCCTAACCATACAAACATGGACAGGAGGAGACAGGAACGGCACTTGATAACCCCTCTGGAGGGAGCCCAGCACCCTGGAAGCTGAACTCCACTGGTCCCATACTGGAAAAAAACAGACAGATCTGCCCGCCTCAGGCCCGACCTCCGAGAAGATAGAGACGAAGAGCCAGGGAAAAACTGCCAGTCACTGTACTTGCACCAGAGGAAAATCCCAGGACGTTGAAGCAGGCCTGCGCCGCAATATAACAGCATGCTTGTCAGCCCACAAAAAGATCAGACCCATCAAAAGGGGGATACGATACAGGACAGCCCGGTAGTCCAGCAGATGCACATGTCTCCGGGCAGATACACCAACCCCCAAGGCCATGGCCCCCTCAGCCGACATAGAGGAGCCACCAGGCTGGCGAGAGCCTCACCAACATGTCCTGATAGCATTAAAGATGCCCCCTCCCAATGGGCAGAGTACTGTTGCAAAGCAGGGCAATGCAATCCATCCCGGATAGCAGACACCAAAGGCAACCCCATACCTGGGGTCTGCCTATACCGAAACCTCACAAAAGGGACAGACCCTCCACCGGATTTAGGGATTTTAAGAAATAGAAGAAGGTCCTGTGTCTGAGGCAGGGGCCTCATGAGGCAAGTACTGGGACGAGGAAGAGTGGACGTGGAGGTAATGCAAGTTTTCTCACACACAAAAATCTTCCCCGTTTCTTTTACTCAAAGCTCCTTTTCCACCGACTCAACCGCACAATTCCGGTGGGCGCTGTTGGGGGGCTCTATCCGCGCCCCCGATGCGGTCCCGCAAGCCCCGCCACACATAGCACACGGAGACACGGTGTTGCTAGTTCGGGCTTCCCGGTCGCTCTGCCGCGGCCGGGAACGCCCCCTTTATTTAAACAGCACGCGGCGGCGTGACGTGTCACGCCGCCGCGTTCGCCCGTCATCGGGCAACGCCACACTCCTCCTTTTCCGGGAGGATCAACAAACAACACAAACCTTTCAACTTTATTAACCCAATAACCACACTTATGAAAACTTCACTGCACACCCAGAAGAGCAGAACCCCTTTAATTGCAGCCACCCCCATTAGGATCCCCAAACTCACTGGCCATCTGTCCAACAACATAGTCACTGAGGTAGGCGGGCTTCCCACGCCCAGATCGCTGGGGGTACCTCCGGCCTACCTCCGGCAATCGATGTCCCTCGGTTGCTTCACCTCGGAGGGGAGACTCCGGCACCTCATCCTGGAAGCTGTCGTTGAACGATGTGTAGGGAGGATCAGGTTCAGGGGGGGTTTCAGTTCGCGAATCCCCCAACTTCTTGAAGAAGCTGACGTTCCGGGTGACGGCCGACCTGCCATCAGAGGCCGTGACCATAGAACCTTTCACCGCCACAACGTCCAATGGTTCGGGTTCGTAGGGTAGTGAGAGTTTGCCCTGGGGATGTCTATTCCGGATTAGAACCTCATCCCCTGGTTCGAGCCTCTGAGGTTGAAGGCCCCGTCGAAGATTTTCCTGCTCAATCCGAAGCCGTCTCTCAACCTCAACTCGCTGATCATCAATGACCCCTGGTTCCCTGTCCCCCGCTTCCGGCAGCAGTCCTCGGGGGCATCTCCGGAACAGCACCTCCGCCGGGGCCACTCCGGTGGCGGCATGTGGAGTGGTACGGTACACACGGAGAAATTGATAAAGGGCCCGTTGTAGGGATTGGCCTTGTCCCTGAGCAATTCGGAATGTTTTGTTCAATGTCCGCATCAGTCTCTCGGCATCTCCATTTGCCCGGGGCCACAGTGGGGACACCTTCCTATGATGTACTCCACAGCTCTCCATCAGCTCAGAGAATCTCTCGCTTTGAAACGGCGAACCATTGTCGGAACAGAGTGTGTGTGGAAAACCATGGGCCGCAAAGATCTTCTCAACAGCGATCACCACATGCTCGAATGCCACGGACTCCACAAACTCAACCTCTGGATATCTGGAGTATTCATCTATTATCACCAGGAAATGGGTCCCCACTGACGTCGAGCCAAAGTCCGCATGAACGATCTCCCAAGGCCTCGTGCCCCTAGGCATGGCCTCAATGGCAGGCTCCCGTTGGAGAGGGGAGGCCGCTTGACACCACACACATGCTGCCACGAACTCGTCGACCTTTCTCTCCAGCTCGGGAAACCAAACCTTCGAGCGGAGTCGCGCCTTGGTCTTGGCGGCCCCTTGATGTCCGTGGTGGGCGAGACTGATCACCTCGAGGACCTTTGATTGTGGAACAACAATGCGGTCCCCCCGGAGCAGCAGCCCGGAGTTAGAGAATGATAACTCTTCCTTGACCTTCCACAACTGTTCCAGCGATGCTCTAGCTTCTGGTGTGCGTCCGGCCACTGCCTCCAGAATGGACTTCCAGGATCCGTTGTGCATCGATTGTTTCAATATCTGAAAACACTCATCTCCTGCTGCTGCCACCTCCAGGTCCTCTATGGACATCGCATTTGGTGTTGCCGCCTCCACAACCATGCGTATATGACTGTCCGCTTCCTCTTCACAGGTATCATACCCCTCTCCCCCACTCGCTCCAGGATGGCGGGATAAGTAGTCCGCCGCATTGTTGGCTCCTGGTCTGTAGACAAGGGTGACGGAGTATTCAAGTAGGGCAAGCATCCATCTCTCGATTCTTGCCGGGGGTTTAGATGAGGACCCTGCCAGTATTGGAATCAGTGGTTTATGGTCTGTGACCACGGTCACCGGGTGCCCCAATACGTAGAGCCGGAAGTGGCGGCAGCCCCATAACACCGCCAAAGCCTCCCGTTCAATTTGGGAGTATCTCTGTTCCGTGTCTGTGAGAGCCTTGCTGGCATACGCCACCGGTCGAATAGTCCCAGTGATGTCTATTTGGGTCAACACAGCACCCAGCCCGAAAGGGCTCGCATCGACCACAATTTCCGACTCCAGCGCTGGGTCGAAGAATGCCATAGTGTCCTCCATGGTGAGAGCACCTTTGATGTCTTCGAAGGCAGCTTGTTCCAGGGGGCCCCAGTGCCACAGCGTATCCTTCTTGGTGAGCGCCCGAAGAGGTTCCGACCTTGCGGCCAGATTCTGGATGAAACGCCCACAGTACGTGACCATCCCTAGGAAACTCCTCACCTCCGTTACCGACTCAGGTGCTTTCGCCGCCTTAATGTCTTGGACCTTCTTCGGATCTGGCGACACCCCGCCCTCCTTAAAAATGAACCCAACGAACTCGATAGACGAGCGCAGGAACTCACATTTCTCCCTGTGAAGGGTGAGGCCCAGCGACAGAAGGCGGTCTAGAGTCTTTCCCAGTCTCTGCATATGGTCCACCTCGGTCTTGGCAAACACCAGAATATCATCGCTGATATTAAGGACGCCTTCCAGATCTGCCAGGGCGCCCCTGATGATATTCTGGAATACCTCGGCGGCCGACGACACTCCAAAGCTCAGCCGCTTGTACCGATACAACCCCCGATGAGTAGTGAAGGTTGTAATGTACCGGGACTCAGGGTGGAGTACGACCTGATGATAGCCAGCTCGGAGGTCCAGCTTGGAGAACACACGAGCCCCTTGGACCTCAGCAATAATGTCATCGATGGTCGGTGTGAGGTGCCGCTCCCTCCGGATGGCTTTATTGGGGAGCCTCATGTCCACACAGATGCGTACTGAGTCAGGTTGCTTAGGTTTTCTGGCAACCACAATCGGGGACACCCAGGGTGTCGGGCCCTCCACTTTCTCGATGATATCGAGGTGCACCAAATTGTCCAGTTCTTTGTCCACCAGTTCTCTTAGATGGAAGGGCACTCTGCGGTGTTTCAGCGCAACAGGTTGCACGGACTCATCAATATGCAGTCGGATCGGTTCTCCGGTCATCTTACTCTTGAAGAGTTTAGCGTAACGTTCAAGGAGGTCATTTATGTCCTCTCGGTGCACGGCGTATGCAAATCTTACGATCCCCAAAGCTTCCGCAGCCGCACAACTGAGCAGGGTATTGCTACTGACTGGGGTTACGTAAAATCGAGCCTTGATGTGCGACCCATCATGCTCCACCTTCGCTACAAACGCCCCATCCAGTGGTATGGGATCTTGACCACCGAACGCAAATATACGGGCTCTCGGCGTTACCAACCTTGGGGGGGGTCTAAGAGAGTCATAATGTTCCCTGGCCATCACATTAACAGAGGCACCTGTGTCCACCAGGACTGGGACCGGGGCGTTGTTGATCTCAACGATACACCGTGGCTGCCTTCTGCTCTTCCCTTTGAGCATCTCCACACTCGAGACAAAAAATATGTTTTCCTCGTCCTCTTCATCAGCCACCTCCGCCTGAGGATCACCCTCACCCTGTTCCACCTGGGCTACGCTGGGCTGCTGGTATTGGCGAGGGGCCCATATCCGAGCCTGACCTCTCGGTACCATCACGGGCAGGGCTGCACGGCACACCCTCGAGAAGTGATCTGCCAGTCCACACCTCCCACAGACCTTTCCAGCCGCCGGGCACTCCGCTGCGTGAGGGAGGTCATAGCCGCACTTTTGGCATGACTCACCGGCTCTTCCTGCCCTGTCTCGGGGCCCTCCGCCCGGACGCCTCGCTCCTCGGCCACCTCGCCACACGACGCACACCTCCTCCGACCTCACTGAACGAGACCCAGGGCCTCATTCCGAGTATGGCGGTAAGGGATAGCGGCCACCGCTAACGAGAGCGGTGGCGGTAATCCCTTACCGCCATACTCCGAGTTCCCTTAGCGCCATGGTGCTTTTAACACCTGCTTTTAGCAGGCGTTAAATACCATGGCGCTAAGGGACCTTGATGTTAATTACGCCACCGTAATTTACGGTGGCGTAATTGACGCCTTCCCCACTCCCATTATGCCCTATGGGGCAAGAATGGGAATGGGGAAGGGTAAATGGGGATTGGGGAATTACCGCCCCGCCAACCTTGGAATGGGGCGGTAATTCCGCCAACCACCAAGGCGCTGCCGGTCCGGGTACGGCGTCAACCAAGGCGTTAATAGCGCCATTGGTTAGCGCCGTACTCGGAATGAGGCCCCCAGACTCCATCTTGACAGCCCGTGCTTCAGCTACCTCATGGCACCGGCCTAGCTCCAATATGCGTGGCAGCGTGATGCCAGGCTCCCTGAGGACTTGTCTCCTGAGTTTCCCCGACGAACATGCTTGAATGAGCATGGTGCGGATCATGTCGTCCGCATCCCCCCATGCACATCCCAGAGAAAGACGGCGTAGGCGACCATAGAAAGTGTCCAGCGTCTCCTCCTCCTTTTGCTTGGCCGAGAGCATGACAAACCTCTCATAGTCCGCGTTCGCAAGAGGGAGAAAATGAGTAAGGAGTGCCGCCTTGGCCGCATCATACGTGTTGTTGGCAGGCGTAAGGGACTCAAAAATGTCTTGGACTGCGGATCCAGCCGAATACAGCATAGTGGCGATTCTGCTGTCATCATCCGTCACGTGTGCCGCCCTGAAGTACATATCAAGACGACTCACCCATCTCCTCCATCGAGGCCCCATGCTTGAGGGTGGACCTGACGCGTCAAACTCTGGAATGGGCTGCAGAGCTGCGTGAGCGGTGGGCACTGGTTGTTGAGCCATGATGGGGGGTGCAGGTTGGCCCAGCAGCAGACCTGGAGGAGCCTGAGTCCCTGGGGGTGCAGCAGCCGGCTGTTGGGCGGTCCGCGGGGCAGCCCCCTGGCCACGATCCTGGGGTTGCGACGTTGATGAAGTGTCGTCGTCTGAACCGTCAGATCCGTCCATGGACTTGAGCGCACAGGCACCCCCACCTACTGCGTTGGGGGCCGCAACTCAAACCCACGACCATTCAGGCGTTCGTGCAGCAGCCTCAATCTGGTCACCCCAGCACACCACCAGTCCCCATGGGGTAAATCCGGCAAGACCCACCACGCCAGGTGTACCTGATGATGAAGGAGATGAAGAAAGAGATGCACCGCACACTGATGATGAAGGTGATGAAGAAGCTGACATGCAACCACTATTGACTGTCCATCCCAATTTAGGAAGTTCCAAAAATTAAGCCTGGAGCATGGACTGGTTTCAGGCAAGCCCAGTCATACCAATCCTTCTCCGAGCTTCCACACGACGTATGAGTCCCAGAAAAACTCAAAAATCCATAACAAGGATATGGGCGTGCAGATTGAGCTACCCGCTCTTAATGTGTCCAAAAATTAGGCTCATAAAACGTTTCTGCTCCAAACCGGAGCCTGAGAAAGATTTATGGCCTCGAGACAAAATGGCCGCCGGCCACGTGTGCGTCCTCGCGACCCGGCCTTGATCGGAGCGAATCTTCGATCCGCTCCGGTAAGAAAAATATTGTGAAGTCATTCACCGCCGGGCCCGGGTCTCCTCTACACCTCGTCGCCACTGTTGGGGGGCTCTATCCGCGCCCCCGATGCGGTCCCGCAAGCCCCGCCACACATAGCACACGGAGACACGGTGTTGCTAGTTCGGGCTTCCCGGTCGCTCTGCCGCGGCCGGGAACGCCCCCTTTATTTAAACAGCACGCGGCGGCGTGACGTGTCACGCCGCCGCGTTCGCCCGTCATCGGGCAACGCCACAGGCGCCTTGTAATCCATTTCATTGGACACACAGTTAACAAATACTCTGACGTTTTGCTTTCAGTTTAAACCCTGATGCTGCTATTTCCACTACACAAAAGCATGTAGTGCGAAGGTCATTGCCGAGCTTTTACCTGGGATTTCTGTTTGGGGTTGATGTAAGCGGCAGCACGTGAATTACTTGGCGGAAGTGATCCCAATGGCTTTGTTTTCATTGTATTGCCAGCTGCTTGCTCACACATATGAACTGCGAGTGCTTTTAACATCTTTTGTTCGGTTATTGATCCATAAGAGAACATCCTCACATTTCATTATTGCACAAAAATCCATTTGGTACAAGTTCATACATCGAAATAGCCTGACATTTAATACATCGAAGTTATAAAAACAATCATTTATAGAGATGTAAAATTGATCAAATCTGATAGCACTGTATTTTAGGTGGAGAGATTCCAATGACTTATAATAAACTTTGAAACTCGCAGCCTCCCAAACAAGTGCTTATTCGTCATCTATAACAATGGCAACAGCTCATTATTTATTCTTATGATATCTGTGACATCATTCCTTGTTTCCTTAGGCCCCTGAGTGTCCCTTGTATTGTATATCTAGTCAACAGGGAGAAGTGGCATTCGATTCATCCAGATATTAAAAAGTCAATAAATCTTGCGACTAAGTTTTATTTTTGGGTGCAGAAGATATGATAACAAATCGTAAGGTTTTAAGGCTCGCAGCCTCCCATGCAACTAGTTGGAGCCTGCTATAGCCCAGAACCTCAGCTCACTGCCCATATCGTCATACTTTGTTTCATTGGACCCCAACATTTTCATTTATAGCTGCTTCTTTCCAATTACACTCCAGAGATCAGAATGGCCTAGAGTAGAGAGCATGTTAAATGCTCACAGCTGCCCGGATCTAGTCAAGTTTCACAATTGACCCTCAAGATAATATCTCTCTGCTTTTTCTCATCAGCCAAGACCTGTGTATGAATTTAGATACTTTGTAGACCCTCCCTGGGTCATTGGTCGATTTGCATAGTGCTACGGCTTCGTTAACTGTGCGGACCTCAGCTCGTATTATCAAGGACTTTAAATATGGTTTTCTTAATTCATGGGTGGCAGGGCAAAAAAACATAAAATGTACAACTGTTTTCTCGTTTACTTTACACACGAGGCAGTACATTTAGCTACCATCAGGGAACCCAGTCTGAAGTTAATAAAGAGTGCTTGGGCATACAGTGGTGTAATCCAGTCCGTGTGTTTTTCAAAGCCAAAGTTTGCCTTATCTAATATATACTCTGGTGCCGACTTTAGATTGCTACATGCTGTGACCATACGCCCTTTGTATAATTCGTCATGCATTTTAGCCTTTATACATTCGCACTTTCATTCGTTTATCAACTGTGGTTGGGTCCATGCTCTGTGCTCATTTAGGTTGAAAAGTCTTTTTCTGACATGTTCCAGCCATGGCAATGTCATGGCTCCCTCCTGGTTCATCAAGTGGGTCATATCTGCTCTACATGAGTCAAGTTTTGGTGTCCACCAGAGCCGCTGCCAATATAGAATTGATTTTACAGCATCAATTGGGCAAAGATCCAGTTCAAGGTGCAACAACACATTGGGCCTCGATTAGGAGAGGAAGAGTAATCTCTTCAGAAACTTATTTTCTACTATTTTCAACGATTTTAAGTCTACAAATCCCCACAATTCTGCTCCATAAAGTGTGGCGGCCGTGACCTGCCTCTTGTACAGGTGCAGGGCCGGAGAAACTGCACCCCGACCATGATTGTTAAAGAAACCACGGGAGCCCCCACTGTATTTTTCCAGCATAACGGTGGCTCTCGCAATTTGATTTGTCCAA
The DNA here is from genome assembly GCF_040938575.1 of Ambystoma mexicanum. Classification (NCBI taxonomy): domain Eukaryota; kingdom Metazoa; phylum Chordata; class Amphibia; order Caudata; family Ambystomatidae; genus Ambystoma; species Ambystoma mexicanum. The sequence goes on from NC_090933.1 coordinate 1,306,016,067, forward strand.
TTGCCACTTTCACTTAACTGTATGCCCAGGTAGTCATAGTAGCTTACTTTATCTAGTGGCTACCCCCCTGCATCGACCCCCAAATTTGTTGTTTTACCAAATCTGGGCCCGAGAACCATTGTTTTTGTTTTCTCAGTGTTCAGGTACAATTTTAAATTGTCACATTTATTTAGAAATGCTAGCAGTGACTGTTATAATCCCTCAGGTGAAGTCGACATGATTACTGCGTCGTCTGCAAAGAACAGACCTGGGTATCACACATTTCCTAGCTTCGGTGGGTCCATTCCTTCGGCCAATCGATGTTTGATGTTTGACTACTTCCTCTATATAAATGCAGAACAGGAAGGGTGCTAGAGGGCAACCTTGCCTTACTCCTTTGACAACATCAAATCTATCCGTGATCTCGCCTCCCTGCGAATGGTTCACACATACATTCTCGCTTCTCATGTATGAAGTACCAAATGTGCTGGTTTGTTTCAGTCTAATTTAAATGTTACCCTTCGGTGCATCTGTAATTACCTTTGAGGTCGTAAGAAACATGAATATCCAATCCTGTGATGAAAAATACCCATTCCAAAAGTGAGTTTTTAATATTGTAATTCCAAGGGATTATTGCAATGATTATTGGAGCTTTCGCCACTTGAGAAAAGGACTTGGTTGATTTATACATTTGCACAACAATCTCATTTGAAGTGCAATGCAGTTAGTAGTCGTCCTTCTGATAAGGTTCTATATCTGAAATTGATTCTTTCATGCAAGATATTTCTTGAGAAAGATGTTCTAGAAAATGGTCTTATTTATTTATATGTGGTTCAAAGAACCTTTACACACAACACAATTTAAAATACATGATATACTTTCAATTTGTCAATCAACATCTTTCAGTTTGTACGAACATATAATTTGCCATGATATTTAGCATGGAAATGGCTTATAAAATGGAATATAAAAATGTAGTATACAATATATGATGTTATGATGTAAAATTCTATAATACAATTAAAATTACAATTTTCTTACAACGACACAATGCAAGACTAAAATATACTAAATATACTAAATTTCATACCAAATTGAGCGGCAATGTGCATTGAGCGCAAAGTACATTACATCCCTAGGCAAAAAATAGTTCCATCTACTGCTCCTCAACCACTGTATAATATCACCCGGATACCTTACACAGTAATTAGTACAAGTCTTCTACCTACATAACACAGTAAAGCCATGAGTCCTAGACCTCTTGCAATAAATAAACAGTTAAAATATGTAAGCAGCCTTGTCGTTAGTGGTCTGGCCTTTAAAGACTGGATGTCATCTCATATCTCTCTCTTAACACTGACAAGACTGAAGTCCTGTTCTTTCCTTCCAACTCCCTACCCTCTCCATCTCCCCCTCCATTCATCCATTTCCCCCCTTCTAATCTTCCAATCTCCAACCGTGCTGGTAATCTAGGCATACACTTTGACTCTTCCCTCTCCTTCTCTCATCATATCTCCCTCACTGCTCGGGCATGTCGCTATCATCTCCTTAATATCCGTGAAGCCCGTCCCTCTCTCACCTTCCATGATACCAAACGCTTAATTTCCTCCCTCATCTTCTCTCATTGTTCTTCTCTCTTCTTCGGTCTTCCCGCTTCCCATCTTGCTCCCCTAAAATCCCTTTATCACTCTGCCATATGTACTCTCTGTCTATTCTCTTCTCATGACTGTATTTCCAACTCACTTTCTTACCTAGGGTGGCTTCCTTTCCACTCCCAGCTTAAATTTCACTTCCTTTGTCTTGTCTTTAAATCTCTTCATGACCTTGCTCCTCCATCCCTCTCTTCTCTCCTCTCATTCTATACCCCCTCTCGCTCCCTTCGTTCTGCTGATCTCTTCTTACTTTCTGTTCCCCCACTCTCTTGTGCCTCTTCTCGTTTCTGCTCCTTTCAGCTTCTTGACCCCTTACACTGGAACTCCCTACTTCTCTCTATCCGCTCCTCCCCCACCTATTCCTCTTTCCGCTCCTCACTGAAAGAACTTCTTCTTCACTCCCCACCCTGATACCTCCCCCCTCTCTCTAGCCCCTCCCTCCTTCTATTGTCCTCGCTCTGTTCTCCTTATCTTTATCTGTCCCCGTCTCTCCTATGATCTCCTCTCTTTTGTTGCTCACTTCACTCATTACTCTCTCCCTCTCGATCCTTCACTACCCCCCTGCTCTCCTCTCCCTTCTTACTTGTTAATTGTTCTAAATAGATTCATATTTACTGTTTTGCTTCTACTGTTCCATGTTTTATGTGTTACTTGTTAACTGTAAAGCAACTTGGATTAAGGCGCCATATGAAACAATAAAAATACAACTACTATGTTAACCTCTGCCAAGCCCTACTCCACCATACCCCAAACGCGAAACTGTGCAACACTAACTCTTTCTGATTCAGAGTTCATGCCATAATTCCAGAGGTCCTGTTGTTTTATTGATTCATCACCATGAACCAACCCCCCCCGATAATGTCATATAGCCAGTACCTAGCTTTTTACATTGGGTAAGGACATGTCTAGGGGCGTCTAGTTCCCCAGTTACATTACATATCCCACATGTCCTTTCCGCTTCGGGGATCTTAGTTCTAGTTCCCAAAAGAATTGTAGTTTCAGGCGGAATGCTTGCATTGCCGGGCAGGGACATTGCCTCAAATAGCGTTGTGCCTGCAGATAGGAGTGTACAATATTAGATACATATTTGGAATTCTTGAGTGTCTCTAGGTGTGTGTAATTATTGATGTCTTATGATGGTTATTATTTTTTACTTTTCTTCCATGCTCTCACCTTATCCATCCACTTCTGAAACTACAACTGAATGTTATGTTCCTAATTTTGTTACAATAATGTATGACACTCATATGTTGCTTTATACGAACCCGAACTGTTTTTTCTCCATTTTGTGAACTTGTATGTATTATCTTTAGACTGGCCCTGACGAAGGAAATCTATTTCCGAAATGCATTGGCAATTTTGGTCTGATTGATAAATCAATTGTGGCAAATTCTTCCTCACTAAGAGAATGTTAGTGACTTCTCATTCTTGAGACTATTATTTTTTGATAAAATTGTTTTGAAAAAACAACCGAACCTCAATGTTTTTGTCGTTTTTCAACCAAAGACATCTCTTTTTTACTTGAAAATTGAACTCTTAGTAATCTTAACTAACCATATAGCCAGACTGGGTTCTATAGAGAGCGGCTGTGTGACCTAGTATTCCACTTGGTCTCCTGCTTCACGTGTGTAATTATTGACCCAGTCCCATTTCCTTACTTTGTTTTTATACAATTGGTTTAGGGCAGAAACCCTAGTCCCTCTGTCAAGGTCAGTGCTCCAACCTATCTGCCCATATATTCTGGTCATTAAGTGACCATAAACTGTTTTATTTTGGCAGAGAAACGGCCCCCCCTTCTCACGCAGCTTGGCGAGCAACTGACATTGCAGGTTGGAGTTGACATTTATGTGCAAATGACCTTGGCGTATCATCAGTTGGTCCTTCAAAGAAACCAATCCCAATTCCAATCGCAAGTACTCTATGGAAGTAGAGTGGCTCGACTTTAGCATACGCTGCCAAAAGTAGCTCTCTAAGCGATCCAGCCACTGATAGTCATCCGTACATAGGGCCTCCAGTCCGTAAAGGACTGTTGGGTAAAAGCATTGTCTCGATAAGGTTATAATCTCGTCCAAAGTGTAACTTGCGGTCCTAGTAGAGAATGTTCCCACTAGGGCAGTCAGACAATGTGCCTTAATACTCTTTGCCTCTTTAATTCCACTATAATCCCTATTAGCACTAACTTCGAGACCCAAATATGGATAACTATCCACGTAATCAATAACCCCCAAGCTGGTCACAAAGCTAACATGCTTTATCCCTTTGGCAGAAATGGTCATCACCGTTGTTTTCCCCAGGTTGACTGTCAGACCTTTTTCCATTGCGTACCTGGCCAATGTTTCAAATGTTTTGGTTGCTATGCCGAAGCAATTCAGTTGCCGTCGTAATGCACCAAAAAAATGCAACGCTGAAGGCAGTTCTGGCCTGAATTAAAATCACTTGTTTGAATGTGTATTCTGTTAACCAGTTTTAGTTTTTTTATTGAAAACTGAGTTAGAATTATTTTGATGAACTTCCTTGCTTAAAAACATTAAATTATTTGTAAATCAAGTTTTAAACGCAAACTTGACAAACTGATGTTTGATAGAGTGCACATTCCTCTACTTAGTGGCTACGAACCCCTAGTCCATACCTATGGGATGATTTCCCGGTAAAGGGGGGACTGGGCCTAGACAGTCGTACGTTGAAAATGCTAGGGTGGATCTGCTGGACACACACGTTTCCTTGGTAACAGGGATGGAGTGTGTGATGCATGCAGCAGAGGGGATTGGGACCGTTCCATCTTTGAGGCCCCATGGATGATGGGCCCTGCAGAGACCCAGTGTGGCCCATCCTCCTCTTCTGTCAAGGAATGCATCTGTTGGAACATTGCAGAGGATCCCGAGGTGCAAATTTGTCCAGATGTTCGACGTGATAAAGCTGCATGGATGCAGGAGAACATATAAAGCTGTTGCCTTACTAGTTTACCAGTGTGTACACAGATGCTGCTTTGTTGTATTTTTGCACCTCCTGCTAGCGTACCAATGTTTACCCCGCTGTTGCCTTACCAGCTTACCAGTGTGTACCCAGATGCTGCTTTATTGTATTTTTGCACCTCTTGCTAGCGTACCAGTGTTTACCCCGCTGTTGCCTTACTAGCTTACCAGTGTGTACCCAGATGCTGCTTTATTGTATTTTTGCACCTCTTGCTAGCGTACCAGTGTTTACCCCGCTGTTGCCTTACCAGCTTACCAGTGTGTACCCAGATGCTGCTTTGTTGTATTTTTCCACCTCTTGCTAGCGTACCAGTGTTTACCCCTCTGTTGCCTTATTAGCACCTCTTGCTAGCGTACCAGTGTTTACCCCGCTGTTGCCTTACTAGCTTACCAGTGTGTACCCAGATGCTGCTTTATTGTATGTTTGCACCTCTTGCTAGCGTACCAGTGTTTACCCCGCTGTTGCCTTACTAGCTTACCAGTGTGTACCCAGATGCTGCTATATTGTATTTTTGCACCTCTTGCTAGCGTACCAGTGTTTACCCCGCTGTTGCCTTACCAGCTTACCAGTGTGTACCCAGATGCTGCTTTATTGTATTTTTGCACCTCCTGCTAGCGTACCAGTGTTTACCCCGCTGTTGCCTTACTAGTTTACCAGTGTGTTCCAGATGCTGCTTTATTGTATTTTTGCACCTCTTGCTAGCGTACCAGTGTTTACCCCGCTGTTGCCTTACCAGCTTACCAGTGTGTACCCAGATGCTGCTTTGTTGTATTTTTGCACCTCTTGCTAGCGTACCAGTGTTTATCCCGCTGTTGCCTTACTAGCTTACCAGTGTGTACCCAGATGCCGCTTTATTGTATTTCTGCACCTCTTGCTAGCGTACCAGTGTTTACCCCGCTGTTGCCTTACTAGCTTACCAGTGTGTACCCAGATGCCGCTTTATTGTATTTCTGCACCTCTTGCTAGAGTACCAGTGTTTACCCCGCTGTTGCCTTACTAGCTTACCAGTGTGTATACCCTACTGTTGCCTTACTAGCTTACCAGTGTGTGCCCAGATGCTGCTTTATTGTATTTCTGCACCTCTTGCTAGCGTACCAGTGTTTACCCCGCTGTTGCCTTACTAGCTTACCAGTGTGTACCCAGATGCCGCTTTATTGTATTTCTGCACCTCTTGCTAGCGTACCAGTGTTTACCCCGCTGTTGCCTTACTAGCTTACCAGTGTGTACCCAGATGCCGCTTTATTGTATTTCTGCACCTCTTGCTAGCGTACCAGTGTTTACCCCGATGTTGCCTTACCAGCTTACCAGTGTGTACCCAGATGCTGCTTTATTGTATTTTTCCACCTCTTGCTAGCGTACCAGTGTTTACCCCGATGTTGCCTTACCAGCTTACCAGTGTGTACCCAGATGCTGCTATATTGTATTTTTGCACCTCTTGCTAGCGTACCAGTGTTTACCCCGCTGTTGCCTTACTAGCTTACCAGTGTGTACCCAGATGCCGCTTTATTGTATTTCTGCACCTCTTGCTAGCGTACCAGTGTTTACCCCGCTGTTGCCTTACCAGCTTACCAGTGTGTACCCAGATGCTGCTTTATTGTATTTTTGCACCTCTTGCTAGCGTACCAGTGTTTACCCCGCTGTTGCCTTACCAGCTTACCAGTGTATACCCAGATGCTGCTTTGTTGTATTTTTGCACCTCTTGCTAGAGTACCAGTGTTTACCCCGCTGTTGCCTTACCAGCTTACCAGTGTATACCCAGATGCTGCTTTGTTGTATTTTTGCACCTCTTGCTAGAGTACCAGTGTTTACTCCGCTGTTGCCTTACTAGCTTACCAGTGTGTACCCAGATGCCGCTTTATTGTATTTTTGCACCTCTTGCTAGAGTACCAGTGTTTACCCCGCTGTTGCCTTGCTAGCTTACCAGTGTGTACCCAGATGCCGCTTTATTGTATTTCTGCACCTCTTGCTAGCGTACCAGTGTTTACTCCGCTGTTGCCTTACCAGCTTACCAGTGTGTACCCAGATGCTGCTTTATTGTATGTTTGCACCTCTTGCTAGCGTACCAGTGTTAACCCCGCTGTTGCCTTACCAGCTTACCAGTGTGTACCCAGATGCTGCTTTATTGTCTTTTTGCACCTCCTGCTAGCGTACCAGTGTTTACCCCGCTGTTGCCTTACCAGTTTACCAGTGTGTACCCAGATGCTGCTATATTGTATTTTTGCACCTCTTGCTATCGTACCAGTGTTTACCCCGCTGTTGCCTTACTAGCTTACCAGTGTGTACCCAGATGCTGCTTTATTGTATTTTTGCACCTCTTGCTAGCGTACCATTGTTTACCCCGCTGTTGCCTTACCAGCTTACCAGTGTGTACCCAGATGCTGCTTTGTTGTATTTTTGCACCTCTTGCTAGCGTACCAGTGTTTACCCCGCTGTTGCCTTACCAGCTTACCAGTGTGTACCCAGATGCCGCTTTATTGTATTTTTGCACCTCTTGCTAGAGTACCAGTGTTTACCCCGCTGTTGCCTTACTAGCTTACCAGTGAGTACCCAGCTACTGCTTTAATGTATTTTTGCACCTCTTGCTAGCGTACCAGTGTTTACCCCGCTGTTGCCTTACTAGCTTACCAGTGTGTACCCAGATGCTGCTTTATTGTATTTCTGCACCTCTTGCTAGCGTACCAGTGTTTACCCCGCTGTTGCCTTACTAGCTTACCAGTGTGTACCCAGATGCCGCTTTATTGTATTTTTGCACCTCTTGCTAGCGTACCAGTGTTTACCCCGCTGTTGCCTTACTAGCTTACCAGTGTGTACCCAGATGCCGCTTTATTGTATTTTTGCACCTCCTGCTAGCGTACCAATGTTTACCCCGCTGTTGCCTTACTAGCTTACCAGTGTGAACCCAGATGCTGCTTTGTTGTATTTTTGCACCTCTTGCTAGCGTACCAGTGTTTACCCCGCTGTTGCCTTACTAGCTTACCAGTGTGTACCCAGATGCTGCTTTGTTGTATTTTTGCACCTCTTGCTAGCGTACCAGTGTTTACCCCGCTTTTGCCTTACTAGCTTACCAGTGTGTACCCAGATGCTGCTTTATTGTATTTCTGCACCTCTTGCTAGCGTACCAGTGTTTACCCCGCTGTTGCCTTACCAGCTTACCAGTGTGTACCCAGATGCTGCTTTGTTGTATTTTTCCACCTCTTGCTAGCGTACCAGTGTTTACCCCGATGTTGCCTTACCAGCTTACCAGTGTGTACCCAGATGCTGCTTTGTTGTATTTTTGCACCTCTTGCTAGCGTACCAGTGTTTACCCCGCTGTTGCCTTACCAGCTTACCAGTGGGTACCCAGATGCTGCTTTGTTGTATTTTTCCACCTCTTGCTAGCGTACCAGTGTTTACCCCGCTGTTGCCTTACTAGCTTACCAGTGTTTACCCAGATGCTGCTTTATTTTATTTTTGCACCTCTTGCTAGCGTACCAGTGTTTACTCCGCTGTTGCCTTACCGGCTTACCAGTGTGTACCCAGATGCTGCTTTATTGTATTTTTGCACCTCTTGCTAGAGTACCAGTGTTTACCCCGCTGTTGCCTTACTATCTTACCAGTGTGTACCCAGATGCTGCTTTGTTGTATTTTTCCACCTCTTGCTAGCGTACCAGTGTTTACCCCGCTGTTGCCTTACTAGCTTACCAGTGTGTACCCAGATGCTGCTTTATTGTATTTTTGCACCTCTTGCTAGCGTACCAGTGTTTACCCCGCTGTTGCCTTACTAGCTTACCAGTGTGTACCCAGATGCTGCTTTATTGTATGTTTGCACCTCTTGCTAGCGTACCAGTGTTTACCCCGCTGTTGCCTTACTAGCTTACCAGTGTGTACCCAGATGCTGCTATATTGTATTTTTGCACCTCTTGCTAGCGTACCAGTGTTTACCCCGCTGTTGCCTTACTAGCTTACCAGTGTGTACCCAGATGCCGCTTTATTGTATTTTTGCACCTCTTGCTAGAGTACCAGTGTTTACCCCGCTGTTGCCTTACTAGCTTACCAGTGTGTACCCAGATGCTGCTTTATTGTATTTTTGCACCTCCTGCTAGCGTACCAGTGTTTACCCCGCTGTTGCCTTACTAGCTTACCAGTGTGTACCCAGATGCTGCTTTATTGTATTTTTGCACCTCTTGCTAGCGTACCAGTGTTTACCCCGCTGTTGCCTTACTAGCTTACCAGTGTGTACCCAGATGCTGCTTTATTGTATTTCTGCACCTCTTGCTAGCGTACCAGTGTTTACCCCGCTGTTGCCTTACTAGCTTACCAGTGTGTACCCAGATGCCGCTTTATTGTATTTTTGCACCTCTTGCTAGAGTACCAGTGTTTACCCCGCTGTTGCCTTACTAGCTTACCAGTGTGTACCCAGCTGCTGCTTTATTGTATTTTTGCACCTCCTGCTAGCGTACCAGTGTTTACCCCGCTGTTGCCTTACCAGCTTACCAGTGTGTACCCTGCTGTTGCCTTACCAGCTTACCAGTGTGTACCCAGCTGCTGCTTTATTGTATTTTTGCACCTCCTGCTAGCGTACCAGTGTTTACCCCGATGTTGCCTTACCAGCTTACCAGTGTGTACCCAGATGCTGCTTTGTTGTATTTTTGCACCTCTTGCTAGCGTACCATTGTTTACCCCGCTGTTGCCTTACTAGCTTAACAGTGTGTACCCAGATGCTGCTTTATTGTATTTTTGCACCTCTTGCTAGCGTACCAGTGTTTACCCCGCTGTTGCCTTACCAGCTTACCAGTGTGTACCCAGATGCTGCTTTGTTGTATTTTTGCACCTCTTGCTAGCGTACCAGTGTTTACCCCGCTGTTGCCTTACTAGCTTACCAGTGTGTACCCAGATGCCGCTTTATTGTATTTTTGCACCTCTTGCTAGAGTACCAGTGTTTACCCCGCTGTTGCCTTACTAGCTTACCAGTGTTTACCCAGATGCTGCTTTATTGTATTTTTGCACCTCTTGCTAGCGTACCAGTGTTTACCCCGCTGTTGCCTTACTATCTTACCAGTGTGTACCCAGATGCTGCTTTGTTGTATTTTTGCACCTCTTGCTAGCGTACCAGTGTTTACCCCGCTGTTGCCTTACCAGCTTACCAGTGTGTACCCAGATGCTGCTATATTGTATTTTTGCACCTCTTGCTAGCGTAACAGTGTTAACCCCGCTGTTGCCTTACTAGCTTACCAGTGTGTACCCAGATGCTGCTATATTGTATTTTTGCACCTCTTGCTAGCGTACCAGTGTTTACCCCGCTGTTGCCTTACCAGCTTACCAGTGTTTACCCAGATGCTGCTTTGTTGTATTTTTGCACCTCTTGCTAGCGTACCAGTGTTTACCCCGATGTTGCCTTACCAGCTTACCAGTGTGTACCCAGATGCTGCTTTGTTGTATTTTTGCACCTCTTGCTAGCGTACCAGTGTTTACCCCGCTGTTGCCTTACCAGCTTACCAGTGTGTACCCAGATGCTGCTTTGTTGTATTTTTGCACCTCTTGCTAGCGTACCAGTGTTTACCCCGCTGTTGCCTTACCAGCTTACCAGTGTGTACCCAGATGCTGCTTTATTGTATTTTTGCACCTCTTGCTAGCGTACCAGTGTTTACCCCGCTGTTGCCTTACTAGCTTACCAGTGTTTACCCAGATGCTGCTTTATTGTATTTTTGCACCTCTTGCTAGCGCACCAGTGTTTACCCCGCTGTTGCCTTACTATCTTACCAGTGTGTACCCAGATGCTGCTTTATTGTATTTTTGCACCTCTTGCTAGCGTACCAGTGTTTACCCCGCTGTTGCCTTACCAGCTTACCAGTGTGTACCCAGATGCTGCTATATTGTATTTTTGCACCTCTTGCTAGCGTACCAGTGTTAACCCCGCTGTTGCCTTACTAGCTTACCAGTGTGTACCCAGATGCTGCTTTATTGTATTTTTGCACCTCTTGCTAGCGTACCAGTGTTTACCCCGCTGTTGCCTTACTAGCTTACCAGTGTGTACCCAGCTGCTGCTTTATTGTATTTTTGCACCTCTTGCTAGCGTACCAGTGTTTACCCCGCTGTTGCCTTACCAGCTTACCAGTGTGTACCCTGCTGTTGCCTTACCAGCTTACCAGTGTGTACCCAGATGCTGCTTTGTTGTATTTTTGCACCTCTTGCTAGCGTACCAGTGTTTACCCCGATGTTGCCTTACCAGCTTACCAGTGTGTACCCAGATGCTGCTTTGTTGTATTTTTGCACCTCTTGCTAGCGTACCATTGTTTACCCCGCTGTTGCCTTACTAGCTTACCAGTGTGTACCCAGATGCTGCTTTGTTGTATTTTTGCACCTCTTGCTAGCGTACCAGTGTTTACCCCGCTGTTGCCTTACCAGCTTACCAGTGTGTACCCAGATGCTGCTTTGTTGTATTTTTGCACCTCTTGCTAGCGTACCAGTGTTTACCCCGCTGTTGCCTTACTAGCTTACCAGTGTGTACCCAGATGCTGCTTTGTTGTATTTTTGCACCTCTTGCTACCGTACCAGTGTTTACCCCGCTGTTGCCTTACCAGCTTACCAGTGTGTACCCAGATGCCGCTTTATTGTATTTTTGCACCTCTTGCTAGAGTACCAGTGTTTACCCCGCTGTTGCCTTACTAGCTTACCAGTGTGTACCCAGATGCTGCTTTGTTGTATTTTTGCACCTCTTGCTAGCGTACCAGTGTTTACCCCGCTGTTGCCTTACTAGCTTACCAGTGTGTACCCAGATGCTGCTTTGTTGTATTTTTGCACCTCTTGCTAGAGTACCAGTGTTTACTCCGCTGTTGCCTTACTAGCTTACCAGTGTGTACCCAGCTGCTGCTTTATTGTATTTTTGCACCTCTTGCTAGCGTACCAATGTTTACCCCGCTGTTGCCTTACCAGCTTACCAGTGTGTACCCAGATGCTGCTTTATTGTCTTTTTGCACCTCCTGCTAGCGTACCAGTGTTTACCCCGCTGTTGCCTTACTAGCTTACCAGTGTGTACCCAGATGCTGCTTTGTTGTATTTTTCCACCTCTTGCTAGCGTACCAGTGTTTACCCCGCTGTTGCCTTACCAGCTTACCAGTGTGTACCCAGATGCTGCTTTGTTGTATTTTTCCACCTCTTGCTAGCGTACCAGTGTTTACCCCGATGTTGCCTTACCAGCTTACCAGTGTGTACCCAGATGCTGCTTTGTTGTATTTTTCCACCTCTTGCTAGCGTACCAGTGTTTACCCCGCTGTTGCCTTACCAGCTTACCAGTGTGTACCCAGATGCTGCTTTGTTGTATTTTTGCACCTCTTGCTAGCGTACCAGTGTTTACCCCGCTGTTGCCTTACCAGCTTACCAGTGTGTACCCAGATGCTGCTCTGTTGTATTTTTCCACCTCTTGCTAGCGTACCAGTGTTAACCCCGCTGTTGCCTTACCAGCTTACCAGTGTGTACCCAGATGCTGCTTTGTTGTATTTTTCCACCTCTTGCTAGCGTACCAGTGTTTACCCCGCTGTTGCCTTACCAGCTTACCAGTGTGTACCCAGATGCTGCTTTATTGTATTTTTGCACCTCTTGCTAGAGTACCAGTGTTTACCCCGCTGTTGCCTTACCAGCTTACCAGTGTGTACCCAGATGCTGCTTTATTGTATTTTTGCACCTCTTGCTAGCGTACCAGTGTTTACCCCGCTGTTGCCTTACCAGCTTACCAGTGTGTACCCAGATGCTGCTTTGTTGTATTTTTGCACCTCTTGCTAGCGTACCAGTGTTTACCCCGCTGTTGCCTTACTATCTTACCAGTGTGTACCCAGATGCTGCTTTGTTGTATTTTTGCACCTCTTGCTAGCGTACCAGTGTTTACCCCGCTGTTGCCTTACCAGCTTACCAGTGTGTACCCAGATGCTGCTATATTGTATTTTTGCACCTCTTGCTAGCGTACCAGTGTTAACCCCGCTGTTGCCTTACCAGCTTACCAGTGTGTACCCAGATGCTGCTATATTGTATTTTTGCACCTCTTGCTAGCGTACCAGTGTTTACCCCGCTGTTGCCTTACCAGCTTACCAGTGTTTACCCAGATGCTGCTTTGTTGTATTTTTGCACCTCTTTCTAGCGTACCAGTGTTTACCCCGATGTTGCCTTACCAGCTTACCAGTGTGTACCCAGATGCTGCTTTGTTGTATTTTTGCACCTCTTGCTAGCGTACCAGTGTTTACCCCGCTGTTGCCTTACCAGCTTACCAGTGTGTACCCAGATGCTGCTTTGTTGTATTTTTGCACCTCTTGCTAGCGTACCAGTGTTTACCCCGCTGTTGCCTTACCAGCTTACCAGTGTGTACCCAGATGCTGCTTTGTTGTATTTTTCCACCTCTTGCTAGCGTACCAGTGTTAACCCCGCTGTTGCCTTACCAGTTTACCAGCGTGTACCCAGATGCTGCTTTGTTGTATTTTTCCACCTCTTGCTAGCGTACCAGTGTTTACCCCGCTGTTGCCTTACCAGCTTACCAGTGTGTACCCAGATGCTGCTTTATTGTATTTTTGCACCTCTTGCTAGCGTACCAGTGTTTACTCCGCTGTTGCCTTACCAGCTTACCAGTGTGTACCCAGATGCTGCTTTATTGTATTTTTGCACCTCTTGCTAGAGTACCAGTGTTTACCCCGCTGTTGCCTTACCAGCTTACCAGTGTGTACCCAGATGCTGCTTTATTGTATTTTTGCACCTCTTGCTAGCGTACCAGTGTTTACCCCGCTGTTGCCTTACTAGCTTACCAGTGTTTACCCAGATGCTGCTTTATTGTATTTTTGCACCTCTTGCTAGCGTACCAATGTTTACCCTGCTGTTGCCTTACCAGCTTACCAGTGTGTACCCAGATGCTGCTATATTGTATTTTTGCACCTCTTGCTAGCGTACCAGTGTTTACCCTGCTGTTGCCTTACCAGCTTACCAGTGTGTACCCAGATGCTGCTATATTGTATTTTTGCACCTCTTGCTAGCGTGCCAGTGTTTACCCCGCTGTTGCCTTACTAGCTTACCAGTGTGTACCCAGATGTTGCTTTGTTGTATTTTTGCACCTCTTGCTAGAGTACCAGTGTTTACCCCGCTGTTGCCTTACTAGCTTACCAGTGTGTACCCAGATGCTGCTTTGTTGTATTTTTGCACCTCTTGCTAGCGTACCAGTGTTTACCCCGCTGTTGCCTTACTAGCTTACCAGTGTTTACCCAGATGCTGCTTTATTGTATTTTTGCACCTCTTGCTAGAGTACCAGTGTTTACCCCGCTGTTGCCTTACCAGCTTACCAGTGTGTACCCAGATGCTGCTTTGTTGTATTTTTGCACCTCTTGCTAGCGTACCAGTGTTTACCCCGCTGTTGCCTTACTAGTTTATCAGTGTGTACCCAGATGCCGCTTTATTGTATTTTTGCACCTCTTGCTAGCGTACCAGTGTTTACCCCGCTGTTGCCTTACTAGCTTACCAGTGTGTACCCAGATGCCGCTTTGTTGTATTTCTGCACCTCTTGCTAGCGTACCAGTGTTTACCCCGCTGTTGCCTTACCAGCTTACCAGTGTGTACCCAGATGCTGCTTTGTTGTATTTTTCCACCTCTTGCTAGCGTACCAGTGTTTACCCCGCTGTTGCCTTACTAGCTTACCAGTGTGTACACAGATGCTGCTTTATTGTATTTGTGCACCTCTTGCTAGCGTACCAGTGTTTACCCCGCTGTTGCCTTACCAGCTTACCAGTGTGTACCCAGATGCTGCTTTGTTGTATTTTTGCACCTCTTGCTAGCGTACCAGTGTTTACCCCGCTGTTGCCTTACCAGCTTACCAGTGTGTACCCAGATGCTGCTTTATTGTATTTTTGCACCTCTTGCTAGCGTACCAGTGTTTACCCCGCTGTTGCCTTACCAGCTTACCAGTGTGTACCCAGCTGCTGCTTTATTGTATTTTTCCACCTCTTGCTAGCGTACCAGTGTTTACCCCGCTGTTGCCTTACTAGCTTACCAGTGTGTACCCAGATGCTGCTTTATTGTCTTTTTGCACCTCTTGCTAGAGTACCAGTGTTTACCCCGCTGTTGCCTTACTAGCTTACCAGTGTTTACCCCGCTGTTGCCTTACCAGCTTACCAGTGTGTACCCAGATGCTGCTTTATTGTATTTTTGCACCTCTTGCTAGCGTACCAGTGTTTACCCCGCTGTTGCCTTACTAGCTTACCAGTGTGTACCCAGATGCTGCTTTATTGTATTTTTGCACCTCTTGCTAGCGTACCAGTGTTAACCCCGCTGTTGCCTTACTATCTTACCAGTGTGTACCCAGATGCCGCTTTGTTGTATTTTTGCACCTCTTGCAAGCGTACCAGTGTTTACCCCGCTGTTGCCTTACTACTTACCAGTGTGTACACAGATGCTGCTTTGTTGTATTTTTGCACCTCTTGCTAGCGTACCAGTGTTTACCCCGCTGTTGCCTTACTAGCTTACCAGTGTGTACACAGATGCTGCTTTATTGTATTTGTGCACCTCTTGCTAGCGTACCCGTGTTTACCCCGCTGTTGCCTTACTAGCTTACCAGTGTGTACCCAGATGCTGCTTTATTGTATTTTTGCACCTCTTGCTAGAGTACCAGTGTTTACCCCGCTGTTGCCTTACTTTGTGCACCTCCTGCTAGCGTGACCCATTCTGTGCCCCTATTTATGCTACTATGAACCCCCTGAAGTTTCCCTCAGGCAGTGCCCCACTCCGTCACCGTTTTAGGCATCTCTGAGTACCTACCAAGAGACCTCCCAACAGCTCCATGCCCATGAGCACCCACAACCGTAACCACAGTCTCTGTTCTAGAGCCATGGACTACAAAGTAGTGGTACTCTATACATCCACACAGTCCGCCAACATCTATCACAGTACACAGGTTCCCAGATCACACTCCCATCCCACCCATCCATCCTCTAAATAACAAAATGCACCCACCTCATACGTGCAGAAAAAGCTTACCACTTTCCAACCATGCCCCACCACCACAACTTTAGGTCATACTAAAACTCTGGACCCATACATTAACATTGCCCCAAGTGACTCAGCACACACCCGACATAACACTGAGCATGCCATGCCCCTCAAACACTGCACTAATGCAGCTGTTAATGACAGCGCTCCAATGCCCCCTTGCCCCTTGACACAAATTGCTGCGAGTTTGCCCACTAGCACAGCTACGACCACAGGCAAGGATAACATCACCATGACTACCACACCCAACATATCCCCATTAGGCTCTGGTCAATTCACTAACATCAGTCTAGCCAATCCTTCTCCTCCCACTCTCGCCTCCCTCAATTGGGCCCTCATTAACATCCGCTCCCTCCTAGCCCATGCTGCAGACGTACACAACATGATCATCACCCATAACCTTGACTTATGTGCTGTTACAGAAACATGGCTGCATGAAGCCGCTGGCCCTGCCACTATTATTGCTCTCCCCACGGGCTACACTACCGTCAAGATCGCCCACTTTCCAAAGGTGGCCCGGTAGCCCTCATAGCCAAAGACACCATATCCATTAGAAAAATGGAACAATTTAACACAAGCAACTGGGACCTCTTATCTCTCAAAATTACAACATCACAGAACTGCACGATCACATTGCACATTGTCTACCGCCGCCCTGGTGCTATGACTGATTTCCACTCCACTATCACGCACGTTCCATCAGACAACGTCAAGACCTCCTCCAAGGTCATTCTGGCAGGCGACCTTAACTTAGGACTACACGATCCGAATGATGCCCCAGCCAAAGCCCTAGCCAAAGCACTGGAGACACTAAGCTTCTCATACGCCCTAACCAGAGCCACACACAGTAAAGGCTGGACCATCGACTGCTATCACACCAGAACTGCCCACCGGTTGTCGCAGCCAACTCTCCCCTCCCTTGGACAGACCACCACCTGATCCTCGTCACCCTCGCCTCACCTGAGCTCCTAAAACCCATTGTCACACCTCTACCCTCCACCACCGCTAACCCCCTACCTCAGGGTCCCTGCACAATTAGCCCCCTTTTCCAAAGACCCAATCAACTTGCCACCTCCCTCAACTCCATACTCTCAAATGCAATTGAAGCCATCGCCCCCCTAACTCCCCGCAAAGCCCAGCGCACCAAGCACTCCAACACTTGGTTCACTCCTGAACTCTTGGATCTGCACACCAAAAAACACACAGCCCTATCAAAGTGGCAATCCAACCAACTTGCCTCAGATAACCTGGAGTTCAACAAACTACCCAACGAATACAAAAAGGCCATCATTCGCGCCAAGGCCAACTCTTTTAATACAAGAATCACCAATGCTAAATCTAACGGTAAGGAGTTATTCACCATCTTCAGAGAGCTAGAAACTCCTGCCCCCTTATCCCCCCAAGCCATCCAGAAAAATTAAGCCTGGTGTGAGGACATCCAAACAGCGATGATCCACAAGCTTGACACGCTCAGAACAAAATCACAGCTAATCAACTTCACCCACTCCCCTTCATTACGGCCCAACCAACTACCCACACCGACGAGAACTCCATCACAACACGCTTCTCATTCAGAGAGGTTAATGAGACTGAGGTCGCCGCAATCACGAATATCAAACCATCCATGTGCAAAGGGGGTATCTGCCCAGCCTCCCTTATTAAGGACTGTTCAGACCTGCTTGTCCCATTCATCACAGCCTTTATCAACGCCTCCTTTGCATCAGGTGTAGTTCCCCCCTCTCTCAAAGAAGCATGGGTTTGCCCACTGCTACAAAAAAATACCTTCTCTTGACTCATCTAATCCCAATAACTATAGACCCATAACCACAGTCCCCTTCTTACTTATAATCATTGGCAAAGCAGCCTTCCTGTAAGTCCAGCAATTCCTTGAGGCAAACAAAATCCTGGGCTCTTGACAATCTGACGGACCTACTCGACCTTAAAAACCAAATTGACGATATCAGAGACACAGGCAAACCTGCCCTACACCTCCTCCTGGACCTCTCGGCATCGTGTGACCTGGTGGATCACACACATTTCTGTGTCAACACCTCTCCACCTCAGCCTTATTCTCAACAAAGGCAATCACTTGGATCACATCCTTCCTCCAAGGAAGAGGTATGTGCTTTTTCTCTGACCAAGCAGCCGCAACCCCAGCCACCATCCAATATGGAGTCCCACAGGGCTCCTGCCTCTCCCCCACTCTTAACAACATATTTACCATCTCCCTCTTCAACCTACTTGACTTGCTCAGCATTATGTACACTAACTACGCTGACGATACTCAAGTCCTCATTCCCTTGTCCGGTATCTATGAGGTTGATTCCAAAACCATGAATTCCATTTACAACACCATCCACACATGGGTGGCTGAAAACTGGATCTGCCTCAATGGGCATAAGACTGAACTACTACTGCAAGCCTCAACTGACTCTTGCATTAAACTTGCCGACCAGTACATATCCTTCACCATAGGCAACACCATCATTCCCGTCTCCCAATCAGTCAAAACCATAGGAGTCTATTTAGATGCCAACCTAACAATGGCCAGACAAGTTAGCGCAATCGCCACATCGGCAGAATACTACTCCAAACACCTCAACGCCACAAGGCCTTTCCTCGCCACCCAAAATTGCCTAGTCATTGCCAGAGCCTTACTGGCCTCTAGGCGGGAATACTGTAATGCACTATTCTCAGGAACATCGGCTAAAACGTGGACAAACGCCATACTACACAAAACGGCGCCCTGTGCGCTGCTTTGGGCATACCCAAAAGGGAACACATCACATCAGCAAGGCAACAAGCGGACTGGCTGCTGTGATGTGCATCAGCGCATCCTCTTGAAACCGCTAGCAATCAAGCACAAATGCATACACCACAAAGCGCCCCATAGCTTTCCCACAGAGTCATCTTACACTACCCATCTAGACCTACAAGAACACCTTATACCAACCTACTGCCCGTTCCCAAAGCAAACGTGCCAGAGGAGGGGGTGCAAGCTTCCCGTTCATTGCTGCCAAGCACTGGAACTCCCTGCCACGGGCCCTCAGAGCTGAACCCTCTCATCTCACCTTCCGCAAAGCAACCAAAACCAGACTGTTCGGCTAAAACACATGCCTTACAAGTCCACACACAGCCACCATAATCTGCTTATGACTAACACAGGTAGACTACTGACAAAGAACTACTTGTAAGGAATATACATGTCTCTAGTCACTCATTTTCAGATAAACTTAGTTAGGGGCCAATGTAACCCAGCCTCCTACCTAAGAAACACAACCTATACTTGTTAGATTGGGCTAATGTAACCTAGAGCCAATAAGTATATTGTAACCAAAACTGTAACCAAGACATCATCTTGTAACAGCACCTCGATGCCCCCGGGCTGTTTGTGCGCTATATAAATGTAAATAAATAAACCCACCACATTCTGGTATTAAATATCTTATTTTCTGTGGAAAATGCTTTCCACTTGTTTTTTTTTTATTCATTTGCAGAACACCCCCCTCAATGAATATAAAAAGATACTTATTTTATTTTATTTTTAATGTGACAGTTTTTTTAAACAAAAACTTTACACATGATTTCATAAAATTGTTATCAAATTACATAATACAGTAAATAAAAATAAATATCTTCATCATATACATTTATCAAGTTACACACATTTCATCTTCATCTATTCTTTTATATAACTTCATCAAATAACTCAGTTCAAATTTCATACTATTAGATACAATGTAAAAGAGTTCACTACCTTCAATTTCACATAAACCTGTGTTGAATAAAATCCATAAGTAGAAAAGAAAATGTTTTTAACCGTGCAAGGAGAATGTAATTTATCAATCCATCCATAATCCATTGATCACTAATCAGTAATCAGTCTCTCCCTTAATTGTTCTTGTATACTGGATAGCCCCCAGAGCCATAAAGTCTCCGTCCCTATAAGCGACGGATACTAAGCATCAATCACCAATCAGCTATAATTCTTAAGCGGACTTTGAGTAGGGGAGTAACTATTCTTCAAGTTTTCCTTTAACCATATGCCATACTCTATATAGAGCCAGGTGTAAACTTGCATTCAAAGTATTAACACACATATACCAAAAATCTTTCGACTTGATGTGATCTAATTTATGGACATAACTGCTGTAGTTTTTTATATAAGTTAGACTCAGTCTGGGGCATTGCATAACGACGTATCTCGCTGTTTCGGGTGAGATTTCATTCTTACACATCCTACAGAATGGCTCTTGTTTGGGAATGGCCTGTTCAGGTCCTATCACAGTTAAGACAGGTAGGTGATTAATACGCAAGAGTAGTATAAAGCGTCTTAAATTATCCGAAGGGTATAAGTTCAGATATCTTTGCGCCCTTCTATAGGTGTAAAGTAAATGGGATATAAACCCATAGCTGTGTAGGCTTTCCAGATGTTTAAAGTTGTTTTGCCAGTCCCAAATGTTTAATCTTTCCCCCATTTGGGCTTTCAAGTATTCAAAGTTATCCCCCCAGTTGGGTGTCCACTCGATCATTTCAAATAGAGTGGTCATTTCTCTCACAAGTTTAACCTGTTTATTCCCAGTTATGTCCTCTTTCATCGTCATCAAGAGTTGATTGGTACTGTTCATATGCATCTTAATGAAAAGGTCAGCTCTTTTCTTTAAGACCAATGCTTTTAACGAGAGTAGGCCTAATTCTGATCTCAGTATCGCCATCGGTATTCCCTGTGGTAAACCTAAAAGCTTGCGCCAGAATTTACCCTCCAGTATTTGGAGCCAATCAAGGTTAAGATCGACCAGGGCTTCCAGTCCATATATCACCATAGGGACCCAACTTTGGATGTAGAGTTGGCGAGCCACCCAGATAGAAAAACCACTCTGATTGCGAGAGAACTTACAGTTAGTACGGTTAGTTGGGCCGCTTTTATTTTACGGTTTTGCACACAAGATTGAAAATTCCCACTAGAATCAAATTCCACTCCCAGGTATTTGTAGCACTGTGTGTATTGAATTTCCATTCCTCTCAGCGTCATTCTCGGGCGGCTCACCTTACCATGACTATACAGTATCAATTCTGTTTTCGTGTGGTTAATAGTGAGTTCATTCACTTTGCATATTCCTATAGCCTCTCAACCGAGCGGAGGATTCCACTGAACGTGTGGTCAAAGATAACCACATCGTCCGCGTAGGCCATAACTAAACAATGTTGGCTACCAACTTTCGGGGGACAGTTACGCACCGTGCGTAAATATTCAGGGATATCAGAGACAAACAAATTATACAGTGTGGGTGCAGTTACGCATCCCTGCTTCACCCCTCTGATTTGTTTAATCACCCTGGTGATTGATCCACCTCCATCAAGCCTCAGCTGAACAGAAGTATTCTGGTGCAGGAGTTGTAGGTAATGGAACAATCCTTCAGGGCATGCCATTCCCCTCAGCTTCATCCACAATTTTTCTCTATTAACTGTGTCGAAAGCTGCCTTAAAATCAATATATAAGGCATACAAGGGAGGGTTATTAGCTGACAGGGCTTTATCTCTTAGACTATTCATAATTAATAAATTGTGCGTAGTCGAATATCCCGTTCTAAATCCGCTCTGAAAGCGGTCCAGGATACCTGAATTTTCTGCCAAAGTCTGCAATCTCTGTAATAGTAAAGATGCAAATAATTTACCTGAACAGTCTAGCATCGAGACCAGACGGTAGTTTCCAGGATCGGATCTATTTCCTTTTTTAAATACGGGTACTAGAATTGCTTTTTGCCAAGTCTCCGGTATTCTCACCTCTTGAAGCACTTTTTCAAAGAGTATTTTTAAGAGGTTAGCCCAGAACACTGGGTTTTTCTTCATAAGCAGATTAGAAAGCCCGTTTGGGCCAGGAGCCCTTGAGGCTTTGAGTTTAGAGATCTTATCTATGAGCTCTTCCAAATTCACCTGCAGTGGCATCGGAGCTTGTATAGGTATTCTGGTTGTTTCGGAATGAGCAACCCTAGTCTCATTACGTTTCTCAAGGAAATTCACCCATTCCTCTGCATCAATCGGGTTTATTTGCAGAGTTTCCCTGCTACTCCTCGCATCCCCCAGAAGTGCCCAAATATTATGGGAATTTCTTGAGCAAATAATCCTCACAGTCTTTTGCCAACATGGCATTTTTTTCGCCCTTTTCCGTTGTTTCAGCCATGATCTATACCTGTTTTTTATCTCTTTAATCCTAGCATGAATAGTAATAATGGATTTTGTGGTAGCTCTGATTTTACGTATCTCCCTTCTAAGTATGCGTTTAGCATCTCTTATTGTCTTATCATAGGTCTCAGTCGAGCCCTGTTCTCTAATAACCAATAATGATTGTTTGGTTTTATATTTACCAGTGAAGTTATAGACCCACCCTTCCAAGTCCTCCATAGATAATTTAACAAACCTATTATAATGATTATTATCCCAATCACCACAATCCCGGCAAGCTCTAGAAATATTTTTCTCTGACCAAATTAGTCGAGAAATTGAGTGATTGACAGAAAGGCTTCCCGTCATCATTTTAGGGGGTGATTTGATATAACTATTCAGGGTTAAACTGAGACCATTCTGATCACTCCAATCATTCTCAACCACTCTCATATCATTAACCAGGGATGCCACCTCTGCACTAGTAAAACAGTAGTCCAGGGTACGATGTGCCACACCCGCTCCCCATGTGAAGTGACCTGGACGGTCGCTCATAGTTCTTCCATTTAGACATTCCAAATCCCAACTCTTCATGAAACATAACCATTTCTTTCCTTCCTCATCACTCTTGTTATGTTGCATAAGAGGGTACGGGTATAGTAATTTATTATTGGTCGTACCTCCTTCTCCCTTGATAAGACAATTAAAATCACCTGCAACGACAATGAGATTGCTTTTACATTCACGCTTCCAATAACTCAGCAAATCATGCAACCTATCTTGAATTTGGTCACTCACAGATGCATCATTGGGGTTATAAAGGTTAATCAGCAATAACTTAGCCCAGTGGTCCTTAATTAATGTGACCACCTCCACCGCATTAATGTTATCCTCTAGTTTGGTGGGTATTTCTCTTGATGTTATAAACTTGGCCACCGCAGTCATCAGTCCCCCAAATGGTCTTCCCATTTGCCCTTTTTTAGCAGGAGTGTGGTATAGTTTAAAGCCATCTATCACAATCAGAGCAATCAGCCAGGTTTCTTGTAACATAAAAAAATAATGGTTCATAATAAAAGGTAGTGACCCATTAGTTGCAATAAAATGTTTAAAACCCCTCGTGTTCCAGGACAGCAATGAGCAAGTTCATGGTTTGTTTATAGCCATGGGCAGAGCCTCTGCTAACCACTTAAAAGTGTATTCTGAATGTCACTCATTTGTACTTGCTTACCGGTAATTAGGGGGGGTTTGATTTTGTCATTAATTTTAGTAGACTTAGATTTATCCTTAATCAACGGGTCTTCATCGTTAGGATTAACATCCACCCCCAACCCCACCTGCGCCAGTTTGCCTCTATATTTACGAATCAGCTGTGCGGAAGCCAACACCGTACAATGCAGTGCCGTTCCATTCGGATTGGTGCTACACAGTGGTTCTACAAATGAGAAGTCCTCTGACCTAATAACTCTTAATTGAGGTATTAAGTGAAGTTTTTCAAGCATAGCCTCTCGTGGTAACCACTTGCCTCCACATTTTTGATTCAAGTTCTTCACGATGCAAATCCTATTTTCATCTTTAATTTCATCTCTGGCTGGGATTGGACATGCCTTCTCCGAGTTCATACTTTCATAGGTAATGTTTAGACTATTCCTTTGCGGGGTGGAAAATTGGTTGTCCATAGCGATAGGACTGTCTATAAGAATAGAGTCTTGACTATCATTGCTCACTGCTGATATTTCTTTGGACTTCTCCGGCAATATCCAGCTCGTGAGTGTTCCCGGGCCCTTACCTCGGTGTTTCTTTCTTTTCAGAGCCATTTTTTTTGCTTTTTTAGATTTCTGCTGGGGATTCGCTGTATTGGGAAGTGGAGAGGCAACCTCCACTGGAATGTTTCTTAAAGCCGCTCTCTTAGCCATTCTGCGCTGTTTTTTGGTCAAATGAATAAGATCTTCTTTTAGAGGGGGCTCTCCCCCCTCTGTATTAGTTGGAATTATCAATATATCAGGCTCCTTAATTCCTTCAGACTCCGCTCCGTGGGATGGCCCTCAACCAGGTAAATTTAGCTGCAAGACTGTATTTACATGTATTTTCCCACATAGTTTTAGGAGGATTTTTAACGCAAATTGCAAGGAAGTTAAGGACGCCTGCTTATCGGCAATCGCGGCAGAGTTCAGCAGTGATAATTCATTAAATCGATCAGCATCGTGTTTCCCAGGCTGATCTATATCAATCAAAAGATTAGGTGATTCCGACAAACGGCCCGAGCAGAGAGACCCCAGGGCGGTATTTTCTGGTTGCTATACCTGAGCCTCAATTGTCATACTTGCAGCCCTCGGCGTGGGCACCTTCTTGGGGTTTCCCAGCACCTCAGAGTTTGCAGGGGGGGCCATTGATTTCTGTATGGACAGACACAAATCGAGTAATGAATTATTATCTATGTCATCAAAATTTGTCAGATCCAGGGGACGGCTACCATTGTGGATTATAGGGTGTGTCTCCTCCGTATGATCTGTGGGACGTACTTGTGGGATTTATTCAAATAATGCCAGGATAGTGCCTCTAGTCTTGGCTGGGGAGTTCAAACTGTCCCCTCCAGGAAAATTATTAAATTATTTGTCTTACCTTTCCTCAAATTGTAAGACGTTTTAGCACTGCTCACTTTTGGCGGCATAATAACTCAAAGAGAGTGGGCTCTAGAGTTAGCTAGTGGGATCAAAGGAAAATGTATTCCCCCGCAGTCTCCCCTAGCTTGTACGTATATTATGTAATGGCAGCACAACCAGAATAGACCCACCACAGCAGTCGTGATGTAAGACTTATTATGAGTAACTGATAATGCCCCACATTAAACTGTAGTTTGAGGATAAGTAGCCCCAGCCAGTATCTTCACACCAGCAATTTTAACCCTCCACGCTCAGTGCCAGCATTCAGACTCCCCACTGATTTATATATCAGGCAAAATCAAGCAAGGCAAGGTCAGGGGGGCACCAATCTTCGTACGGCTGCACTTTACCACTCTTTACCGCACTTTACCTCCATGCAAAGAATGGAGTCCCGTTACTGGGAGGGACAGTCAGGAGGTTGCGGTGGTAGCGGGGAGCTGGCAGCAGCGCGGGCAGTGTCGGTGGCGAGCAGGTAGCAGGAGCGGCGGGTCGAGATCAAACGCAGGCGCTGACTCGCTTCGCTTCCTGCATCCCTCCGACGCTGCTCGTAGTTCCTCTACACTCTCTCGCCACGCACCACGCAGTAGAGGAAAGGACCTCACGATTCTCACCGAAACGAACGAGCACGTCAAGCCGCACCACGTTCGAAGCGCACAATCTGTATACAGAGCTGAGAACTGGCCGCTTCCAACGTGAAAAAACACACTTCCTTGACTTCCTTACAAAGATACATTGAAACAGAACCCAACCCCTTCTCGATCCCCTCCAAAATCCCTCCCACCAAGTATTTTATTAATTACATTAGAAGCATCAAATATTACATCATAGCCAATTCCAAGAACCTGCCCCAAATATCCTCTTACAGTTTAGCTTTCTCCTGCTGTCTCAGTAAGACTCATTCTATCCGAAAGCGTATAGAACTCCTGAATCCACACTGGTCCAGATAGACCTCTAGTCTCTCAGAATCAGGTTTTTAGTTGTTTAGGCTTCCCTAAATAGCCAGTTGTTCTGTGTATGAGTCCGGGACTTCCAGTAGAACATCCCATCCTAGAATAAAGATTTCAAAGTCATATTCTATATCTAGCCCTTCAATCCATCAGTCAAATCGCCCCAGTCGGTACTCACTCTACCACAATTCCATATCATATTGTTCAAGGTGCCTTCCCTGTGCCTGCATCCACAGGATGCTCCGTAAGCCCTCGTTCCACACCTATGTAATCTCTTATGCCTCAGCACACTCTGATTAAAGACATCTAAGGTATGTTCCCTGCACTCACGAGAATCCGCTCGTCAGGACACAGGCACTTCCTAGCTGGATACGCTTCAGATCAGGCTACCCAGCCCAACTGGCGCCCGGTCCCGGGAGGACCAGCCTCTAGCCCTATTCAGAGCTCATCCTACTACCGATCTTGCCCTGAAAAAGACTTAGGTCGAAACGCACGTCGGCTGTTTTCACTTACCAATGGGTTATGACTGATGTTATACATCACTATGTTCTTTCATTTTTTATCGTATGGAGTTGCATAAGCAATAATAAAACAACAAGTTTTAATGTATAAAGAAGACTTTTTCTAATCTGACCATGAAACCAGTTCTTTATGCAATCGCTACATGCATGGGCCAGTGAAGCCCCCCAGCGCCCATCATCATCCACAGTTTGTCATCCCAGTATGTTCCTACATATAGACTCCCATTTTCCCTCCATCGCGTCTGTTCGAGGATTTTGCATCCACATCCTCCAATACTGTAGTATTCCCTCGCCTGGCCCCCAACAATAGATTACAGTCTGCAGAAGCCACATTACCTTTCTGTCCCATTGTAATATAGTGTACCCCACATCTGTATTTGCAATTGGCTTCGTGGTTCCAATGGCCTCTTTTAAAACATGGTTTTTACTATATGTACAGTCATTGGGCCTCATTACGACCCAGGCGCTAATGGGTTAATGGCGCCGTAAAAGGCTGCGGTGCCGTTGACCTATTAGCGCCTAATTACGAAGTCCCTTTGCGGGACCCGACTTTAACGGCTGATGTAGACCATGCGTTAAAGTAGGGACCCGCAAAGAGACCTTGGTGCTAATTACAGTGCCGCAATTTGCGGCACCATACTTAGCGCCTTCCCCATTCCCATTGAGCCTTATGGGGCAAAAATGGGAATGGGCAAGGGCCATGGAGGAAGGGGGAATTACCGCCCCACCAACCTTGTAATGGGATGGTAATTCCCCCTTTCTCCATGGCCGAGTCGGTAACTTACCGGCATGGACCATGGTGCTAATAGCACCAGGGTCTTCCGCCAGGGTCAGTTTTATGTCTATTTTAAGTGTCCCATACCGAATCCAGGCTCCATTACCTACTAGATTCCCATCCATTTCACCCCTTCTCAATACCTGACAGGCTCTCTCTTATTTGTTTTACTTCCTGAGTTAAGCCAAATGGATCTGTTCCTAGAACATAATGGTTCCTTGTCTAGTCATTTCGAATTTTTCAAGAGTATCTTAAGAATTCTGTCGGAGGGGAAGGTCTGGGTTCAAAACAAACATGTATATTCGCCTCGGCACTGGCCATTTTGTCAAGTGAATTCCACAGAAACGGTTGTATATGTTGTTCTGCAAATGCTAGATGGTAGGCGGCACAGCTAGGCACATTCATCCTTCCTTTATCCCACGGTAACTGCAGCTTCCACAATTTCATCTTGGGGTTCCCATACGAATTCCTCAATCGTCTTATCTTTGCCGTCCAGTGTGTCCTTATTAGGCGAGAGGAGGATTACGCCCAAGATGTGGTGCAGCTGTCTTCAGAGCATTGACCTTGCCCAATACTTATGAATTCATCAGTTATTCTTTCTAAGTCTAGCTTCAATCGTGTAACTGCCATCTTCATGTTCTATCTCATCATTTGGATTGTGTAATTGGTTTAGCCAAATCCATCAAAATCCACCCTCCTGCAAGCCAACAAAGCCGCCATTGCCGCAGACTTTAACCAATTCACCTTGTATCGTGAGATGTTCCTGAAGCAACCAATCTGTTCATTCCGAGCTAGGAGAGAACTGATCAGCTCTTGCATAACTAACAGCAGATCGTCTGCATAGAGCCATCATGGTTCTTACTCCTCCAAACGTAACCCCTTTAATTCTTGAATCACTTCTTATTGAGATTCCTAGAGGTTCACCTGCCAGCAAGATCAATAATAATGGGGATGGACTTCCCTGCCTGCTTCCCTGTTCCAGGTTGATGATTTCTGAACAATTACCCCTGGTCACTAGAGAAGCCGTAATTTACGAATAGAACAGTTGGAGCCACCCTGTAAAAGCCAGTGCCGAAACCCATCTCCTGATGCGTCCGGAAAAGGAATCTCTGGTCAATGCAGTCAAAGGTTTTCTCCGCAGCTAATGATAGGGCTGCTTCTCCAGTGTCCATCTTTCAGCCTTCCAGTAGCATCAGAATCAGTCTCCTCATGTTCGCTACTGCATGTCTTCCTTTCACGCAACCCATCTTATTCTGGTTCCCTCGCCTTTGTAAACATTTCTCCAAGTGTTTTGCCATTGTCTTCGCCAGTTTCTTGCAGTCTGAGTTAATTAGGCTAATAGGCCAATATCCTCTTGATGCTCTAGGGATCTTGTCCTTCTGCTGCAAGACTGATATGATGGTGTGCCGTACCGATGCCAGGAGTAGACAGTCATTCAGGAGAATGTGTACATATTGGCCAGGAGGTTAAATACGCTTTCGGGACTATCCTTTAAAGTTCTGCTGGCAATCCTTCCGATCCTGGTCATGTCCTGGTGTTCAGCTTGTAGGCTGATTTCTTCCATTGGGAGATCCTCATCAAGCTTAGCCTTTTCAGCCTCTGCCAACGTGGGTAATGTTACCAGGTCCGGCAAGTCCCAGATATTGGCTTTTTCCTCTCTGAAATGTTTAGGGCTTCAGAAAATGCCCAGAGCTCCTGATTGATCACATCCAGGTTGCATGCCAGGCTCCTAGACCTCTTCTCCATGGCACATACCACTCTGTCCTTATCCATCAATCTTAGCCTGTCAGCACGTAGACTGTTATACTGCCACCCTTCAAAGTATGTGTAGCACATTTTAATAGTGCATTCTCCGCCTTTTCAGGTGGCGATTTGTTCAATTCATCGTTATATTTCACCGGAGTTCTCTTTTTATCCTTGTTGGGACATCTCATTAGATCTTTCTCTAGTTCCTCTATTGTGAGGCCCAGAGACCCCCTCTCCACTTCTTTGTACTTTTGTCTTTTATTAGAAAGACCCATCACTAGACCACGCTTGCTACATTTAAAGGCTTCCCAGAGTGTTCAATGCTCACCTTTGTGGTTCCTGTTAGTTTCCGTGAAACATTCTGCTTCTTGCGTGATTCGTTGCGCCGTCCCTGCATTATTCATTTTTTACGCGCAAGATGCTATTATTTGTATAATTTAGACATTTTTCCATCTGGATTTGGACATGATCAGAAATGTGTATGCTACTGATCTGGCTCTTCGGACACTTCTGTGTAGCCCTTCCAGCCAATCACATGAAATCAGTTTGTGAGTATAAGTCATGTTCTCTGGAATGGAAACTATAGTCGCCATCAGTCGGGTGTTCCAATCTCCACCCATAAAACAAGTTACATTCATCTAGTAAAGGCCTTGGAGGCTCAGTTTCCCACTCATATTTCCCCCCTTTGCAATCCTACTATCTCTGTCCAATAATGGGTCCAGCACCTCATTAAAGTCTCCTCCTAAGACAACATCATTCATTATAATGATCTAGTCCCAGTCATGGAGGCGCATGTATTACATATTGTCACTACCTCCTGGGTTTTCATCAACACTGAAACAATCCCCCTTTCCTTTGTCTTCCTATGTGACCTCACCGTCACCGGCAGATTCTGCCGTTTTAAAATAGCCACCCCTCTTGATTTTGAGTTATATGAGGCTGCATATGCCTGGCCCACTCAGCCACTACAGTTTGTGTGACTCCACTTCTGTCAAGCAAGTTTATTGCAGTAGTGTCACATCAACTCACATTTTCCCCCAAGTGTAGCTATTCTTTCTTCTTCTCTTAACAGACCTGTTGATGACATCAACATTCCATTAGGTAATCTGTGTATTTCCTTCTGCGCAACCTGCCCCATTCATGTTTATAATTTGAAAATACAATCTGAAGCAGGTGTTTTCCGCAAAGAGGCAAGAGAGGACGATGAGAGAATAAAACACACCCAATTTATTGTACTAGAGTCATTCCTGACTGTGCGGCAGAGAACCAATAATTGGTACACTCAATAATGCCACCCTCCCCAATCTTTAAGCTTTATAGGCCTAGCCCATGAGGCCTACCGGTAGTTATGGACCTGAACACTGAGTTAAATAATGCCTTTCCAACTGGCCTTTTTCTTCCCGCCCCACCTTACCTACGTTTTAGCGTCTACTTTTCAACTCCTGATATAGTAGTACATTATTATATTTTATTAGTATCCCGCACTTCCATCATATTTAAATTCAGTTTTGATTTTGTGTGCTTTACACGTTTACATTAGTTCTACGGGCTCTCTTTTGTGGGATTTGTTCTCACAATTTTACTTAAGGACCCACTTACTGCAATTTGTATTAGCCTTTATTTATATAACACACAACCATTCGTCAATATTCGAGTATGGTTTTAAGGAATGAGAGAATGACATTGGATAATGTGATCGGCAGCGTTTTATAGGATTGGACCCCCGTCCTTTCCCCCCCTCTTCTTCTGTGCAACATCATGCAATCCATATATATTTTTCTTAATCCCGTGGCTGAAAGTTTTAGACAATTTCTAGTCTGTTAATATTAACCATTTCACATTAATCTAATTGTTCTTTACGGATCTAGTGATCCATCTAATCATGTGACCGATCTAGTGATTCGTCATGTGACCGCTAGGTTCCCTCTACTAGCAACATGAATACCGGGACGAACGCCGGCCAGATTACCATGAGACACGAACTTGTTATTTTTTATTATTTTTTCTTAATCCCGTGGCTGATAGTTATAGACAATTTCTAGTCTGTTAATATTAACCATTTCACATTAATCTAATTGTTCTTTACGGATCTAGTGATCCATCTAATCATGCGACCGATCTAGGGATTCGTCATGTGACCGCTAGGTTCCTTCTACTAGCAACATGAATACCGGGACGAACGCCGGCCAGATTACCATGAGACACGAACTTCTTATTTTTTATTATTTTTTCTTAATCCCGTGGCTGATAGTTATAGACAATTTCTAGTCTGTTAATATTAAACATTTCACATTAATCGAATTGTTCTTTACGGATCTAGTGATCCATCTAATCATGCAACCGATCTAGGGATTCGTCATGTGACCGCTAGGTTCCTTCTACTAGCAACATGAATACCGGGACGAACGCCTGCCAGATTACCATGAGACACGAACTTCTTATTTTTTATTATTTTTTCTTAATCCCATGGCTGATAGTTATAGACAATTTCTAGTCTGTTAATATTAACCATTTCACATTAATCTAATTGTTCTTTACGGATCTAGTGATCCATCTAATCATGCGACCGATCTAGGGATTCGTCATGTGACCGCTAGGTTCCTTCTACTAGCAACATGAATACCGGGACGAACGCCGGCCAGATTACCATGAGACACGAACTTCTTATTTTTTATTATTTTTTCTTAATCCCGTGGCTGATAGTTATAGACAATTTCTAGTCTGTTAATATTAAACATTTCACATTAATCGAATTGTTCTTTACGGATCTAGTGATCCATCTAATCATGCAACCGATCTAGGGATTCGTCATGTGACCGCTAGGTTCCTTCTACTAGCAACATGAATACCGGGACGAACGCCTGCCAGATTACCATGAGACACGAACTTCTTATTTTTTATTATTTTTTCTTAATCCCATGGCTGATAGTTATAGACAATTTCTAGTCTGTTAATATTAACCATTTCACATTAATCTAATTGTTCTTTACGGATCTAGTGATCCATCTAATCATGCAACCGATCTAGGGATTCGTCATGTGACCGCTAGGTTCCTTCTACTAGCAACATGAATACCGGGACGAACGCCGGCCAGATTACTATGAGACACGAACTTGTCAGAAACAGACGGCAAACTACTTAGGTACATTTGTTTATTACCGCACCTTTTTAGTTTTGAACGTGTAAATTTGAAGTCTGGGGAACTTTAACACAGACTCTGCTTTGCTTTAACAGGCAATGCCATTCAGAGGCTGGAAGTGTCCGAAATAATGCTATTCATGTACAAGTGGCTGCACGACGAATTTTCATTTCCTCACTAGTTAATTATATTCTTTCGCGGTATGTACTATTACCTTATGGGATCTGTTTGATAATAGCTAATTGGTTTCAGAAATCGTTTTTGTGATATATCACTTTTCATTTTATTTAGGTCGTCTGACTCACGAGTGCGGTCAGGTCCGAGTCCCTTATTCAAATGAATACATTTTTTGGCTAGAATTGCATCTTGGGTAATTAACCCCTTTTTGAAATATATTGGGACACTGCATGTCAGAGTAATCAACCAGGCTTCCACTCACATTTCATATAGTGTGCTTGTCTCTACTCATCTGTGGGTGCAGAAGCAGGCATGGCTTTGTTTGTCACTGGGCTTTTGATGGTGACTTATGTGAATACTATTTGGCCAGCATTGCAATTTGGGTCATTAAACAAATATTTTTTGAAATAAGATTGGGTTAATGCATGTCATTATGATGGAAGTGACACCGAAATCAGGTGGATGACACGAGTATTAACCAGGCTTTATTCACATTCTATACAGTGTGCCTTTCTCTTTTCATTTGCAGGCGCGGTGGCGGGCATGGCAGTGTTTGTCACTGGGCTTTTGTTGATGACACATGTGATTTATATTGGTTAGATTATATTCTATTTGACATTTTGTGTAGTATTTAGACTGACTTTCATGCCATTTTTGTTTGAAATTTCTTTTGGTGTATAAGTCTTCATTTGTTACTTTCTCTTATTCTTTGTGTACCGGTGGTGACATGTTCCTGTTTATCTTACACATCAATATGGTCTTGGTAATGTATATTTTATGTTTTTTTTTTCTTGTATACATTTGTTTTTTTGCTTTTGTTTTCATTTAAATGTACCTTTTCTTGTTATTTTGTTTTCCTTGTTCTGTAATATCCTGCCTTGTCCTTGTTTTGGTTTCTGGAATGTGGATTGTGTCCAATTAATGTATTAACTTGTTCGTTCATTATATTTTTTGTGAGCAGAGCTTTGCCTTGAAAAAGACCTGTGGAGGTCGAAACACGTGTTGGCATATAACTCTGACTCTTGAATATGGACATGATTAAATTATGAAAGATAACGTTGTGAATGTTATTAGTGACTCTCATTAGGGTTTTGCTTCATTTACTAAACTTAATTTCTCATCGCAAGCTATCTATTTTGTGGTGCTAGCAGCGCATTTATTTGGTGAAACAATTACTGTTTTTTCTTTCATGTGTAGTAGGTTTTGAGGTGCCTACTTGTTTCACCATAGTGCAGCAGCTAGTTGTGTTACAATACCAAGCAGTGCTCATGTGATTTACTTGCTCAAGCGCTTCCATTCCCTGGCACACCTTAACTACACTGTTTATTACTTTTCAACTCCAGCTTGGTATTTCTGGCCATTACTCTAGATAATTCACCTATTTGTATGCCCTGAAACAGCCTTATATTTCAGACGCCAGCCCTCCGGTCTCCTTCCCAACATTATTCATTCTATTATCTAGATGATTTACCTTGACATGTAATTCGGTCAGAGTGGACTTCACACCCACCCCTCCCGATCTTGCACTACCTTCAAAAGAAGGGTGTAGATATCTTTCTAAGCGGGTACCTATTCTATCCCGGGCGTGGATTAGACCTGTTCAGGTTTCTTTGGGGTGGGACTTTCTGCAGTATCAACCATTTTCTTACTACTAGTAGTGCTCTTTACCCTTGATATATCTGTAGGTGGGGAGAGCCGGAGCTTCAGCCCTAGGCGGCTGCTTTGTTAGCCGACCCTCTGGAATCCTGCTTTCAGTTTGTTCGTCATCAAGTTCAAGCTTTTCACAAGCTGGTATTCCATTGAATCCTCTGTTTTGGGAAAGCGGGAGATATGGTCTGCTTGACTGAAACCCAGAAGAAGAATCCAGGTCTCATCAACATCTGAAGGGCGTGTGTTACTTGCTGGAAGCTTGGAGCCCTAATCAGACAGTCCGTAAAGGAAGATGGCAACAGCAGTCATCACTTGCGTTAACACGTTAGGGTCTAACTTTCTAAAACTTGTATTTATTGGCAACAGCAAACAGTATATATGTTTGATATCACTTACATTCCAGAGATACAGACAAGTTATACATACTCGATCAGTAATTGCGGGGAGTGTCATAGCTATACAGTGTTATCATTTAATTACATATAGTTGAGCTTAGGTAACTGTCAAGATGGGCTCAGTTCAGATGATCGTGGACCGTTATCAGAGTGGTTGGACAGGTAAGTGTGGAATTCAGTCCATACATTTTTTGGGCGAGAGCATGGGGGCAGTGAATTTGTGTATTCC
This sequence comes from Ambystoma mexicanum, assembly GCF_040938575.1. NCBI lineage: Eukaryota > Metazoa > Chordata > Amphibia > Caudata > Ambystomatidae > Ambystoma > Ambystoma mexicanum. The sequence continues at coordinate 1,306,050,064 of NC_090933.1, forward strand.
TCTTCGCATTTTTGAGTCCAGATAAGCGCATTAAGCCAAATTGCGAACGTCGGAGAAGAGGGTTGTTTCCAGTGTTGGAGAATACATTTTTTGGCTACCATACAACTCACATTCAAAAAAGTTAACATTTTCCTATTCCCGATATCTCCCCATATCCCAAACAGGATCCCGAGTGGGTTCGGGCCTAAAGTGGTACCTACAATCTCAGAGAGTGCTTGTAGAGTACTATTCCAAAAATCTTGGAGTTTGTTACAGGTTAAAAACATATGTAGATGGTCGGCCTCTGTATTGTAGCACCTCGGGCAATTGTGAGTCGGGTGGCTGGAGAACCTGTTGAGCTTGTGAGGGGTGTAGTATAATCTATTCAAGAGTTTGTATTGCATGAAAGGAACTGAAAATTGAGGGAGACCATGCGTGTATGGGAGCACATACTTCTCAACACGTAATCCGTGTTTACGAGGTCAAGTTCTTCTGCCCATGTATCACGTATTTTGGTTGATTGGTCTGGGAGTTTCTCCAGCAGTATCTTGTATAAGGAGGAGACTATCCCATGAGCTCCATTGGAGTTGACAATGTAGTGTGTTTCTGAGGTATCAGGGGCCTCATCTGGACAACAGGGCCACATAGCGCGGAAGGAAGCACAGAGTCTATAATATTGTAGCATTTCCAGTGCCAATCCTGTGTGTCCGGCACGCCATGTTTGGGGTGTGATGAACCTCCCCTCCGGGAACAAGTTGGTGAGTGCCTCGTATCCCAGTCCTTGTCAGTGTTGTGTCAATGCTGCATCATGTGTGGGTTTGAGGCCAGGGAATCCCCAGATCGGGAGCCACTTATAATAGGGGCCCGAGTCAGTTAGTGGCTGTAGCATTCGGCCCCATGCCAGCAGTGTGGTGGCTGTGGGGTCCAATGGGGAGTCGTCTTTGTAGACCCGATTCAGAATCTGCGTTCTGAGGTTTATGTCACTGGCAGCTAATTGCTCCAGTAGAACATGAGGAGGTTGCCCAGAGGTAGCATACCAGTGCGAGGCATATTGGGCCTGCGCTGCTATTCAATATAGATGGAGATTGGGGGCAGTAAAGCCACCCTTCTCATAGGGCAGGTTCATATATGCCCACTTTTTATGTACTGCTCCGGCATGCCAGAGGAATTGTGTGAAGGTGGCGTGTAGCTTTTCAAAGTATTGTTTACCAGGCCAGACAGGGACATTTGTGAAGATATATAAGAGCTTCGGGACAAGGATCAACTTTACAAGTGATAATCTGCCCGCTATATCCATCGGAAGAGGTCACTATCGTGCTATTTTAGTCTCAACATATTTTTCTGCAGTGAGATAATAATCCACTAGCAAGGTAGGTCTAGTCCTGGACCCCTAGCTATCTGATTCCATTGTGAGACCAGCACAGGGGATATTCAAACGTGGGACGTTTAGTACGTTGGGGCCTATACTTGACGCAAAAGGGTGCACTCTGTATTCATAGTGGTGGTTTCCAGCTGAAGACCACTGAAACATGCAATGTGGTGATACGGTGATTCTCTGAAAGAAACTGCTCACAAATTCGCAAATCTCAGTGAAAACCAAAGAAATTGTTGGGAAAGAAAAGAAAAATAACAGGGGGTCACATGTAGCCTGTGGACCCATGGGGCCTGGCCAGTAGAGGCTACATACTTTTCCCCTAAGTGACCCTAAATATAAAGACGCAGACACCACAGTAATAAAGGAATTTTATTCAATGTCTAGTGTGTTTTATTTATGTGTGAGAGTCTGGACTATACCATCCAGCCCACTATGGGGCTGGTAGGAATTTTAAAAAGAAAAAAGAAGAAAGGAACAATAGAATAGAACTCCCCTGCTCAAGAATGGGCTGGGTGGGGAGAGAAAAGAATCCAAGAAGGATATTAAAAAAAGGGGCGTTGGAAAAGGACATTTGAGACAGAAAGAAAAAGACTTGAGCGACCGCCCACTAACCTCCCTCCCAGGGCTTAAATCCTGAAAATGGCACCAGACGGTGGACCCGCAGGCCCACCACCCCCATGCACCCAGGGGGCAGAGCTGCTAATGCTAGGGGAAGGTCAACCGCCCTGGGGCTGAGGCACCTGTCGGCCCGTCCAGGGGCCAGACCGGACGGTCCCAGTGGTATTCATGACCCAGGCAGCATGGCAGGTGCTGCCTGGGCCAATAAGGAACAGCCCGGGTCGCGTGTGGTTTGGCCCAGACCAGCCTACCCAGCCAGGCCCCTGATGGCCCACCTTGTGGCCAGCGACGCAGGTCCTTCAAAAAAGTCCTCCCAGGCTGCGTATGCCAGGCACAGCCTGGAAAGTGAGGAGGGCGAAGTCTGCTCTATCTCTGAGTAGGAGGAAGTCCCGGGCAGCTCCGTTGAGCAGCACTGGTGAAGGACTGCGCTCCCCGCGTCCCGCGACACACTGTAGAGTGCTTGGGCTAGAAGCCCAACAAGGCCACAGGTGCACAGCAGTGAGCATGCCGGCGTCCCCAATGGGGACACCACCTGAAGATAAAATGGCGGCGCAGTGACTGGTGCAGTCCCCGCACTAACGGGGCTGCTCCAAAGATTATAATGGATACCGTAGATGCAGCTGTGAGTGCAGGTGGGCCCCGCAGCTCTTAATAAACAGACGCGGGAGTGGTGATGACGACGGGCAAGCCCACATTCACGCAGGGGGGTGCCCAGAAGAAGAAAAAAAATACGATCAGCGTGGGTAGCTCCATGTGGTGGACGGGGCCACCCTGAGGAAAAGAGGGGCCAAGCCCCATTGGTCAACAGCGGACAGGCCCCAGCCTACAACCAACACACAGCCAGACCCTCAACCAGCCTGAAATCAGCCCTGCCTGCTCACCATTCACAGGAAGAGACGATATATGTAGTTATGTGTATATATTTAATTCCTGTTATGTATGGTTGTTAAGTTAGGGGGAAGTGTAGCGTTTGGGATATTAGGGGGTATGTTAAATAGAGACCTATAACCATGGTGTAATGATCTGCTTCTTGTACATAAGATTGCACATTGCTAGTCCCCCCATCGGAAGCGCTGGTCTTAGGTTTTAATCTAGAAGGCAGAGCTTTAAAAGAGGGTATGTTCGATGTTTTTCTTTTCCACTGCGAGGAACCTGAAGTGAAACTCTGGGTCCTTTTCAAAGGAATGGGCTCTGTGATGCCCATGCCAAGCAGTTTCTATCTGTATGCTTTCTTTCAGGTTGGAAGAGACACACTGGAATGAGGGCGGGGAAGACCGGGGCAGTTGAAGGTGGGAGTGTCGGTTAAGGGTAAACGGAAGCCCATTCTGGCAATAAAAAGAGTCTATACATTGACTATTTTCTGCAAGGGAGGTAGAAGAAAGGGTTGTATACGAATTGTTTGTATTACAACTGTTCGAATTACAATTGACCTTTTCACAATTGACCGAATTGTGAAGGTCAATTGTAACATATATGCGGGGTAAACCGCCCGCAACCCCCACCCAATCCAAACCCCCAAAACCCATTATATATATATATAGTTTGGTGAGGATTCGTCCAGGGGGGGCAAAGTTATAGGGGGGTGCCAAAACTTTTTTTTTCCCATAGACTGAATGGGAACAAAATTTTGCTCGCGTCTACAGCCCAAACCGCTGGACGGATTTTCACCAAATTTGGACCAGGAGCAGCGGCTTGGTCCCGAAAGCGTGCTTTTGCAAATTTGGTGAAAATCCGTCCAGTAGTTTTTTTTAAAATGACCAAAAAGTAGGTCAAAATAAATTAGTGATATCTGTGTTCGGTAGCGCCCGCCATCTTGGATTCGCGGTCGTCCGCGGACAGCGCGGTGAAATTTTGTTCAAAATTTGTATTTAGTAGAGTGTGTTGGTGTGTAGGAGTGTTTGGGGAGGGTGGGAGTGTATGAGATAGGATGAAAGTTGTGTTTTTTTATGTGTTAGACGTTCTTTTTGTGTTCGATTTGTCTGCGGACATCACAGGTGTTCTGAAATGTTCTAAATAAACTGAATGGTGGGTGTTCTGAGGACTAAATATGTGTCCGTTTTGTTCGCAAGCAAACTGAAACTGTTCTAAGAACACTCGCGTTGTCCTGAAATGTTCGCAAATACACAAAATGGGGGTGTTCTGAAGACGTTGTCGAACACTCGTTGTGTCCTGAAATGTTCGCAAATATGAATGGGGGTTGTGGCTGGCAAGTTGAATGTGTTCTAAGAACACTTGCGGTGTCCTGAAATGTTCGCAAATAAACAAAATGGGGGTGTCCTGAGGACGCTGTCTGTATTGTTCTCTGTCAAGTTGAATGTGTTCTAAGAACACTCGCGGTGTCCTGAAATGTTCGCAAATAAACAAGATGGTGGTGTTCTGAAGACGCTTCTAAGAACACTCGCGGTGTCCGGGGAATGTTCGTAGGGGGTGTCCTGAGGACGCTGTCCGTATTGTCCTCTGTCAAGTTGAATGTGTTCTAAGAACACTCGCCGTGTCCTGAAATGTTAGCAAATACACAAAATGGGGGTGTTCTGAAGACGTTGTTGAACACTTGCTGTGTCCTGAAATGTTCGCAAATATGAATGGGGGTTGTGGCTGGCAAGTTGAATGTGTTCTAAGAACACTCGCGGTGTCCTGAAATGTTCGCAAATAAACAAAATGGGGGTGTTCTGAAGACATTTCTAAGAACACTCGCGGTGTCCGGGGAATGTTCATAGGGGGTGTCCTGAGGACGCTGTCCGTATTGTTCTCTGTCAAGTTGAATGTGTTCTAAGAACACTCGCGGTGTCCTGAAATGTTCGCAAATACACAAAATAGGGGTGTTCTGAAGACGTTGTCGAACACTCGCTGTGTCCTAAAATGTTCGCAAATATGAATGGGGGTTGTGGCTGGCAAGTTGAATGTGTTCTAAGAACACTCGCGGTGTCCTGAAATGTTCGCAAATAAACAAAATGGGGGTGTTCTGAGGACGCTGTCCGTATTGTTCTCTGTCAAGTTGAATGTGTTCTAAGAACACTTGCGGTGTCCTGAAATGTTCGCAAATAAACAAGATGGTGGTGTTCTGAAGACGCTTCTAAGAACACTCGCGGTGTCCGGGGAATGTTCGTAGGGGGTGTCCTGAGGACGCTGTCCGTATTGTTCTGTGTCAAGTTGAATGTGTTCTAAGAACACCCGCCGTGTCCTGAAATGTTGGCAAATACACAAAATGGGGGTGTTCTGAAGACGGTGTTGAACACTCGCTGTGTCCTGAAATGTTCGCAAATATGAATGGGGGTTGTGGCTGGCAAGTTGAATGTGTTCTAAGAACACTTGCGGTGTCCTGAAATGTTCGCAAATAAACAAAATGGGGGTGTTCTGAAGACGTTTCTAAGAACACTTGCGGTGTCCGGGGAATGTTCGTAGGGGGTGTCCTGAGGACGCTGTCCGTATTGATCTCTGTCAAATTGAATGTGTTCTAAGAACACTCGCGGTGTCCTGAAATGTTCGCAAATACACAAAATAGGGGTGTTCTGAAGACATTGTCGAACACTCGCTGTGTCCTGAAATGTTCGCAAATATGAATGGGGGTTGTGGCTGGCAAGTTGAATGTGTTCTAAGAACACTCACGGTGTCCTGAAATGTTAGCAAATAAACAAAATGGGGGTGTCCTGAGGACGCTGTCCGTATTGTTCTCTGTCAAGTTGAATGTGTTCTAAGAACACTCGCGGTGTCCTGAAATGTTCGCAAATAAACAAGATGGTGCTGTTCTGAAGACGCTTCTAAGAACACTTGCGGTGTCTGGGGAATGTTCGTAGGGGGTGTCCTGAGAACACTGTCCGTATTGTTCTCTGTCAAGTTGAATGTGTTCTAAGAACACTCGCGGTGTCCTGAAACGTTCGCAAATAAACGAAATGGGGGTGTTCTGAAGACTTTTCTAAGAACACTCGCGGTGTCCAGGGAATGTTCGTGGGGGGTGTCCTGAGGACACTGTCCGTATTGTTCTCTGTCAAGTTGAATGTGTTCTAAGAACACTCGCGGTGTCCTGAAATGTTCGCAAATACACAAAATAGGGGTGTTCTGAAGACGTTGTCGAACACTCGCTGTGTCCTGAAATGTTCGCACATATGAATGGGGGTTGTGGCTGGCAAGTTGAATGTGTTCTAAGAACACTCGCGGTGTCCTGAAATGTTCGCAAATACACAAAATGGGGGTGTTCTGAAGACGCTTCTAAGAACATTCGCGGTGTCCGGGGAATGTTCGTAGGGGGTGTCCTGAGGACGCTGTCCGTATTGTTCGTTGTCAAGTTGAATGTGTTCTAAGAACACTCGCCGTGTCCTGAAATGTTCGCAAATAAACAAAATGGGGGTGTCCTGAGGACGCTGTCCGTATTGTTCTCTGTCAAGTTGAATGTGTTCTAAGAACACTCGCGGTGTCCTGAAATGTTTGCAAATACACAAAATGGGGGTGTTCTGAAGACGTTTCTAAGACCACTCGCGGTGTCCTGGAATGTTCGTAGGGGGTGTCCTGAAGGCGTAGTCTGTATTGTTCGCTGACAAGTTGAATGTGTTCTAAGAACACTCGCGGTGTCCTTAAATGTTCGCAAATACACAAAATGTGGGTGTTTGAAAGACATTGTCGAACACTCGCTGTGTCCTGAAATGTTCACAAATATGAATGGGGGGTTGTGGCTGGCAAGTTGAATGTGTTCTAAGAACACTCGCTGTGTCCTGAAATGTTCACAAATATGAATGGGGGGTTGTGGCTGGCAAGTTGAATGTGTTCTAAGAACACTCGCGGTGTCCTGAAATGTTCGCAAATAAACAAAATGGGGGTGTCCTGAGGACGCTGTCCGTATTGTTCTCTGTCAAGTTGAATGTGTTCTAAGAACACTCGCGGTGCCCTGAAATGTTCGTAAATAAACAAGATGGTGGTGTTCTGAAGACTCTTCTAAGAACACTCGCGGTGTCTGGGGAATGTTCGTAGGGGGTGTCCTGCGGACGCTGTCCGTATTGTTCTCTGTCAAGTTGAATGTGTTCTAAGAACACTCGCGGTGTCCTGAAATGTTTGCAAATACACAAAATGGGGGTGTTCTGAAGACGTTTCTAAGACCACTCGCGGTGTCCTGGAATGTTCGTAGGGGGTGTGCTGAAGGCGTAGTCTGTATTGTTCGCTGGCAAGTTGAATGTGTTCTAAGAACACTCGCGGTGTCCTGAAATGTTCGCAAATACACAAAATGGGGGTGTTCTGAAGATGCTTCTAAGAACACTCGAGGTGTCCGGGGAATGTTCGTAGGGGGTGTCCTGAGGACGCTGTCCGTATTGTTCGTTGTCAAGTTGAATGTGTTCTAAGAACACTCGCCGTGTCCTGAAATGTTCGAAAATAAACAAAATGGGGGTGTCCTGATGACGCTGTCCGTATTGTTCTCTGTCAAGTTGAATGTGTTCTAAGAACACTCGCGGTGTCCTGAAATGTTTGCAAATAAACAAAATGGGGGTGTTCTGAAGACGTTTCTAAGACCACTCGCGGTGTCCTGGAATGTTCGTAGGGGGTGTCCTGAAGGCGTAGTCTGTATTGTTCGCTGACAAGTTGAATGTGTTCTAAGAACACTCGCGGTGTCCTGAAATGTTCGCAAATACGCAAAATGGGGGTGTTCTGAAGACATTGTCGAACACTCGTTGTGTCCTGAAATGTTCACAAATATGAATGGGGGGTTGTGGCTGGCAAGTTGAATGTGTTCTAAGAACACTCGCTGTGTCCTGAAATGTTCACAAATATGAATAAGGGGTTGTGGCTGTCAAGTTGAATGTGTTCTAAGAACACTGGCGGTGTCCTGAAATGTTCGCAAATAAACAAGATGGGGGTGTTCTGAAGACGCTTCTAAGAACACTTGCGGTGTCCTGACATGTTCGCAAATAAACAAAATGGGGGTGTCCTGAGGACGCTGTCCGTATTGTTCTCTGTCAAGTTGAATGTGTTCTAAGAACACTCGCGGTGTCCTGAAATGTTCGCAAATACACAAAATAGGGGTGTTCTGAAGACGTTGTCGAACACTCACTGTGTCCTGAAATGTTCGCAAATATGAATGGGGGTTGTGGCTGGCAAGTTGAATGTGTTCTAAGAACACTTGCGGTGTCCTGAAATGTTCGCAAATAAACAAGATGGGGGTGTTCTGAAGACGCTTCTAAGAACACTCACGGTGTCCGGGGAATGTTCGTAGGGGGTGTCCTGAGGACGCTGTCCGTATTGTTCGTTGTCAAGTTGAATGTGTTCTAAGAACACTCGCCGTGTCCTGAAATGTTCGCAAATAAACAAAATGGGGGTGTCCTGAGGACGCTGTCCGTATTGTTCTCTGTCAAGTTGAATGTGTTCTAAGCACTCGCGGTGTCCTGAAATGTTTGCAAATAAACAAAATGGGGGTTTTCTGAAGACGTTTCTAAGACCACTTGCGGTGTCCTGGAATGTTCGTAGGGGGTGTCCTGAAGGCGTAGTCTGTATTGTTCGCTGACAAGTTGAATGTGTTCTAAGAACACTCGCGGTGTCCTGAAATGTTCGCAAATACACAAAATGTGGGTGTTTGAAAGACATTGTCGAACACTTGCTGTGTCCTGAAATGTTCACAAATATGAATGGGGGGTTGTGGCTGGCAAGTTGAATGTGTTCTAAGAACACTCGCTGTGTCCTGAAATGTTCACAAATATGAATGGGGGGTTGTGGCTGGCAAGTTGAATGTGTTCTACGAACACTCGCTGTGTCCTGAAATGTTCGCAAATATGAATGAGGGGTTGTGGCTGGCAAGTTGAATATGTTCTAAGAACACTCGCGGTGTCCTGAAATGTTCGCAAATAAAGAAAAATGGGGGTGTCCTGAGGACGCTGTCTGTATTGTTCTCTGTCAAGTTGAATGTGTTCTAAGAACACTCGCGGTGTCCTGAAATGTTCGCAAATAAACAAGATGGTGGTGTTCTGAAGACGCTTCTAAGAACACTCGCGGTGTCTGGGGAATGTTCTTAGGGGGTGTCCTGCGGACGCTGTCCGTATTGTTCTCTGTCAAGTTGAATGTGTTCTAAGAACACTCGCGGTGTCCTGAAATGTTTGCAAATACACAAAATGGGGGTGTTCTGAAGACGTTTCTAAGACCACTCGCGGTGTCCTGGAATGTTCGTAGGGGGTGTCCTGAAGGCGTAGTCTGTATTGTTCGCTGGCAAGTTGAATGTGTTCTAAGAACACTCGCGGTGTCCTGAAATGTTCGCAAATACACAAAATGGGGGTGTTCTGAAGACGCTTCTAAGAACACACGAGGTGTCCGGGGAATGTTCGTAGGGGGTGTCCTGAGGACGCTGTCCGTATTGTTCGTTGTCAAGTTGAATGTGTTCTAAGAACACTCGCCGTGTCCTGAAATGTTCGAAAATAAACAAAATGGGGGTGTCCTGATGACGCTGTCCGTATTGTTCTCTGTCAAGTTGAATGTGTTCTAAGAACACTCGCGGTGTCCTGAAATGTTTGCAAATAAACAAAATGGGGGTGTTCTGAAGACGTTTCTAAGACCACTCGCGGTGTCCTGGAATGTTCGTAGGGGGTGTCCTGAAGGCCTAGTCTGTATTGTTCGCTGACAAGTTGAATGTGTTCTAAGAACACTCGCGGTGTCCTGAAATGTTCGCAAATACGCAAAATGGGTGTGTTCTGAAGACATTGTCGAACACTCGTTGTGTCCTGAAATGTTCACAAATATGAATGGGGGGTTGTGGCTGGCAAGTTGAATGTGTTCTAAGAACACTCGCTGTGTCCTGAAATGTTCACAAATATGAATGGGGGTTGTGGCTGTCAAGTTGAATGTGTTCTAAGAACACTCGCGGTGTCCTGAAATGTTCGCAAATAAACAAGATGGGGGTGTTCTGAAGACGCTTCTAAGAACACTTGCGGTGTCCTGACATGTTCGCAAATAAACAAAATGGGGGTGTCCTGAGGACGCTGTCCGTATTGTTCTCTGTCAAGTTGAATGTGTTCTAAGAACACTCGCGGTGTCCTGAAATGTTCGCAAATACACAAAATAGGGGTGTTCTGAAGACGTTGTCGAACACTCACTGTGTCCTGAAATGTTCGCAAATATGAATGGGGGTTGTGGCTGGCAAGTTGAATGTGTTCTAAGAACACTTGCGGTGTCCTGAAATGTTCGCAAATAAACAAGATGGTGGTGTTCTGAAGACGCTTCTAAGAACACTCACGGTGTCCGGGGAATGTTCGTAGGGGGTGTCCTGAGGACGCTGTCCGTTTTGTTCTCTGTCAAATTGAATGTGTTCTAAGAACACTCGCGGTGTCCTGAAATGTTCGCAAATACACAAACTGGGGGTGTTCTGAAGACGTTTCTAAGACCACTCGCGGTGTCCTGGAATGTTCGTAGGGGGTGTCCTGAAGGCATAGTCTGTATTGTTCGCTGGCAAGTTGAATGTGTTCTAAGAACACTCGCGGTGTCCTGAAATGTTCGCAAATACACAAAATGGGGGTGTTCTGAAGACGCTTCTAAGAACACTCGCGGTGTCCGGGGAATGTTCGTAGGGGGTGTCCTGAGGACGCTGTCCGTACTGTTCGTTGTCAAGTTGAATGTGTTCTAAGAACACTCGCCGTGTCCTGAAATGTTCGCAAATAAACAAAATGGGGGTGTCCTGAGGACGCTGTCCGTATTGTTCTCTGTCAAGTTGAATGTGTTCTAAGAACACTCGCGGTGTCCTGAAATGTTTGCAAATAAACAAAATGGGGGTGTTCTGAAGACGTTTCTAAGACCACTCGCGGTGTCCTGGAATGTTCGTAGGGGGTGTCCTGAAGGCGTAGTCTGTATTGTTCGCTGACAAGTTGAATGTGTTCTAAGAACACTCGCGGTGTCCTGAAATGTTCGCAAATACACAAAATGGGGGTGTTCTGAAGACATTGTCGAACACTCGCTGTGTCCTGAAATGTTCACAAATATGAATGGGGGGTTGTGGCTGGCAAGTTGAATGTGTTCTAAGAACACTCGCTGTGTCCTGAAATGTTCACAAATATGAATGGGGGGTTGTGGCTGGCAAGTTGAATGTGTTCTAAGAACACTCGCTGTGTCCTGAAATGTTCGCAAATATGAATGAGGGGTTGTGGCTGGCAAGTTGAATGTGTTCTAAGAACACTCGCGGTGTCCTGAAATGTTCGCAAATAAACAAAATGGGGGTGTCCTGAGGACGCTGTCCGTATTGTTCTCTGTCAAGTTGAATGTGTTCTAAGAACACTCGCGGTGTCCTGAAATGTTCGCAAATAAACAAGATGGTGGTGGTCTGAAGACGCTTCTAAGAACACTCGCGGTGTCCGGGGAATGTTCGTAGGGGGTGTCCTGAGGACGCTGTCCGTATTGTTCTCTGTCAAGTTGAATGCGTTCTAAGAACACTTGCGTGTCCTGAAATGTTGGCAAATACACAAAATGGGGGTGTTCTGAAGACGTTGTTGAACACTTGCTGTGTCCTGAAATGTTCGCAAATATGAATGGGGGTTGTGGCTGGCAAGTTGAATGTGTTCTAAGAACACTCGCGGTGTCCTGAAATGTTTGCAAATAAACAAAATGGGGGTGTTCTGAAGACGTTTCTAAGAACACTCGCGGTGTCCGGGCAATGTTCGTAGGGGGTGTCCTGAGGACGCTGTCCGTATTGTTCTCTGTCAAGTTGAATGTGTTCTAAGAACACTCGCGGTGTCCTGAAATGTTCGCAAATACACAAAATAGGGGTGTTCTGAAGACGTTGTCGAACACTCGCTGTGTCCTGAAATGTTCGCAAATATGAATGGGGGTTGTGGCTGGCAAGTTGAATGTGTTCTAAGAACACTTGGGGTGTCCTGAAATGTTCGCAAATAAACAAAATGGGGGTGTCCTGAGGACGCTGTCCGTATTGTTCTCTGTGAAGTTGAATGTGTTCTAAGAACACTCGCGGTGTCCTGAAATGTTCGCAAATAAACAAGATGGTGGTGTTCTGAAGACGCTTCTAAGAACACTCGCGGTGTCCGGGGAAAGTTCGTAGGGGGTGTCCTGAGGACGCTGTCCGTATTGTTCTCTGTCAAGTTGAATGTGTTCTAAGAACACTCGCGGTGTCCTGAAATGTTCGCAAATAAACAAGATAGTGGTGTTCTGAAGACGCTTCTAAGGACACTTGCGGTGTCCTGACATGTTCGCAAATAAACAAAATGGGGGTGTCCTGAGGACGCTGTCCGTATTGTTCTCTGTCAAGTTGAATGTGTTCTAAGAACACTCGCGGTGTCCTGAAATGTTTGCAAATAAACAAGATGGTGGTGTTCTGAAGACGCTTCTAAGAACACTCGCGGTGTCCGGGGAAAGTTCGTAGGGGGTGTCCTGAGGACGCTGTCCGTATTGTTCTCTGTCAAGTTGAATGTGTTCTAAGACCACTCGCGTTGTCCTGGAATGTTCGTAGGGGGTGTCCTGAAGGCATAGTCTGTATTGTTCGCTGGCAAGTTGAATGTGTTCTAAGAACACTCGCGGTGTCTAGGGAATGTTCGTAGGGGGTGTCCTGAGGACGCTGTCCGTATTGTTCTCTGTCAAGTTGAATGTGTTGTAAGAACACTTGCGGTGTCCTGAAATGTTCGCATATACACAAAATGGGGGTGTTCTGAAGACGTTGTCGAACACTCACTGTGTCCTGAAATGTTCGCAAATATGAATGGGGGTTGTGGCTGGCAAGTTGAATGTGTTCTAAGAACTCTTGCGGTATCCTGAAATGTTCGCAAATAAACAAAATGGGGGTGTCCTGAGGACGCTGTCCGTATTGTTCTCTGTCAAGTCGAATGTGTTCTTAGAACACTCGCGGTGTCCTGAAATGTTCGCAAATAAACAAGATGGTGGTGTTCTGAAGACGCATCTAAGAACACTTGCGGTGTCCTGACATGTTCGCAAATAAACAAAATGGGGGTGTCCTGAGGACGCTGTCCGTATTGTTCTCTGTCAAGTTGAATGTGTTCTAAGAACACTCGGGGTGTCCTGAAATGTTCGTAAATACACAAAATAGGGGTGTTCTGAAGACGTTGTCGAACACTCGTTGTGTCCTGAAATGTTCGCAAATATGAATGGGGGTTGTGGCTGGCAAGTTGAATGTGTTCTAAGAACACTCGCGGTGTCCTGAAATGTTCACAAATAAACAAAATGGGGGTGTCCTGAGGACGCTGTCCGTATTGTTCTATGTCAAGTTGAATGTGTTCTAAGAACACTCGCGGTGTCCTGAAATGATCGCAAATAAACAAGATGGTGGTGTTCTGAAGACGCTTCTAAGAACACTCGCGGTGTCCAGGGAATGTTCGTAGGGGGTGTCCTGAGGACGCTGTCCGTTTTGTTCTCTGTCAAATTGAATGTGTTCTAAGAACACTCGCGGTGTCCTGAAATGTTCGCAAATACACAAACTGGGGGTGTTCTGAAGACGTTTCTAAGACCACTCGCGGTGTCCTGGAATGTTCGTAGGGGGTGTCCTGAAGGCATAGTCTGTATTGTTCGCTGGCAAGTTGAATGTGTTCTAAGAACACTCGCGGTGTCCGGGGAATGTTCGTAGGGGGTGTCCGGAGGACGCTGTCCGTATTGTTCATTGTCAAGTTGAATGTGTTCTAAGAACACTTGCGGTGTCCTGAAATGTTCGCAAATAAACAAAATGGGGGTGTCCTGAGGACGCTGTCCGTATTGTTCTCTGTCAAGTTGAATGTGTTCTAAGAACACTTGCGGTGTCCTGAAATGTTCTCAAATAAACAAAATGGGGGTGTTCTGAAGACGTTTCTAAGACCACTCGCGGTGTCCTGGAATGTTCATAGGGGGTGTCCTGAAGGCGTAGTCTGTATTGTTCGCTGGCAAGTTGAATGTGTTCTAAGAACACTCGCGGTGTCCGGAGGACGCTGTCCGTATTGTTCGTTGTCAAGTTGAATGTGTTCTAAGAACACTCGCGGTGTCCTGAAATGTTCGCAAATACACAAAATGGGGGTGTTCTGAAGACGTTGTCGAACACTCGCTGTGTCCTGAAATGTTCACAAATATGAATGGGGGGTTGTGACTGGCAAGTTGAATGTGTTCTAAGAACACTCGCTGTGTCCTGAAATGTTCACAAATATGAATGGGGGGTTGTGGCTGGCAAGTTGAATGTGTTCTAAGAACACTGGCGGTGTCCTGAAATGTTCGCAAATAAACAAGATGGTGGTGTTCTGAAGACGCTTCTAAGAACACTGGTGGTGTCCGGGGAATGTTCGTAGGGGGTGTCCTGAGGACGCTGTCCGTATTGTTCTCTGTCAAGTTGAATGTGTTCTAAGAACACTCGCTGTGTCCTGAAATGTTGGCAAATACACAAAATGGGGCTGTTCTGAAGACGTTGTTGAACACTTGCTGTATCCTGAAATGTTCGCAAATATGAATGGGAGTTGTGGCTGGCAAGTTGAATGTGTTCTAAGAACACTTGCTGTGTCCTGAAATGTTCGCAAATAAACAAAATGGGGGTGTTCTGAAGACGTTTCTAAGAACACTCGCGGTGTCCGGGGAATGTTCGTAGGGGGTGTCCTGAGGACGCTGTCCGTTTTGTTCTCTGTCAAATTGAATGTGTTCTAAGAACACTCGCGGTGTCCTGAAATGTTCGCAAATACACAAGCTGGGGGTGTTCTCAAGACGTTTCTAAGACCACTTGCGGTGTCCTGGAATGTTCGTAGGGGGTGTCCTGAAGGCATAGTCTGTATTGTTCGCTGGCAAGTTGAATGTGTTCTAAGAACACTTGCGGTGTCCGGGGAATGTTGGTAGGCGGTGTCCTGAGGACGCTGTCCGTATTGTTCGTTGTCAAGTTGAATGTGTTCTAAGAACACTCGCGGTGTCCTGAAATGTTCGCAAATAAACAAAATGGGGGTGTCCTGAGGACGCTGTCCGTATTGGTCTCTGTCAAGTTGAATGTGTTCTAAGAACACTCGCGGTGTCCTGAAATGTTCGCAAATAAACAAAATGGGGGTGTTCTGAAGACGTTTCTAAGACCACTCGCGGTGTCCTGGAATGTTCGTAGGGGGTGTCCTGAAGGCGTATTCTGTATTGTTCGCTGGCAAGTTGAATGTGTTCTAAGAACACTCGCGGTGTCCTGAAATGTTCGCAAATACACAAAATGGGGGTGTTCTGAAGACGTTGTCGAACACTCGCTGTGTCCTGAAATGTTCACAAATATGAATGGGGGGTTGTGGCTGGCAAGTTGAATGTGTTCTAAGAACACTCGCGGTGTCCTGAAATGTTCGCAAATAAACAAGATGGTGGTGTTCTGAAGACGCTTCTAAGAACACTGGTGGTGTCCGGGGAATGTTTGTAGGGGGTGTCCTGAGGACGCTGTCCGTATTGTTCTCTGTCAAGTTGAATGTGTTCTAAGAACACTCGCTGTGTCCTGAAATGTTGGCAAATACACAAAATGGGGGTGTTCTGAAGACGTTGTTGAACACTTGCTGTGTCCTGAAATGTTCGCAAATATGAATGGGGGTTGTGGCTGGCAAGTTGAATGTGTTCTAAGAACACTCGCGGTGGCCTGAAATGTTCGCAAATAAACAAAATGGGGGTGTTCTGAAGACGTTTCTAAGAACACTCGCGGTGTCTGGGGAATGTTCGTAGGGGGTGTCCGAGGACGCTGTCCGTATTGTTCTCTATCAAGTTGAATGTGTTCTAAGAACACTCGCTGTGTCCTGAAATGTTGGCAAATACACAAAATGGGGGTGTTCTGAAGACGTTGTTGAACACTTGCTGTGTCCTGAAATGTTCGCAAATATGAATGGGGGTTGTGGCTGGCAAGTTGAATGTGTTCTAAGAACACTTGCGGTGTCCTGAAATGTTCGCAAATAAACAAAATGGGGGTGTCCTGAGGACGCTGTCCGTATTGTTCTCTGTGAAGTTGAATGTGTTCTAAGAACACTTGCGGTGTCCTGAAATGTTCGCAAATAAACAAGATGGTGGTGTTCTGAAGACGCTTCTAAGAACACTCGCGGTGTCCGGGGAATGTTCGTAGGGGGTGTCCTGAGGACGCTGTCCGTATTGTTCTGTGTCAAGTTGAATGTGTTCTAAGAACACCCGCCGTGTCCTGAAATGTTGGCAAATACACAAAATGGGGGTGTTCTGAAGACGGTGTTGAACACTCGCTGTGTCCTGAAATGTTCGCAAATATGAATGGGGGTTGTGGCTGGCAAGTTGAATGTGTTCTAAGAACACTTGCGGTGTCCTGAAATGTTCGCAAATAAACAAAATGGGGGTGTTCTGAAGACGTTTCTAAGAACACTTGCGGTGTCCGGGGAATGTTCGTAGGGGGTGTCCTGAGGACGCTGTCCGTATTGATCTCTGTCAAATTGAATGTGTTCTAAGAACACTCGCGGTGTCCTGAAATGTTCGCAAATACACAAAATAGGGGTGTTCTGAAGACATTGTCGAACACTCGCTGTGTCCTGAAATGTTCGCAAATATGAATGGGGGTTGTGGCTGGCAAGTTGAATGTGTTCTAAGAACACTCACGGTATCCTGAAATGTTAGCAAATAAACAAAATGGGGGTGTCCTGAGGACGCTGTCCGTATTGTTCTCTGTCAAGTTGAATGTGTTCTAAGAACACTCGCGGTGTCCTGAAATGTTCGCAAATAAACAAGATGGTGCTGTTCTGAAGACGCTTCTAAGAACACTTGCGGTGTCTGGGGAATGTTCGTAGGGGGTGTCCTGAGAACGCTGTCCGTATTGTTCTCTGTCAAGTTGAATGTGTTCTAAGAACACTCGCGGTGTCCTGAAACGTTCGCAAATAAACGAAATGGGGGTGTTCTGAAGACTTTTCTAAGAACACTCGCGGTGTCCAGGGAATGTTCGTGGGGGGTGTCCTGAGGACGCTGTCCGTATTGTTCTCTGTCAAGTTGAATGTGTTCTAAGAACACTCGCGGTGTCCTGAAATGTTCGCAAATACACAAAATAGGGGTGTTCTGAAGACGTTGTCGAACACTCGCTGTGTCCTGAAATGTTCGCACATATGAATGGGGGTTGTGGCTGGCAAGTTGAATGTGTTCTAAGAACACTCGCGGTGTCCTGAAATGTTCGCAAATACACAAAATGGGGGTGTTCTGAAGACGCTTCTAAGAACATTCGCGGTGTCCGGGGAATGTTCGTAGGGGGTGTCCTGAGGACGCTGTCCGTATTGTTCGTTGTCAAGTTGAATGTGTTCTAAGAACACTCGCCGTGTCCTGAAATGTTCGCAAATAAACAAAATGGGGGTGTCCTGAGGACGCTGTCCGTATTGTTCTCTGTCAAGTTGAATGTGTTCTAAGAACACTCGCGGTGTCCTGAAATGTTTGCAAATAAACAAAATGGGGGTGTTCTGAAGACGTTTCTAAGACCACTCGCGGTGTCCTGGAATGTTCGTAGGGGGTGTCCTGAAGGCGTAGTCTGTATTGTTCGCTGACAAGTTGAATGTGTTCTAAGAACACTCGCGGTGTCCTTAAATGTTCGCAAATACACAAAATTTGGGTGTTTGAAAGACATTGTCGAACACTCGCTGTGTCCTGAAATGTTCACAAATATGAATGGGGGGTTGTGGCTGGCAAGTTGAATGTGTTCTAAGAACACTCGCTGTGTCCTGAAATGTTCACAAATATGAATGGGGGGTTGTGGCTGGCAAGTTGAATGTGTTCTAAGAACACTCGCGGTGTCCTGAAATGTTCGCAAATAAACAAAATGGGGGTGTCCTGAGGACGCTGTCCGTATTGTTCTCTGTCAAGTTGAATGTGTTCTAAGAACACTCGCGGTGCCCTGAAATGTTCGTAAATAAACAAGATGGTGGTGTTCTGAAGACTCTTCTAAGAACACTCGCGGTGTCTGGGGAATGTTCGTAGGGGGTGTCCTGCGGACGCTGTCCGTATTGTTCTCTGTCAAGTTGAATGTGTTCTAAGAACACTCGCGGTGTCCTGAAATGTTTGCAAATACACAAAATGGGGGTGTTCTGAAGACGTTTCTAAGACCACTCGCGGTGTCCTGGAATGTTCGTAGGGGGTGTGCTGAAGGCGTAGTCTGTATTGTTCGCTGGCAAGTTGAATGTGTTCTAAGAACACTCGCGGTGTCCTGAAATGTTCGCAAATACACAAAATGGGGGTGTTCTGAAGATGCTTCTAAGAACACTCGAGGTGTCCGGGGAATGTTCGTAGGGGGTGTCCTGAGGACGCTGTCCGTATTGTTCGTTGTCAAGTTGAATGTGTTCTAAGAACACTCGCCGTGTCCTGAAATGTTCGAAAATAAAAAAAATGGGGGTGTCCTGATGACGCTGTCCGTATTGTTCTCTGTCAAGTTGAATGTGTTCTAAGAACACTCGCGGTGTCCTGAAATGTTTGCAAATAAACAAAATGGGGGTGTTCTGAAGACGTTTCTAAGACCACTCGCGGTGTCCTGGAATGTTCGTAGGGGGTGTCCTGAAGGCGTAGTCTGTATTGTTCGCTGACAAGTTGAATGTGTTCTAAGAACACTCGCGGTGTCCTGAAATGTTCGCAAATACGCAAAATGGGGGTGTTCTGAAGACATTGTCGAACACTCGTTGTGTCCTGAAATGTTCACAAATATGAATGGGGGGTTGTGGCTGGCAAGTTGAATGTGTTCTAAGAACACTCGCTGTGTCCTGAAATGTTCACAAATATGAATAAGGGGTTGTGGCTGTCAAGTTGAATGTGTTCTAAGAACACTGGCGGTGTCCTGAAATGTTCGCAAATAAACAAGATGGGGGTGTTCTGAAGACGCTTCTAAGAACACTTGCGGTGTCCTGACATGTTCGCAAATAAACAAAATGGGGGTGTCCTGAGGACGCTGTCCGTATTGTTCTCTGTCAAGTTGAATGTGTTCTAAGAACACTCGCGGTGTCCTGAAATGTTCGCAAATACACAAAATAGGGGTGTTCTGAAGACGTTGTCGAACACTCACTGTGTCCTGAAATGTTCGCAAATATGAATGGGGGTTGTGGCTGGCAAGTTGAATGTGTTCTAAGAACACTTGCGGTGTCCTGAAATGTTCGCAAATAAACAAGATGGGGGTGTTCTGAAGACGCTTCTAAGAACACTCACGGTGTCCGGGGAATGTTCGTAGGGGGTGTCCTGAGGACGCTGTCCGTATTGTTCGTTGTCAAGTTGAATGTGTTCTAAGAACACTCGCCGTGTCCTGAAATGTTCGCAAATAAACAAAATGGGGGTGTCCTGAGGACGCTGTCCGTATTGTTCTCTGTCAAGTTGAATGTGTTCTAAGCACTCGCGGTGTCCTGAAATGTTTGCAAATAAACAAAATGGGGGTTTTCTGAAGACGTTTCTAAGACCACTCGCGGTGTCCTGGAATGTTCGTAGGGGGTGTCCTGAAGGCGTAGTCTGTATTGTTCGCTGACAAGTTGAATGTGTTCTAAGAACACTCGCGGTGTCCTGAAATGTTCGCAAATACACAAAATGTGGGTGTTTGAAAGACATTGTCGAACACTTGCTGTGTCCTGAAATGTTCACAAATATGAATGGGGGGTTGTGGCTGGCAAGTTGAATGTGTTCTAAGAACACTCGCTGTGTCCTGAAATGTTCACAAATATGAATGGGGGGTTGTGGCTGGCAAGTTGAATGTGTTCTACGAACACTCGCTGTGTCCTGAAATGTTCGCAAATATGAATGAGGGGTTGTGGCTGGCAAGTTGAATGTGTTCTAAGAACACTCGCGGTGTCCTGAAATGTTCGCAAATAAAGAAAAATGGGGGTGTCCTGAGGACGCTGTCTGTATTGTTCTCTGTCAAGTTGAATGTGTTCTAAGAACACTCGCGGTGTCCTGAAATGTTCGCAAATAAACAAGATGGTGGTGTTCTGAAGACGCTTCTAAGAACACTCGCGGTGTCTGGGGAATGTTCTTAGGGGGTGTCCTGCGGACGCTGTCCGTATTGTTCTCTGTCAAGTTGAATGTGTTCTAAGAACACTCGCGGTGTCCTGAAATGTTTGCAAATACACAAAATGGGGGTGTTCTGAAGACGTTTCTAAGACCACTCGCGGTGTCCTGGAATGTTCGTAGGGGGTGTCCTGAAGGCGTAGTCTGTATTGTTCGCTGGCAAGTTGAATGTGTTCTAAGAACACTCGCGGTGTCCTGAAATGTTCGCAAATACACAAAATGGGGGTGTTCTGAAGACGCTTCTAAGAACACACGAGGTGTCCGGGGAATGTTCGTAGGGGGTGTCCTGAGGACGCTGTCCGTATTGTTCGTTGTCAAGTTGAATGTGTTCTAAGAACACTCGCCGTGTCCTGAAATGTTCGAAAATAAACAAAATGGGGGTGTCCTGATGACGCTGTCCGTATTGTTCTCTGTCAAGTTGAATGTGTTCTAAGAACACTCGCGGTGTCCTGAAATGTTTGCAAATAAACAAAATGGGGGTGTTCTGAAGACGTTTCTAAGACCACTCGCGGTGTCCTGGAATGTTCGTAGGGGGTGTCCTGAAGGCCTAGTCTGTATTGTTCGCTGACAAGTTGAATGTGTTCTAAGAACACTCGCGGTGTCCTGAAATGTTCGCAAATACGCAAAATGGGTGTGTTCTGAAGACATTGTCGAACACTCGTTGTGTCCTGAAATGTTCACAAATATGAATGGGGGGTTGTGGCTGGCAAGTTGAATGTGTTCTAAGAACACTCGCTGTGTCCTGAAATGTTCACAAATATGAATGGGGGGTTGTGGCTGTCAAGTTGAATGTGTTCTAAGAACACTCGCGGTGTCCTGAAATGTTCGCAAATAAACAAGATGGGGGTGTTCTGAAGACGCTTCTAAGAACACTTGCGGTGTCCTGACATGTTCGCAAATAAACAAAATGGGGGTGTCCTGAGGACGCTGTCCGTATTGTTCTCTGTCAAGTTGAATGTGTTCTAAGAACACTCGCGGTGTCCTGAAATGTTCGCAAATACACAAAATAGGGGTGTTCTGAAGACGTTGTCGAACACTCACTGTGTCCTGAAATGTTCGCAAATATGAATGGGGGTTGTGGCTGGCAAGTTGAATGTGTTCTAAGAACACTTGCGGTGTCCTGAAATGTTCGCAAATAAACAAGATGGTGGTGTTCTGAAGACGCTTCTAAGAACACTCACGGTGTCCGGGGAATGTTCGTAGGGGGTGTCCTGAGGACGCTGTCCGTTTTGTTCTCTGTCAAATTGAATGTGTTCTAAGAACACTCGCGGTGTCCTGAAATGTTCGCAAATACACAAACTGGGGGTGTTCTGAAGACGTTTCTAAGACCACTCGCGGTGTCCTGGAATGTTCGTAGGGGGTGTCCTGAAGGCATAGTCTGTATTGTTCGCTGGCAAGTTGAATGTGTTCTAAGAACACTCGCGGTGTCCTGAAATGTTCGCAAATACACAAAATGGGGGTGTTCTGAAGACGCTTCTAAGAACACTCGCGGTGTCCGGGGAATGTTCGTAGGGGGTGTCCTGAGGACGCTGTCCGTACTGTTCGTTGTCAAGTTGAATGTGTTCTAAGAACACTCGCCGTGTCCTGAAATGTTCGCAAATAAACAAAATGGGGGTGTCCTGAGGACGCTGTCCGTATTGTTCTCTGTCAAGTTGAATGTGTTCTAAGAACACTCGCGGTGTCCTGAAATGTTTGCAAATAAACAAAATGGGGGTGTTCTGAAGACGTTTCTAAGACCACTCGCGGTGTCCTGGAATGTTCGTAGGGGGTGTCCTGAAGGCGTAGTCTGTATTGTTCGCTGACAAGTTGAATGTGTTCTAAGAACACTCGCGGTGTCCTGAAATGTTCGCAAATACACAAAATGGGGGTGTTCTGAAGACATTGTCGAACACTCGCTGTGTCCTGAAATGTTCACAAATATGAATGGGGGGTTGTGGCTGGCAAGTTGAATGTGTTCTAAGAACACTCGCTGTGTCCTGAAATGTTCACAAATATGAATGGGGGGTTGTGGCTGGCAAGTTGAATGTGTTCTAAGAACACTCGCTGTGTCCTGAAATGTTCGCAAATATGAATGAGGGGTTGTGGCTGGCAAGTTGAATGTGTTCTAAGAACACTCGCGGTGTCCTGAAATGTTCGCAAATAAACAAAATGGGGGTGTCCTGAGGACGCTGTCCGTATTGTTCTCTGTCAAGTTGAATGTGTTCTAAGAACACTCGCGGTGTCCTGAAATGTTCGCAAATAAACAAGATGGTGGTGGTCTGAAGACGCTTCTAAGAACACTCGCGGTGTCCGGGGAATGTTCGTAGGGGGTGTCCTGAGGACGCTGTCCGTATTGTTCTCTGTCAAGTTGAATGTGTTCTAAGAACACTTGCGTGTCCTGAAATGTTGGCAAATACACAAAATGGGGGTGTTCTGAAGACGTTGTTGAACACTTGCTGTGTCCTGAAATGTTCGCAAATATGAATGGGGGTTGTGGCTGGCAAGTTGAATGTGTTCTAAGAACACTCGCGGTGTCCTGAAATGTTTGCAAATAAACAAAATGGGGGTGTTCTGAAGACGTTTCTAAGAACACTCGCGGTGTCCGGGCAATGTTCGTAGGGGGTGTCCTGAGGACGCTGTCCGTATTGTTCTCTGTCAAGTTGAATGTGTTCTAAGAACACTCGCGGTGTCCTGAAATGTTCGCAAATACACAAAATAGGGGTGTTCTGAAGACGTTGTCGAACACTCGCTGTGTCCTGAAATGTTCGCAAATATGAATGGGGGTTGTGGCTGGCAAGTTGAATGTGTTCTAAGAACACTTGGGGTGTCCTGAAATGTTCGCAAATAAACAAAATGGGGGTGTCCTGAGGACGCTGTCCGTATTGTTCTCTGTGAAGTTGAATGTGTTCTAAGAACACTCGCGGTGTCCTGAAATGTTCGCAAATAAACAAGATGGTGGTGTTCTGAAGACGCTTCTAAGAACACTCGCGGTGTCCTGGGAAAGTTCGTAGGGGGTGTCCTGAGGACGCTGTCCGTATTGTTCTCTGTCAAGTTGAATGTGTTCTAAGAACACTCGCGGTGTCCTGAAATGTTCGCAAATAAACAAGATAGTGGTGTTCTGAAGACGCTTCTAAGGACACTTGCGGTGTCCTGACATGTTCGCAAATAAACAAAATGGGGGTGTCCTGAGGACGCTGTCCCTATTGTTCTCTGTCAAGTTGAATGTGTTCTAAGAACACTCGCGGTGTCCTGAAATGTTTGCAAATAAACAAGATGGTGGTGTTCTGAAGACGCTTCTAAGAACACTCGCGGTGTCCGGGGAAAGTTCGTAGGGGGTGTCCTGAGGACGCTGTCCGTATTGTTCTCTGTCAAGTTGAATGTGTTCTAAGACCACTCGCGTTGTCCTGGAATGTTCGTAGGGGGTGTCCTGAAGGCATAGTCTGTATTGTTCGCTGGCAAGTTGAATGTGTTCTAAGAACACTCGCGGTGTCTAGGGAATGTTCGTAGGGGGTGTCCTGAGGACGCTGTCCGTATTGTTCTCTGTCAAGTTGAATGTGTTGTAAGAACACTTGCGGTGTCCTGAAATGTTCGCATATACACAAAATGGGGGTGTTCTGAAGACGTTGTCGAACACTCACTGTGTCCTGAAATGTTCGCAAATATGAATGGGGGTTGTGGCTGGCAAGTTGAATGTGTTCTAAGAACTCTTGCGGTATCGTGAAATGTTCGCAAATAAACAAAATGGGGGTGTCCTGAGGACGCTGTCCGTATTGTTCTCTGTCAAGTCGAATGTGTTCTTAGAACACTCGCGGTGTCCTGAAATGTTCGCAAATAAACAAGATGGTGGTGTTCTGAAGACGCATCTAAGAACACTTGCGGTGTCCTGACATGTTCGCAAATAAACAAAATGGGGGTGTCCTGAGGACGCTGTCCGTATTGTTCTCTGTCAAGTTGAATGTGTTCTAAGAACACTCGGGGTGTCCTGAAATGTTCGTAAATACACAAAATAGGGGTGTTCTGAAGACGTTGTCGAACACTCGTTGTGTCCTGAAATGTTCGCAAATATGAATGGGGGTTGTGGCTGGCAAGTTGAATGTGTTCTAAGAACACTCGCGGTGTCCTGAAATGTTCACAAATAAACAAAATGGGGGTGTCCTGAGGACGCTGTCCGTATTGTTCTCTGTCAAGTTGAATGTGTTCTAAGAACACTCGCGGTGTCCTGAAATGATCGCAAATAAACAAGATGGTGGTGTTCTGAAGACGCTTCTAAGAACACTCGCGGTGTCCAGGGAATGTTCGTAGGGGGTGTCCTGAGGACGCTGTCCGTTTTGTTCTCTGTCAAATTGAATGTGTTCTAAGAACACTCGCGGTGTCCTGAAATGTTCGCAAATACACAAACTGGGGGTGTTCTGAAGACGTTTCTAAGACCACTCGCGGTGTCCTGGAATGTTCGTAGGGGGTGTCCTGAAGGCATAGTCTGTATTGTTCGCTGGCAAGTTGAATGTGTTCTAAGAACACTCGCGGTGTCCGGGGAATGTTCGTAGGGGGTGTCCGGAGGACGCTGTCCGTATTGTTCATTGTCAAGTTGAATGTGTTCTAAGAACACTTGCGGTGTCCTGAAATGTTCGCAAATAAACAAAATGGGGGTGTCCTGAGGACGCTGTCCGTATTGTTCTCTGTCAAGTTGAATGTGTTCTAAGAACACTTGCGGTGTCCTGAAATGTTCTCAAATAAACAAAATGGGGGTGTTCTGAAGACGTTTCTAAGACCACTCGCGGTGTCCTGGAATGTTCATAGGGGGTGTCCTGAAGGCGTAGTCTGTATTGTTCGCTGGCAAGTTGAATGTGTTCTAAGAACACTCGCGGTGTCCGGAGGACGCTGTCCGTATTGTTCGTTGTCAAGTTGAATGTGTTCTAAGAACACTCGCGGTGTCCTGAAATGTTCGCAAATACACAAAATGGGGGTGTTCTGAAGACGTTGTCGAACACTCGCTGTGTCCTGAAATGTTCACAAATATGAATGGGGGGTTGTGACTGGCAAGTTGAATGTGTTCTAAGAACACTCGCTGTGTCCTGAAATGTTCACAAATATGAATGGGGGGTTGTGGCTGGCAAGTTGAATGTGTTCTAAGAACACTGGCGGTGTCCTGAAATGTTCGCAAATAAACAAGATGGTGGTGTTCTGAAGACGCTTCTAAGAACACTGGTGGTGTCCGGGGAATGTTCGTAGGGGGTGTCCTGAGGACGCTGTCCGTATTGTTCTCTGTCAAGTTGAATGTGTTCTAAGAACACTCGCTGTGTCCTGAAATGTTGGCAAATACACAAAATGGGGCTGTTCTGAAGACGTTGTTGAACACTTGCTGTATCCTGAAATGTTCGCAAATATGAATGGGAGTTGTGGCTGGCAAGTTGAATGTGTTCTAAGAACACTTGCTGTGTCCTGAAATGTTCGCAAATAAACAAAATGGGGGTGTTCTGAAGACGTTTCTAAGAACACTCGCGGTGTCCGGGGAATGTTCGTAGGGGGTGTCCTGAGGACGCTGTCCGTTTTGTTCTCTGTCAAATTGAATGTGTTCTAAGAACACTCGCGGTGTCCTGAAATGTTCGCAAATACACAAGCTGGGGGTGTTCTCAAGACGTTTCTAAGACCACTTGCGGTGTCCTGGAATGTTCGTAGGGGGTGTCCTGAAGGCATAGTCTGTATTGTTCGCTGGCAAGTTGAATGTGTTCTAAGAACACTTGCGGTGTCCGGGGAATGTTGGTAGGCGGTGTCCTGAGGACGCTGTCCGTATTGTTCGTTGTCAAGTTGAATGTGTTCTAAGAACACTCGCGGTGTCCTGAAATGTTCGCAAATAAACAAAATGGGGGTGTCCTGAGGACGCTGTCCGTATTGGTCTCTGTCAAGTTGAATGTGTTCTAAGAACACTCGCGGTGTCCTGAAATGTTCGCAAATAAACAAAATGGGGGTGTTCTGAAGACGTTTCTAAGACCACTCGCGGTGTCCTGGAATGTTCGTAGGGGGTGTCCTGAAGGCGTATTCTGTATTGTTCGCTGGCAAGTTGAATGTGTTCTAAGAACACTCGCGGTGTCCTGAAATGTTCGCAAATACACAAAATGGGGGTGTTCTGAAGACGTTGTCGAACACTCGCTGTGTCCTGAAATGTTCACAAATATGAATGGGGGGTTGTGGCTGGCAAGTTGAATGTGTTCTAAGAACACTCGCGGTGTCCTGAAATGTTCGCAAATAAACAAGATGGTGGTGTTCTGAAGACGCTTCTAAGAACACTGGTGGTGTCCGGGGAATGTTTGTAGGGGGTGTCCTGAGGACGCTGTCCGTATTGTTCTCTGTCAAGTTGAATGTGTTCTAAGAACACTCGCTGTGTCCTGAAATGTTGGCAAATACACAAAATGGGGGTGTTCTGAAGACGTTGTTGAACACTTGCTGTGTCCTGAAATGTTCGCAAATATGAATGGGGGTTGTGGCTGGCAAGTTGAATGTGTTCTAAGAACACTCGCGGTGGCCTGAAATGTTCGCAAATAAACAAAATGGGGGTGTTCTGAAGACGTTTCTAAGAACACTCGCGGTGTCTGGGGAATGTTCGTAGGGGGTGTCCGAGGACGCTGTCCGTATTGTTCTCTATCAAGTTGAATGTGTTCTAAGAACACTCGCTGTGTCCTGAAATGTTGGCAAATACACAAAATGGGGGTGTTCTGAAGACGTTGTTGAACACTTGCTGTGTCCTGAAATGTTCGCAAATATGAATGGGGGTTGTGGCTGGCAAGTTGAATGTGTTCTAAGAACACTTGCGGTGTCCTGAAATGTTCGCAAATAAACAAAATGGGGGTGTCCTGAGGACGCTGTCCGTATTGTTCTCTGTGAAGTTGAATGTGTTCTAAGAACACTCGCGGTGTCCTGAAATGTTCGCAAATAAACAAGATGGTGGTGTTCTGAAGACGCTTCTAAGAACACTCGCGGTGTCCGGGGAAAGTTCGTAGGGGGTGTCCTGAGGACGCTGTCCGTATTGTTCTCTGTCAAGTTGAATGTGTTCTAAGAACACTCGCGGTGTCCTGAAATGTTCGCAAATAAACAAGATAGTGGTGTTCTGAAGACGCTTCTAAGGACACTTGCGGTGTCCTGACATGTTCGCAAATAAACAAAATGGGGGTGTCCTGAGGACGCTGTCCGTATTGTTCTCTGTCAAGTTGAATGTGTTCTAAGAACACTCGCGGTGTCCTGAAATGTTTGCAAATAAACAAGATGGTGGTGTTCTGAAGACGCTTCTAAGAACACTCACGGTGTCCGGGGAATGTTCGTAGGGGGTGTCCTGAGGACGCTGTCCGTTTTGTTCTCTGTCAAATTGAATGTGTTCTAAGAACACTCGCGGTGTTCTGAAATGTTCGCAAATACACAAACTGGGGGTGTTCTGAAGACGTTTCTAAGACCACTCGCGGTGTCCTGGAATGTTCGTAGGGGGTGTCCTGAGGCATAGTCTGTATTGTTCGCTGGCAAGTTGAATGTGTTCTAAGAACACTTGCGGTCTCCGGGGAATGTTCGTAGGGGGTGTCCTGAGGACGCTGTCCGTTTTGTTCTCTGTCAAACTGAATGTGTTCTAAGAACACTTGCGGTGTCCTGAAATGTTCGCAAATACACAAACTGGGGGTGTTCTGAAGACGTTGTCGAACACTCGCTGTGTCCTGAAATGTTCGCAAATAAACAAGATGGTGGTGTTCTGAAGACGCTTCTAAGAACACTCGCGCTGTCCGGGGAATGTTCGTAGGGGGTGTCCTGAGGACGCTGTCCGTATTGTTCTCTGTCAAGTGTAATGTGTTCTAAGAACACTTGCTGTGTCCTGAAATGTTCGCAAATATGAATGGGGGTTGTGGTTGGCAAGTTGAATGTGTTCTAAGAACACTCGCGGTGTCCTGAAATGTTCGCAAATAAACAAAATGGGGGTGTTCTGAAGACGTTTCTAAGAACACTCGCAGTGTCCGGGGAATGTTCGTAGGGGGTGTCCTGAGGACGCTGTCCATATTGTTTTCTGTCAAGTTGAATGTGTTCTAAGAACACTCGCGGTGTCCTGAAATGTTCGCAAATACACAAAATAGGGGTGTTCTGAAGACGTTGTCGAACACTCGCTGTGTCCTGAAATGATCGCAAATATGAATGGGGGTTGTGGCTGGCAAGTTGAATGTGTTCTAAGAACACTCGCGGTGTCCTGAAATGTTCGCAAATAAACAAAATGGGGGTGTCCTTAGGACGCTGTCCGTATTGTTCTCTGTCAAGTTGAATGTGTTCTAAGAAAAGTCGCGGTGTCCTGAAATGTTCGCAAATAAACAAGATGGTGGTGTTCTGAAGACGCTTCTAAGAACACTCGCGGTGTCCGGGGAATGTTCGTAGGGGGTGTCCTGAGGACGCTGTCCGTATTGTTCTCTGTCAAGTTGAATGTGTTCTAAGAACACTCGCCGTGTCCTGAAATGTTGGCAAATACACAAAATGGGGGTGTTCTGAAGACGTTGTCGAACACTCGCTGTGTCCTGAAATGTTGGCAAATATGAATGGGGGTTGTGGCTGGCAAGTTGAATGTGTTCTAAGAACACTCGCGGTGTCCTGAAATGTTCGCAAATAAACAAAATGAGGGTGTTCTGAAGACATTTCTAAGAACACTCGCGGTGTCTGGGGAATGTTCGTAGGGGGTGTCCTGAGGACGCTGTCCGTATTGTTCTCTGTCAAGT
Organism: Ambystoma mexicanum; assembly: GCF_040938575.1. Taxonomy (NCBI): domain Eukaryota; kingdom Metazoa; phylum Chordata; class Amphibia; order Caudata; family Ambystomatidae; genus Ambystoma; species Ambystoma mexicanum. Next base: position 1,306,078,651 of record NC_090933.1, read on the forward strand.
TGAATGTGTTCTAAGAACACTCGCGGTGTCCTGAAATGTTCGCAAATACACAAAATGGGGGTGTTCTGAAGACGTTGTCGAACACTCGCTGTGTCCTGAAATGTTCGCAAATATGAATGGGGGTTGTGGCTGGCAAGTTGAATGTGTTCTAAGAACTCTCGCGGTGTCCTGAAATGTTCGCAAATAAACAAAATGGGGGTGTCCTGAGGACGCTGTCCGTATTGTTCTCTGTCAAGTTGAATGTGTTCTAAGAACACTCGCGGTGTCCTGAAATGTTCGCAAATAAACAAGATGGTGATTTTCTGAAGACGCTTCTAAGAACACTTGCGGTGTCCTGACATGTTCGCAAATAAACAAAATGGGGGTGTCCTGAGGACGCTGTCTGTATTGTTCTCTGTCAAGTTGAATGTGTTCTAAGAACACTTGCGGTGTCCTGAAATGTTCGCAAATAAACAAAATGGGGGTGTTCTGAAGACGTTTCTAAGACCACTCGCGGTGTCCTGGAATGTTCGTAGGGGGTGTCCTGAAGGCGTAGTCTGTATTGTTCGCTGGCAAGTTGAATGTGTTCTAAGAACACTCGCGTTGTCCTGAAATGTTCGCAAATAAACAAAATGGGGGTGTCCTGAGGACGCTGTCCGTATTGCTCTTTGTCAAGTTGAATGTGTTCTAAGAACTCTCGCGTTGTTCTGAAATGTTCGTAGGGGGTGTCCTGAAGATGCTGCTCGTATTGTTCGATGGCAAGTTGAATGTATTCTTAGAACACTCATGGTGTCCTGAAATGTGCGCAAATAAACGAAATGGGGTGTTCTCAGGACACTGTCCGTATTGTTCGTTGTCAAGTTGAAAGTGTTCAAAGAACTATCGCGTTGTTCTGAAATGTTCGTAGGGGGTGTCCTGAAAACGCTGTCCGTATTGTTCGCTGGCAAGTTGAAAGTGTTCTAACACTCATAATGTCCGCGGACATTAAACATTTCCATAGACCATAGTTGAAATGTTTGACTCTATGGATGTGATATGCTGCGGTGGTTGTGGCCAGGGCATATCACACTTATAGTTGCTTATAACTTTGGGTCAAAAACAAATTTATAAGGAACAAAGTTATAAGATATTATGGCTGTGATATGCTGCGATGGTTGTGGCCATGGCATAGAGTGTATAATATACTTACTGTTTGGTTTAGTAACTGGAGTACATGTACAAAAAGAAATATATATGTTAAATATATATAAAATATTAACACTTAAATGGTTTACATTGTAAAGTGTGTACCATTAGCTTCACTATTTTCTGACATTTCGTCATGTGTGAAGTGCTCCACTAGCCATTCGAGAGTACTAGACATTTCTGTGAGAAAAAAAATATATATAATATTTTTTTTTAATCTAATACAGAAAGTTTATAAAGATATGAGTAAAATGATGTACACTTACTATTTCAGGTAAGATATGTTCTGAGTAGTCTGTAGGTCTGGTCTTGGTCTTAGTTGTGGAGTGTCTGTCAGGTAATTATGTTGGAAGCCTATTTATCTTCTCTTGGTATATTCCATTTTAGAATATATTGTATTTAAATGAATGGTTAGTGTGGTACATGTATGGGTTACATTTCTTATGTATTACTACATATAATATGTGTGTGTACTACTTTGTGAATTTTTTAAATGTTATCATGTTGTAATATAATAATGAAACATGCTCCCCCCCCCAGACTTTTTAGGTAGTGGTACTGTTGTCCGAATATGTCCGCGGACATCAAAAATGTTCGCGGACATTACATTCAGTAGAAGTCGTTCAGTATGTTCCATATACATGTACATAAAGTCAAAGTTACTATTGTTAAGCTTTGCTACTAGAAACCTATGAAATTCAGTTAAAAGACTTTGTTAAAGGGACATTATGGTTAAGTTGTGCTACTAAAAACCTATGAAATTCAGTGAAAAAACTTTGTTAAAGGGACGTTATGGTTAAGTTGTGCTACTAAAAACCTATGAAATTCAGTGAAAAAACTTTGTTAAAGGGATGTTATGGTTAAGTTGCGCTACTAAAAACCTATGAAATTCAGTGAAATACTTTGTTAAAGGGACGTTATGGTTAAGTTGTGCTACTAAAAACCTATGAAATATATATATATGCAGTCAATTGTGAAAAGGTCAGTTGTGACCCTTTAAAATCGGTCAATTGTTCATTCGAACAATTGTAAACGAACAATTTGGTGTATACCGAAGAAAGATGATTCTCCCCCACCCCTTACTAGACTGAAATTAGATAGTATCAACGGTAGGGACCTGTTGGGTTTGGGTTGTGTAGATGAATTATGATAAAAGCCCTTAGTGCTCACCTTTTTCATGAGTATGTTTCAAGTTACAATCCACTAGCCCCAGGAACGAGCCAGTCGCCCCTTTGCAACGTCTCGATATGCACACAAGACACCATTTCCTACTCTCCAGTAGCTAGTAGTATGCTTTGTGTTCCTTTCAGTCCTGACGCCTGGCTTCGAAGCCTGGAAGTCTGCATGGAGCAAGGACTCCCACCATTTGGTCATAACTGCAAGGGACCCTTTTTGCAGGTCAAGTCCTAGTTTGACTTTCTCAATTCATCATCTGTTGTACTGTGCAACAGCTAATTGCAATTGAATGACACATCAAGCGCTTTATCTTGTGCGTCAAGCAGCAGTTTTGTGGGTTTGAGCCATGTTTGGTGACCCAGGCGAACCCACAACTCTCGAAGGAGTGTCTATGTGGCTGGCAGGTGACTCCAGCTGGTCCAGAGCAACTTCTCTACCATCCGCTAATCCGGAAACAGATTTTGTGAAATATGCCAAATTCCACAGTTTTTCCAAAGACACTTGACGAAGATGGAATCATACATGTTATGCCTTTAATGTGAGGCCCTACTTTGCACATTTTGTTTTTTAGACTGCTCTTCTGAAGCGTGTCCTCTTTGGCTGGTGGAGAAGCAGGAGATACTTCTGTCTGGAGTTGCTGTCGCCATAGATACCACTGTGGCGGCAGAGTTGCCATCTTGAAGTTGTTCTATTTAGCATTCAGTTGTATATCAGTTGGGGCAATAGAATCTGCTTGTAACAGAATGTCCTTTAGCACATCGCTTCTCTATGACTGGGGCATTCAGCCTGAGGTCCGGCTGGAGAGATGAGATCCAAATTCAGCCCATATATCCTTGGGCCTGGATGTACAGGGCATAGGGTTCCTCACAGTTTGAGGCCATGTAAGATCAACCTGCCATATCTTGGCCGTAGGTGGGTTCTTGTCCGTCCACTTTTGCAAAATACGCAAAAGTACTGTTTGCTGGCAAGAGAGGCAAGAGAGGCTGTCTGAATCACACGGACCGCAGTGAGACTTAAAACCGGAGGAACAGCCTGACTGTGACACCGTGCGGTGTCTACCTCTTTAAAGGTGATTACATTTTGACTTCCGTTGGATAAAACTGGGGGAGCGCTGCGTCGCAGCTGATGGAGACCTCGTGTTTGAATTGTGGAGCCTAACTTCCCGTGGATTGTGGAGAATATCTGTTGCCGTCTGTCAATACAAGTCCTTTTTTTGTCTTGCTTCTAGGTTTCTGATCCCGTGGTCATGTGAGCGCTGACCCGCCCCCTTGAGCCCAGAACCAACCTTTATTTACTTTGTTCCCAGCGCACCCTGCCTGCGCACGGCGAAGTACGCAAAAGTACTGTTTGCTTTTCGCGGTGCGCAGCGTGTGGTGCGCAGTGTCTGGTCCAAGATCTGATCAGAAGTGTGCTTGATGTTTTATGGGGGTGCTGCCATAAATGGCCTCTGCGAAGCATGCAAAGAAGAATCATATTTGTATATGAAATAAGTAGGACTGACTCTGAGCTTAGACTGGGGATAGTCAATACATGTAAGTGTCTAAAAACCTTCATGGGTCTTGGTCTAGTATATACTATGGCGATCTCTAGTAAATGCTATAACTTGTAGATGGTATACTTATTTTGGAGTTGTCGGTTGCCAAGCATTTTTGTGGCTAAACGCCCATTATAAAAAACTATCCCTCGCGTATCCTGAGCGTGGCCTAGCGTGTTTAAAGAGCCATAATCCTCATTCCCTGAAACCTTCCCTTTAAGCACTTCCTTGGCTGATCCCTGTATTGGCAAGTGCCAGGTATACCCCATGTACTCACCTTTGAAGAACATGGCAGACATGGATGATTACCAAAGGGAAATTGTGATGCATAAAACCTTGCGAAAAAGACGCATATGCATCCCGAAAATCATCTCTAGACCCAAAAAAAACTGCAATACAAGGTAATGTGATCACTGAATGTTTCAACAAATTACCAATTGTGCCTCAAGAATGTATCACTGCTACTGGAATAACCCAACTCGAAGCTGCTGAGGATCTGGCATGTGAGCTGGCATCTGAAGTGAGATGCTTAAGCAGTAAACTACTATCAGATGTATTGTGCAGTAAAGCTCAACCAAAATTAGGTGGCAGTGTTGAAGTAAATACCATGAGGGAGATGGTTATTGGAACCCACCAATCGAGCCCAGCAGTTGTTGTACCTAACCCCCTTGCACCAGCATTTCTCCCAAGAGCGAATGCTAACATCGTAGAAAAATGCAACGTCCAATGTGCAGGTTCGAATGAATATGGTAATTCAAAAGTACAGATTGATGTCTTAGTACACAATGACACCATTACTCTCTCCAACGCGCGACCTTAAAGCAGAACAAGTTGAGACTGAGGTAATATCTAGTAGTAATGGAACAAAGGTACTTGGTCCAATAACATATGACCCAATAATACCCTCGATATTTAGCTTCAGGTCCAGGGTGTGGCCCGACATAGGGAAGGCCACAGCCTTCGCCCCGAATGCAAATACCGCATTGGGAGAGTCAAATGGTGCAGATGAAATGGATGTCAGCATGAATTCAGATGATATGTTCTATGCACTAGAAAACCTCCTATCTATGCTACTGGCTAAATATAACCACTTGGACACTAAGATTGAGGTTCAATCGTTATTGATCCACACAAATATGAGGAAGAATAGGTGTGAAGGGTGTCAAAATAAGGAAAAATCAGCACGAATTGATAAGGAAAAAGTAGTAGCAGCTGATAAGGGCAGTGATATATCAAATGGGCCTCTTGAGCAAAGCTGGGCGAAAGCTGGGAAAAAGAGAGGTCAGTCCATATATCATGCGCTCATGTACAAAAAAAGATTAGTGAAGAGTAAGAAACAGAAAAATCCAAAAGGCACCCAAGAGGTAATTGCAACTCCAGCCCAGGGGCCAAATCATACCCAAAATGTCGTCCCACAAAAGCCTAACCCTGCAGTAGCAATGATATCGGATGGAATATTGAGGTCACTATCCCATCAGTAGTGAAGGAGAACATTATTGTGAATTTGCTAGAAACTGTAGTAAGGAATCCACAAATAATGAATGGGTCCGCCGCAAAGGTGCAAACGACACTCCCAGAGGCATGGGTAACGGGTTCCCTTGCTACTGAAGTCCCGAGCAATAGTGTCCATGCAAAATCTAATCAGAATCAGAAGATGCTAGCATTACAAATCACCCAGGTCCATCAGGAAATGCCTACTGCTCTGCTAAATAGGGCGGCTGTCCTATGCATTTTTCAATCCATCGTGCCATTGAGAGTCATCACAACAAATGACATAAGATTAGTAGATCAGCTTGAAATCATGATCCGCTACATTGCCAATGTGTGTTTTGAAGCTGAGTCAACATTGGCCTACATCATGGGGTATGAGAATGACTTATTGCGATTGGGCTACTCGATTCAAAGAGTTGAGATACCCCTAACCAAACAACGCAATGAAGCGTTAAATGAGGGTCAGATTATGCATCGTGGCCGCATGCCTTCTCCGAATAAGTCTCCCGCTAGTAAAAACATAAATAAGGAGTGTCCAAGGTCCCGATTTAACCCTCCCAATGTTGAGGAACGGTGTGGTAGAAATGATGTACCTCCTAATGAGTCAAATAAAGGAATGTGTAACAAACATACCATCCCAGAAGGTTATTGGCAATGGTTACCCCTGACCTTCAAAAAACACTTCACAGACACGCGACAATGACCAAACTCACTATGCCTATTATATTCATGGAACACTACAGGGCATACATGTCCATTTTCAGTGTGGTAGCGCTTCAAGAAACGTGGCTAACCGCTGAAGTGCAGCTAGATGACAGAAGCACTGTACACCAAATTGCCACCAAAGGCCCCTTTGGTAGACCGAAAGGAGGGCTTTTAGTATCTGTTTCCCGAAGATTGTAAAATTAGCAATGTCCACGCAGAATGTGCTGGTATCACAACTTTCCTGTTCCAATATAATAATTATAGTCATTAATATCTATGATCCTCCAAATATGGTAATGACCAAAGAAAATATGCTCTGTGTTGACTTGGCGCTAATGGCCTACTACCAGCGTTATGGTTAATGGGCGACATGAACGCCAAAATTGGTGATCTGGACACCAATGATGAGAATCTAGGTAATTCATGCTGATCTGACCCAAGTAAGAAAACTCCTAACAGACAAGGTATTCGGTGGCATAAGCTATTACAATCATACAAATGAGTCAAATTTAATGGCCACACATCTAGTGGTGCAGATTATGCCTTTACCAGAATTGAGGGAAAGCTGGCAGCAACACTAGATTACATCTATGTAAATTGCATGGCCCTAGGACACATAAGGGACATGTGAATTGTCGCTAGAGAGGAGAGTGACCATTTGCCGCTATGTCTCCTCTTTGAGAATCCAATGCTAACAGAAGTAGCCTCTGTGTATGATGCCAATAGAAGGGTTCACGTAAGTGAGGGAAAAAACTGTATCCTTTGGCATCAAAACAATATTGAAAAAGCATCTCAAGTAGTGACGTGTCTACTACCAGAATTCATACGGGAAGGCCAGTCGCGAATCAATAGCAACATCTCGCTGCTCCCTATCTACTCTGAACGAATGCGTAAGATTCAAACCACAGTGGTAGAAGTGAGAACATATAAAACAGCAGGTGAACGCTCGAACATTGTTTTGCCAGTACGTGCGGGGAATGACAAAAAAATAAATGAAGCAAAAAAGATCCTACGTGCAACTATAAAAAGTTTGTTACGGCCAAATGACCTACAACTGTCCGAATTTGAAGTCGCATTCACAATTAAAACCTTAAAACAAAATTATAAACGATGGTTAAAAAAACATAAGAGCGACAACGAGATCAAATTGTGGCAAAACATTGCAAGAGTAGCACTACTAAACAATAATCAGGGGCTATGGCAATCGCTGAGCAAAAATAGAAAACGTGAACTAACTGTCTTGCATTACAGATGAAATGTGGGGACTTTACATCAAAGAAACCTTGAGAAGAGTTGTGTCGCCTGTGCATCTCCATCCGATTCCTAATGTGATCTGGGATTGTAAGGCTACAGTTTTAGACATTATTGTGATAATTGAAAGTCTAAAAAACTCACGTGCAGCAGGCCCTGATGGATATGTAATCTAGTCCTTAAAAAACAACCAGAATTATGGGGCGCAGCTCTACTCCTTTTATTCAAACAAATTGGTACAACTGGGGTGATCCCCCCCTCATGGAAAACAAGTAACATTCTCACTGTCCATAAGAAGGGGGCGTGGGACAAACCATCAAATTTTAGATTACTAGCTATGCTCGACATCCCATCTAAGATCTTTACTAGAGTATTGTTAAAAGAACTCAATACATGGATTGCGGAAAATAATATCCTTCCAAAGAATCAAATTGGTTTCAGGGATAAATCAAGTACCATCCACAATCTGGTGATATTAACAACGGGAGTAGAACATGCATGGCACAAAAGGAATTTGGATGTCTATTGCGCGTATATCGATTTTTCGGCTGCCTTTGATACAGTAATGCGCAATAGACTATGTAACAAACTGTATTCTTGGGGCATTCCATTGGGCCTACTGCACATGTTGATGCTATTACATACTGACACAACAGTAAGAATCAGACTAAATGCAACAGGTAGACTCTCTGATTTTATGCAAACTAGATGTGGGGTCAAACAAGGGTGCATGATTGCCGCTATTCTTTTCAACTTGTATTTGGCCGACATGAAGGCTGCATTCTCTATCCCCTAAGTCAATCCTGTGAAAGTAAACAATGTACTCATTGGGTGGTTGGCATACGCCGATGACCTGCTGCTGCTTGACTATACACCGGCAGGTCTGCAGTGCATGCCTAATTCACTAGTGGGTTATTCTGGGGAGAATGGACTAACAATTAACGTGGAAAAAAGTAAAATAATGGTCTTCTCCTGCAAACGGCACCCGAGAACATATAAATGGAACTTGGACGACAAAAAGAATGAACAGGTATCCGTATACAAGTATCTTGGCATCATTATTGATGAAAAGTTAACCTGGGAGCAACAATGGCAAGCTCTGAAAATTAGGTTTCTGGTCCTCACTAACACATTGAGCATCTTTATTGGGAGAAATAATGGATACTCTGTTTCTGCAGTAATCACCATATATATGGCAAAAACTTGCAGGCCGATTCATGGAATAATTAGCGTGGCGCAAGTGGCCAAAAACGTGCGAATCGCAGTGGAATAGCGAAAATCGCAGTGCAAGTGCGAAAATCGCACGAAAAGCAGCGCACATCGATTCATGGAAGGCCGTGCGCGAGAAAACCATCGGATGTGCGATAATAAAGTGCGCGGCGCACGTTGGCGCACAGGCCATCTAACTGCGTGCGCCAGGTCACAGCGAAAATCGCACAGGCCACAGCGAAAATCGCACATAGCGCGGCGCACGCTACAAAAGTAGGCGGAACACGGGCGTAACACTCGGAATGGGGAACAACTTGCCAAAATGTGGGCGTCACGGGGGAAGTACAGGGTACAAGTGCGCGGAACGCCCACACGCTCGCCTACAACACGTATTCATGGAATAGAATAGGGCAAAAAAGCGCACGCTCAAACCAGCGCACAGGCACAAACACGACCGCCACAAGAAAGCAGGCGGTAGCGTCTCTGCACCTGGAAGAAATGTGCGCCAAAAGGTGCGCCAACAAATAGCACCTATATACTGCCATGATGAATGTCCCATACTGTGGCCCTCCAGGACAAATGACCTGCAAAGGGGTACCCACAAACACGGACACCCACTGACAAAAAATACGTGTGCGTGTATACCGGGGTGTGCGGGAAGTCTCACACGCGAATTGGCAGGGCATGTGAATTCCAGGGGTTTGCGGGAAGTTCCACACGCGATTTGTCAGGGTACGTGGATTACAGGGGTGCGCGGGAAGTTCCACACGCGATTTGGCCGTGTACGTGGATTCCAGGGGTGCGCGGGAAGTTCCACACGCGATTTGGCCGGGTACGTGGATTTCAGGGGTGTGCGGGAAGTTCCACACGCGATTTGTCAGGGTACGTGGATTTCAGTGGTGCGCGGGAAGTTCCACACGCGATTTGGCCGTGTACGTGGATTTCAGGGGTGCGCGGGAAGTACCACACGCGATTTGGCCAGGTACGTGGATTTCAGGGGTGCGCGGGAAGTTCCACACGCGATTTGTCAGGGTACGTGGATTTCAGGGGTGCGCGGGAAGTTCCACACGCGATTTGGCCGTGTACGTGGATTTCAGGGGTGCGCGGGAAGTTCCACACGCGATTTGGCCGTGTACGTGGATTTCAGGGGTGCGCGGGAAGTACCACACGCGATTTGGCCGGGTACGTGGATTTCAGGGGTGCGCAGGAAGTTCCACACGCGATTTGTCAGGGTACGTGGATTTCAGGGGTGCGCGGGAAGTTCCACACGCGATTTGGCCGTGTACGTGGATTTCAGGGGTGCGCGGGAAGTCCCACACGCGATTTGGCTGTGTGCTCCCAGGTATTCCCTGTACACCCTCCACGGCCCCTGCAGGCAGCACACACCACAGGGGACTACCCTGCACACCTGCTCATGTCACCCAGCACCCCCACCCCCCAGCATCCAGCGGCACCCTCCACCAGGCCCCCACTCATGTCCCCCTGCACCCCCACCCCCCAGCATCCAGGGGCACCCTCCACCAGGCCCCCACTCATGGCCCCTATCACCCCCACCCCCCCGCCACCAGGGGCAGCCTCCACCAGGCACCCACTCATGTCTCCCACCACCCCCACCCCCCAGCAGTGCAGGGGCACCCTCCACCAGGCGTCCACTCATGTCTCCCACCACCCCCACCCCCCAGCACTGCAGGGGCACCCTCCACCAGGCCCCCACTCATGTCTCCCACCACCCCCCAGCGACCAGGGGCACCCTCCACCAGGCCCCCACTCATGTCTCCCTGCACCCCCACCCCCCAGCATCCAGGGGCACCCTCTACCAGGCCCCCACTCATGTCCCCCTGCACCCCCACCCCCCAGCATCCAGGGGCACCCTCCACCAGGCCCCCACTCATGGCCCCTATCACCCCCACCCCCCGCCACCAGGGGCAGCCTCCACCAGGCACCCACTCATGTCTCCCACCACCCCCACCCCCCAGCAGTGCAGGGGCACCCTCCACCAGGCGCCCACTCATGTCTCCCACCACCCCCACCCCCGGAATCCAGGGGCACCCTCCACCAGGCCCCCACTCATGTCTCCCACGACCCCCACCCCCCAGCACTGCAGGGGCACCCTCCACCAGGCCCCCACTCATGTCTCCCACCACCCCCACCCCCCAGCAGTGCAGGGGCAGCCTCCACCAGGCCCCCACTCATGTCTCCCACCACCCCCACCCCCCAGCCACCAGGGGCAGCCTCCACCAGGCCCCCACTCATGTCTCCCACCACCCCCACCACCCAGCCACCCATGTCTCCCACCACCCCCACCCCCCAGCAGTGCAGGGGCACCCTCCACCAGGCCCCCACTCATGTCTCCCACCACCCCCACCCCCCAGCCACCATGGGCAGCGCCCACCAGGCCCCCACTCATGTCCCCCTGCACCCCCACCCCCCAGCCACCATGGGCACCCTCCACCAGGCCCCCACTCATGTCCCCCTGCACCCCCACCCCCCAGCATCCAGGGGCACCCTCCACCAGGCCCCCACTCATGGCCCCTATCACCCCCACCCCCCGCCACCAGGGGCAGTCTCCACCAGGCACCCACTCATGTCTCCCACCACCCCCACCCCCCAGCAGTGCAGGGGCACCCTCCACCAGGCCCCCACTCATGTCTCCCACCACCCCCACCCCCCAGCACTGCAGGGGCACCCTCCACCAGGCCCCCACTCATGTCTCCCACCACCCCCACCCCCCAGCCACCAGGGGCACCCTCCACCAGGCCCCCACTCATGTCCCCCTGCACCCCCACCCCCCAGCATCCAGGGGCACCCTCCACCAGGCCCCCACTCATGGCCCCTATCACCCCCACCCTCCCGCCCCCCCGCCACCAGGGGCAGCCTCCACCAGGCCCCCACTCATGTCTCCCACCACCTGTCATGATCTCTGCTTCCAAAAGGTCAGGGTTTTCCGAACTCCCTTGGAAGCAGATCCATAACCCAGGTTCCGAGGGCCAACCAGTCCCAATTGGGACCTTTTGGACCCAGTCCTGGCGCCAGTGGCACCAGGCTCATAAATATGCCCAGTCCCAGCGCTGGAAGCGCCGGGCTCATAATGCTTGGGTGGACTTACCTGCAGCAGACCATGCTGCTTACTTGCCTGCCAGTTGAGTCTCTGATCCTCTTCTGTTTGCCTGTTGGGTGGGGCAGGAGCCACTCCCTAGATTCAGAACACTGGAACTCTTCTGGAAGGCAGGAACTCTTTTCTTACCAAGGCGTGGCTGTGGAAGGAGACACCGAAGCACTACAGGAGGCTATTTAAACCACACCCGGTGGATGAATCTTGCTTTGCGTTATTCTGCATTCTCAGCAGCAGAACGCTCATCGTGTCTTCTGCATCTGATCCTGGGCCTAAGGAAAAAGGCTTACCATTCTGAATCCAGTCTTCAGCAACACCTATAAAGACAAGAAAGAACAGGTTAGCATTACGGTCTTCAGTGACAGCTCTTCACTTACCTGGTCCATCGGCTGCCACCAACGCCTCGCGCTGCATCCCGCATCTGAAAGACAAAGGCTTACCTACTCTTCGTGCGCTCCGGAGGTCTTCACACTGCAGTCCGGCATCTGAAAGACAAAAGCTTACCAACTCTTCGCACGCTCCGGAGGCCTTCGGCGCTGCATCCCGCATCTGAAAGACAAAACAAGGTGCGTTTAAAGACATTGGGGAACTTTAATACTCACGTGCCATTACTCCTTTCCACACCTAACCCAGTGGGTATTCCGGCACCCTGCAGCCGCTCCGAACTTGTACCTGCAAAATAAAAGACAGTTAAAGCGCATCGTGAAGCAGGCAACAAGCGCTTACTTACGTGCTTCCAGGCGCTTCTATTCATCACACGGACTCCATCTTCAACTCACTTCAGCCCGTCATCCGCCATCGCCGGAACCTGCAAAACAAGAGACATCATTACTAAAGACTTTAAAGACAATAGAATTACTCGAAACTTACCGTTCGTGCAGTAAACGACGGACAGCAGTCCTCTGAAGTCAAGAGGCCTGCGCTACCGATCCAGTGAAGAAACTGGTTAGAGCACCCTGCCCCGAGGCAGATGGAGAGCTCGGCATTCACTTACCTAAGGTGAGAGCGTTAACCTTTGGGGGTCGACAGGAGAGCAAAAAGGAAAGAGATAGGGACACCCCAATCACCCCAGTTCATTAATCCCATATTTTCTATCTGCAGACATCTTACTCTTGAAGTCAGGCATACAGTGCACAGAGGTCCAGCCCAAGAGCCAACCGGGTGCTACACATCACCTTGGAAGATACAGTAGTCGCCCCGTCAAGACCGGCGCCTCTGCGAGAATCAGGTGAGCGTTACAGAACGCAAAGCCTACCGCAAAACTCTCGCCCAGGCGCTATGGAAACCTCGGATACTGACCACCTAGCCCGGTTACTTGGGGAACTAAGGGCGGAAGTGCATGCAGCTTGTCAGGAAACGAATGCTCTAAGAAGGGAACTAATTATTTCCAAGGAGAGGACAGACGGTCTTGCTAGACAATTGCTACAGTCACAAGCCGGACAAACCCCGTTACCCGCATCAGGGGCAAATCTTCCTTCAACATCCTCTATGAATCCAGTGCAGATCAACCTACCTGGGAATGTACCTCTGGCTCCGCCCGAACGATTTTCTGGTGACCCAAAGAGGTTTGCAGTATTTATCAATCAGTGCCGGTTGCACTTCTTATGCCGGCCAGCAGCCTTTCCAACTGATCAAGCTAAAGTAGCTTTTGTACTTTCGTACCTTAGTGGCAATGCGGCAGACTGGTCGATCCCTCTAGTTAATCAAGATGATCCGGTTCTCCATGATTTTCAAGCCTTTCAGCTTAGTATGGAAAAACTGTTCGCAAGACACTCACAGGGGCAGGCCTTGGACAATGAGCTTCTTTCGTTGCGACAGGGTAATCAAGACCTTTTGGCTTATATTGCATCTTTCAATAGACTAATAGTGGAAACTCAATGGCCTGAGGACAAAAGGATTACGCTGTTTTATAGAGGTCTACGTGGAGAGCTCAAAGACGTTTTAGCCCAAGTAGTGAATCCCCCACAAGACTGTTCGGATTATATAGACTTGGTCGTTCAAATAGATCATAGACTGCAGAACAGGAAGGCCGACCGTTCCAAGTTTGATGCTCGAGTATTTTCCAAACCGCCAACTCCTTCCAAAGGAGTAGACTCCGGGGAACCCATGCAAATAGGGGGTCTGAAAGGTCCTCTAACACAAAAGGAGCGGGAAAGGAGAAAACAGTTGCAATTATGCCTATATTGCGGAAACTCAGGGCACTTTCTTCGAGACTGTCCGGTGAAACCTGCCAAGAAGGCAGTAGGAGCTGCAGTTACCAAAGTTACAAACTCTGAGCAGGGAAACGACCTCGCCCGACAAGAATAGAGGTCCTCTTGCCAAGCGTGAAAACCAGTTCCGTGACCTCGCATTTCGTGATACCTATGGTCCTCATTAGCCCTGATAACCCGGATCGATTACATGCAATTGAAGCTTACATCGATAGCGGTGCCATCGGCAATTATGTGGATCATGAAATGGTTTTGAGGATGAATCTAACTCTTTGTCCCAAGGCTGTAAAGGACGTCATTACTACAGTGGATGGTACGGAGATAGCCTCCGGGCCTGTAACGCATACCACTCAAGAGGTGACGCTAGTAAGTCAAGATGGACACCATGAGAAGATCGTGTTCGATGTGATCAAGGCCCCTCAGTTTCAGATTATTCTAGGAATACCTTGGTTAGAGAAACACAATCCTCTGATCGATTGGCGAGCAAGAACGGTCCAGTTTCCAGAATGTGTCTCTACTTGTCACCCTCCACCTGGTGTTGCACTGGCAGCAATTTCTTCAGAGACTCCCCAGTTACCTCCCGAATACCTTGAATACCAAGATGTCTTCCGGAAGGATCAGGCTAACACTCTACCTCCTCATAGGTCTTATGACTGCCAGATAGACCTGATACCTGGATCTACTCCTCCTAGTAGAATTTATGCCCTCACCGAGCCTGAGAACCTTCACCTTCGACAATACCTGGATCAATACCTGGCAAATGGGTTTATTCGTCCTTCCAAGTCCCCTGCTTCTTCAGCTTTGTTCTTCGTTCCAAAAAAGGAAGGAGACCTTAGAACTTGTATCGATTATCGCTCCCTGAACCAGATCACCGTTAAGAATAGATATCCGTTACCTTTGATCCCTGAACTCCTGGACCAAGTCAGAAAAGCATGCATATATACAAAGCTGGATCTTAGAGGAGCTTACCACTTGGTACGAGTAAAAGAGGGCGATGAATGGAAGACTGCCTTCCGCACCAAGTATGGGCTATTTGAATATCAGGTCATGCCCTTCGGACTTTGCAATGCCCCGGCCGCCTTTCAATATTTTATGAACGATGTCCTCAGAGAGCTCATAGATGTGTGTGTTGTTGTTTACATTGACGACATCCTCGTTTATTCTTCATCGGAATCTGAACATCGAAAACACGTGAAAATGGTCCTCGAAAGATTGCGTCAACACAAACTTTTCGCTAAGTTGGAAAAATGTGTTTTCAACGTGACTGAAGTTGAATTCTTGGGATTCATATTATCACCTGGCGGAGTACGTATGGATTCAAAGAAGGTCGATGCAGTTCTCAAATGGCCATCACCATCCTCCGTAAAAGGAGTGCAAAGCATGTTAGGCTTCGCTAACTTTTACCGCAGGTTTATCCCCGAATTCTCTCGAATAGTCCAGCCCATCACTGCCTTGTTAAAGAAAAACAAACGTTTTGAATGGTCTACCGAGGCGGAACAAGCTTTCCAGGATTTGAAGACTAAATTTATCTCTGCACCAATCTTAAAACACCCTCGCCCCGAACTCCCCTACATCGTGGAAACTGATGCTTCAAGCCTTGTCATGGGGGCAGTTCTATCACAGAAGGACCCGGTAACCAATCAGTTGCATCCCGTGGCATTTTGGTCCCGCAAATTCTCGCCTCCTGAAATCAATTACACGATTACTGACAAGGAACTTCTGGCTATCAAGTCTGCCTTTAAGGCTTGGCGGCATTATCTGCTGGGGGCCCGACACACCGTTACTGTGATTACGGAGCACCGAAACCTGCAATATTTGAAAACCGCAAAAGCCCAATCCTCTAGACAACTCCGTTGGGCATTATTCTTTGCCGAGTTTGACTTCATAATTACCTATCGACCTGGTACAAAGAACGGTAAAGCTGATGCCCTTTCTCGGATGGGAGTGGAAGAACACTTGATCAACCCTAAACCTGTACCAATCATTCCCGAACAAAGAATTCTGGGTGTAATCGCCACAGAATCCATAGAGGAAGTTAAGGATAAAGCCAGGCAACTTGTAACTCCAGCAGATATACAGAATTGGCATCTGCAGGGAAAGGACTTTGCAGTAAAGGACAACTTATTGTATTTCCAAGAACGATTATACCTACCCAGCACAGATTTACAGAAAAAAGTAATCTCCTGTTATCACGATTCTTTAATGGAAGGTCATCCCGGTATGGCCAAGACATCAGAAAAGATCAAGCGCTACTTCTGGTGGCCGTCTTGGAAAAAAGATATCAGAGACTTTATAATGTCCTGTGGAGTATGCGCCCAAAACAAGAGTCAAAAGGAAAGACCAGCAGGCCTCTTACGCCCTATTGACATCCCACCTCGCCCTTGGCATACGCTTTCTATGGACTTCATCACCGATCTACCTCCATGCTCCGGATACAATACGATTCTAGTAATCGTGGACTTATTCTCCAAGATGGCGCATTTCATTCCGCTCAAAGGCTTGCCAACAGCAGCAACTCTGGCCCGAGAATTTCTCGAAAACATTGTCCGACTACACGGTTTTCCTTCGGTTCTAATTTCGGATCGAGGTAGTCAATTTATTTCTCATTTTTGGCGAAGTTGCTGTCGGTCGGCTCAAATTGATGTGAGACTATCGACCAGTCACCACCCTCAGACCGACGGACAAACCGAGAGGACCAATCAAACTCTGGAACAGTATTTACGCTGCATGCTGCAACAAACTGAAAAAACTTGGAAAGACATCCTTTGGATAGCCGAATATGCCTACAATAACTCTGTCCATTCGGGAACTGGGAAAACACCGTTTTTTCTTTTGTACGGCAGTCACCCTCGAACCTCGGAGTTGGATCCCCTCCAAGATCTTGAAACACCAGCAGTAGACTACCTGCATGCAACAATCACCCAAGCCTTTAAGGAAGCTGTTTCTCACCTTCAAAGGGCTAAAGAACAATACAAGAAAGGAGCAGATCAACATCGGAAGGAAGCCCCTCAATATCAAGTAGGGGACCAAGTCTGGTTATCCACCAAATATCTACCTCTAAAAGGGCCACGCACATTCAACCCAAGATACCTTTGTCCCTATTCCATCACTACCATAATAAACCCAGTAGCGGTCAAGTTGGACTTGCCCCCGCACATGAAGATACATCCGGTCTTCCACATCTCTCTATTAAAACCCGTGCAACCTCAAACCCGACTAACTAAATCTCCAAAACCCATCCTAGTTGATGGAGAACTCGAGTTTGAAGTCAAAAGCATTCTGGACTCCAAGATCTCCAAATCTAAACTATTTTACCTAATTGACTGGAAAGGCTACGGCCCCCAAGAGAGATCCTGGGAACCTGCTGAATATGTCCACGCTCCTCGCCTAATCAAAAGATTTCACCGAATATTTCCTGACAAGCCAAAACCCCCGGAGAAGCCCGGTTTGGGAGGGGCCTTGAGGGGGGGTACTGTCATGATCTCTGCTTCCAAAAGGTCAGGGTTTTCCCAACTCCCTTGGAAGCAGATCCATAACCCAGGTTCCGAGGGCCAACCAGTCCCAATTGGGACCTTTTGGACCCAGTCCTGGCGCCAGTGGCACCAGGCTCATAAATATGCCCAGTCCCAGCGCTGGAAACGCCGGGCTCATAATGCTTGGGTGGACTTACCTGCAGCAGACCATGCTGCTTACTTGCCTGCCAGTTGAGTCTCTGATCCTCTTCTGTGTGGAACTACTTTTCCTGTTGGGTGGGGCAGGAGCCACTCCCTAGATTCAGAACACTGGAACTCTTCTGGAAGGCAGGAACTCTTTTCTTACCAAGGGGTGGCTGTGGAAGGAGATACCGAAGCACTACAGGAGGCTATTTAAACCACACCCGGTGGATGAATCTTGCTTTGCGTTATTCTGCATTCTCAGCAGCAGAACGCTCATCGTGTCTTCTACATCTGATCCTGGGCCTAAGGAAAAAGGCTTACCATTCTGAATCCAGTCTTCAGCAACACCTATAAAGACAAGAAAGAACAGGTTAGCATTACGGTCTTCAGTGACAGCTCTTCACTTACCTGGTCCATCGGCTGCCACCAACGCCTCGCGCTGCATCCCGCATCTGAAAGACAAAGGCTTACCTACTCTTCGTGCGCTCCGGAGGTCTTCAAACTGCAGTCCGGCATCTGAAAGACAAAAGCTTACCAACTCTTTGCACGCTCCGGAGGCCTTCGGCGCTGCATCCCGCATCTGAAAGACAAAACAAGGTGCGTTTAAAGACATTGGGGAACTTTAATACTCACGTGCCATTACTCCTTTCCACACCTAACCCAGTGGGTATTCCGGCACCCTGCAGCCGCTCCGAACTTGTACCTGCAAAATAAAAGACAGTTAAAGCGCATCGTGAAGCAGGCAACAAGCGCTTACTTACGTGCTTCCAGGCGCTTCTATTCATCACACGGACTCCATCTTCAACTCACTTCAGCCCGTCATCCGCCATCGCCGGAACCTGCAAAACAAGAGACATCATTACTAAAGACTTTAAAGACAATAGAATTACTCGAAATTTACCGTTCGTGCAGTAAACGACGGACAGCAGTCCTCTGAAGTCAAGAGGCCTGCGCTACCGATCCAGTGAAGAAACTGGTTACAGCACCCTGCCCCGAGGCAGATGGAGAGCTCGGCATTCACTTACCTAAGGTGAGAGCGTTAACCTTTGGGGGTCGACAGGAGAGCAAAAAGGAAAGAGATAGGGACACCCCAATCACCCCAGTTCATTAATCCCATATTTTCTATCTGCAGACATCTTACTCTTGAAGTCAGGCATACAGTGCACAGAGGTCCAGCCCAAGAGCCAACCGGGTGCTACAAAACACCTTGGAAGATACGGTAGTCGCCCCGTCAAGACCGGCGCCTCTGCGAGAATCAGGTGAGCGTTACACCACCCCCACCCCCCAGCCACCATGGGCAGCCCCCACCAGGCCCCCACTCATGTCTCCCAGCCAGCCCCACCCCCCAGCCACCATGGGCAGCCCCCACCAGGCCCCCACTCATGTCTCCCACCGCCCCCACCCCCCAGCAGTGCAGGGGCACCCTCCACCAGGCCCACACTCATGACTCCCACCACCCCCACCCCCCAGCAGTGCAGGTGCACCCTCCACCAGGCCCCCACTCATGTCTCCCACCACCCCCACCCCCCAGCAGTGCAGGGGCACTCTCCACCAGGCCCCCACTCATGCCTCCCACCACCCCCACCCCCCAGCCACCAGGGGCAGCCTCCACCAGGCCCCCACTCATGTCTCCCACCCACCCCCACCCCCCAGCCACCATGGGCAGCCCCCACCAGGCCCCCACTCATGTCTCCCACCCACCCCCACCCCCCAGCCACCATGGGCAGCCCCCACCAGGCCCCCACGCATGTCTCCCACCCACCCCCACCCCCCAGCCACCATTGGCAGCCCCCACCAGGCCCCCACTCATGTCTCCTACCACCCCCACCCCCCAGCAGTGCAGGGGCACCCTCCACCAGGCCCACACTCATGTCTCCCACCACCCCCACCCCCCAGCAGTGCAGGGGCACCCTCCACCAGGCCCCCACTCATGTCTCCCACCACCCCCACCCCCCAGCAGTGCAGGGGCACCCTCCACCAGGCCCCCACTCATGTCTCCCACCACCCCCACCCCCCAGCCACCAGGGGCAGCCTCCACCAGGCCCCCACTCATGTTTCCCACCACCCCCACCCCCCAGCAGTGCAGGGGCACCCTCCACCAGGCACCCACTCATGTCTCCCACCACCCCCACCCCCCAGCATCCAGGGGCACCCTCCACCAGGCCCCCACTCATGGCCCCTATCACCCCCACCCCCCCGCCACCAGGGGCACACTCCACCAGGCCCCCACTCATGTCCCCCTGCACCCCCACCCCCCAGCATCCAGGGGCACCCTCCACCAGGCCCCCACTCATGGCCCATATCACCCCCACCCCCCCGCCACCAGGGGAAGCCTCCACCAGGCCCCCACTCATGTCCCCCTGCACCCAGGTCCTCACAATCACCAACCATGTGCGTAATGGTCAGCCTCCACAGCCAAAAGGCCCTACCAAGTAACCCATTCACCCACATGGAAATGAAAATTACATGTTACACCCCCAACGTACATAAATCAAATGAACCCATGTCTGTCACACACAATGGTTGCAAATGAATTTGAAAACACCCAACATGACATGCATGAAACCAATGAGATGATACCACACAGTGAAGTATGAAAACAAAAATGTATTTAAAAAATATGAATGCAAATGAAATGAAACAAACTACAATGCCAATGAAAAAAAGAAAAGGTGCATGTCCGTCCCAAAAAATGAAAAACACAAAATCCAAAACAAATGTACTTCAAAGTCACATTAAAAATTAAATCAATCCGACAGAAAAAAAATAAAATCCAAACACCATTGCTCCATGGAGAAGAAAAAATAAAATTAAAAAATAAAACAATCCAATGAAGAACTATGTACACAATATCCAAGGGTCCATGAGCCCAACTGAACAAAGGAAACCTACTAAAAACCCTAACAAAAAAGCAACTATATACAAAAAGTGGAGCTGTGTCCGTCGACTCCAAATCATAAGAATAAACAAAGGAAACCTAAAACTAAAGAACTATATACAAAGGCGGCGGGCAAGTCCAGCGGCTCACTCCGTAGTGTTCCGGGCCAGGGCATCATCAAACTCCTCGTCTATGTCCCGGAGGCGGTCCTGTTCCATGGCCCGAGGGTCCGCAGGGACGACGCCATCTGCTCCTCCAACCCCCTGCGGATTGCCTCGAGGCACTCGGCCCGCCTCAGGGCCCTCCGCATGGAGTTCTCCGCCCTGACCATCGTGAGCCGCTCCTCTTCCGCCCGCCGCCGCTCCGCACCTATCTGCTGGCCCAACCGCAGCCACACGGAAGACACTTCCTGTCCTGGGTCCTCCTGCCCTCCGGCCGATGCCTTCCCCTCCGATGTTGAAGGCCCCGAGCCATGATGCCTCCCACGTTGACTCTGCTGCTGCCTCCGACGCAACTGCCTCTGCCAGCACGACGCCATCCAGGCTGATGGAATCCACCGACGCCGTCGTGCACGTGCCCTGCCTGATGATGCCGGCACATCCTCCATCTGCTGGGGTACAGTTGCTGTGGTGTCCATGCCTGCTTGACCTCCGACTCCCGACTGTGGCAGGGATGGGATCCCCACCGAGCTGGCTGCATAGGTCAGGGCAGGTCCACAGGGGGCCCTGGTGGCATCTGGGCCGGAAGACGGCAAGGAGAACGACTGGCGTATAGCCTCCACAGAGGAGGAGAGGGCCGCCAGATTGGCCGACACATGCAGGAAACCCCCGAACATGGAAGATCCCAATTGGGCCACGTCGGCACGGTGCTCTTCGTGATGATGTGCGTGCTCCTCCCGGGAAGCACGCACGTCATCACGAATTGCCCCCGCGCGCATCGCAACCCCAATCAGGACCTTCTCCATACGGACACGGGTCCCCTCGTCCGCAGGTGGAGGGGAGTCAGGTGACATGGACATCCCCTCTACCTGCGGACGGGCCTGGGACGGGGCAACCCTGCTGGTGCATGGTGGTGCACTCACAGGGTCAGGGACAGCGACATGCACAGGCCCCTCCACGGTGACCTGTGCTGCCTCCTGCCCCTGGCCCTGGACTGCACCACTTGCACCAGCAGGGATGCCCCCACCAGGCCCCATGTGTGCCCCTGTGGCGGCCTCCTCCTCCTCTGTGGAAACCACCAACCTGGATGGCTCCTCACCGTCTTCCACCGTAGCAGGCCCCTGTGGGGGCTCACCCACCCCTTCCGCTGCAGCCGTGGGGGCATCCCCGCCGCCTTGCTCCACAGCGCCGTCTCCGCCCTCTTCTTCACTAGCCGCTGCGTAACGGGAGACAAAGAACACAAGCATCAGGGTACTGTACAATGGTCCCCTAGACAGGAAGCAATAGCAGATGAGTACCACTGTCAAAGTACACTTCCATCATGTCCCTCCACAACACATGGGTCAGTCCAGGCAAAACACACACAGTAACAGGCATGGTGCATGCCATGGACATTTCCATACATGTCCAATGGACTCTTGAAACATACAATGATATGGAACTCACATGCATCATGGGTCATGCCTATCACATGCACACACTTCACCTCAGTCACCTCCATCTGGCCCCATACACCCCAAACACAGCGGATACAAGGGTAACTAGGCTGCATCACTGAATATGTGCATTGTCACACACATGTGTCATGCATCCATGGCATGCACAAGACACAGACACGCAGGTCAGGCACACAGACATGGCTACCATATATGTACCTGCCATCAGCACCCATCCCTCACCCCCACCCATGTCCAGGAACAGACATGCTCTCATGTCTAAAATCTGCATAGGGCTCCCCATGTGGCATTTAAACACATGCAACAACCATGTGGTTCACACATCACTGGTCGCACATGCATTACCATGATGTCCCTGCACACATACATGCATACATGGCCTATGTCACACATACAGGCAAGTATCAGACAACCAGCACACCGCAACATGCCCTGTCTCACACAGCAATGCTTGGACACTTACCGCTCAACTCCAGACGGGTCTCCCTCTCAAGGATCTGGGCGTGGAGCGCTGGGCGTACGCGTTCCAGGACCCTCATCTGGATGGAACTCATGCGGCCCCGGCCCCCCTCCACGAGGCGCCGGGCCTTCACGAGGGTCCTGGACCTCAAGTCCTCCCAGCGCTTCTTGATCTTCTGGACGTCGTGGGTTGCCACCCCCTCCGCGTTGATGGCAACCACACAGTCGGCCCAGATCCTCTCCCGTCCTTCCTTGCTGGCGCGGGACGATCCAAAGAGGGCATCATACTGCCCCAGGACATGCTCCACCAGGACACCAACTTCGGTGGCAGTGAAGCTGGTGCCCCTCTGCCCCTCTGGCCTGGGGTTGCCACTGGTGCCAGATGTGGAAGTGCCCGACATGGCAACCCCAGAGGCAGGTGTGGGTGGGCAACTGGGTCCTGGGGCTGGGCTGTGGAGCAATGTAATCCCAGTCGGGAGTCTTCAGTTACAGCAGGGGTGGACACAGCAACTGGACCCCTGCAGATGGCTGATGTGCAGGCACCAAATGGCAGGGCACGGTGGCAGCAGGCAGGCAGACAGGCAGCAGCCGATGGCACGTGGGAGGCTGCTCGGGGAACTGGGGGGCAGTAATTCGGCCTTCTGGGCAGGAGCGTGGTCTTCCGTGTGTTTTCGCGTGGCCAGCTTGATACGGAGTGATTTGGCACGTGAAAATCCTGCATGTCAGCGTGAAATTCGAGGAAAGGCCCTTAGCGCGTAAGCGCGTCAGCACGCATACGCGATTCTATTGGACCAAAGGCCCTCAGCGCGTAATCGCGTCTGTGACGTGACCCGCACGGGTGTTTCCCACACAGCACGTGATGACAGAGCACACGTGGAAAGACTGCACGTCAGAGTGTCATCGCGTGTAATTGGACAGCACGTCAGAGTGTCATCGCGTGTAATTGGACAAAAGTGCGCATACACGCGATTGGCCTATGTACGTGTATATCAGGGGTGCCCGGGCACATACACACGCAAGTACGTCAGCGCACCTGTATCCCGGGGTGCGCGGGAATTTCCACACGCTATTGGACTGGGTACTGGATTTCAGGGGTGCGCGGGTCACACGCTCGCCTACAACACGCGCAACGCATAAATTTGCGCGCTAACAAAATAACAAGCTCAGACCCAGGATGAACATACCGTTCCTAGCAGCAGTGGGCGTGGGCTACCAAAGGAGGAGGAGGAGGATAGTCAGGGCCAGAATATTCACACCCAGAACCAGCCTTTTCGGGATGCCTGATGACCAGGTGTATGGGAGGTACAGGTTTCCACCACACATAATACTGGACCTGGTGAGTGAGTGGGAGGATGACCTCACATCACCCACCCTGTGCTCCCAAGCACTCAGCCCCCTGGAGAAGGTCCTCAATGTACTGCACTTCTTAGCCACTGGATCATTTCAGCGGACAAGTGCCATAGTGGGTGGGGTATCACAGGCCACCCAGTCACGCTGCCTACACCAGGTCTTGAACATCATCACTGCACGCCCATCAGTCCGCAGGCACATATACCTGCCCAGAACACCTGCAGAAAGGCATGCTGCCGCCCTGGATTTTTACGGTGTGGCACGATTCCCCAAATTGCTAGGTGCCATCGACTGCACCCATGTGGCTCTACGTCCCCCCAGGGCATCAGAGCACATCTATAGGAACCGCAAGCACTGGCATTCCATCAACGTGCAGGTAGTATGTAATGCCAAGGGAATCATCACCTCAGTATATGCCAACTATCCCGGCTCCACCCACGACAGCTTCATTTACCGAATGTCCACCCTAAGCCGGGACCTAGAAGCTGGGCGGCATGGCGATACATGGCTGCTTGGTGAGTATGAATGCCACTGCACATGCATGCATGTCAGATACTGAGCAAGGTCACAACCCCACCAATGATACCAATCACCACCTCCACAGGGGACAGTGCCTACCCTCTCAGCCCCCACATGATGACGCCAATTCGGAACCCCACCACGCCACCCCAGGTAAGATATAACACAGCCCACATTACAACCCGGGGCATAGTGGAGCGCACATTCGGAGTGCTAAAGTCACGCTTTCGCTCCCTTGACCGTTCTGGCAGGCAGCTGTTGTACGCTCCCCCAGTAGTGTGCAGGATCATAGTGGCAGCATGTGTCCTGCACAACGTTGCAACACGCCGGGGCCTGGCCGTGGACATGGTGGTGGCCCCACATCCCCAACCACATGCACAGCCGCTGCGCATGGGAGGGGAAAGGGCACGGGGGGAGGCAGCCCGTACACAGCTAGTGGCTAATTACTTCACATAGAAATCACACCCCTGTGGAGTGCACGCTGCCCTGGCACATTCCATCTGACAATCAATGATGACTCAACCTGACACTGATCCTGAATGTCTGGAGAATCAACCGTGAAAACCATATCAGCCTGAGATTGTTCACCTGGCAGTGTTACAATGTGTGCATTCCTACCCACACAGACACCACCAATGCAGTTTTGTGAAGAAACACATTCAAGCAGCTAAAATGAATACCCACTTGAAAAATGCAACAAGAGGACAGTGCCATGTCAGCCAACCCATCCCCAGCACCGCCACACGACACACCGTGCCATGTCATGCTATTTGCAGGTAAACAAAGTAATCCCCACAACATGACACTAGTGTCACAATGTGCAGTGTCCCTAATTGAAACTTGCAACACTTGAAATGCTCACAGTAATGCAGGACAAACAACAAACTTGAGCAGGTACTACCATTAACATGACATCACAAATGTAATAAATTAGTAGTCTCACCACCTGGAAATGCCTGCACTCCCACCACTACCAACTGTGCAGTGTTGGCGCCATGTAGAGTTGTAGGTGCACTGCTGCCAACATGGACCCCATCTCCAAGCTAGAGGGCCTTGTGTAGACATGAGGAAGGGACCTGCAAATTGGGAGGTAGACACAGATGATGAGTTACACATCAATGCAACATGCAGTGTACAACACAACTGCAATATGCACTAGGAATGTATACACAGTATTGACTAGACTACCCACACATGTAGTGGGAGTCCAATGTCACCATGTACGTCAATGTCACTTGGGCACACCCTTTGCAAGCCCATGGAAACGGGAAGCAGGAGGGGTGTGTGTGACTCAAACCCAAGCATCTGAACCAAATACATGACAAGCCTGCATGTGCCCAGCCACAATGCAGCGTATGCCCACAGGAACCACGGAAGGCAACAAATTGTCCCAAAAAAATTGGGAAAAATAAAAATAAAAATAAAAAAAAATCAAAAATGGCCATTGATGGGCCCAGGGGGGGTTGGGGAGGCCACCCAGGAGGTCCGAGGACAGGGTGCACACCAAAACCCACCTGTGTGGATCCTGGGAAAAAATAACACCTCCATGGGCTCATGGCCCACACGGCTACCCTATTGTGGGAGTATCACTGCTGTCGCTATTATCACCCTGTGCAGCTGCATCCGGAGGTGGTTGCACTATGGGAGGCAGCCCACGCAAGGCCCTAGTCTGCTCCTCCATGGCTGCAAGCATGCGGGTGTGGTAGGTCTCGTTCTGGAGGATGAGTGTGCGGAGGTCCCCATGCAACAACTCACGGGATGCCCGGACCTCCGCCCTCGTTGCCTGCATCTCAGCTGAGAGCGTACGGGTGAGACGCTCCAGCTGCTGTTCTGTCCTTTGGTGTGTTGAAGCCTCAAGCTCAACAAGAGTCGTCCTGAGGTGAAGGCGCTCCTGCCTCAGGGCTTCCCTGTGGCCCTGGGACTCTATGGAGATGGCCTCCTGCAGAGTCGCCAGTGCCGCCCGCCTGTCCCTGTTGGACGCCAACATGTCCTCCCTGTGTGACTGGCAGATGGAGTCGGTTGTCTGCTGTAGTCGCTCCATCAGCCTTTCAGGGGGGACAATGGAAGTGGCCACCCTATCCATGGCCTGAGCCATCATCTCGGATGATGCTGCCTGTTGGGTTGCCATACCGTAAATGGATTGCTCCCATGCGGTATTTCCAGGTGGCGTACGGCCACCACGTCGGCGGGCACCACACCTGTCTGGGGCAAGGCGAACTGCGCCTTGCTGTGCCGGCACTGCCTGAGGCTGCAGGACTGCATTCCCCCTCTGATCTGCTGGCCCAGGAACAGGATCAGATGTCGCGGAGTGTGACCCTGCATCCGTAACCACCAAAGGCGTAGCTGCCAACACTGACATCCCCATTGAGGGTTCTGACCCTGGTGCAGGTGGGTGGGACAGAACAGAATCCCTCCCTAGAACACTCACCTGCGACGGCACGTAGGTCTCATCATCCGAATCAACACCTGAGTACAGCTCGGGGGAGGTGCAGCCAGAGACACCCCTTGAGAGCACGACCTGCAGCACTTGTGGGTTCTCACCCACCACCACACCACGTCCCTCACTGGTGGTTGGTCGTCCCTCGGACCCCTCCTGGGTCTGCACCATCTCCACAACCCCAGCAGTATCAGGTGCGTCTTCCCCTGCAAAGACATAAAAACAAAGAAATGGAAACAGGCATTAGCACCATGGCACACAATGAGGGCTGAGAAGCAAGAGAACCAGTACTTGATTGACACATGTCCCACATGACTAAAACCCTCGCATGCATGCACCCTCACTGCGTATGAAGGGGAGGCAAATGGCACACATTGATGACACCAAGATGGAAGATGAACACATTTTCTGCATGCTGCCTGGCAGTGGCATCACACATTGGCCTGTGATTGCCAGGTGAAACACACATGCCATCACACAGATGGCATGTACCATTGCTATTGAGTGAAGATGGAGAGGAGGGCAGCACCTATTCATTCAGTCCAGTTCCCGCATGTAATAGCTTTTCTAATTCAAACAGGTCAGATTTTTCACCTGGAGCTGCCAGTCCAAAATGGTCCAATTGCACAGGGACATGTGTGAACAAATGATATCCAGGTAAAAAAGTCACTCCACTTTACCATAGCCATGTCAGACATGTGACTAGAGGAATGCGAAATGCCTAGTAAAAGTGGTGGAATGCAAACAATCTGACTGAATGAACAGTGAAAAATAAGCAACAATGTTGTGGCAAGGTGACACTTCAAGGGCAACTGGCGTGCAGTTGGGCTAGATGTCTACTGTTGGCAGAAGGGATACTGCTATGGCCAAATGCAGCTGCGCAGGATGTATTGCATGAAGCACATGGCTGACTCATACGACTCAGGCGCACACACTCTCACCTGGCACACAAACAGAAGCCCTCACACACACACCATGCACATTGATGACACACACATGCATGTGCACTCACCGGACAATGCCTCGTAATCAGGCAGATCTCCCACGCCTTGGATCTGTTCCTCCGTGATGTAGGTCCCAGCGACTGACTCATGTGGAGTGAGTTCCATGTCTACTACTGGAGACCCACCTCCAGTCACTAGAGTTGCGGCATGACTTGAGGCCAGCTTACTCTTTGCCCTGCGCTTTAGGTCATTCCAGCGCTTATAGCAATCATTGGCTGTGCGCCTCACGATTCCAAGGGCACTTACGATGTCCGCAACGGTCTGCCAGTGTGCCTGGCGTTGTGCAGGTGTGGTCTTGGATCCTGCAACAATGACCATCTCGTTATCATGTGCGGACACATACTCGACAAGTGCATTCAGTTCGTCATCCGTGAAGCTGGGCTTCCTCGACGGGCCGGACTGTGTAGCCGTGTCTGGGGCATCAGCCTGTGCCGGACGAGCACTCTTCCTCTTCCGCTTGGAAGGTGGTGGTGATCCTGAGTGTCCTGCGCCGCTCTGGACACTAGGGGCAGGAGCCCTGGTGGACTCTGTATCAGGAGTGTGGGATTGCACACTCAGCATGGGAGTTGGTGCAGGCATTGGCTCAAGTGTAATGGTGTCAGGGGGAATGTCAGCAGGATGGACTAGGACCGACACTGTCCTGGCTGGGTGTGTGAGAGCTGGGGTGGATGGAGCCGCAGCTGCCCCTGCAGCCTCTCCGCCCTGCCTACTTGGGGCAGCAGATGACCTTGCTGCCCCAGATGCACGTGGCATGATGACATCAACGTGCACCAGCGCACGTGTCATAGGCCTGCTGACCTGGAAGTCAGCCATGGAGTCAGCCAGGTCTGGTGCCACAATGGGCTGGTCCAACAAGGGCTGAGCATGGATGGTGTCAGCCACATCAGCCTCAACGGGAGGGGGGGGGGATTATGGGTGCCCTTGACTGGTCCTCCACACATGGGGGGACACGCTCACCCTGCAAGTAACGACCACGTCCCCTACAGGATCCACCACGGCCACCACTTGTGGCTCATCCACCTTTGCCACCCTTACGGAATCCTCGCCTCCCAGCCATGGCACTGATGTTAATGTGCGTATGGGAGTGGCTGTAAACTATTGTCCTGGGCAATTGGGGGTCAAAGGGGTTGGGTACCAGATGGTAATTGTACCCTAGTGCTCTAGCAAGGCTGAATGTAACCCCTGGGGAAAGATGACGGGTCACGCTACGCACAGGAGCCCCAAAAAAGGGAGATGACGTGCACGCAACCCCTCCTAGATCACGTGTGCAGAAAGAAAAACCTGCACTACGCTGTGGCACCCAGTAACACAAGAATGAACGTATGCGTGTCACACGCAGCCTAGAATGACCTCTGAAGGGGTAGGCGACACACGGGGCAAGCACAGATGTTAGATACGTGCGTGACTCACCGTCTGCCAGGTAAAAGAGCGTGAAAAAGGAGCGCGTTTGGTTGGCAACACCCCCGCCAAAAGAAGATTTGTACGCTGTCTGAGGAGACAGGACAACAGTAGAAGGGAACACTGTTTGAGGGAACAGGCCCAGGTAAACCAGTAAAAGAGAAAAAAGAGAAAAAGCTGTCAGAGGTAACAGGGAATACGAACTTGAAACGCCGTGAAGTAAATCGCGTGTGAAACGACAAGAAGTACAGAATTCACCCACTCGCTCTCCACAAAAAGCACGTACAAGGAAATGGTGTTCTACACGTACCATTTATACAGGCCCACACGTCCAGCGTCACTTATGCGGCGTGTATGCGCTAGGGCCATTTCCACCAATTACATGCTTTGTCACTGCCGCGTGTACGCGCTAGGCCCATTCCCTCCAATTACACGCTTTGACACTCGGACGTGTCTTTCATTTTTTTAACACGCAACATTTTCAAACGTGTGCCCAATTCTACGTGCACGTGACTTCATAGACGCTCATACGCTGGTGACGCCTTTACGCGCTAAGGGCCATTGGTCCAATGACATCGCATATGCGTGCTGCCGTGCATACGCGCATGGCCCTTTCCTCGTATTACACGCAGACGTGCATTTTTTTCACGCGCGCTGAAATGCGCATGCACGTCTGTACGCGTCACGTCACAGGGGCGCTTGCGCTTGAGGGGCCTTCTGTCCAATGAAAATGCGTATGCGTGCAGACGCGCTTACGCGCTAAGGGCCTTTCCTCGAATTACACGCTGACGTGCAGATTTTTCACGTGCCAAATCACTCCGTATCAAGCTGGCCACGCATATGCACACGGAAGACCACGCTCCTGCCCAGAAGGCCGAACTACTGCCCCCCAGAGCCCCGAGCACGCTCCCACCTGTCATCTGCTGCTGCCTGACTGCCTGCTGCCCACGTGCACTGCCATTTGCTGCCTGCACATCAGCCAGGGGTGCTGTTGCTGTGACCACCCCTGCTGGAACCGAAGACTCCCGACTGGGATTCCATCGCTCCACAGCCCAGCCCCAGGACCCAGTTGCCCACCCACTCCTGCCTCTGGGGTTGTCATGTCGGGGCAAACACCATCTGTGACCACTGACAACCCCGGCCAGAGAGGCAGAGGGGCACCAGCTTCAGTGCCACCGAAGTTGGTGTCCTGGTGGAGCAAGTCCTGGGGCAGTATGATGCCCTCTTCGGATGTTCCCGCGCCGACAAGGAAGGACGGACTCCGATCTGGACTGACATCGTGACTGCCATCAACGCGGAGGGGGTGGCAGTCCGCGACTTACAACATGTCAGGAAGCGCTGGGAGGACTTCAGGTCCAGGACCCTGAACAAGGCCCGGCGCCTCTTGAAGGCAGCGGAGGCCAAGGGGCGCCGGGGCCACTTGTCGGAAGAACAGATGAGGGTCCTGGAACGCATATCCCCAGCGCTCCACGTCCAGGTCCTAGAGAAGCAGACCCGTCTGGAGTCGAGCGGTGAGTGTACATGCATCCTGATTGTGAGCAGTGCGTGTGGTGATTATTCGGTAGTGTGCAGGTTGCACATCTGTATGGGGTCGAGTATGGCTGGGGGTGTACAGGGCCGTGGGGCTGACACATGCGAGGGCTGTAATGTGTGAGACATGGATGGTGCTTGTGTGTGTAGGCTTGCATGCCAAATGCAGTTGTGTGGGCACACATGTTTGGATGAATGTGTATGTAAGTAGACATGTCCGTGATGTCACGCATGTATGTTGTTTTTGGCTGCATGTATCAGCACTGTGTACATGTGCATGTGTGTGTATTTGACAAGGGTGCAACAGTGATGCAACATGGATGCATGTGACAGCGGTATGTGGAAGCCTGATTGGCAGATGTGACATGGATGCCCGTCTGAACAGTGCGACACTTGGCAGAGGTGTACACATGCATGCAAGTGTGGTGGTGTGTGTACATGTGTGGTGCACTTCCTGTGTTGCATGTGATGTCGGGCTCACCTTTGGCTGCTCATGCTGTTGTATGTCTAGGGATGGTGGTGGCAGTTGCGATATGGCTGTGGTATGGCTCATGTGTGCAAGTTGTAATGACATGTGTGTTGGGGATTGTGATGACATGTCTGAGGTTTGCCAATGCCACTCATGTGCAACTGTCATGTGTGTATGTGTCCATTGTACAGTGCCCTGATGCCTGTGTTTTGTTTCTCCCTGTCTGCAGCGTCAACTGATGAAGAGGGCGGAGAAGGTGCTGTGGAGCACAGCAGCGGGGATCCCACCGCCAGCCGGAGACGCAAGGCCCGGCTCCCCTCCCGTGTTGTCATCTCATCGGGGAGTGAGGAGTCCGGTGCCGCGTCCCAGGCCGCAGCTGCTGGGGGGAGGTCCAAGAGGCGGAGGTTGGAGTTGGACTCCTCGGCAGCAGAAGGGGCAGCTGGGACCCCACAGGGCCCAACAGGGGAAGATGGCACGGAGTCATCCAGGTTGGTGGGGGGTTTGGTGGAGGAGGAGGCCGTGCAAGCACCAGAGACGGGGTCTGGAGGTGGGGATCCCACTGGTGCTAGTGGTGCAGTGCAGGACCAGGGACAGGAGGCAGCACAGGCCGCCGCGGAGGTGCCTGTGTGCAATCCTGTCCCCGATCCTGTCCCTGCATCATCTTGCACCAGCAGGGATGCCTACGTCCAGACCCGTTTTCAGGCAGGGGATGAGCTGACGTCAACTGGCCTTCCTCTGCCTGCGGACATGGCTATCCAGGTCCGGGTTGAGCCTGTCCTGGCTGGTGTGGCGTTGCGTCAACGGGCCATGCGAGGTGACCTGCAGTCTTTTCATGGAGAGACTGCACATCATCTCGAATGGCTCGTTGACCATGTCAGCCTGCTGGGACAGGTCACCCAGGCCGGATTCCTCCGTCTGATGGGGCTTGCTCCGACCCCCTCCTCAACTGGACCCCCTACGCGCCAGTCGTCCTCTGTGCCATCTTCCCACCCATCAGTCACCTGGGTGCCCTGTGGAGCTGCCTCTGACGGTGCGGCCAGGCTGGTGGAGGAGGCATCCCTGCCACAGTCGGGAGTCGGACGTCCAGCAGGGGTGGCCACATCTACGACTGCACCCCAGCCGGCGGAGGATGTGCAGGCAGCAGGAGGCAGTGCACGGGCAGAGGCAGAGCAGCAGCAGCAACATGGTGGGAGCCATGAAGGCTCGGGGCCTTCGACATCGGAGGGGCAGGCATCGGCCGGAGGGCAGGAGGACCCAGGACAGAGAGTGTCTTCCGTGTGGCAGCGGTTGGGCCACGCCATAGATGCGGAGCGGCGGCGGGCGGAAGAGGCGCGGCTCACAATGGTCAGGGCGGAGAACTCCATGCGGAGGGCCCTGAGGCAGCCCGAGTGCCTCGAGGCAATCCGCAGGGGGTTGGAGGAGGACACGGCGTCGTCCCTGCGGACCCTCTGGGCCATGGAACAGGACCGCCTCCGGGACATCGAACAGGAGTTCGATGATGCCCTGGCCCGGAACACCACGGAGTGAGCCGCTGGACTTGCCCGCCGCCTTTGTATATAGTTCTTTAGTTTTAGGTTTCCTTTGTTTGTTCTTATGATTTGGAGTCGACGGACACTGCTCCACTTTTTGTATATAGTTGCATTTTAGTTAGGGTTTTCTGTAGGTTTCCTTTGTTCAGTTGGGCTCATGGACCCTTGGAAGTATTGTACATAGTTCTTCATTGGATTGATTTTATTTTTCATTTGACTTTGGACAGCATTTTTTTGGATTCGGATTTGGTATTTTTATTTTTTTAAACGGACATGCAGCTTATCTTTTTTTCATTGCCATTGTAGTTTGTTTCACTTCTTTTGCATTCTTATTTTTTTTAATACAATTTTGTTTTCATACTTCACTGTGTGGTATCATCTCATTGGTTTCATGCATGTCATGTTGGGTGTTTTCCCATTCAATTGCAATCATTGTGTGTGACGGACATGGGTTCATTAGCTTTATGAACATTGGGGGTGTAACATGTGATTTCCATTTCCATGTGGGTGAATGGGTTACTTGGTAGGGCTTTTTGGCTGTGGAGGCTGACCATAACGCACATGATTGGGGATTGTGAGGACCTGGTGGAGGCTGCCCCTGCACTGCTGGGGGGTGGGGGTGGTGGGAGACATGGGTGGGGGCCTGGTGGAGGCTGCCCCTGGTGGCTGGGTGGTGGGGGTGGTGGGAGACATGAGTGGGGGCCTGGTGGAGGGTGCCCCTGGTGGCTGGGTGGTGGGGGTGGTGGGAGACATGAGTGGGGGCCTGGTGGAGGGTGCCCCTGCACTGCTGGGGGGTGGGGGTGGTGGGAGACATGAGTGGGGGCCTGGTGGAGGGTGCCCCTGCACTGCTGGGGGGTGGGGGTGGTGGGAGACATGAGTGGGGGCCTGGTGGAGGGTGCCCCTGCACTGCTGGGGGGTGGGGGTGGTGGGAGACATGAGTGGGGGCCTGGTGGAGGGTGCCCCTGCACTGCTGGGGGGTGGGGGTGGTGGGAGACATGGGTGGGGGCCTGGTGGAGGCTGCCCCTGGTGGTTGGAGGGTGGGGGTGGTGGGAGACATGAGTGGGGGCCTGGTGGAGGCTGCCCCTGGTGGCTGGGGGGTGGGGTGGTGGGAGACATGAGTGGGGGCCTGGTGGAGGGTGCCCCTGCACTGCTGGGGGGTGGGGTGGTGGGAGACATGAGTGGGGGCCTGGTGGAGGGTGCCCCTGCACTGCTGGGGTTTGGGGGTGGTGGGAGACATGGGTGGGGGCCTGGTGGAGGGTGCCCCTGCACTGCTGGGGGTGGGGGTGGTGGGAGGCATGGGTGGGGGCCTGGTGGAGGCTGCCCCTGGTGGCTGGGTGGTGGGGGTGGTGGGAGACATGAGTGGGGGCCTGGTGGAGAGTGCCCCTGGTGGCTGGTTGGTGGGGGTGGTGGGAGACATGAGTGGGGGCCTGGTGGAGGGTGCCCCTGCACTGCTGGGGGGTGGGGGTGGTGGGAGACATGAGTGGGGGCCTGGTGGAGGGTGCCCCTGCACTGCTGGGGGGTGGGGGTGGTGGGAGACATGAGTGGGGGCCTGGTGGAGGGTGCCCCTGCACTGCTGGGGGGAGGGGGTGGTGGGAGACATGAGTGGGGGCCTGGTGGAGGGTGTCCCTGCACTGCTGGGGGGTGGGGGTGGTGGGAGACATGGGTGGGGGCCTGGTGGAGGGTGCCCCTGGTGGCTGGGTGGTGGGGGTGGTGGGAGACATGAGTGGGGGCCTGGTGGAGGCTGCCCCTGGTGGCTGGGGGGTGGGGGTGGTGGGAGACATGAGTGGGGGCCTGGTGGAGGGTGCCCCTGGTGGCTGGGGGGTGGGGGTGGTGGGAGACATGAGTGGGGGCCTGGTGGAGGCTGCCCCTCGTGGCTGGGGGGTGGGGGTGGTGGGAGGCATGAGTGGGGGCCTGGTGGAGGCTGCCCCTGGTGGCTGGGTGGTGGGGGTGGTGGGAGACATGAGTGTGGGCCTGGTGGAGGCTGCCCCTGCACTGCTGGGGGGTGGGGGTGGTGGGAGACATGAGTGGGGGCCTGGTGGCGGGTGCCCCTGCACTGCTGGGGGGTGGGGGTGGTGGGAGACATGAGTGGGGGCCTGGTGGAGGCTGCCCCTGGTGGCTGGGGGGTGGGGGTGGTGGGAGACATGAGTGGGGGCCTGGTGGAGGCTGCCCCTGGTGGCTGGGTGGTGGGGGTGGTGGGAGACATGAGTGTGGGCCTGGTGGAGGGTGCCCCTGCACTGCTGGGGGGTGGGGGTGGTGGGAGACATGAGTGGGGGCCAGGTGGAGGGTGCCCCTGCACTGCTGGGGGGTGGGGGTGGTGGGAGACATGGGTGGGGGCCTGGTGGAGGCTGCCCCTGGTGGCTGGGTGGTGGGGGTGGTGGGAGACATGAGTGGGGGCCTGGTGGAGGGTGCCCCTGGTGGCTGGGTGGTGGGGGTGGTGGGAGACATGGGTGGGGGCCTGGTGGAGGCTGCCCCTGCACTGCTGGGGGCTGGGGGTGGTGGGAGATATGAGTGGGGGCCTGGTGAAGTGTGCCCCTGCACTGCTGGGGGGTGGGGGTGGTGGGAGACATGAGTGGGGGCCTGGTGGAGGGTGCCCCTGCACTGCTGGGGGGTGGGGGTGGTGGGAGACATGAGTGGGGGCCTGGTGGAGGGTGCCCCTGCACTGCTGGGGGTTGGGGGTGGTGGGAGACATGAGTGGGGGCCTGGTGGAGGGTGCCCCTGCCCTGCTGGGGGGTGGGGGTGGTGGGAGACATGAGTGGGGGCCTGGTGGAGGGTGCCCCTGCACTGCTGGGGGGTGGGAGTGGTGGGAGACATGGGTGGGGGCCTGGTGGAGGGAGGCTGCCCCTGGTGGCTGGGGGGTGGGGGTGGTGGGAGACATGAGTGGGGGCCTGGTGGAGGCTGCCCCTGGTGGCTGGGTGGTTG
This sequence comes from Ambystoma mexicanum, assembly GCF_040938575.1. NCBI lineage: Eukaryota > Metazoa > Chordata > Amphibia > Caudata > Ambystomatidae > Ambystoma > Ambystoma mexicanum. Next base: position 1,306,114,266 of record NC_090933.1, read on the forward strand.
GGGTGGTGGGAGACATGAGTGTGGGCCTGGTGGAGGCTGCCCCTGCACTGCTGGGGGGTGAGGGTGGTGGGAGACATGAGTGGGGGCCTGGTGGAGGGTGCCCCTGCACTGCTGGGGGGTGGGGGTGGTGGGAGACATGGGTGGGGGCCTGGTGGAGGGTTCCCCTGGTGGCTGGGTGGTGGGGTGATGGGAGACATGAGTGGGGGCCTGGTGGAGGGTGCCCCTGGTGGCTGGGTGGTGGGGGTGGGGGGAGACATGAGTGGGGGGGCCTGGTGGAGGCTGCCCCTGCACTGCTGTGGGGTGGGGGTGGTGGGAGACATGCATTGTTGAGCAGTAGTGCAAGGTGACATGTGGGTTGGCTGGGGGGCATGCCCATGGTGGATGGGCTCCCTGCGGGACATGAGCAGGGGTGCAGGGTAGTCCCCCGTGGTGTGGGCTGCCTGCAGGGGCCGTGGAGGTTGTGGAGCGTACACCTGGGAGGACCCACACGGCCAATTCACGTGTAGTACTCCCCAGAACCCCTGAAATACACGTACCCTGCTGAAATCGCGTGTGGAACTTCCCGCGCACCCCTGAAATACACGTACCCTGCTGAAATTGCGTGTGGAACTTCCCGCGCACCCATGGAATACACGTACCCTGCTCGCACTGGGCCAATCGCGTGTGGAACTTCCCGCGCACCCCTGAAATACACATACCCTGCTGAAATCGCGTGTGGAACTTCCCGCGCACCCCTGGAATACACGTACCCTGCTGAAATCGCGTGTGGAACTTCCCGCGCACCCATGGAATACACGTACCCTGCTTGCACTGGGCCAATCGCGTGTGGAACTTCCCGCGCACCCCTGAAATAGACGTACCCTGCTGGAATCGCTTGTGGAACTTCCCGCGCACCCCTGGAATACACGTACCCTGCTGAAATCGCGTGTGGTACTTCCCGCGCACCCATGGAATACACGTACCCTGCTCGCACTGGGCCAATCGCGTGTGGAACTTCCCCCGCACCCCTGAAATACACGTACCCTGCTGTAATCGCGTGTGGAACTTCCCGCGCACCCCTGGAATACACGTACCCTGCTGAAATTGCGTGTGGAACTTCCCGCGCACCCCTGAAATACACGTACCCTGCTGAAATCGCGTGTGGAACTTCCCGCGCACCCCTGGAATACACGTACCCTGCTGAAATCGCGTGTGGAACTTCCCGCGCACCCATGGAATACACGTACCCTGCTTGCACGGGGCCAAACGCGTGTGGAACTTCCCGCGCACCCCTGAAATACACGTTCCCCGCTTCGCGTTTGCTGTTTGCCAGCCCGGTGAACTGGTCCAGGGTTAGCGCAGCCCTTTGCGATGATTTAGCGATTTTGATGGCTTTTCCTTGCGTGAGGGCGTTCTTGGGGGCGTTACTGGTGCTGCTGCAGGGTCGCTGCGATTCTCTGCGCCACGGCTGGTTTGGGAGCCTAAAATCCATGAATACGCTGTACGCGGAAATCGGTTTTGGCGCACGTGCCTGGCGCAGACAATCGCACGCTGACACTCTGCGCCAGCCGTTTGCGACACTTTTCTGCGAAATTCTATGAATTACCCTCTTTATCGGTACTTATGTATGCAGTCGAAATCTGGGGCCACAAATTTGTAACTCGCCTTGTGAAGCTAGAAGCTAAAATATTAAGAACGTTATTTTGATTGCCACAAAGTGTGAGTGTGGAATATTTGTACCTGGAGTATAATATCACGGGGATATGGTGTCATACATGAGTCAATGTGTCATGTCATATGAAAAGCTATGTGAATTGGAAATCGACACAATAAATGTCCCGTATGTGAAAGCACTCCTGGGTCTTGATGGACTTGTGCCTCTAGGAATAATGGGCCCCATGAAAAGCTTGCATACCAACATGGGGCAGGGAAGGGATTCGACTTGGACCATACCACAACTGAAAACATGGGTAAAAAAGAATATGTGTGTACGCAGTTTTGAGCAATCATTGGTGAGCTTGGCCTCATTGGCACACAGTGGTGATTACTGCCAAGAGAGACTAATGAGAACGATGCCCCAATGTACATAAAGGCCTGCCCAAGCACCAGAACATTCCGCACTTATTTGCTGCTTAAATCTAATGCATCTGAAGTATTGGAGATGGGAGGTAATAGACTAAGACTAGCTCAAGCACAGAGGAACTGTCGGCTGAGCGGAAATAATGTTATTGAATCCCTCCATCACGTAATAATGAACTGTGAGAGCTTAGTGAATTTGAGATCGAAGTATTTTAAATCATATGACAACTCTATTGATGTGCATAATAACAATGAGTTGTGGATGCATTTTATGAGAGGGAATGAGATTAATTTGATATATTTTATAGTAATGTTCTATTTTAAAATTGTAGAAATTTTTAAATGTATTGGATAATGTATTTTTTTATGGTATGGACCTTTTTTAACACATGGATAAGCAAATTTGTATGTTAATGTTGTATGCATTGTGTTATACAAAGCCAAATGGCTATACGCATATCTAATAAATAAATAAATAAAATACCTCTTCTGACTATCATGCATCCCCTATTCACAAATGCCTCGAGGCGCCCACCCGGGAATCCAACCCACAGCCCAAACGGCACGCCAAGCGGGGACTGTTGAATCTGAAATCCTACCACCCCAAAGCTTTTAGAACAGCACCCCAGAATCCAGTCAATCGGACGCAGATGCATAGCATCTCGGGCATACAGCAGTCTCCCTATGATACATTTTACCAAGTTTCTCAGGCGTCTAATACAATCTGTTTAACAGCTTAAATTGCACAATTTTAAACCTTGAGTTTAACAATACATTTTTAGTATACAAACACAAATTCTTCCATTGATCGTCTGACAGTGCAACACCTAGATTATCGGCCCATTTCTGTCTAGCCGAGGGGCCTAAAATAATTTGATACAATGTAGGGTGAATTCCTGGAGTTTGCTATATACACCAGTTCTGTATTTTCAGGAGGTTCAGTAGGGTAGTCCTGCCACCAAGCAGAGACTGCAGCACGGATCCTATAACATTGCATCGCTTCCACTGCTTTATTCCCATGCCCCTGTCGCCATGTCCGTGGAGTAATAAACTTCCCATCTGGAAACCGATCGGCCAGTGCTCGGTAGCCCAATCCCTCACAATGCGCTGCCAGTGCCGCATCCCACGTGGGCCCCAGCCTCGGGAACTTCCACAGCGGAAGCCATCAGTAATACGGTCGCTCCGCCCCAGTTCTGGTATAAATAGTATGCCAGGCTGTAACCGTGGCCATCACCAGGTCATATGGGCAATCATCTTTATATTTCTGATCTAAAATCAGCGTCCTACTATCAGTTTCCCCAGCAGCTAATTCCTCCAGTTTGACATGGGGTGGATGCGGGTCCCCAGCATACCAAAAAGTAGCAAACTGGGCTTGAGCAACTCGCCAATATATTTCACGGTGCGACACATTGATCCCCTCTTATCATATGTGAGTGTCATATCTCACAACTTTTTACGCACTTCACCCGCATGCCACAGAAATTGTGCAAATGAGCCATGTAGTTTGGTGAAAAAGTGCTTGCCAGGCCACAAAGGGATATTAACGAAAGTGTTTAGAAGTTTGGGTAACAGCACCATCTTTATTAGGGCCAGTCTACCCGCCACTGTTATAGGAAGCGATTTACATCTAGCCAGTCTACACTCTACGCAGCGTTCTTGTATGGTGTAGTCATCTCACAAAATAGACGCCTTCTCTCTAGACACCATCACCCCTAGGTGTTTGATGATACTATCTGAGGCCCAACGGAGGGGATATTCATCTCTAGGTTCCTTTGTGCACTTCGTCAGAGGTAACATTTACTATTTTGTATAATTTATCATGAAGCCCGAGTATTCACCCATTTGCGTGGTATCTCAGATAATCGTATCTACATTCGTCTGTAGGTTTCTGACACAGAGCAGAACATTGTCAGCGTATAGTGAAATTATCTCTGGGGAGGGCCCTAAGACGTATATCGTGGTGTCTATGACAGTCACGAATCAGGTACGCCATTGATTCGATAGCTAGTGTGAACAAAGTAGGAGAGAGGGGACAGCCCTGCCGGGTGCCCCTTTCCAGCACAAATTGGTCCAAAACACAGGAGTTGACATGAACCCTGCCTAGCAGATGAGTATATAAAAGTGTAATGTAACAAAACATTTCAGAGCCCAGGCCCATCTTGTCCAGCATCACTAGTAAGTATTCCCATGAAACCATGTCAAACGCCTTATGCGTGTCTATTGTCACTGCCTCAGATTCCGGATTCAGCCTGGCCATGACATTAAAGTCGTCTGATGTTAAGAGATGTGGACCTGCCTGGGATGCACCCAGCCTGATCAAAATGGATCATATAAAGTATTAGTGGGAGCAGGCGATTCACTAGCGCTATGGCGTACATTTTGGTGTCCACGTTAATCAATGAGACCCAAACTCATTGCTGGGTTTTCTGGGCTTAAGTAGTACAGTTATAATGGCTTCCCGTAGGGTACCCGGCAAGAGAGAATTGTTTAGTGGTTCCTCCCAGACCTGAAGCAGATGCAGGGCCAAAACAGACCCATATTCCTGGTAGAATTCGGCTGTCAGCCCATATGAGCCAGGGGCTTTCCCTCTGGGGAGGTCTCTGATTACGACCAACAGTTCCTTAACTGTAAGTGGAGTATTTATACCATCCTTAGCTTGTGCATCCAGGCGGGACAATGGCACCCCTCAAGTAAGGAGTGTATAGCCTGTTCACCATATTGTCGTCCCGCTGTATATAATGATACGTATAAGTCGCGGAAAAACCTCAAGAATATCTTGATATGCCCATTTGGGTATCCCTTGTGCGTCCAGGACGCAGTAAATTTGAGTTTGCCCACGTTCAGTCTTCACTACTGTGGAAAATGTCCATCCAGCTCTCTCCCCCTCTCTGTATTTCTTGGCTGAAATCGGCTGTGTAAAATATCTGACCCCATTTAGCATGGGCCCTAAATTATTCCAGCTTGGTAGGTGTTTGCGATATAATCTTGGGGCCTGGCGTGCAGGCATATTCCGTCTCTAAGGCCTTGAGTCTAGTCTCACACTGTTGTAAGTCTCTTCTTATCATTTTAAGAACTCTGGCTTCTCTAAAGATCGCCATACCTCTAATATAGACTTTAATAAAAGCCTGCCATCTGATGCCCACTGAAATATCCTTTGCATTGTTGCAGGAAAAGAAGGTCTCAATGTCCGACTTAATGTCACCTTTATAGATGATGGGCCTCATTACACGGATGGCGGTAAGGGATTACCGGCACCGGTAAGGGCACCGGTGCCGATAATCCCTTACCGCACTACTACAAGGTCCCTCAGCGGGTCCCGTCCTTAACGTGTGGTCAGACCACACGTTAAGGACGGGACCCGCTGAGGGACATCAGAGCAAATAACGGTACCGCTAATTGCGGTACCGTTATTTGCTCCTTCCCCATTCCCATTGAGCCCTATGGGGCTCGAATGGGGAAGAGCCATGGTGAATGGGGAATTACCGCCCCCGCCAACCTTGGAATGGGGCGCTAATTCCGCCATTCACCATGCCGGACTCCGGCGGCAACCATGGCACTACTAGCGCCATGGTTACCGCCATCCGTGTAATGAGGCCCGATGTCTCCCAATGCTTCTGACTCAAACTTCAATGAACTGCCCCGGGCAGAGGGCTTGACCACGCCAGGCACAGTATGATGGGGTAGTGATCAGATAATGTACAGGGAAGAATGTCAGCACTCAGAACCTTGCCCATGAGAAAGTTAGATATAAAAAAATATGTCAATGCGTGAGGCCATATCATGTACCGAAGAATAGAATGTGTATTCCCGGAAGTGCGGGTGTAGTAAACGCCACACGTCCCTTAAAGCCAGATAGTCCATATGTGCTGACAGACAGCGTGAGGCTCTAGACTGAGGTCTAGCGGCAGTGCCCGTTCTGTCTAAGCCTGGGTCCAATATTACATTCATGTCACCTCCCCAGAGGATAGGAACCCCGATATATGTGGACAGTACCTCGGCTATCATGTCGAAATATTCCAGGAAGTCTATATTCGGACCATATTTGCTCATAGGTAAAAGCTCAATTTCCTCAATAATACCAAATACAATCACATATCTCCCCTATGTGTCAACATGCACCTTTTTCTCAATACATTTCAACGATTTATGGATAAGAGTCCCCACTCCCCGTGACTGAGTTGAATAGGAGGTGAAGTATCTATTCCTACCCCAGGAGAATGCTATTCCTTGACAGGTACGTGCCATAGCGTGTTTTTCCTGAAGGAGCAGAACATTTGCTTTCATGTCTATTTACGTATGCCATAATTTGCCTTGATTTGGTGAAGTTCCCCAGCCCCTTGATATTCCAACATAACAACTTAACATCTTAATCCGCATTATGTTACCGCACTCCTACATTGGTACATTCCTTTCCCCACAACTCTGCCCTCAACACTTTACCCTTCATGTCGTCCACTTTCACGTGCCCGCCTGCCAAGACATTTTTGTATTTTTTCACCAGTCCTCTCCGTACCACCCACTCCACTCCACTTCCGAGCGTGGGCCATAGTCCCTCCCTTCTGCCCACTCTAAACCCACTTTACCCACCCTCACTGCAACCCCCCCCCAACCTGCAATGTACTGTAACCCACCCCCTCCCACTCTGGGTCTGTCCCTCCCAACAAACATGGTAAACATTAACACCAACAAATACCAAGCGCCTGCTATGGGGTTTACTGTTGCTGCTGAGGCATCCACTTCCAATGACCACAGAACCATGATATATAGCATAGTGACGGTGAGCTTTCAAGAGAGTACTATGTTCACATGCATCTTATGGAGCCAGTAGCAGATATAAACGAAATTGGTAGGGGTCGTTTGGCTATGCGGCCCCTAAGAGCTGGGATATGCTGCCTCTCGATTTGAGGTTGTGCCAATATTTCCCTACTTTTAAGAAGGATCTGAAAACCAAGCTGTTTGGATGAACCCTAGTCTAACTACAGCGCCCCATCCAGGCTTGGCCTGTGGGCTGTCGGCCCTATCCTAGGCATAGTCCCTGTTTTTAAATGTTATGATTATATGTTGTATGTCCTGTTAGCGCTATTATGCTTCCGGGCCAGTGACAAGCGCTTTATAAACATAAATAAATAAATGTAGGGAAAAGATAGTCAACTCGGCAGTCGATCCCCTAAAGCTTCATTACTTGGGCTGCCAATCAGCTCTTGGCCTCAATACTTTTCACCACCTCCTCAGGTACTGTGAAAAAATAAAGCTTTCCCTGGAGTCGAAAGCAGAGGTGCGCCGGAAACAACATTGCATATTGGATGTTACGCTCCTGTGGCATCTTCTTGACCCCGGAGAATTGGCAGCGATCTTGCTGGCTATCGAAAAGTCTGGAAAAGTCCTAATCATATGGGAGCCTAAATGCAGTTCCTCCTTGTTTCTGGCAAGCCTGAGCAGGTGATCTCTGTCAGGGTAGATTAAAATCTTTGTGATAATGGGCCGAGGGAATTCGCCAGGTTTCAGTCTCTGGGTCAATGCAAGGTGGGCCCTTTCCACTGCAAAAAAAGGTTACAGTTTTCGGTCATCGAGGAGCTCCTTAAGTAAGCACTCAACTGCTTTTTCCATGCTACCTCTCAGGGTATCCTCCGGGACCCCAAAAATGCGAATATTGTTCCGTCTTGTCCGAGATTCCAGGTCGTCGCATTTGTGCATGAGGTTAGTCATGCCACTTGGAGCTCATGCATGTTATCTTCTGTTGCGCCGAATCCTTTTCTCAGCTTTATTTATCCGCACTACCTCCTTTGCCAGTTGTGCACGTATGGAAGTGACATTTTCGGTGATATCATCTAGTTTTACATAGACAGTCGCAAACCCTTTGTCCATTGCCTGAAGGTCAGTGGGTGGTGCATTGGTAGTACAATTCTGTACAGCCAGAAGATGAGGCAGCGTTCCTGTCTCCCGACGGGGGGCTGCTTTGCTGAACTTGTCCATCACTCCAGATTTCTTTCCCGCTCCAGCCCCTCTCATCATGCCGAGCTGTGATGGGGCTGCACAGGAGGAGATATGGGGCCAGAGCTGGATTCGAGGCACACAAGTATAGTAGATTACCAGTGTCGACCAACGGTGCGCTGTCAATAACAAGTCAACACTCGTTCCCCGACAATGTCGGCTGTGGCCTAAGATAGCGTTGCCACCACAGCGTGATTTAGCCAGTCCCCACGAAACAAACCAATGTGACTGCAGGTCAATAGTACCCAGGTGGCGAGTCGCCAACACTGCCAGGGGACAAAAGCTAGCTATGACACCAAGGCAACACAGCCAGCATGCCAAGGAGCAGATGAACCAATCAGGGTAGGAGGTCTCCTACTTGATAGTTTAAAAACCAAGCGCAATGGGCAGGGGCCGCCACTGTTCCTGCTCTGGCCAGTGCCCCAAAAACCAAGAAACAAATTGACCGCTGTAGGAGGAACTTTGTTGCAGTGTAGCCGTCAATTGCATAAAGGTGCTGTGAGTATACATAAGACAAATCCGACTGAAGCAGTAGATGATAAGAATTGCCGGCTATTGGGCTTCAATCCCGCCCGGAGGGTCTAGGGGGTAACCGTCTCTTCGCAGAGTTCCGGGACGGGTATATTGGCACACCACAACATCTCACCTCACTACGGCCTTCAAGCATGCCTCCATCTGGGGGGCAGGTCCCTGCCAGAACACCAGGCCCAGTAGCGTCACCTACGCAGCCTAGGATTCCAGCGCTGGCGAAATCTCTGGAGCTCCAGCTCCCTTTCTTAATGTCGCTTGGTGGCCGGCACCACCGGTCAGAATGAGGAAGCACATTGGTGCAGGGGGCCACACTGCTCACACCCTCTGCGACGAATCACAGCTCCAGCACAGGGAGGGAGCCTGCCTCTCCAACGGAGGCCCAGGTTCACACCCGCACTCCCCCTGGCAGGCCTACGCCGGCTATATAGAGGATCTCTGCAGCCACCCACCACCGAGACTCGCTCCAGTCAGGAGAAGCTCGATCAGAAGGGTACGGATCGGAAACAGAACTCGATCCGCCACTACGGTCAACTACACAGAGCTTGAGAGCCATCTTAGTCGGCTGCTCCACAGCACCCTCCGGAATGGCAGTTTGTTTAGATTTTGAGTAAAGGGTGGCCCCACTGGCAGGTAGGGATGTTGAGTAGGGAGTTAGGAGTTGAAAGCTTTAGGAACTTCATGGCCCCTATCAGTTGCTTGTACCTGGGAAGGGGGCTTTACTTTATGGTATTGCCAGTGTTCTGAGTTTCTTCAGAAGTGGGAGGCAATCATTTTCCTTCACAGGTCGAAAGCCTTTGTTCCCCCCCCTCCCGCTCCACTCACTTCCACCTCCCCCACACCATCCCAACCCAGGCCCCACTTTTCTGTGGCCGCCTCATCCGTTACAATGGACATCATGGAAATGAAGGAACTACATGTAATTACCTTCATGGCAGCCATTTCTTTTTAAGTAGAGAAAAGGCAACACACCTTTTCTCAAGTATACCGGGGAGCTAATGGCTATAACCACCTTGGTAGGTGTGAATTACCGGTGAGATAACGGTGCCCGGGCCCTGGGCTATTACCTGACCAATAATGCCTGCCCACCTTGGGGTTTATTGCTTAAATGTAGGTTTGAGCACATTGACTTCAACGTAAGGAATGGAAGATTCTGTGACTTCGATAATTTCACGCCTTCCAATGAGTGCAATGGACTTCTGTGATGGGTCTGGTAAGCCTGGTCTCCAAGGTCACGCCCACTGCCTTCAAGAGAGAACAACACAGATGTGTATCCATAATTAAGACTCTGTTTCTTGTCATTCCGTTGAAGCCGCTTCGGTTATGAATTCTTGAAATATACTGCTGGTGATGTAAGTAAGGTTGTTAATAAACGTGTTACGGCAGCAAAAAAACAGTGTGTGCGTGTCTTTGGTGTGTTGAGTTTAGTTTCTCCTTACTGTCTGCAAGCATATCATTCAAAATGGAGGTTCTCTAATCTAGTCCTGGGTGCTGAAAATAAAGGCCTAGTTCTCGCCTCAGTATGCTCTTCTTCTAGTTTTCATTTAAATTCAGTTATATTTCCCATCTATGTTCTTTAGGGAATTATTTACATGTAACTGCATTTGTCTTCCACACCCATGAGGTCTTTTTCAGAGTGGTTATTTCCATAGTTGGAAGCCATACAATTGGGAACCTGTTTGTGATTGGCTCCTTTCATACTTTGCAAGACTTTAGTAATAGAGGTGGTGGTGCCTTTTTGGATATTTTTAGAGCCTCAACACTCTTAGCACCCTATGGTCCGGCTTCCTTGATCAACTACCACTTTTCTTTTTGTAAATTGAAGTTTAGTGATTTTAAAACATAGGGCCTCATTACACGGATGGTGGTAAGTATGGCGCTATTAGCGCCATGGTTGCCACCGGTATTTTACCGAGTCCGCCAGTGGTGAATGGCGGAATTACCTCCCTATTCCAAGGTGTGTGGGGGCGGTAATTCCCCATTCACCATGGCACTTCCCCATTCCCATTGTTGCCCCCATAGGGCTCAATAGGAATGGGGAAGGCGGTAATTACCTCCAAGGTCCCTTTGCGAGTCCCGTTCTCACCGGCTGGTAAAACCAGCCGTTAAGGTAGGGTCCCACAAAGGGACCTCGTAGTAAGGCGGTAACGGTTTACCGGCACTGGTACCCTTACCAGTACCAGTAAACCCTTACCGCCACCCATGTAATGAGGCGCATAGTCATAGGGTAAACAAAACAACAAGAGGGAAGAGCCCTCTAATAACCACATATCTTATCTTGACTTGTTTCACTGTTATACCCCCGCTTCCCCCGTCGAGTAGCCTATTCCCCTGGCTGTATAGATTGTGAGCTGTCTGCACCCATTTCAACCCTTTTCCGAGCGAGTGTGAGGCGCTCCATACACCTCCTTTAATGACTCATGGCTCATTTCCTCTTTGTTGACATCTGTTGAGGCCCGGCCGGATCTCTCGTCCCTGGCCGCCTACTCCTTCTCCCCCTACCCAAATGTGTTGCGAAACTGTACCCATTCCATTTCTACAGCTGCACTCCCCCCATTGACTGCCGCAGTGATCCTCTCCATTAGATAGATAGATATCCTTCGCCGCGTTCGACCACTCTTTTACTGTAGGGAGGGTCTTCCTCTTCCAGTACCTGGCCCTACAAGCACGTGCCGCCAAGATGAGAAAGTGCACGAGAGGCGAAAGTACACCCCAGTGGTCCTCATCATTTTCTAGCCTGATCAGTTTAGGTTCTTTGGCGTCCTGTATTGCAAAGCGAGGTAAGTGCCATCTGCTGTCCAATTTATACAGGGGTAGGGTCATCTCCTGTAATGCTAGGGTTTCATGGTAGGAGGACCTTTTATTCTCTCTATCAGATTTAACAATGGTGATATGCATGTGGAAGGGCTAAAGAAGTTTCATTCACATACCAACTCCTGCATTCTTGGTCTTAGGGAGCACTATTCTCTTACCGGGTACCAGGTTTTTCAATTCTTGGGGGAAATGTTGAGCACCGAAATGTCGACCTCCTCTAGTTGGTATTCTGTTATATGCGGGCTCCCGCCATTTGGTAAATTTGAGAGTAGTCCTAACCAAAAGAAGAATAGCAACTGAGTGGTTGCAAGGCCTGGTCCCCATTTTTGAATCCTGGTTTCGAGAAGTGACCACTTGTGATACATTGAAAGAATCCTTCTGTGCTCTTCTCCTGGCCTCATGCAAAGCAAAGATAAGTGGAGACCATATAGGCTTTTCATTGGAAACCTTTATGGATCTCCAAACGCAAGTCAGTGCACTGTCATTCATTACCAATTGGGATACATCTTGTTAATGATATCTGCATAGGCCCCAGTGGTTAACTTGCTGATGGCAAGTCTGCTTAACATTATCTCTTATCTCTTATTTGCTGGGTTCTTATTTTAGATGCTTGATGTCTAGAAAGTTTGCATGCTATCTTCGGTTATGGTTGGTTGGTTTATGACTCAAAATGATGCATGGGAACCCGCAATATAAGATTAGCATTTAATTCCTTTTATATGTCTGTATGCGATTATTAAATAAAGTTGTAAGGGGGCGTGGCCTGGTGCTCATGGAGTGAGGACGCGGAACTCTCGAGCTCCGGCCAAGCCCCGTAGTCTGATCCTGAATTCGGTGTTTCAAGCCCGCTGTGCTGTCCATCCGACAACCCAACCGAAGTTGAGGCGAGGACCCGTGCTCCGCAGCTGCTCTTGATGAAAATCGGAGCTCGGGAGCCCGATACGGCGCTTTGGACCAGCCCCCCCCCTCTCCGAGTGGCGCACACAAAATGGCGGCTTCGATGCCCGGGAGAGCCTGAACCCCGCAGGAGGGCCAGCGAAACTTCACTCCCCGGGACCAGCCAGGCATTCACGCTCACTGCTGATCGAGGGAAACCAACTAAGCAGCGGGACCAGCTGAACCGTGCAGCGCTGCCCGGCAGAACATCACTGAGAGGCCCAGGACTCTCCCGGCGAGACTCCCTACCTTGCGTCCCGAGCGCTCACGGCGGACGGCACACAGAGCTACTGTCGCCGAGTCCGGGGTCTGCCCGCTGGGACCCGCGCCGCTCTTGGCGGCGCCCCTCCGAATTAAATGCGGGGGGAGGCTGTGGGAGCCCCGCGGCTCCCCCTGGACTGTGATATCGGGCCCCCTGGCACTCGAGGCCCACCGCAACAACACGCAGGGGGCCGCGCTCCGGAACCAGCACCGGAGACACCAAAGACACCCCCAGCTCAGCCCGACACTTCATCTCGACGAACATAACTAGGGCTTGCCCGCCCCCCGCAAGTTGGCCCTCGCCTCCTGAACAAAGAAAGCAGGGTCGACCCGACAGGCGAATTAATCTGCTGAGGCGTCCCCCCCCAACACGGTGCCCCCGTGGGCCAAACGGAGAGCGGGCTGGGGAGAGCCATACGACCACACACCCTGAATGAGGCCGACCAGACACTTACAACAAACAAAGGGGACCAGAGATCCTGCAATGTCTACCTCAAGGGGCAAGGCCAAGAATGCCACTATGGATCCTTTTGTCACCCCAAAAACCCACCCGAGCGCCCAGTCCACGCCTAAAAGCACAGCTGCGCAGACCAGCCCAGGGGAATGCGACAAGGACAACCAGGTACTCGAGGCGATTGCTGCCCTAAGAACGTTTATTGACACGAAAATTGGCGAGGTGAAGGCTGACATCCAACTCATAAGACAAGATGCCCGCAATCTGACGGAACGTGTTTCCAACATAGAAACCATCCAGAAGGACATCGCCAAGGACACACAAGACCTCAAGGCAGAGGTGGCGGACCTTCGGAGAAAGGTGAGCTACTTGGAGGCAAGATCAGAGGAAGCAGAGGGCCGCGCTAAGCGCAACAACATTAGGATACTGGGTATTCCTGAGGGAGCCGAAACCACAGACCCGACGGCCTACATAGAATCCGTAATACAGCAGGAAATTGGGGCGGAAAAAATCTCCCAGGGCTTCTCCATAGAAAGGGCTCACAGATCGCTCCAGAAGAAACCCCCTCCGGGTTCCTCTCCTCGCCCCATCATAGCGAAGGTCCTCAATTTCCGGGACCGCAAAGTGATCCTAAAGTTCTCGAGAGAGGGCGGAGAGATAGAGCGGGACAATTCAAAAGTCACCATCTACCCTGATTACACGCAGTCAGTGCAGAGAGCATGGAACGCTTTTGTCCCAATCAAAGCTAAATTGAGAAAACTAAATCTAAAATACATGCTGCTGTATCCCTCCAGACTAAAAGTGACCCACAAGGGGCGAGCGATATTTTTGGAAACTCCAGCCGCAGCCACCATGTGGCTAGAACACAATAACCCTGCTGATGTCCCCCCTGAACCCACCCATGAGAACTGAACCGAATGCACAAGGGGTGACGGACCGACACCTGGACACCACCACCCTTGAACCAGCACTGTACACCATCACAAGAGAGTACATCACCATCATGGAAACTACATTGAGAACATCAAGTGACTACGGGCCCCACCCGGCCTCCCGCTCATAAGCACACAGCACGCACCCACGGAAGACCAGTCCTGGCTAGCTGCCGGCACGAACCTACTCGTGCCAGAAACCCGGATTGGGACAGACAGCATGAGAGCCCCCGAGCACTGCCCCCCCATGGCAGTAGCTGGGTGCACCAGTTATGGTTATTTTCGTTCAGTTTTTGTTATGACTGCACTCCTCATGAAGACTGTCCTCCAATTCACGGAGGATCAAAGGCCGGAAACTGAAGCCCATCACCCCATGCAAGCAAATCGAAGCATGACACCTAGCAGTGGATGCCCAACCCAGGAAATGGGCGGGGAGCCTCCCATATCCATGATCAAAGTCAAGCAATGGCAGCAGGCTTCAGAATAATCACATGGAACGTCAGAGGGATGGGATCCTACCTGCGGAGAAATCGAATACACTCCTACTTGAAAAGGAAGAAGGTATCGTTTGCCCTCCTGCAGGAAACGCACCTCACATCCGACACCACGAACAAACTGGCGGACTATTGGGGTGGCCAGGGCAGTGGCTCCTCTTACTCGAAGTACGCACGCGGCGTATACACGTGGGTGAGTCCTGACACACCCTTTCACCAGATGGGGATGGAGACGGATGAAGAAGGCAGGTACGTGATAGTTTGGGGCATGCTGGAAAATTCCCGACTATGCATAGTCAACTCATACTTCCCACAACATGGCATACCCTCCCACCTCAAGCAGATATGCGCCAAAATAGCACACCACAGGGAGGACGCCTTCTTGTGGGGGGGAGACTTCAACTGCGTGATGAACGAAGACACAGACAGATCTTTAACGCCGCGCATCCCCAATGGCCCTGCTTCCCGTGCCCTCCGCAATGTGGTCGCGGACTTGCACCTAGTTGACGTCTGGCGAGATCTGCATCCCATCGACAGGGCTTACTCATTCTACTCAGCCCCCCATGGTTTACACACCAGGATAGACCATCTTTTCGTTGACAACGCATTGATACCGCTGGTTGAGTCAGCAAACTACCTGGGAAGATCGATTTCGGATCACTCTGCTCTCCTGATACAGCTCCACCTAAGAGGCCCGTGGCCCCCTATCCCGATGTGGCGTATGCCAACTGAAACCTTAACGGACCCTGCATTCAAGGAAACCCTAAGAGAGAAACTAGATGAGTACGTAGAGATCAACAAGGGATCGGTCCAGAAGTGGAGCACATTCTGGGAAGCCATGGAGGTGGTAACGAGGGGTGAGATAATAGCTGAAGCCGGTGGGACCAGGAGGCAACTGAGGAAGGAGCTGGAGGACAAGGAGGATGAGATCAGGCAACTGGAAGATGCTTCGCCTCCGACCGCTGCCAGGGAGGCCAAACTGAAGGACATCAGGAAGGAATGCAGGATAGCCTGGGAGAGGCTGTCCAAGTTCGACTTCTCCACACGGACCCTGGGGGCACACAAAGAAGCACACAAGCCAGGCAGGATACTTGCTTGGTTATGTAAGAGGGAGAATCCGAGGCAGGCCCTTAAGGAGATCAAAGATGAGGGAGGCACAACACAAAGGACACAACAAGCAATAAACAAAGTCTTTTCAAGCTTTTACGCTAGGCTCTACACCCACAACGAGCGAATCCCTGAAGAAGACATTAGAGACACCCTGGATGAGATCGGACTACCCAAGCTGAGTCAAGAACATCGAGCTGGGCTGGAGGAGGACATCACACTAGAAGACATATCGGAAGCGATCAGGTCCCTCTCCACTAGCAAGACACCCGGGACGGACGGCCTCACCCCAGAATTCTATAAGGCTTACGAGGAGATCCTAACCCCGATATTACATGAAGTTTATTTGGAGGCATATGAAACTGGAACCTTGCCGAGTAGCATGAGAGAGACTCTCATAATACCAATGCTCAAACCAAGCAAACCACCTGATGAGTGCGACTCGTATCGCCCCTTGGCGATGCTGAATTACGATGGCAAAATCCTCACGACTATATTAGACAAGAGGCTCTCAAGGGTGATAGGGTCCCTAATACATGAAGATCAGAACGGCTTCGTCCCAGGACGCAACACTACCGCCAATCTGAGGAGGCTCCAACATGTTATGGCACAAACAGAGGAGAGCAAGGAGGACCTAGCGGTACTCTCACTTGACGCCATAAAAGATTTTGACTCGATATTTTGGGAGTGGCTGATCTTGACCCTGAGAGAGTTTGGTCTAGGGGAACACTTCATCCGGTGGGTCGAGGTGCTCTACAACAACCCGGTGGCCCGGGTGAAGACTGGTGGTGTGGTATCAGGAGCATAGCCCATCCAAAGAGGAACCAGGCAAGGGTGCCCACTATCGCCGATGTTGTACATCCTGGGCCTGGAACCAGTGGCAATTTATTTCAGGAAGCAATTGTTCGACTCCGGCATCAGCATTGGTGGAACATATAACATCATCTCCCTATATGCCGACGATGTCCTTCTATACCTCAGGAACCCCCGAGAAACCGCACCTACAGCATTGGATGTCCTCGATAATTTTGCCAAATACTCAGGGATAACATTTAGTAGACAGAAATCATGCTCCTTCCCCCTTGCGGGACTCAGAGGAAGAGACATAGAGGAACTACCCGAAATAGGGATCCAGTGGCAGCCGGAGGCCTTCTGCTACCTAGGTCTAACCATCATGCACACGCCAGCCTCCACCCATGAGCGCAACACCGAAGCAGCAATGTGCGGGGTTCGAAGGTCCATTAAATTTTGGTCAAAGCTCCCCCGCTCAATGATGGGTAGAGCTGCAATCTCCAAAATGAGTATACTCCCAGGATTCCTCTACTACTTCACCAACATCACACACTATATCCCCCCGCCCTTCTTCAGGAAACTGGAATCTCTGGTCAGGGACTTTCTTTGGGGTCAGTCCAGACATAGGCTTGCCCTGAACATCCTCACGCTCCCCCACACCGAGGGCGACATCCAACTACCCGACTTCCAGAGATACTATCTCGCATCACAACTAACACATGTCACAAAGTGGCTCTCGGATGAACCCTCTGCTGAGACTGGCCTCCTTTGCCAACTGACCGGGCCTACGCACCCTAAGGAGATAATATGGGGCTCGCAGGTGGGCCCCCCCTGACCCACCCATGATAGTAAACCTGGGGAGGCGGGTCTGGAACAGGGTCAGAACACTGCTAGGCCTCCATCACCCGTACATGCCTGAAATCCCCATGCTGACAGATGTATGCAGGACCCCCATCGACCTCCCAGTAATGAGGAACTGGGAGACTGGTGGCCTCTATACATGGGGAGATATGTTCGACGAAGGAGCTTTTAGGGACTTTGATTCGCTGCAACTAAAGGACGGACTCTCTTCGGGCCAATTCCTATTTTACCAGAGGGTGAGACACGTAGCCAAGACCAAATGGAACACATGGCCTGAGGAGCCAGAGACCCACCCCCTTGTACAGGAGATGTATAATTTGAGCGACGGCTAGAAGCCGACATCGAGGCTGTACGCCCAGATAAACGACCGAGTTAACCCCAGAGGAGCGCGCCTGAAAGAGAAGTGGGAGACTGACATTGGGGCAGAAATCACGGAGGAAGAATGGGCAAGAGCCCTGCTATACCCGAAGGAGGTGTCACGGAACGCCGGGTTCAGGATGATCCAGCTGAACGTCCTCTATAGGACCTACATGACCCCGCACAGGATAGCCACCTTCGACAAAATCCTTTCGACATGCCCATGGTGCTCCTCCGAACAAGCTGACTTGATCCACATGTTCTGGGCTTGCCCCAGATCCCAGAAGCTCTGGCTTGCTGCCGAGCAAACCTGCAGGAGAGCTGGACTGGAAAGGTATGAATGGACAACTAAGGAGTGTCTCCTGGGCACCCATCCGAGACTTAGTAAAATCAAGCACCTAGTGAAGCTTATGGACATGGCATCCATTCCTGTGAAAAGAACAATAGCGATGGCCTGGAAGTCGCCCGCAGGCCCCAGATATGGACCCTGGATCAGGGAAATGGAAAGATGGACCACGGCCGAAACCAGGGCTTGGGAGGAGGGAAACAATAGAGGCGGGGACGATGGGAGCACAACACTAGAGTCCTGGAAAGCCCTCATGAGAGACATGATCTTCTCGACAGACTTCAAACCCCCCTGAGCAGCCCAACAGGACACAAATCCCAGGTAAATCGGTACGATCAGATCAATGAGCCCGAGTACGTTCCAAGCGCTGTGTCCCGAAACGGCCACAAAGAGGGGTGGCCCCGGTTCCGAGCCAACACGCAGAATAAGGACCACATTACGATACCATGGGAGTGGACAGTCAAAGTTGTTATTATTGTTATTTTTGTTAGTTTGTTGTTATCTGTTGTCCTTTTGGCAGACACGACACATGATTGATAATATAAAGCACACTCCGTGCTCTACTGCTATGTGTATGATTACAAATGCCAATAAAAACATTTAAAAATAAATTAAATAAAGTTGTAAAAACACGAAAACCATATGCCGTTCGCCTCAGAAGCATTTTGGTATGGAGCAGAAAAAGCCCACCGGAGGGTAGCCTGCCAGAAGAAGTGGACGGGGCAAAGCTGCATTCAAATGAGCATCTCTGGACTGACCGACTGTAGCTTGCCATATACCACAGAATCTGAACATCAGGGGTGTTTTAACAGATTTCTGAAATTTCATGAACACTAATCCCACGCATCGGGACCACCAGCTACTACGGGATGAATGGAAACCTCCCCTGGGTTTGCTGCAATATGAAGGCACTCTTAATGGACCTCATTTCTAAATTAGCATCCCACAATGCTCCTATGTTGTTCATGGCCACATCCCTAACATAGCTGGCCATACCGCCTACCTGCACTTAAACATGTCTAACGTTGGTTGTCCCTAATCTATGTATGTCCACCCATGTATTGTCCCCAGTGACTGATCTCTGGTTTGGGATTTTGGCTTCTGGTGATCTGATCTGTTCTGAGCTGCCTTTGTCACCCAGCTGGCTACACATGTGTACTGGGTCAGGCCCTCCATACTGGGACTGTTCACAGGACATTTTACCACCCCAATTGCGCTGTTCACTGCTCAGGGTGTCCGCCTTGGTGCTCGTTGCTGCTGTTGCCTGGAAGTGTGTTGAGACCCCTACACCCTGCCTAATCTGCTCTTCAAGGTCCCCCTTAGTCGTTGCCACTGTAGTCCTCTTTGTGGGACCATAGTCTGCTGCTGGGGTACCTCCTCTTGTCCTTCGAGCCACATGAACCTGTCTGTTCTGGCACAGTTAGGATATGTTGTCTGGTCTTAGTCTTTTAAGACTCATGAAGCCCCGTCTGCTATTACCTTACACTGAAGCATGAGCTTAGATTCTCTGCCAGGTGATATCATGCAAACTGCATCTTACTGAGTTGTTGTGCATCCGTGGGACTGCCTTTCAGCTAACCAGCACTGAGCACTTACCTCTGGGTCCAGGGGTGGTGAGATATTCTCAATACTCGCCCTGTGTCCCGTGGGTTCCAGACTATTCGCAATTGGTTTCTTTTGGGGCTGCTTCCGCTGTGCTGGATTTTCTGCTGGGGTTCCTGGTTCATAAACCGACCTCTCAAACATTTCATTGAGGCCTTCTCTGGTCCTGCCTGTGGTTGTTTTCATACAAATCTGCTCCTGTGAGCATACACGTGCTCCATACACGTGATTTTCCTATTGATTATGTCCCGTTCTAGGGGAACTCTCGTGAAATTATTTTTGAGAGATTTATGGAGTAGTTGTATGCCACTGGACATTTTCTCTCCAACCACTTTGAGTCCAGTGAGATCTTACCTGAGATTTTTTATGTATTGTGAAAGTCAAGCTCTCGACCTCTGCCAATGTGAATACATATTTACATTGTAACGATGTTTGGTGACCCTGTATTTCCCAGAAGTTAATGTCAGAGAGATTAACTTGGCAGTGTAGGCTGTGGAGGAAGCTAACGCATTGATATGTCGGGACATGTTGAGATCAGCGTCAAGAAACACACCCACTGTCTTTACGTGCCTGGAGACTTGGATGGTGGTTCCATCGATGGGGAAGGTGGAATAAGATGGATGCAGGTTGGTTAGTCGGTGAGGGGAGCCCACAATGAGAAGCTTGGTTTTCTCGTCATTGAGACTGAGGTTGTGGGTAGCCATCCAGTTTTGTATGACTCTGTAGGTCTGGTTAATCACTTTGACGTCCTGGGTGTAATTTCCTGAGACTGGTATAAGAACTTGCGTGTTGTCGGCAAAGTTTGTATAAGGGATCCCTAAAACATCAAAGTGGTTTGGTATAGGTATTGTAAAGAGCAGGGGAGATGCAAGAGCCTTGAGGGACGCCGCTGCATGGAACAGGGATGGGGTCTGCAGAGTGGTCACCTATGAAAACTTTAGACGTGCGCTCAGTCAGAAATGAGTTCATCCAACGAACCACCTGATGGGAGAAGTGGAAGTTAGTCAGGAGGCCTGCGAGGTCAAATGCTGCAGACAGATCAAGGAGGAGTAGTAAGGCTATGTTGTCCGAATCGCAGATGCGATCGAGTTGGATTTTAAGATCCAACAGTGCAGTTTCAGTGCTGTGTTTTGGTCTCAATCCGGATTGTCTGGTGCCTAAAAGCTGGTGGTGTGCAAGGTAATTTTGGATTTGGGAATTTGAGAAGGAAGGGAACTGTGGTGATGGTCCAATAATGTGGAGAGTAGGATCGAGGGTAGGTTTTTTTAATAAGGGGTGAGACCCATGCTGTTTTGAGTAAGGTCAGTACGCTGTTGGAGGCAACCGAGGCATTAACAAAGTCGGCTTAGGCTGTGGCCAGTGTAGCTGCGCAGAGTTTGACAATGTGGGCAGGACAATTATCACCTCTGCAAATAAAGGGTTTGAGTTGCTGGCGAGTAGTGGTGACGTCTCTCCAGATGTTTTGGACTACTACTCTCATCAGCCCTGGTCAACACGGTCAATAGTGGCAGATCGTTTGGAGCGCTGCAGGTTACAGGCCCCTGAGGCAGTTGTACTCCTTCAGGGCACAGCTTCAGAAAGTTGGGCTCTGTCTCGTACAGCAGCATTGCATTTTCCTTTGATCTGAAGCTATGTAGGAGATCGGAGGCTGTGAAGCGGTTAAAACTCCCAACCCCTCACAGAGTGAAAGCAGAGTGAATTGGGAGTGTGTTACTGTGTTCCTGGGGACTGTGGATTGTGGGCTGTGGCCAGGAGGCTCTGAACGGCCCCATAGAATCCCACAAAGGTGCTAGGTGAGTATGCTTGTGGGTGCTTTGGCTGCCTGTTACCTGATTGTTCGGGAAACAATATAAGGTCTGCACAAATCCAAAGGGTACGACCATAAACAATGCCTGGCAAACCATCTACAAAACCCGGATTCAGAAATCTAGAAATGGTAAGCCTTACTTGAAATTACCACTAAGGAGAGGTGAAAAGGAACTAAATGGTGCCGATAAGGCTTGTGTGTTGGCCCCCTCTGACCTGCTCTGCGGCTGCAGGCAACAGAAATGTTCAAAGCAGCATGGTAAGCATGGGCAAAATCACTACTTACTACCAGTCGGCAGGCACTCAGGCCAAATCAGTGTAGCTGAAGGAGGTTGCTAGCAATAGCACTGTGCCATTGGATTTCACAAACAGAGACTATGGAGACATAGACAATAACTTGTTATTGGCACTGTGTTACATATTGACTGCTACTGTGGCCAGGTGTGTAATGCAAGGTCCTACAGCAGAAGTTCAGGAAATTAACGCTGGTGTAAACGGAGTGACCAAAGCGATACTACACGCAAAAAACCCACAGAGTCTGCACTCATCTTACAAAGTCCTGCTTCTTCGGCTGAAGCGATAACTGAGGGTACTCCAACAAATTTCCAGGTTGAACAAGTAAACACGGAGCGGCTGTCTATGTCGCCTAATCTTTTCCCAGGAACTACGAGGGAGACAGTGGACGATGTGGAGAGTTCAATAAATGGGACGGGCTGCAGTAACACGCCAGATCTTAATAATAACATCAATACAGCTGAGGGTGTGTTACATTTGGCAGTCAAGATTTTGCTGAAACCGTGCAGAGTTATATTGCAGGAGGTGAAAAAGTAGGGTGCTATAATACGGGACGTGAACAATCGAACCCAAAGTAAGGGGAAGTGCAACAAAGGTATGGAATGCACTGTACCAGCAGTAACAACTGATCTGGTACATGAAAGTGCTGAACAAGATTTTATTATAATACCTACGGTACAACTCATGCAAGATGAAGCCGAAGCTGAAGATGACCCTTCTATGTATAAATCCTGCAAGGAAAGACGCTTGGAAGAATAGGCCAGAATGCAGAGACAAACATCAAATAGAAAAATCCCCACTAAGGCACACACGCAACCAGCCGAGCCATTCAATGCCACGTCCATTATGCCTGAGCAAACACACAAAAAGAAAAACAGGCTGAATTCCACCAAGAGACGGGTGGGTGGGCCGAAGTCTCCTGGTACACTATCCAGTTGGCTTTAAGCCGATGACCCGCAAGCTAAACGGCAAGACTAGGGAAATTATGTGGCTACCATAGGCCGGGTGAGGGGGGCATTGACTTTGCTGCTTGCGGAAAACGATCTATTGGGGTCAAATGCTGCCTGTTTGGACACAGTGTTAACACGGCCCCTTTTGGGTTTGCAACCTGCACCTACCACTTCAGCGAATGAACTAAAAACCTTTACCTTGAGTAGGGGTCCTCTGACATTTACCGGCAACCGTACCAATAGGTCTGATATGCTAATAGTTTGTAAATGTATACCTGTGAACCTGTAGGCCCTTTAAGACGAGGTAGTGCTCTATGGCATAGATGGGGATGCAGAAGCTACTCAAACATCAATGATAAGACCGACTCAAATAGTCAGCTGTTTTAATAACAATTATCTAAAACGGGGCGTTCAATGAACATCAACGGACGTCTCACAGCATATCTCTCAGTGATTTACATAAAAAGCATGATTATATAGTGAAAACTCGTCATCACTGACGTCATGCTACGTGGCAAAATAAGAAAACCTAAACGTGATTGTGATAGGATAACGGGAAACATCTAGGTATACTTTCTATGGGGTATGGGATTGTCATTGGGTCTCTACTGTCAGGTGGACAACTAAACCCACCCCTAGTGCAAGTCATCGTCAGTGTCACAATATACACTTTTCATTGGGTCTACGTGGCCCTCTATAATTGGTTGGCACGATTGTACCCTTCTGGAATATTCCACTCGCTGGAAGCCCGCAAGCTGGTACCCCAGATGCTGGAGGGTTGGACTTGACTATGCCTCCCCACCCAATTAGCCCATCATCCAGCACACTCAACCTGGTTATCCAAGCCGAGTGACTCCGCCAAATCAGCATTCCAGACCATCTCAAAAGAATACAAAGCTGACATTATTAAAGCTAAATCCAACTCGTTCAACACTAGGATAGCAAATGCTAATTCAGGCCCTAAAGAGATCTTCACCATTTTCAGAGAGCTGGAAACACCAGCTCCCACCCTGCCAACCCTCACTAAAACGAGGACTGGTGTAACAGTATCCAGGATGCCATGCTGGACAAGCTGATCATCCTTCAAAACAAAATCATCGAACACCAACATGCCCTAAAACAACAAATACCTAACCTCCACTGTAATACTTCCTCTGACGCTCCCTCCTTTTCCTTCCAGGAAATGGATGAACAGGAATTCATAGCCCTCCTTAAACCGATAAAATCCTCCATCTGTAAAGGAGATGCCTGTCCGGCCCAGCTCATCAAAGAAAGTGCCTCCACCCTTGCACCGTTAATCACGGCCTTTAACAACACCTCTTTCAAGTCAGGCTGCCTCAAAGAAGCCTGGGTACGACCACTTCTGAAAAAACAGCGCCCGACCCAACCGTCCCAGGGAATTACAGACCCATCACCACGGTCCCTTTTCTATTGAAAATCCTCAACAAAGCAGCTTACCTGCAGGTCCACAAAATCCTAGACGCGAATAACCTTCTTGGTCTTCGGCAGTCTGGCTTCCGTCCCAGCCATGGGACCAAAACTGCATTATCTGACCTCAAAAACCAGATTGATGATTTTAGGGATGCAGGCAAACCCGCCCTACTTCTGCTCCTCGACTTATCAGCAGCCTTCGACTTGGTGGACCATGATACCCTATGCCACCACCTCTCCTCCGCTGCCAATTTTTCACCTACCGCCACAGCCTGGATCACTTCCTTTCTCCAAGAAAGAGTTATGAAGGTTTTCTCTGAGTAAGCTTGTGCCAGCCCTAATCTGATCAAACGTGGAGTCCCACAAGGCTCTTGCATTTTACCCACCCGCTATAACTTGTTCATGAGGCCTCTTATTTTATTTATTTATTTTATTGCATTTTTTTACGCGCTCAGACGGTGTCCAGTCATTTGGTCGACTACAAACTGGTCGACTGCAATTTGGTCGACGTCCTTTGGTCGAAAACCAAATGGTCGAATTTTTTTTTTTTTATTTATATATGTGTTTTGTGGGTTTTCGTGGTAAAAAAAAAAAAAGAAAGAAAAAAAAGGGGGTTGGGGGGGGACCCCCCCAAAAAAAAAAAAAAAAGGGTAAAAAAAAAAAAAAATTCGACCATTTGGTTTTCGACCAAATTGATTCGACCAGTTGTCCAGTCGACCAATTGATTTCGACCAAATGACTGGCAACCGCTCAGACCCTTAGGTATCACAGCGAGGTTACAGACAGCTTAATAAGACATGCATTAATGGGCCATTACGGTGCAGCTACAGTAGAATTTACGGCAATGCAGTGGTACAGAGCCAGAGATATTAACAACAAGGCATAAAAGGCATAAAGAACACAGTTATTTACAATACAAAGTGGTGCACACACCACCCTCTGTTCACCTTCCTGGATGCACTAGGCATCACATATACAAATTATGCTGATGACATGCCGGTCCTCATCCCCCTAACTGGTGACTATGAGACTGACAGGTAAACTCTAAATTCCATTTACCCCATTATTCAAACATGGATGGCAGAAAACTGGTTGTGCCGTAACGGTGAAAAAACAAACTTCTACTTATTGGCTCACCAAGAACCCTAAAGAAACTCGATGAAAAATACAGATCTTTCTCCATCGATAACACCTCAATCCCTGTCTCACAGGCGGTAAAAACCTTGGGGGTCTACCTAGACTCTAACCTCTCAATCATCAGACAGCTTCTCACTGCAGCTAGACCTTTTCTGACAGAACAGTACTGCCTCACCATAGCCAGAGCAATAATCGGGTCTCGGCTTGATTACTGCAATGCCCTCCTGGCAAGCACTTCTGCAAAAAACATGAGAAAACTACAGACTATCCAAAACAATGCACTTAGGGCAGCCACTGGCATTTCCAAAAGGGACCACATCTCAGCAACCAGGAAAGTGGTCCATTGGCTCCCCATCAAGGAACATATAATTTTCAAAACCCTCGCCCTCACCCACAAATGTCTCCATAACACCACCCCCCTTTACCTTTCTCAGAGAATTGCCAAACCTTCCACAGACCGACCTACAACAACACAACAACCGCATACGCAAACCTTATCACCATTCCCAAGACCTAGAGGACTCGCGCAGGAGGATCCAGCTTCCCTGTCATTGCCGCGACCAATTGGCACTCCCTTCTAGCGCACCTGATAAGCATTGACTCGCACACAGCCTTTAGGAAAGCTGTCAAAACACTCTTATTTGTATGATTTACCCCAACTGGCTCTGTTGCCTTTCAACACTGTACGCTACCTTCACCCATGCTTTGTAACCCACACTGCTAATGTGTTATTTATGTTATCATAATCACCTATGTACCTGCGTCACTGCACCCTGTTAGGCTTTCGCTGTCTGTAACCATGAGCTAAGCCTCCCACCAGTAACTTACACACTTTCTTGCAACAGCGCCTTGATGCCCTTGGGCTGTAGTGCGCTTTACAAATTCAAATAAATAAAAAATAAATAAATCCATCATCACACAAGCTGTCTGCCATGAGAATAGTCTTTGAACTCAGCCTTGTAAGTATCACTGCTCCTGTGAATGGAAGGGAGTGTGAGCATACCCTTATCTTCAAGTCTCAGCATAGTATGCCCAAGTCTATTTCCATCTAGGCCATGTGACTGGAGACCGTGTTTTTAGCTCCTTCTTCGTATTTAATACTTTTCGCCCCTGATGAGGTCGCTAGACAAGTCCGATCTATGAAAGCTTTGTCAAAACAGGTTCATCCCTGTTCCTCTAAAACCATCAAGGATCACATTGACACCCTCGCTCCAGCCCTTGCAGATTTTTGCAACCATTCCTTTGCCTCAGGATCCTTCCCCTCCCCTCTGAAGCACTCCCTTGTGCATCCTCTTCTCAAGAAACCCACAGCTAATCCTTCCTGCCGGCAACTATCCTCCAATCTCCATCACTCCCTTTCTGGGCAAACTCCTAGAAAAGCTGGCCATCTCTCAGCTTAACCTTCATTCTGATTCTGTTGGCTGTCTTCATGATCACTAGTCTGGCTTCAGAGTGGCCAGAAGCATGGAATCTGCTCTCCTGAACATCTGTGAAGATCTGCTCTCCAACCTTGACTCTAACATTCCCTCTGTCCTCATCCTACTCAATCTCTCTTCTGCCTTCGACACGGTCAACCATACCATCCTGCTCAACCGTGTATCACTGATCAGGCTCTGGCCTGGCTGACCTCCTTCCTCTCCGATCGACCCTGCCAGGTCCAACTGGGGTCTTTCCTATCATCTATCTTCCTCTCTACATGTGGTGTTCCCCAGGGGTCTAACCTCTCGCCCTGGCTTTTCAACCAATACCTGGCAACTCTTGCCCACTGCATTGCCATTTTCTGCTCAAATTTCCAGTGCGACGCTGACGACACTCAACTCATTTTCAGGCTGCCCTCGGCCACCTCCTCTCCCTCTCTCATCTCTGATTGCCTAACTGCCATTCAAGATTGGTGTGCCACCAATGATCTTTGAATGCCAGCAAGACAGAGATCCTCCTCATCTGCATGCCTTCAACATCCTTTCCTCTCTCTCTCTCTCTCTCTCTCTCCAGCCTCTCTTGGCCCTCCTCCTACCCCCACCGGCAAGGCTAAGAACCTTGTGGTCATCTTTGACTCTACACTTTCCTTCTCCACCCACATCTCAGAGGTCTCTAAAAAGTCAACCTTCCTCCTTCACCTCCTCAGAGGTACTCTGCCTTTCCTCTCCTTCCCCCAGAAGCTCACTGTCTTCCAAGCGCTGGTTCTCTCTAGGTTGAACTATTTGTAACAGTTTCTTTCTAAATCTACCTGCCTCTACTCTCCACCCTCTGCAATTAATCCAGAACAGGACTGCGAGAGTTGTCCTTGGCCTCAAGCCCTGGGATCGTATCTCTCCAGCTACAAAATCTCTCCATTGGCTCCCAGTGGATGCAAGGATTAAATTCAAAACCCCCTGCATTGTCCACAAGGCTTTCTGGGGCCTGGGTCCAAAATACCTTCAGCTTTCCCTCCGCAAATACCTCCCCTCTCGAGCTCTTTGCTCCTCTACCTCTAACTCCCTCAGGGTCAGTCGTTTTTGCAAAGAAACGAGCTGGGGGTAGATCGCTGTATTCGGCTGGGGCCTCCCTCTGGAACAGCCTCCCTGCCACTCTAAAACTTGAGGAGAACCATCTCCGGTTCGGGAAGCACCTCAAGACCTTCCTCTTTGCTTCTGCTTTTGCTCCCCCTCTCCACTGGTGATCTGCTCTCTATTGGCAGTGTGCACCTGGCCACCCTCTGGCCCCTGGGCCCAGATACGTGCTCACCCTGCCACCCTCCTATACTGCCTCCTAGCCAGCCCATGCACTGGGGACTGTATATGTACCCATACAGTCCCCCTCCCCCTTTTTCTTCTTTTTCTGCACTTATCAGACTTACTCAGTTCTGCTGCCGTAAACACAGCACTTGCCACTTACTGGCTGCACTACCATTGTTTATTGCCTCCATTATCTATTTATTTGTATGTATTATTATTTATCTGTTCTCCTCTGCTCCACACTTTCCACTCTCCCCCTTCCATGCACTTTCCCCCTTTCCTTTTCGCATGCACTTGCGCATTCTCAGTGTCACTGGGCCTAGTAAGATCATTGTTGTGTTCTCCCCTGTTCCCCTCCCTTGCCGCGCTCTGAAACATTTGTGTACGAGCACAATAGAAATAAACTATCATATCATATATTCAAATGACTAGAACTTGGCACCCATTGTCTTTCCATAGCACCTTAACAGGAGCTTGCCTTGCCTCTCACGTTCATTGTATCTTTCCATGATAGATGAACAGATTTTTGGCTGCCTCAACCCTTAACACTGGGCCAGACAAGCCTTTTCAATTCTTCCTCCATCACCAGCCTTTGTTATTCTACTGCGCCACACTTTCAGCCCTTCAGCTCATAGGATCCCTGTTTGCTAAAATACGATGTGGAACATCCAGATTCTATACATATATATATATATATATATATATATATATATATATATATATATATATATATATATATATATATATACATTGGCTGTATTGCCTGCAGTTGATTCACTACGTGTAACCAGCCTTCATGAATACTTAGTCTACTTGCGTTGCTGCATCTGTACAATTATAAACGGCTTGCATTTTTCTTCCGTGCTCTTTACACGTGCAATCTTCATTCCGCACGTAAGGGGTCACTTGATTCTTTACTTCATCATCAGATTCGATATGGTCTGTTCACCTTCTCTCATGTCATCTCTTCTTGGTGTGCCACCTTGCTTCATGTGACGCCACCAGTCTCCTCTTTCATCCGTTTTTGCATGCTCTTTGTGGATCCTTCACAAGAGACTGTCAGCTCTTCGTGGATGCATAAAGAATGGTTTTCTCATCACAAAAGCTTGCCGTGTTATGGGCATCATTACAGGTGTTGTGCTTGTCACCTTTTCTGGTTCCCGGCATATAGGTAAGATAGGGGCGGCACAACCGGTAGAAGCTTTTGGCTCCTCGGCTACACTCCCCTCTCTGGTTGATTCATCAACCACTCCCTCATCTGCCTTCACATCTAGACATCCTTTCTTGAAGAAGCATTTCTTTGGAGTCCATATCTTCACCACACCTATCAATAATCCTGCTGATTTTACATGGTCATCAACACTCTAGGTCATATGGCTACATTGTCCATTCAAACTGCAGTAGATCCGTCTTCCCAAATCCTTCTTGTGATCTCTCGGATACAGGTACTGTGTTCCCTCTGTTGCATGGATGCTGGACTTTACACATTTTCTGATTTCTTCCTTAGACTCAATATTGATCATAATCTTCATTCCTACTGCTTTCTTTGCTGTCTTTCTGCACTGTGTGATTATTATCCTGGTCACACAGAATCCAAACATGATCATCACCATCCATTGTGGAACCCATGAGAAAAGTGATGTAAACCAGCTGTCAACTGCAATATCTTCTACTTCATCTTACATCTTGACGTGTAAGTTCGTCAGCAACATTATGGCCTCTGTCAAGGTCCCATTCTCATCATCATGAGAAGGTATGAATGTGCAACATGATTCCCTGATTCCCTGATTTTGCCACAAACACCTCCATCCATCGATGTGATCGTGTCTAGGACATATCTATTCTGGAGTGTCATTTGTCTTATGGCTCTCAGCTGTTCCTTGATAGCATTGAATCCCTTATGTTAGTGTTGATTTTCTGCAGGAGCTCCCATCTGGTTATTTCTAACCATTTAGCATTTGCCATCGTCTGGATCCCTGGCATGAAAATAGTCGTGAATATTGCCGAAGTCTGACTGAACAACCTGTGTTCATACGGAATAGAATTAAAGGCTTCTATTGATTTGGCAGAGAAATAATTCTCCCTTTTTGTTCGATTGAGAAAGTCAAGTGATATCCTCTTCCTCATATGAACATCAGCCTTCGGAAACTCTCCAATGTTCAGGTCACTCTTTGGAATCATCAATGCTGGAACATGAACGATCAGTATAGAACACAGTCGTCCCCAGTCCTTGGGCAACATCATGTAAGCTCTGGATCTGCAGGACCAGTAGTGGTCCATTATCACTACTGTCCCATCATTCATGCCTGGTACATCGAAAACTCCATCACTGTTAATTCATTCTGACTTTCCTTATGCCATTATTTGGGAAACACAGTTCTGCACTGGCTAGAGGCACTATCTGCAATGGTCCTCCTTTATCATCAACCCATGTCAGTAATTTTGCAATCTTTGGCCAATGCTGCTTGCTTTCATTGTCTGCAGCATTTATATATTTCTCATAATATCTTGTAAGTGCTAATGCCCTACATATGACCACGCCTTCCTCCCATCCACCTGGAGAAAGTACCGTTCCCTTGATTTGCTGCTGACCTCTCTCCTTGCATCTTCGTATTTCTTCATCATTTTTTCCTTGACAATTGAACTTTTTGTTTATTTCCCATTTGATTCCTGCTCCCCGCATTCCAGGTTTATCACTTGATCTCTGGTGTGTGCTCTCACTCTTGTCTTTGAATCTTGCACATAATCATCTTTTGGAGCTGTCCGTTCGGTCACCCATACCAAGGATGCTGTTCGACCCTGGAATGGACCTCTTGTATGGCAGAGTGCAAGGCGCATCAGGCAGTGAGCTTTCTGGACTGCTACTTTCATAGCTATGCATATCTTAGAATTCCCCAAAGCATAAGGTAGCAGAGCACAAACATAGCAACCCTCCTTGGAGGTCCTTTCTCCCACCTCCTTCATGTGCTGATAGCACATGTTATTCCCCAAATGGGCTGTGTTGTCTAGATAATTATTTAACTCATAAGCATCTTCCCGTATGCTTCTCCTATGTCTCCCTTTCATGTAGTGAGTACTTGCAAAATGCTTGAAAAGTATATCAGTAATCATCCTTCCCACAGGGGGAATCATAGGAACACTTGTCAGAGAAACGGGCGACTTTAAACGTGTCAGTGGTGTAGGGATAATCACAAATGGCCTTGGTCTCTCTGTAACAGACATTTCTGCAAGGATCACTGGAGTGGGGGAGAATCAAGGGGACTGCTGCCTTCTTTGGACCAATAAAGTAAATAGTGTGTACAAAAAGACCCAGGTAAACAATGATAAATGCTGTGCATGCATATATTATACACCAGTACATCAATCCCTCCATATACGATTCTCCACACGTTGTTGAGTTTGTTTACTTACCAAAACTGTGTCACTATCAGTATTCCTCATCGTTATGTCTGTGTACTGCTTTAAGGAAGGAAAAAACCTTTTTAATCAGGCAACTCTGTTAGATGGTCAGGTAACTGCAGAATCTGTTCAATTATTGTTCTGAGCAGCCTCCTGATTGAAAGGCCAATTTTAGGATCGTGCAGAAACACAGGTAAGTTAGTACTGCACCCAACAATTTAAGGATGAGCTCATAAAATATCAATGAAAACAATGTGAAGGAATCTATGGGCACTGACATTAGATAGAACCATTTGGCCATCTAAATAAAAACTCATTGAGGAACGAGTCTGGAAACTGCTCTCTTTTCCAGTCGTCAAACTCAAACTCTAGATTTGGCATATTTTGCAGTTCAATTCAAAAGATTCCTGTGACTCTAGAACTGAGTTTGCACTCCTGCTATAATATTGATAAAGAATGTCCGATGTGAGTCACAGCCGAAATGCACACTTGTATTTATTTAATCATCAACCTTAGCGTCCTTCTTCCTCGTCATCGATTCAGTCTGCACATGCTGAACTTCTTGTCTTGCATCCAAATCAACGGGGTGGTGTCATCGTCTCACTAGTGTAAGGTTTAACATCGCCCAAGTGTATCCATGTGTGTCGCTCTTGGACTTTTACTGCTGCAGGAGTAATGTTTTGAACAATATAGGGACCACCGAAACGGGGCTTGTTCACTTCCTTGTGAAGTTATGCATTAGGACTGAATCTCCCACAAACAATCTAGGTACAGGAAGTAGTTCTTGACGCCTGGTTGCTGAATGATCTTTATCTGTGTCCTGAGACCTACCCCCTTTAGGCTTGAGTTGATCTGAAATGACAGAGATACTAGCGGTCATACATGTCAAGTAATCACATAATTAATTTCCTAACATTTCTGCAGTCTTCTGGGCATCACTTCTTCTCCTCAATGAAGGAGACAAGGGCATTCTCATTCGCCTCCCTGTCACTAGCTCATGGAGTGTGAGGTGGTGGTCCAACCCAGGCTGATTCCTTAATGCATATAATGCTAAGGGTAGGCAATAGAGCCATCCATTCTTCAATGACAATTTAAGTTTAGTAATTCTCTGCTTAAGAAGACCGTTGAGTCTCTCACATATTCCGTTCGCTTGCAGGTGATAAGCAGAAGAAAACTGAATGCTTTATGCTCAATAATAGACTAATCTGCTCAAATAATTCATTAACAAAATGGGGGCCATTGTCAGATCTCAGCACCCCACACACTCCCCATCTTGGAAAGACTTCTCGTACTAAAAGCTTAGCTGCACAAGTGGCAACAGGGTGTGTAGATGAACCTGCTTTCATCTATCTCAAAAAGGGACACACCACCACTATCATATACCTATATCCACTGCATACTTGTAGCATATCAACAGAGTTAGTATGTGAATACTGAAAAGGACCATTCAGTCGAGGAATTACTCCTCTGATTGTTCCTAGTGTGTGCCCAGCAGTATACTTTTGACATACAATTCAACGTGTTCTAACAGGTTCAGTACGAACCAGTCCTCCGCAATAGTTGCTGCAAGGCTTTCCCTAGTTATATGTGCAGTGTAGTGCAGCTGTTCAAGAGCTACCCTTAATGATGCTACTGGCATCACCATCTTATCAGTGCTATCTTGTTGCCATAATGCTTCGGAGGGGGATAAGGCGCACCCCCTTAGTTTCCATAATTCTTACTCTTCCTGCAGTGCACTGCCTTGAATTTCCATCAACTGGGCCTCATTATGACTTCCGCTGGAGTCGTTCTTTTGCCGGCGTATCGGAATGGGCAATTACTAGGTCATTACGGCCCTGCCGGACCCGGTAATTGCCCATTCCCGGGTGCCGGCAAAAAAAGCTCCCCATTCCCATTCAAACCCCATAAGGCTCAATGGGAATGGGGAGGCCGGATGCACCGACACCATTCAGAATGGTGCGGGTGCATCCGGCATGGTTTGCTCGCGGGACCGCCAGGTCAGACCTGGCGGGCAAAAAGGCACCCGTGAGCAGAACTCGTAGTTTGCTGGTATGGTAACAACGATACCTGCAAGCTTACCTGTACCGTTGTTACTGTACCGGCAAACTTGTAATGAGGTCGATGTGTTTTTGGTAAATGATTAAACCCTTCTTGCATTATCATAGCCATAGTCACCCCCTTTCCTATACTAGCGGTATCAAAACGCGATATATCTGAAAAATCTGCAACCCTTTTGGCCTCTTCATCCACGGCTTTGTTTCCTCGTGAAATGAAGTCAGTTCTCTTAGTATGTTCTGCACATTTAACTATTGCAATGGCTGCTGGGAGCTGTAGTGCCTTAATAAGCCTGTCCAATAATGCTGCATGCTGCACTGGAGTGCCGTCCGCTCGGAGGTAGCCCCTCCTTTTCCAACGTGCTAGCCCTGCGTGCACAGTTGACGTCACATAAGCGGAGTCACTGTACACCGCCACTTCGTCCCCTTCAAATTTCTCAAGCGTGATAATAAGTGCTGCCAATTCTTCTGCTTGTGCCGAAAAATGAGATGGCAGCCCGTATGCTTGCCACAATCTCAAATTCTCTGTTCTCTCTATCTCTTACTACAGCTGAACCAAAACGCCTTTCTTCATTAATTTGATAATTTTTGATGACCCGTCAATAAAGAGAATCTCCCCTCGAGACAACGTGTTTTCCTTTGCACGTGGGATATCATAAAACTCCTCATAGCTCGGGCAATCATGCACATGCTCACCCTTTGCCATGGGCTCGGCTACAAATGTGGCAGGGTTCACTATTTTACATCTGACTATCTTAATCGCAGGATTCGATATTTAATTACTTCATATGCAGATGCTCTCTGAGATGTCAATGTACGCTTAGGCTTTTTCAAAATAGAAAACAAAGCATGTTCAACAAACAATGTCATAGAACACCCCATCACAATGCTGGTAGACTTTTCAATGGCGAACGTGGCTGCTGCTAGCGATAGTTCGCAGGGAAAGTGTCCTCTCATAACTGGATCTAAAATCCCACTTTAATATTCCAGAGGTTTATACCCTAGTGTAGTCCTCTGTGTAAGCACTGCTGTCATGACTGTCCCATTTGTGGGCGTGAATAAGAAAAACTCCTCAGACTAATTAGGAATTCCTAAAACTGGAGCTGTACAAATTGCTTTCTTTAATTCTTCAAACCCTTCCTCCATTTCCTCAGTCCATTCTATTTTATCCTTGTTCACTTGTGCTTTCTTGAGAACCTGCAAAAGGGGTCTTGTGTAGAGGCTATAATCATGTCTGTTTCTACGCCGTGAGACCTGAGGGTCTGGGCGTATAACAAATGTAATACATAAATAAAAATAAATAAATCAAACACACATGCTCTAACGTAGTTACATAATCCCAAAAACTGCTGCATTTGCTTTATCGTATGTAGTTTTGCTTTTTTCATAATTGCCTCACCTCTTTCAGGTGTGACCTTTTTTCCCTCATGTGAGATCAACTGGCCTACGCACAACACCTCTTCTTGACAATACTGTAACTTCTCCTTGTCTATTTTTTACCCCTTGTCTGCTATGATAATCATCAACTGAATTGAGTCTTGTCTACAATCATCTTCTGTAGTACTACAAACCGAAATATCATCTATGTATTGCAGCACAACACTTTTCCTTCTCAAATCAATATTGCCTAGGTCCATATGCAGAACCCTATTAAAGATTGATGGAGACTCACAATACCCTTGGGGCAAACAAGTGCTCTTCAGCTTGGTTTGACTAAACGTAAATGACGTCAAGCCTTGGGAGTCCTTATGCAATGGGATTGAGAAAAATGCATTTTTCAAGTCAATCACCGTGAAATATCATGCCTCTACGGGGATACTATATAGTAGTGTTGCTGGATTCAGAACTAAAGGAAACTCTGCCTCTACAATCTGGTTAATTGGTCTCATGTCCTGAATCAGTCTCCCTCCTTCAAATTTTTCACAGGGTACATTGCGGTATTGCACAGTGACTCTGACGTCAACAAGATACCCTGTTCGATTAGTGTTGAGATAGTCTTAAAAATACCCTCAACTGCCTCTCGAGACATGGGGTACTGTCTTGCTCGACGTAAAATTGTTCTTGGCTTCAGTTTAATCCTAACCTCCCCTACCCCCTTCAGTAGAGCTACGCGATAGAGACCTGTGATCCATAAAGAGATTGGCACTTTTTCTAAGCCTTCATCAAATAATACTGGACGCTGACGTACTATCATCATTCTTTGTGGGACCTCTCTTTTCTCTATTCTGATCCAATATGAAATATTCATCTCAAATTTCACTTCATCATCTGCTGGGTTATCTCTAAACATATCATGATCAGTGACGTCAGTCAATCTATACCCTTCCCCAATAGCAATCACTGTTCTCCATGGCCTGGCCTTGTCATCGTTTCCTTCAAGCATGGCCATTTCCCCTCGTACTATGGCTGCAACCAAACCTAAGGGAATAGTCTGTCCCCTCTCTTCGTGCATAGGCATGCGTGGCCTGAACAAGAACTCATCAGGTATTCTCATAGTCTTTCCTACTAAGCCAGGAAGCCATGTTAACAGAATGCGTATCCCATAAAGAAAAACTTCAGGTTCCATCGGTACCCTTCGTAGGGCCATGTGCCCTGTAAATGGCAATATAAATTTGCCCACGTTCAAATAATGTATCCCTGGAGTAGAAAACACTATGCCTTCATCAGTGAAAGAAATTGGGCCTCATTATAAGTTTGACGGTCCAGTAACAATGGTACCGGTAAACTTGCCGGTACCATTGTTACCGGACCGGCAAACTACGAGTTCTGCTCGCAGGTGCCTTCCCGCCCGCCAGATCGGACCTGGCGGGTGTACCGGCACCCACGAGCAGAGCATGTCGGAGGCACCGGCACCATTTTTAATGGTGCCAGTGCATCCAACCTCCCCATTCCCGTTGAGCCCTATTGGGCTCAAAGGGAATGGGAGCATTTTTTTCTGGTGCCCGTGAATGGGCAATTACCGGGTCCAACGGGCCGAAATGACCCGGTAATTGCCCATTCACGGGCATCGGAAAAAAAAATGATACCCGTGACCCCCATTGTCATGGTAAACTTTGTTATTAAATCATGCCCCAGAATATTAACTGGTGTCTGTCATGAATACAACAATGGAACAGACATGTCACACTCTCCTATAGAGACTGGTAATTCATCAGTAAAAGGAACTCTACTTGTAGCTCCAGTGAATCCTTGCGCATTCATGGTATTTCCCAACATTGGATATTTTCCCTCTCGTATACATGAACACGTAGCCCCAGTGTCTACTAAAAAAGAAAAAGATTTGCCTCCTATCAATACATCAACCCATGGTTCCTCTTGAGGGTCTGGTGATACCGATAGTGCTGAACACATCAAATCGTCCTGTAACCTGTCCTTTTGTGGATATATGCTCATCCCTGTACCTGTGAAAGGACTTCCTCCCACCACAGTGACACCCCCTAGTTTAGGTGTCAATAACTGTTGTGTGTTTCCATTCTGCTGTATCTGCATGGGTGCATGCTGTGACTGTCCTTGCGGTGGAGTCAATGGTGCTTGCTGTGGCTGCTGTGCCTGCTGCATTTGTGGTGCTTGTGATTGATTCACCATCTGATCTTGGGCAACGCCATTCCTAGCCTGCGGGCTATATGCTGGAGGATAAGCTGTCCCCCCTCTTAGAAATTGCCCATTCTGTACATACCCTTGGCTCCCACACATGCGCGCAATGTGCCCTGTCATTCCACATGTCCAATATATAAGTGGAGCTCTTCTAATTTGTCCTCCTTGATTGAATCCTCCTTGCATATTCTGATTATCATTCTGCATATTTTGAAAGCTACATTGATTGTTTTGAAACCCCCCTGTTCCTCTATAGCCCATTCCTTTGCCTCATGGCATAAACCCATTCCCTCCTTGTTACATCTGGCGTTGATTATTCACCTGCGATGCACCCAGTGCTTGCTGCTGCATTCCCAGCCCAATGCTGCCCCTTCTACGGCATATTTTGACAATTTATTTTAAACTAACTTGGCTCCCTCAAGTTTTCTAACCTCTTCCTTCTTTCTATTTTTCTCTTACAATAGCTGATAGTGATGCACTATGGTCAGCTGTATCTCTGCACAAGGTCTTTCTTCCATTCCCACTAATTTCTTGAGCTGTCTCTGTGCTTGCTCTGGCAATCAATGACATCAAATGTGGTAAAATACTGCCACTGTCTTCTCAAATGGCTCCTTCATTTCAAGGGTCCACCTCTCCTGAATGCTTTGAATGTAAGCAAGTGGATCCTCGCCTTCTTGCATCTTACGTGCCATAATTGCACCTATATCTGATGTGTCAGGATACTGTACCCTGAGAGCTCTCCAGACTTCTGTTCTGCAATTATTGAATGGCGCTCCATTGTGCGGTGTGTCCTGTGCTGTGACACTTGAGTAGCCTGCTCGTGTTTAAATGTCATCAGCCCTTTCCCCAAGAATGGCTTCTAGGAGACACTTAATGCCCCTATTGCTAGAGTATTTCCCCCTGTCATTTTCTCTAACTCATAAATCCATTTTCCCGCGCCCGCCGTTAAACTGGGGAGTTTACATCTTAAATTATCCTTATCCGCCTGGGGCCATGGGATATACTGTGGTCTAGCCACTCCTTTCTCTAATAGAGGGAACTGCGTGAACCCAAATCCGCAATCAGCCCCCATTGTCTACCTATCCATAGTGGGGACATACTAGCCCCCAGTGTAGCGCTCACCTGGTATCCACGGGGACGTCTCTCAGCCTGTTCTGACTTCTTACAACCTCGAACCCTTCCCTGGAGTCTGCTCGACTGGAGACTGGGCCTGAAACACAGAATTGGTAGAGTTTAACTCCCTATTGTCTCTGTGTGCTTGAACCCCTTCTTCCGTGGGGTCCAACCATTCCCTTTGATCCACAGCTCACCCTGTTTTCTTGGAAAGTGTGCTCTCCGTCCTGCTTTCAGCACAGAGGCGCATTGATTGATGCGGGCTCGTCGCTGCCTAGTTACTTCACTGGCAAGAGTCCGACAGGTAAGTATAATGAGTCTTTTGAACAGTTCTCTAACTTCGTTCCTTTCCTTCCTTAGATGATGGCCGGCGTCCGGGGATGGCGACGTGCTGCTGAGATGAGTAGCGCTGAAGGTGAGTGAGAGCGCAATGTGCTATTCAACCCTTTTGTATTTGTATTGAACTGAGTTCTTTTTCTGTGTCTTTTATGTGCCACGACGTTTTCAGCGTGGATGCCGGTTATGAAGAAGAAATGCGGTGAGTAAGTGTGGTATGCGGCGCCTCTAGATGTTTCCACGCTAATCTGGAGTGTCTTTTCCCTCTTGCAGATGGATGAGAAGTTCCGGAGACAGAGTTTCCCCAGAGCGGCTGGGATTCAGTTAAGCATTTGAAGCTCGTACAGTCTTTAAAATTAAGCAAAGATTTGCTAAATGCTTACTAATGCCTTTTTTCTGTTCTTTTCCCTTTTCCTTAGGAATCAGCGTGCCGGGATGGGAATGACACCGTCGAAGATGCCCAGAGAACAGAAGAAGCGATGAATGATGCGCAGAAACGCCGCAAGGTAAGGCTGTTCCTAATGGTGTTCTTGTTCTTGCAGGAGCTGAGCGCAGAAGAAAGATGCAGGGTTGCCAGACATTTGGTCGAAAAAAATTGGTCGACCAGACAAATGGTCGAACCAATTTGGTCGAAAACCAAATGGTCAAATTTTTTTTTTTTTTTATTTTAACCCTTTTTTTTAATTTTTTTGGGGGGTCCCCCCCCCAACCCCCTTTTTTTCTCTAAAAACCCCTTTTTTTACTAAACGAAAACCCGAAAAATAAATATATAAATAAAAAAAAAAATTCGACATTTGGTTTTTGACCAAATTGCGTCGACCAAATTGCAGTCGACCAGTTTTTTTTCGACCAATTGACTGGACACCAGATGCAGGCCTACTGGAGACCTATCCGAAACGGGGAGTGTCACGCTGCAGGTGCAGAAAACACAAAGCATGTTTCTCAGCCTGGGCGTGGCTTAAATAGTCTCTGGGTATCCCAGGTGTCTCTGGGCTTGACCACACCCAAAAGACTAGACGGCACATGCAGTTCTGGGAACCAAAATATGTGGGGGCATCCATCTTGTCCCCATCAATGCACTACAAGTCCAATCCCCAATGTTATCCTATGGGAGTGAGTGAGTCTGGTGCCACAAGCGCCATGTCTGACTCCAAGTGGGTCTTTGGAGGGATGGAGAGGCCCTTGAGGGCCATGTAGGTGATCGTGGCCTGGCTCCAGCCTGACATCTTGGAGGCCTGGGGACATGAGGGGCAGGAATCATGACACCCAGCTAGTATGGCTTTCGTACCCTTGTTTAAAGTCAGCCTGTCCAAGGACAAGACTCTGTGTTCAAGATTAAATAGGTCTTTCCCTTCACTTCGTGGGTGGAGGACCAAAGATTGACTTCCCTTCCCTCAGCTTTCCAATCGACTACTTTCCCTTAAGTCTTGATAGGCTTTATCAATCCTAGCTCTGATGCTCCCTATGTCAGAATTCTCTTCTAGAACTGCCCTATATGGCCCTGGCACTGCCTCCTCTAATGGAGCAAACTCCTCTATAGTGCCCCATTGTAATACTGCATTTGGTTCCATTAAATCTTTCTCAATGTGCTCAATATCGTGTTTCCTTTGTCTCCTTTTTCATTCTTTCTTTGTCTAACTCTGTTCGCTTTTTCGCTTCTCATCTAACTCTTTCCTTTTCTTGTCTTTTCTCCTCCCTTTGTTCGCCCTTCGGTCTTCTACTTCCCTTCGTCTCTTCATCATTTTATCTATTCATTTCTGCGCTTCCTCCTCTTCTCTCTTCCTTTCCTGCTTATCCCATTCTTCGATTGCTCTCTCTGTTATACTTTCATTGCTCCTCTGCCCTTTCTTCCTTTCTTTGTTGTTCCTCCTGATACATCTGTTCTCGCCTCTGTCTGCTCTTTCTTTGCTTTGATCTCCCTTCAAACTTTTTTCTTGTTCCCTATCTTTTCGATCCTGTTTATCTTGATCTTCCTTTTGCCTAACTTCCTCAATACTTTTCCCATCAAACCTGAGCAATATCTGTCCACCCATCCATTCGTTCTGTATGAGTGTTACCTCATCAGCTTTGTCCTTTTCCCCTTTCCATCTCTTAATCTCTCGTTCTATGTCTATGGTCACATTTTATTGTTCACTTTTCTCCTCCTTGTTCTGTAAGACTTTAAAGACCTCTTCCTTTATTCTGGTCTCTTCTCGACTATCGTCACTGCCATAAGCAGGCGGTTCATATGTCGGGTTACTATACCCTGTCGCCGCTTTCAGTTCCGTTAACGGATACAGTCCTACATCTTCTGTACTATCGCCACTTATTTCCGGTGAGGTAAGGGGAACAGAAGGCTAGACACCTTCCTTCTTGCTTTGGTTAATCATCTATTCCTCAGGCGGAAGATC
Source organism: Ambystoma mexicanum (assembly GCF_040938575.1). Lineage (NCBI taxonomy): Eukaryota > Metazoa > Chordata > Amphibia > Caudata > Ambystomatidae > Ambystoma > Ambystoma mexicanum. The sequence goes on from NC_090933.1 coordinate 1,306,155,017, forward strand.
CTCCCGCTCTTCCTGGTACATTGTCTAGAGCTCTAAAATAGCTAGCCTCTTCTCCAATTTCTTTCCCGTGTATGCAGCATGCAAGTATGTGGTCATGTGTTGAAATACTGCGTTTGTCAGTGATCCCCCTTGTGGCCACAGCATGAACATTTTATCTGCTGTGCCCTTTTTCCATTCTGCACTGTACTGTTTGATCTTGGTCTTATATTTTGGCAGTGTCTTACACATGTGCATCCGTGGAGTAACTTCTCACATTGTGACAAGTCTCAATTGACAGTCAATACTTACCAGTGGTTACACAAAATATGTTTCAGAAAAATAACAAATCTGAGCGTGCTTCTGCCCTCGCTGCTCAAAACCTCTATTTCTCAATTATCTCAATCTTCCCTGCGGTCAGCGCTGACAATGACCCAATATAGATAATACTTTTTGTCTCTACTTAACACAGCCTATCTTTGTCACTCTTCAACACTTTCTCTTTTTCAATACACAAAATAGACAAACAGACAGACTAGTCGACTTTTCGCATAGTCACCATGGTACTCCTTTTCTCTTAGCCCCTAAAATACCTCAATTGGAGTTTGAGGCATTCCCTATCATAGACATGCCTGTGTGAGCCTAATTTACCCACTTGGATTTTGAAATGACTCCTTCTAAAACTCTTTGAGCTAGGGAACTGGGTTCTTCAAAACGCTCTTCGTTTTATATTTCCGATGCTCCTCGTCATATACTAGACAATCCCCCATTACCTTTCTATGTTCCCACAATCCCATCCCCACATTTTGCCATTCCCCTTAGTCTACACACCATTCGCTCTTCAGCTCTAGGCCTTTGGTATTGACTCCCCTCCTCCAATCGACCACTTTTGCCTTCCATCCGCTCAGCGCCTGTGGAAACCAGGAGGAATTTCGTCAAAGACTGACCCGTCCCACCGTCTCGATTTTTCTTGCAAGAATTCTATGTCGGCGCTCTCCACAGGAAACTTTGCGAGCTTCCAGCTAGATGGCACAGGGTGTCCGATTATCTGGAAATCATGCAACTTACTAATCGATTGGTCTTATATAACAATCTTCCCTCTGCTACCACGTGAACCAGTAGGTTCTTTAAGATGAGGTAGTGCTCTATGGGATAGATGAGGGATGCATAAATTACTCAAACATCAATGATAAGGCCGACTCAGGAAGTTGGCAAATAGTTCGCTGTTTTTTATAACAATTATCTAAAACAGGGAGTACAACTGACGTCTTACAGCATATCTCTCAGTGATTTACATAAAAAGAACATGATTATATAGTGAAAACTCATCATCACTGACATCATGCTACGTGGCAAAATAAGAAAACCTAAATGGGATTGTGTTAGGATAACGGGAAACATCTAGGTATACTTTCTATGCGGAAACGCTGCACTATCCCAAATTTGTTAGAGGGACCTAATCTCGCAATAGCGACAAATATAGTGGAGCCCACTGTCATGAATAGTAAGAACGGCACAATTTACACTAACTAATTGCATTACGCACAATCAACAAGGAATTCAAAGCCTCAGAAGAAGAGCCTTACAGCTCGAAACACGTGTCAGGCTGCCCTGTACTCAATTCAATTGTGAAAATATTGCAGTGAATTTGTTGTCTAAGTGCGCAGTGTTAAATGAAAAAAAATTTTTTTTGTGACTAGTACTTTTGAATGTGGGGAACTTGGCAGGCAACCCACACCTTGCTTTTACCTGCAGCCTATCAACAACTTATTGTCTTTGGACCTAGCGCTGGCTGTCGATCAGTCTCTCTCTGCCATTCTTCTCCTTAATACTTTCTATGGGATATGGGATTGTGATTGGGTCTCTACTGTCAAGTGGACAACTAAGCCCACCCCTAGGGCAAGTCATTGTCAGTGTCACAAAATACATGACATTTCACTGGTTCTCAAACTATAGAGCTCTTTGATACATGGCCCTCTATAATTGGCTAGCACGCTTGTACCCTTCTGGAATATTCCACTCGCTTGCATCCCGCAAGCTGGTACCCCAGGTACAGGAGTGTTGGACTTGACCATGCATTCCCACCCAATTAGCCCATCATCCATCATCACTCAAGCTGTCTGCCATGAGAATAGTCTTTGAACTCGGCCTTGTAAGTATCACTGCTCCTGGGAATGGAAGTGTCATAAATCACCAAGGTATCTTCTGAAAGGATCCGGTAACCAAAAAGGATACAATTCGTAGGGCTCTTCCGGATCCTTATTCACACGACTTGATAGTAGTGAAGTCAAATTAGACCTTCCAAATGATACCACTCTCTGACCGATGAAACAGGCAGAAAGAGGGATCACTGGAAAGGGCGTGGGAGCTTTATAGGAAGTCAGCCTAGGGTAAATAAAGTATCATGAGAAACTCTCCCAAATCAACTAACTATAGAACAGCAATATCACTAATTAACAACACTGACCTGTGGGCTTAGAACTGAAGTCTCCACCAAAGTCTCTGAAGAATTCCAGGAGTTGACACAACGAAAAGGAGGGGAAGGTTAGTAAGGGAAACTTATCCCGAACGGCACGAGGCTCACGCTAGATACCGGGTTAGTGCACCACAGGATAGCATCCAAGTACTGTGCACAATCACCTTCAAAAGGAATACTTCCTTTCCCACGTAGAAACAGAAATATGATGAAATGAGTCCACCTGTTATCTCATCACAGGTGCCAGGGATTCACTCCAAAGCAAAGAACAGTATGTGTGTGGAATTACACGTTTCAACAAAGTTCAAAAGTCTGCGTGCAGGTTTACACGCGACAGAGTTCACGCAGCCGGGACAGCCGCTCTTGCAAGCGTGAGGAAAAAGCCTGTGTGCAGGTTAACACGCGACAGAGTTCACGCAGCTGGGACAGCCGCTCTTGCAAGTGTGAGGATTCACACGCAACACAAGGACACGCAACTAGGACCGCAGCGTGTAAAGAGTAGACTGCGTACGAAACGCAAACAGAAGTGCACGCAGTCAGAACAGCCGTACCTGAAGAGTTCCAGAGTCCGCTTGTGTATTACCCACGAACAAAGTACACGCAGCACAGGACAGCCGCGCTTGGAAACAGCGTCCGCTTGGGATTTACACACGACCAACTTCACGCAGTCAGGAAAGCAGCATGCGAAGAAATCAGGAACCCGCATGTCAGAATACACACAACTGAAGAGCACGCAGACAGTGCGGCCAACCTGTGACTTCCAGACAGCAGCTCCAGGAATTCGCGTGTGGAAGAAAAACACGCCGAAGAAGCCAAGGAAGTAACTGAAGAGAATGCGAGGACGCAGATCAAGAGTTTCAGCTACCAAACGCCATATTGGTTCAATCAGAAGCTGCGAGCTACGTATCCACGCTGCTTATGAACGTACTGCCATAACACACGTGACTAACCTGAATCACGTGAATTTAATGACGTGAATAATGCAGACGTCGTTTTCCTGGCAGTGCATCAAACAATCTCCATTTAGAATAGAACGGTCTAGCAGTTCTATGAGCATAACTCGTTTTGCGTGAAGATGTCGTTCCAGGTCCAGAGGTAATATGTCCAGCATGCATGACAGTGCCACCCCCCAAAGGAGCAGCCTCTCCCCTTTCCAAATGGAATTTTCTTAATAAAACGGGAGCATGGATATTGGAAAGCGGTTACCAGGACCTATCTTCGGGACCATAGCCTTTCCAGTCCACCAGATAATACGGCCTACCAGAACGTAGTCTCATATCCAATATTTCTTGTACCTCGAATTCGTCCGAACCTTTCACAGAAACAGCAACAGGCCGTATAGGCAATCTAGTAGCATCGGAGCATGGCTTGATGAGTGACACGTGAAATACTGGATGCACTCGCCATCGTTTTGGCAATGCCAGACAAACAGCAGCCGGGTTAATCACGTTGATCACTTCATATGGCCCAATGTACTTAGGCAACAGTTTCTTTTTACCAGGTATCCTCAAGTTCTTAGTAGACAGCCATACTTTCATGCCTGCTTTGTAAACTGGTACAGGGACTCAATGAGCATCAGCATAGGTCTTATCTCGTTTTTTAGCCTGCTCCAATTGCTGTTTCACCTTCGTCTGTAGACTCTTTAGATCTCTGACATTACGAACTGCTGCAGGAGTATCCATAGACAAACCGGAATCCAAAGGAATGGATCTGGGGTGTTGTCCATACAGAGCATAGAAAGGTAAAGTACCTTTGGCACTATGGTAGGAATTATTGTAGGCAAATTCCGCTGCCGGCAGGACATTGACCCAGTCTGACTGGAACTGCAGACACAAACACCGCAGGTATTGTTCCATAGTGCTATTGACCCTCTCAGTCTGTCCGTCCGTTTGGGGGTGATAAGCATTAGACATCCTGTCATCAATTAGTAATGCCGAGGTTAGTGCTCTCCAAAAACGTGACGGAAATTGAGAGCCCTTGTCGGTAATTATCACTGAAGGTAGACCAAAAAACCGGAATATATGCCGGATGAATAGGTCAGCTAGGACAGCAGCTGTTGGTAACCCAATACAGGGAACAAAAAGAGCCAATTTCGTAAAGTAGTCCACCACCACCCATATGGTATTGTAACCATTATTTCTTGGGAGTTCTACCACAAAATCCATCGATATCATCTCCCATGGTTTGTGAGGAATGGGTAAGGATTGGATTAAACCCACTGGTTTGCCAGGAGTGTTCTTGCATTGGATGCATATCGAACATGTTGAAACATAATCTATAACATCTCGTGTTATGGAAGGCCACCAACACCATCTTTTGAGCAGCTCTAGGGTCTTCTTCTGTCCAGGATGGGCTGCCATCAAGGAATCGTGTCCCCAACTGAGAGCCTTGTTCCGAGTGGTAACTGTTGGTAGATAAAGCACCCCTTGTGTGAAAGGCAAACCGTTGTGTATGTCTAGATTCAGTTCCTGAACCAATCGGGGATTTTGTTTCACCCATTCCTGTAATTCACATTTTAGGGAAGGTTGTGCAGAACAACTACATATCACATGGTCTGCCAACAATGTAATTTGCACCGGTGGTTCTTCCTTCAAATCCTCACCGATGCGGGATAAAGCATCCGATTTGACATGTTGTCTGGCAGGGCGATAAGTAATCTGGAAATTATATTGAGCAAAAAACACATGCCATCTGGCCTGTCGAGCCGCAAGACATTTCATAGTTTTGAATGCCTGAAGATTCCGATAATCAGAGTACACCAACACCTGATGTTTGGCCCCAAGAAGATGATGTCGCCATTCTCGGAAAACATCCTTGATCGCAAGAAATTCCCGCTCAGTAACAGTATAGTTCTGTTCGTATGAAGTTAGCTAACGAGAGAAGAAAGCAACTGGATGCTCCTCCTTGGTTTCTGCACAAACTTGCGATAGTACAGCTCCTATAGCGACACTGGAAGCATCCGCTTCAACGATAAACTGACAGTCAGGATCAGGATGTTGAAGTACAGGTGCAGTCGTATATGCTTCCTTTAACATCTCAAAAGAGGCTTGGGCGTTCTGGTTCCAACAGAATGATACTTTGGAACTAGTTAAAGCTGTCAATGGGGCCACTGTTTTGGAGAAGGAACAAATAAATCTGCAATAAAAGTTCGCAAAACCTAGGAATGACTGTAGTGACTTGACATTATGTGGAATGGGCCAATTCAATATGGCCTTCACTTTGGAACGGCTCATTCGAAACACCATGATTGGTTATGTCGTAACCCAGGAATTCAACTTCTTGTGTAAGAAAGACACATTTCTCAGCTTTAACAAAGAGTTTGTTCTCTCTGAGCCTTTGTAGGACAGCAGACACATGTTTAACATGTTCTGGGAAAGATGATGAATATATCAATATGTCATCCAAGTAGATCACCACAAATTGGTCCATCATGTCTCTGAAGATGTCGTTCATGAAGAACTGAAATGTGGCGGGAGCGTTACAAAGGCCAAAGGGCATCACCAGATATTCATAAAGGCCGTACCGCTTCTTGAAAGCGGTCTTCCATTAGTCGCCCTCACGAATGCGAACCAGATTGTATGCTCCTCGTAAGTCCAATTTAGAAAAGTACATGGAAGTACCTAGCTGATCTAACAAAACATTTATCAATGGTAAAGGGTACTGGTTCTTTATGGTGATGTCATTAAGAGCTCTGTAATCAATACAGGGCCTTAGATCTCCCACTTTCTTTGGAACAAAGAATAATGGGGAGGCAGCAGGCGATTGGGATGGCCATATGAATCCCATTTCAAGAGCTTTATCGATGTATTCTTTCAGGACAAAATCTTCTTTGGGAGTTAAAGAGTAGACACGACCAGTAGGGATTTTAGCCCCAGGAATTAGTTCAATCGGAAAATCATACTGTTAATGTGGAGGCAGCTGTTCTGCCTGGCCTTTGTCAAAAACATCAGCATATTCTGTATATTCACATGGTATATGTGTACCGATCTGATGTACCACACTGATAGTGGAACCTCCCTCCATAGAGGCCAAAATATGTGATTTGGTTGACACCTCCTGACTGGCAAAGCAGTGTTCATTGCAATAAACGGAAGGATATTGGATCAATCCCGTAACCCAGTCAATGGTTGGATTATGAAGAGTCAACCAGGCAAGACCAAGCAATAGTTTGTACTGAGGAGCCGTAATGACATCAAAAATCATTTCCTCTGAATGACCATTTGATAAAGTCATCCGAATAGGTACAGTCTCTTGGGTTACCATACCTGAAATCAAGACTGACCCATCTACAGTGTTAACTGTTTCTGGTTTGTTCTTGTTTACAAGGGGTATAGAACATTTCTTAGCATACGTGATATCAATGTAATTTTTTGTGGCTCCGGAATCAACCATAGCCCTGGAAACTAATTCTTGGTCAGCAAAACGTAACTTCACCTCAACAACTATAGGTGCCTACGCTGGAATGGTATGAAAGTCCGATGTAGCACTCGACACAGGGACTCCTGCTACTGTCGAGTTTTGGCGTTTCCCGAACGCTTAACTAGTTTCTTGGGACATGCCGCCAGTAAATGCTCAGATGAACCGCAATACATGCATAAATTGTTTTTTCTTCGGTTCTCTCTCTCTGCATTAGATAACCGGCCTCTCACGGCACCAATCTGCATTGGTTCAGGGTCATTTGAGGAAGTTACCGGTGCCTCCGGACGAACCGGTGTTTGCAAAAAAGGTTTTCTCTCTCCTTTGCGAGCATTTCTTCGAGCATCGATTTGTAGAATCAAATCGAGAAATTCTGTGAACCCTGTAGGAACCACAGGGACCGTAGACAAGGCGTCTTTTATCTCTTCTGAAAGACCCTTGTAGAAAACAGCCGTTTTCTTGTCTTCAGGCCATTGGGTTACGGCTGTTAATTGATTGGATCTGGCTATGTAAGCCAACAGAGTCTGACTACCTTGTTGTAGTCTTAGCAACTCCAGATCTGTGGCTCGAGTGGCGTAATGCATATCAAAGACCTTACTCATAGCAGCCAGAAGATCATCGCAATCGTACAGCAAGGGACTGTTTGATTCCAATAAAGGATTAGCCCAAGCAGCAGCTGTACCCCCCAAATGAGAAAGCATGAATGCTGCTTTTGTAGTTAAAACGGGAAACGAGTTAGGCCTGCACATGAAATGGAGTCGGCACTGATTGACAAAGGTTCTATAGGTTTTAGGATCACCTGTGAACCTTTCCGGGGGAGCCAAAGGAAACTGTGTTGGCATAACTACTTTAAGGGTCTCTTGTGGTGGTGCCGATGTCCCAGATCCAGATGCAGTGGCCACTGGAGCCTGTGCTCCCTGAGGACTGGCATGAATGGCGTCTTGCATAACATCCATGCGATGCCGTAATATGTCCTGTGCCGTAATCATTTTGTTTCTCAAATCGGTGATTAACTGAGTCAAGACAGTTAAAGGATCCGTACCCTCCATGGCTTCTGATTCTGTCATAAATCACCAAGGTATCTTCTGAAAGGATACGGTAACCAAAAAGGATACAATTGGTAGGGCTCTTCCAGATCCTTATTCACATGACTTGATAGTAGTGAAGTCAAATTAGACCTTCCAAATGATACCACTCTCTGACCGATGAAACAGGCAGAGAGAGGGATCACTGGAAAGGGCGTGGGAGCTTTATAGGAAGTCAGCCTAGGATAAATAAAGTATCATGAGAAACTCTCCCAAATCAACTAACTATAGAACAGCAATATCCCTAATTAACAACACTGACCTGTGGGCTTAGAACTGAAGTCTCCACCAAAGTCTCTGAAGAATTCCAGGAGTTGACACAACGAAAAGGAGGGGTAGGTTAGTAAGGGAGACTTATCCCGAACGGCACGAGGCTCACGCTAGATACCGGGTTGGTGCACCACAGGATAGCGTCCAAAGTGTTGTGCACAATCACCTTCAAAAGAAATACTTACTTTCCCACGTAGAAACAGAAATATGATGAAATGAGTCCACCTGTTATCTCATCACAAGTGCCAGGGATTCACTCCAAAGCAAAGAACAGTATGCGTGTGGCTTTACACGTTTCAACAAAGTTCAAATGTCCGCGTGCAGGTTTGCACGCAACAGAGTTCACGCAGCCGGGTCAGCCGCTCTTGCAAGCGTGAGGAAAAGGCCAGCGTGCAGGTTAACACGCATAGAGTTCACGCAGCCGGGACAGCTGCTCTTGCAAGTGTGAGGATTCACACGCAACACAAGGACACGCAACTAGGACCACAGCGTGTAAAGAGTAGACCGCGTGCGATACGCAAACAAAAGTGCACGCAGTCAGAGCAGCCGTACCTGAAGAGTTCCAGAGTTTGCGTGTGTATTACCTGCGAACAAAGTACACTCAGCCCAGGACAGCCTTGCTTGGAAACAGTGTCCGCGTGGGATTTACACGCGACCAACTTCACGTAGTCAGGAAAGCAGCATGCGAAGAAATCAGGAACCCGCGTGTCAGAATACACACGACTTAAGAGCACGCAGACAGTGCGGCCAACCTGTGACTTCCAGACAGCAGCTCCAGGAATTCGCGTGTGGAAGAAAAACACGCTGAAGAAGCCAAGGAAGTAACTGAAGAGAATGTGAGGACGCAGATCAAGAGTTTCAGCTACCAAACGCCATATTGGTTCAATCAGAAGCCGTGAGCGACGTATCCACGCTGCTTATGAACGTACTGCCATAACACACGTGACTAACCTGAATCACGTGAATTTAACGACGTGAATAATGCAGACGTTGTTTTCCCGGCAGTGCATCAAACAATCTCCATTTAGAATAGAACGGTCCAGCAGTTCTATGAGCATAACTCGTTCTGCGTGAAGATGTCGTTCCAGGTCCAGAGGTAATATGTCCAGCATGCATGACAGGAAGTGAGTGTGAGCATACCCTTATCTTCAAGTATCAGCGTAGCATGCCCAAGTCTATTTCCATCTAGGCCATTCGACTGTAGACCGTGTTTTGAGCTCCTTCTTCGTATTTAATACTATTAAAATGAATAAAACTTGCCACATTTTGTCTTTCCATAGCACCTTAACAGGAGCTCACCTTGCCACTCACGTTCATTGTATCTTTCCATGAAAGATAACCAAATTCTGGGCTGCCTCAACCCTTGACACTGGGCCAAACAAGCCTTCTCGATTCTTCCTCCATCACCAGCCTTTCTTATTCTACTGCGCCACACTTTCAGCCCTTCAGCTCATAGGATCCCAGTTTGCTAAAATACGATGTGGAACATCCAGATATTATATATATATATATATATATATATATATATATTTATATATATACACACACACACACACACATTGGCAGCACCGCCTGCTTTCTTTTCACTACGTATAGGCAGCATTCATGAATACTTAGTCTACTTGCATTAATGCATCTGTACAATTATAAACGGCTTGCATTTTTCTTCCGTACTCTTTACGCGTGCAATCTTCATTCCTGGTGGCCTGATCGTGGGAGTCAAGCAAAATGTTCCTTTGACCAGTGTGAAATTGATTAGGTGTACTGAGAATATATTGGCCATGGAGGTAGTGGTGAATGGGGTGGATGAACAAATGGCAGTATTGTTAATTAATATCTACGTACCGCCCGATATTGTAATCTTGGACGAGATCCTTGAGACCATTGACCAAATATGCTCCTTCTAGGTAGTGGTTGGGTACCGGGAATTCATTTTGTTAGGCAAGGATTTAAATGCAGGGTGTAGAGATAAGGAAAGAAGCCCCAAATATAGGTGCATTAAACCTGTGAGTATTATGAAAAATACCAGAGGGGATTAAAAAGGGAAGGCATGGATTGACATGCTCAGGGAGTGGGATTTGTTGATGTTCAATGGTGGTACCACGGGTAACTACCTGGGACAGTGTACGTGGTCTATGGGAAAGAAATCTTCCACATTAGTTTATTTTTTCGGCACCAATGCCTGCTCTGAAAGAGTGGAGCCGCTAGTCTCTAGAGGTATGGACTTTAGCAACCACCACATGCTCATATTCACCATTCATACACAAATAAAACCCAAAGGTCTGGGCGCGTGTGTGACCTAGATGTTAACCATGGGGGCAATAGGATAAGTTGGTCACCTAAAAACATTTGTAAGGCATCCAGATTCAATAACCAACTTATTGAATATGACGTGGCAACGTGGGATGGACAGAGTGCGTTCTACATTGGTAAATGTTCTGAACAACTAGCCGGTGAAACAGGGCTGGTCAGACAAAGCCAGTTGGCCATCCACGAAGGTAAACCTTCAAAGACCTTTGACATAGAAACATGCAATGCCAAGCGGCTGATGCGTCGGCAGATGAGAAATGTCAGAGGGGAGGCTTACCCTACCTTGATCATGGAGGCTAAAATAAAAGGAATAAAAAGAGAGTATTAGAGTTGGTTGAGAAGAAGAAGGTTCTCGGCCCTGAATGGCCAGCGGCAACTGATGTTTTCCGTGCTTTGTAGTGGAGAAGTTGGACGCATAGGGCAAATGCTGTCCAAGGCCAAGGGGGATACTCAGGGTACCATGATAAATCCAATTCCTGAGTGTAAATGGCAAGAGTACATTACATCTAATTTTGTGACCAATGTAGAGGAAAACTTGGAACAAAGGCAGGCGGGGAGATGGTTCTTAGCCCCAAGTGTTGACGACATATATGCTACCATTACAAAATTGAAGGGTTCACAAGCACCGGGACCTAAATGCCTGTCAAATGCTGTATTAAAAGCTGGCCCCGGTGCGTGGGCACTTGTGCTGAAAATATTGTTTGAAAAGATTTGTAATGAAAAAGTAGTCCCTGAAACATGCCTCAGGGCTATCCTCCTGCCAATATACAAAAAGGTGTGACAGAGAAAGCCCAGAGAATTATAGATTATTAGCTCTGTTAGACGTTGCAGGCAAATTGTTCTCTACATTTGTACTACATGCCCTGCAGCACTGGGCAAATGAAAACAAGATACTGGATTTCACCTAAAGTGGTGTCTGCCCTGGTTCTGCGACCACACACATCAGGTTCCCGGACACACTGGTTAGTGAATGCCGGTAAAAAGGGGTACCTTGTTTTATATCTGATTTGTGTGGATTTCAGTGCAGCATTACACACAGTGAATCGGGCCCATCTATGGCAAAAGTTGCGCACATGGGTCTGTCCCAAATGGATATTGCTGATTTTAACCCATCTCCACTCTGGTAACAGCGTACAAGTGCGGTTGAACAACCTAGGATCAATGAGGACTCCAGTGAAGGTAAATAGGGGGGTTAGACAAGGCTGTGTCTTGGCCCCTCTATTATTTTGCCTCTATCTGGCTGATTTGCCCTTAAGGCTTTTAGCCAGGGATGGATGTCCTGTTAAGATTGGCTCTCGACCTATTGCTAGTTTATTGTATGGCGACGATCTTGTCATACTTGACAGTACAATAAAGATCGTAAAAATACATTTAAGGTACTGATCAAGTATGCAAACCAGAATGACCTAGTCATTAATATGAGCAAGACCAAAATGATGGTAGTATCAGGCAGTAAGATAGCTAGGGTCATCTTGCAGACTGACTCCCACAAGGTGGACTACGTCACGAGTTACCCATACTTGAGAGTGAAGTCGTCGGCTGACGGAGACTATGGACTTTCAGCGTTAGCCATGGCTTTCCTCCTGCCCCCATCAAGAGGAAGATTTGTGCTATGGAGGGAGTTGTTTCCAGGCACCTGCAAGAAAAATTAAGTGCGAAAAATACATGTACCAGAATCCTTAGAGTCAATTAACTTGCCACACCTGAAAAGGAAATGAAGACACGCCTAAAAAGCAAAGAAAGACAGCCTCCCTGAAGATTGATGGAGTTATGAAAACATGCGTTTGGAGGAGAAGCTAATGCAGGAAAACTTGACTGGCAACAGAGCGCCTGCCTGGTCACCAATTCTTAAACATAAACTGGGTGAAATTTAACTCGGTGAGTGACTTGGTCAGGTCTTTGGCATTAGAGTCTGTGGCATCATTGAAGCCAAGGTTGAAATCCCATAGTACTAGGAATTTGGTAGCTGGCTTGATGAGGGGGGAGATGAGGATGAGAATGTCGAGTTCTGGGCATTTAAGGTGATTGGGTTGGTGGTAGATAGTGAGGATGTTGATGGTGGTTTGTGGGTTGAGGAGGAGCTTGGCTAGGAGAAGTTTATAGCCTGGTTGGGGGGGGGGGGTTAGGTATCTCCCTAAAGACTAGGGACGTTTTGCTGATGAGGGTGACGCTGCTTCCTGTTTTATCTAATCTGTCCGCTCTGAAGAGGGAGAAGTTGGGAGGCAATGCAAGTGCGAGGGACGGACCTGCTGCATTGTATAGCCAGGATTCCATTACGGCCAAGAAGTCAAGGTGGTGCTCCTCTATGAGGTCATGAATATTAGTAGCATGAGCACAGATGGAGCAGCGTTAATCAGGGCACCATTGAGTGACCGGATGTGATCCTGTGGCTGTTTGTTCTGTAGGGTATTGGGGGGAAGTGAGAGGTTGTTGTTAGGATCGTGCTGGAAGGGGGGCAGGGTGCGAGGCGAAAGGATCTTTCTATTCCCACGATAGTGTGAGTTAAAAGCTCTTGAGAAGGATCGTGAAGTGATGTTCTAATGCGAAGCCTGGCTGTTCTCATGGCACCTAGGCAGAGGTGCGTGTGCTGCAGGTGAGTATCAGAGTGGCAGTATGTGTCTTGGTTAGGGTTGCTGTGAGTGGATGCAGGCGGGAGAGTTGGGGATTGATAGTAGCAACCCTGTGGCTGCAGTATTGGAGGTCTTTGATCTGCAGACATTGTGGTTTAAGCTGCCGTCTGACTGGCGGCCTCAAGGTGGCATGTCAGAATGGTTTATAGTAATTCCATCGAATTCTTACCATCGACAGACCATTCCATTGAAAAGAATGCATCGAAAGAATTGCATTGAATACATTTTTTTTTAATGTAATGGGGGTGTTAATTTCTCCAAGATTCCACTTTCTTGTACACTCTCATGCCAGGACTTTATACGCTCTTTTTTTTCTCCATAATGGCCGCCTCACGCGGGCCCTCCACCAGCTGATTTCATCAGCCCACACGACCTGAGCCTGCCGCCCTGATTGCCTGGCTCTTGAATCATTTCTCTTGGCACTTCTCGAGCCTGCAGGAAAATGTCTGCCCCCTCAAAGGGCTTATTTCCAATGGCCTTTTCCCTCCTTGGCTGGCCCTGTCCGGACGTGGAGGACCATGAGGCCCTGGCCATCTGCATCTTAGCTGTTTTCCATTATTCCGGCAGCAGCGGTTCGCAAGACCCACTGGTAAATTCCCCATCCTGCATTAGGGTTTGCTCCATTGTTCATCTTTAATTTGCAATACCTCTCCATGTAATTACCACATAACTGTGCACCCCCATTTTGTGCTGTACTCGTGCTCTCGGGTAAAGTTGAACATAGGTGTGTTTTTCATCTGTGCATCTCCATGTTGTGCTGTACCGTGTTCTGGTTAATTCCCAGACCTATTCTCCCTCTCTAGGTCCCAGTCTTGGTCGATACTCAGTCCATTCGTTTTTAAATCTCTTCATGACCTTGCCCCTCCTTACCTCTCCTCTCTTCTCTCCTTCTGTGCCCCCTCTCGCTCCCTATGCTCTGCTGATCTCTTTTTGCTCTCTGTTCCACCACCTCCTTGTGCCTCTTCTCATTTCTGCTCCTTCCAGCTCTTTGCCCCTACATTGGAACTCCCTTCCTTTCTCTATCCGTTCCATGTCCACCTATTCCTCCTTCCGTTCCTCATTAAAATCACTCCTTCTTCACCACCTCCCTGACTTCACTCCTCTTCCTCCTCTTCTTTCTCCTCCCCACTCCATCTTCCTGTTCCTTATCTCTCCCTGTCTCCCCAATGATCTCCACCCTCCTTTGCACTCTCTACTCCCTTTTCACTTTCCCTTTTCCCCTTCCCATACCTCTCCTCTTCTCTTCTCTTCCTTCCCAAATGCAAATTGTTCCACATGCTGTTTTCCTGGTTTGATTCATGTATATTTTATTGCTTCTATTTTCCATGTTTGATGTTTTCTGATTGTTATGCTCTAAAGTGCTTTGGAGTAAAGCGCTATATAAACAATAAAATACAAATACAAAATACAATCTGCTTATAACAGTCTCCCTATTGATGACCCTGCAACCTTTGGTGGAATGCAGCGTGTGAAATCAAAGGCCTCTCCAATGTCTGATGTAAACAGGTTGTAGAGTTCCGGCACTAGTGGACAACCTTGTTTCAGACCCGTTTTGATGGTAATTTGGTCTGACAGTGTCCCTGTTTTATCCATCCTTACTCTGATACTTGTATCCAGGTAAAGATCTTTGATATTCTCCACAAGGACTTGAGGACACTCCCATATCTCGAGTTTATCCCACACCACAATTTCGCTCTTCTGATTGTATCGAAAGCCTTTGACAGGTCAATGAAGGTGATGTAAATTTTCTGGTCTTCATTTCTGGCAGATCTGGCTTTCAACAGGTTGATCAACAAAATGTTTAGGGCGGTTCCTCTGCTGCCTTCCAAGACTCCAGGATTTTTTCGGTAGGTAGCATGTATTTGAATAATTGATGCAGAAACCATGCCCATTCAGATGTGTTGCTTTTTAGTATGGCGTTCGTCAGAATATAGAACAGGCTACTCTGACAACAGAGATAAGGAGTGGCTATCATAAGGACCTGCATTGTCAGGAGGAACAAAAGGCCTCCACGTGGAGGACATCTGAGAATGAGCCCCTCAAGCAAGTAACACGGTTGGAGGAGGAAAACTTTCTGCTAGTAGCGACAATGACATCTATTTTGGCACACTTCATGAAACTATATGAGGAGATTTCAGGAACCCTGAAAGACCACTCAACCCTGCTTGCAATGGTCCATTCTAAAACTATATTTGTGGAAGGGTTCATAACAGTAATACAAAGCAACCTGGATAACACCAGCGCAGGCGTTTCCCAACTCTTGCACGATATAATTGAACCTATACTGAAAGAGAAAGAAGCAAGAAGAAAAACCCAAGTGGGAAAAGACGCAACAAGTGGAGAAAATACCTTGGGAAGCCTAACATCAACAGAGACCCCAAGAATAGAGTCAGAGGGTCCCAAAATGATAAGACCGGAGAGTAATCGGGAGGGACGGCTGAGAGCACGAGAAAGAACCCAAGAAACTAACCCCAGATTGAGATCTGTGTCCACGAGTCAAAACTCTGCAAGTACGGAGAAATCTGGCAGGGTAGGGTTGGTCGGAGAAAAATGCACAAACCAAGAGGACGGTACCATAAAGGGACCCCCAGTGGAGGTGTCACAGACACAACATTGGGACTCAATTGCCTCAACGGAACACAAACGCTTCAGAGCGGAACCAGGTGGGGACCGACTCCAAAACATAACTGCTTGTACTTGTCAACACAGCAAAAAAACAGCAAGTAGTTAACAAAGACAAGGAGCAGGCAATTAAGACCCCGGAAGACGTGGCTAAAAAAGAAACCCTAAACGCTAACAACAGCAATTTGAAAGTAAATCACAACACAGGAGTATGTGAGTTCTTCAAAAAAAGAATCCCAAACACAGGGAACACAAAACAAGAAGGTGTTGTAAAATCGAAGAAAGCGGGAGGAACAGATAGTAATAAATCTGATGAACTGAATATCCCTACCCCCGCAAAAAAACAGAAAAACCAACTACTATCAAAGAAAGTAAACTCCAATAAAAGTTGGGCATTTATAAAAAAAACCTGTCCTTACCAAAAGAGCAGCCGAGCATAATGGATCAAGTAACTAACCCAAAGAAAAAGGTTAGGTTGGAACAGAGCATCAAGGAAAATGTTACTCCAGAGTTTGGGGATGATGAGTGCTCAAAACCGGATTTAATGGACCTCTCGACATATACAATATCAGAATACGAGGAGAGGCCTTGGGTGAGAGAGCAGAAGCATAAGAACACAACCAATGAAGAACGTGACAGCACGGAGAGCTCTGCAAACACTGAGAGTGACGGGTCCATATCAAACGATGAAACATCTGACTGTACTCAAGAAAGCAGGGAGGGCGGAAGAACTCAAAGCCATTCACAATCTATGGAACGGGTTAAAGCTACCGGTACCCGGAAAAAAGCGGGGGACACATCAATAAAGAATTATCCAGGGAAAGAGCATCGGAGACAGGGGTGGAAAATTCGCTCTTGAGGGACAGGACATCAAGAAAGTGGTTGGTCTCTTCAATACCAACCCGTAGTAATAAACTGGCAATACAAGAGAAGGGGAAAGCGATGGATGTAAATCTCGCGGAAACCATAAATCCAGATAATAACCGGGCCACTAGGCAACCCGGTCTTACTTTGGAGCGCATACTACACTTTGACGATGGATTGATCCTAAACAGGGCGAATGTAATACGTCTTCTACATCATATTCCCGCATTAAGGTTAATTACCACCAATGACTTTGCCATTGTAGAATTTGTTAATGAATTTTGTACAGACAAAGTGATCCTACACACAGTGTCAAATCTGGTCAGACAATTGCTTTTGGAAGAAGCTCATCAGCTAACACCAATGGGCTTTGATCTACAAGAAAGGATTGAGACACTAAAAGAACAAAAGAACAAAAAAAATACTCGCCCAGGTCAAACAACAAGCAAGGCAAAGAGCCTCAATATTTGAAGAGCCATAGGCCGTCACTAAGAGAAAGCCACAAAGATGGTAACCGGAACATGAATTTTGGAAAAACTAGTGGCAATGGTGAAAATGAAGCAGCAAGATGGAAATGGTTAAAGGACTTAATTTCTGACAAAGTGGACACTCAATACCATACAGAGAACGAAAGTGCTGGCTTATGGTGCATCGGAAGTTGGAACACAAGAGGTTTTAGCCACCTTTTTCCCACAGAAGAATTACAAAAGGAGAATTTGAAAGTCCTTTGTCTACAAGAGACATGGTTGCAACAATCACCAATGTTGGAAGGTTACCTGGTGGTACTTAATCCAGCAACAAAAGGAATAAGAGGTCGCCCCATGTTAGGGCTTTTGGTTGCAATCAAAAATGAATGACCTAAATTGGAGGGTGGTGGAGACCAGAAACCCCTCCCCTTTTGTTCAGATGGTGGATATACAAATGGACAAAGTGCTAGATGGTAAACCCAGAGTCTTGATCCTGCTGAATTTGTACTGGAATCCTATAAGTCATTCTAATAATACCTTTCCGGAACAAATAGCAGACTTACTGGATGAACAGCGAGAAAAGTGGACGGACCCTCTTTGTATAATGGTGGGCGACTTAAATTGCACTTGTATGGACAAAGGAAATCAGGCCATAGATCTGGTAGTAGTAACACCAAAAGAAAAACGAGGAATAAGGTGGAGAGAAATGATACAATCAAGAGATTGTATGATATTAAACGTGATGGTTCAAGGAGATGTTCCGGCCCAAGTAACATGGAAGGGGGCAAAATCAAAGGAAATACTGTACTACATTTGTACATCAAGTAATTTGTCGGCAAACATCTTAAGGCTGGAGGTGATAACAACCTCTGCCAGCGACCATAACTTGATGAAACTCACTTGTAGGAATATCAGTAACAATAAAACCATCACTTATAACCACAACATATTGACCTCAGGAAGAGGACTAAAACGTAACATATGATCAGACAACATCAAAGGGCTAACCCTCAAATTAAAAGGTCTGATTGCGGCTCTGGAATCCAAACAAAAAAGGGCAAAGGATAGACTACACACCGCTCTTGAAAGGCTACAGATCAGAAAGGAAAACTGGCAAAAACCAACTGACCAAGACCCATTGCCATTTGTATGATAGACTGGTATGGAAAAAGAAAAACAATCTGAAGAAGAACATTAGCCGTTTAAACAAAAACTGGTCCCCGGATAAGAGCAAGGAGATTCACAAGCTGAAATAGAGATACCATAATTGGCTATACCTACATAAGAAAACCATGCGAAACCAAGACGCAGAGAGGATGTTGGACAAAATTAGATAAACAAATACGTTGGAAATCTGGAAAATTATAAATGAAACAGACATACGACAAGACGTAGCGTTGTCGAATCCAATAAGCGCAACCGCCTGGTTTGAGTTCTATACACAGCAGCAAGAGGATGATCTGACTCCATTAAAACGTAAGCCGGTGGCAAGCACGAGGGTGGACGAACTAGACATTGGCACGGACGCAATTGAAACCATACTGAAGAACCTAAAAAACTCAAGAGCGCCAGGACCGGACGGGCTGACGAACGCCATACTAAAAAGCAACACATCCGAATGGGCATGGTTTCTGCATCAATTATTCAAATACGTGCTACGTACCGAAAAAATCCCAGAGTCGTGGAAGGCGGTGGTGGTTGTCCCCATTTACAAAAAAGGGCTTAGAACATCTCCGGACAACTACAGACCAATTGCCCTCTTGGACGTCGCAGGAAAGGTATTTGCGTCCACACTATTGAAGGCCTTAACAGTATTGAGCCAACGGAACGGTCAGAGAGACCCCTGGCATTCTGGTTTTGTCAGGGGCAGAGGAACCGCCCTAAACATTTTTTTGATCAACCGTTGAAAGCCAGATCTGCCAGAAATAAAGACCAGAAAATTTACATCGCCTTCATTGACCTGTCAAAGGGTTTCGATACAATCAGAAGAGCGAAATTGTGGGATAAACTTGAGACATGGGAGTGTCCTCAAGTCCTCGTGGAGAATATCAAAGATCTTTACCTGGATACAAGTATCAGAGTAAGGCTGGATAAAACAGGGACACTGTCAGACCAAATTACCATCAAAACGGGTCTGAAACAAGGTTGTCCACTAGTGCCGGAACTCTACAACCTGTTTACATCAGACATTCGAGAGGCCTTTGATTTCACACGCTACTTTCCACCAAAGGTTGCAGGGTCATCAATAGGGAGACTGTTATACGCAGATGACATTGTTCTGATAGATCAGACTCCGATAGGTCTGCAACGACAGCTTACAACTTTAGAGTCATATGTGGATGCTAATGATCTGATAATCCAGAATAATCAAGGATAATGAGGTTTACCCAGGGAGGGAAGAAATGTAAAAATAGGAAGACTGAATGGACACTAAAAGGAAAGAAAATCTAGGAAGTAAACTCGTTTATATACCTGGTAGTTTGCATCAATAACACCAAAAGTGAAGCCCCAAGAATTGATGGGTTAAGACGGAAAGTAATCAATTTAGCTGCGCAGGGGAAAATCCTATTGAAGAGATACTGTGGGTTTACTATAATTCCTCTGGTAAACTTTTACAGAATGAAAGTAGTGCCCATATTGTCCTACGCAGCAGAAACATCAACGTCCTTCCCAGTAAGAGTATGGCCGACTCTGGAGGGTCTGTACCAATACAACTATTAAGGAGAGAGCTGGCCTTAACCTCGCCAAAAGCCATAGTCGACTGGAAAAAAATATAATTTTATCGCAAATGCTTGGAGGAGAATGCAACTGGGGGCTACAGTGTGCTGAAAAAAGCTTTGAAAGAACAAACAGACGTCGTCCTAGTTGAATGGCAAAGAACCTGTCAAGCAATGCTAATAAACTTGAACGAAACAGAGGATGATTTACTAAAAAACCTAGAAAAAACTAAAAAAAGTTGTACACCATGGACTAGATAAAAACCCAAGAGCATAATGGGAAATACAAGAACTACAAGGACTTCTGGTCACAGCCTCGGAAGCTGAACCAGTTGCCAGGATACCCGACATTGTTTCCAAATTGGTATTTCAGGTCACTCCTCATGAGATACCGACTTAATCTTTTGCCGACCGGAGAAATACTCAAAAGAAGAAGAGTAGAGATACAGGGTGTAGACTGTGTGAGCTCCCTGGCGAGATAGAATCCTTAAAACATCTAGCCCTAAGTTGTCCGGGCCTAAGGAACGAACGTGAGCACTGTTTAGGGCACATTGTGAGAAATTACCCAACTAGAAGTATGGATGATTGCTGGAGATTAATGATCGAGGGAGGAAATATCAACATCAACATAGCCCTAGTTAAGCTGGTAATCACAAACTAGAGGTACCGGAATTGGAAGGAATTAGGAAGAGATACTGTCTGGGCAACTAGATTAACATTCTCTAAGATAAAGTAGTTGAGAATATTTGTTGCCTGGGCAAAAAGTACCATTGATTAGAACTTGGCAACATGGCAAGGTACAGATTGAACTTGGACACCAACTATGATTAGAGATGAGATTATATGTAAACTGTGGGAAAGGGTTAAAGGTTTTCGATTTGTAAACAAAATGACCTGTTGAATAAAATAAAAAAATAAAATAAAAAAAAATACAATCGTGCGTGCCCACTAGGCTGACTCCAACTACAAGGTCCCATCCCCATTGTGAATCTGTTGCCACTGTGAACTATGTCCCACTAGGCTTTTGCCCACTTCTCTAGGACCCCACTCCGCTGGGTGTACCAGCTGTGCTGTTGTGTGTACCTATCTGCCCCTTCTGTGTATTGCCATCTCTGTAACCCCCCCCCCCTAAGCATCCTGCATTGTGCGGCACTGGTCATCTTTTCATCTCTTTCACTCCCTCCTCCTGCTTCCTCCTTGTACACTCAATGTGGGTCTCCATGTCCCCCATCTTCTCCAACTGCTACTCTATCTTCTATCATATCCCTCTCACTGAGTGAGGAAGGAAGATGTTCAAGAGGGACATCCTTGTCTCCAGGCCTCCCTATCACTGATACCGACATCAGTGCTTCCTCCAGTCCAGGCAGACTTTTACCAACATCCTCTTTGTCGTTCCCTCTCCAGACCTATGGACCCTCATAAGGTCTCTGTTCTCTCTACTTTTTCCTCCTCTCCCATTAATGGTGGCACTCTGTGGGAGTTCCTCCTGGTCCTCTTCCACTCCTCCAAGACCATCATTAATGTCTATCTGAATGGCATTGTCTTCTTCCAGGGCCCTCTGCCCAATCGCCTCCTTTTCGATAGGTGTCTCCCGCGTCTTATCAACTTCCTTCCTTCTCCTGCTACTCCTACCAGCACCTTTCTGGCTCCTCCACCACCTCTTTCCGCCGCCTCTCGGGCACCCTCTTCCTTCTCTTTGGCTACTTTGCCACCTCTTTCAACCACCTCTGCCCACTCTCAGCCCCTCTACCACATTCACATAGTGTAACTCATGCCTGTACCCCCGAACCGCACTCCCTCAAATGTGGCAACCTGCTCCATGTCGCAACTCTCGACTCTGTTGCCAAACTCTCCTCTAACATCTGCCACCTCCTCGAAGAACTTGACCTGGATGTCCGCGCTCTCACAGAGACATGGTTCAGAGCCAGCCCGGCTACAAGATCTTCTCTGAACCCAGAACCAACTGTCCTAGAGGTGGAGTAGCTCTGATCTTTCTGGAGTGGGTCCCTGCTTCTGTCATTTCTACGCAGGCTTACCCCTCCTTTGAATGCTTGGTCTGCAGGCTTGCTATCTCTCCTGGCCTCTCTAACTGAGGCCACCATCTATAGGCCACCTGGCCAGATCTTTCTTTTCCTCTCCGAGTGGGCTGACCTCTCCTCTTCTCTCCTTGCCTCTAACTCTCAACTTCTCCTCAGAGACCTCAACATCCACCTGGATGTTTCTAATCTCTCATTCTTCCGCAACCTCTATTACACTTTCTCTTTCCATTCTACCCTCTGGTACGACACACTGCCGGGCATATCTGGGATGTTCTCATGTCGTCGGACATCCCCCTCTCACCACTCCTCTCTCTTGGACTGACCACTATCTGCTCTCCTCTCACCTGACACTCTCTATCCCCCAGGCTAAGTCCAACCGGGCACTGCCACCTACCTTCTTGGTCATTCAGCCCATGAAGCGTGTGTCAGTGGCTGCCTTTCCCGCTACTTTCTCTGCTCCTCCTATGCCTGCAGCTGACTCACACTCTGATACAGCCCTCTCTAACCTGCATCTTTCCATCTCCAACACTCTGGATGTCCTTGCCCCTGTCACAAGAATCCGTCTGAAGCCTACCTCCAAGAGCAACTCTTGGTATGACTCTGACCATGCCGCCCTGAAATGCAAGTGCAGGGTGGCTGAGAGGAAGTGGAGGGCATCAGGCACATCCTCAGACAAACTGGCCTGCTGCCTGCTGCAAAGGCATTACAGACTCTGTCCTGTCCAAGAAAGGAGCCCACATCCAAGCCTGCATCTCTGTGGCCCCTAACAACACGGCCGAACACTCTAAAATCTACAAGGAGCTGGCCAATCCTTCTGCAGTCTCTGCCTCTCCTGTTCCCTCCCAGGCCCCCTGTACAGCTCTGGCTTCTCACTTCACCACTGAAACTCAGGACATCCCGTCCTATCTCCCCCTCCTCTTCCTCTACCTCTCTCAGCCCCCTCTGGCTGCTTCTCCCTCTCCTACTTTTTTCTCCTCTCTCTAAGACAACACCAGATGAGGCTTCTAGACAAGTCCCATCTATGAAAGTGTTGTCCAAACAAGTGCTCCCATGCTCCTCCAGAACCATCAAGGACCACATTGACACCCTAGCTTCAGTCTTGGCAGATTTCTGCAGTCACTCTTTTGCCACTGGAACTTTCCTCTCCCTCCTCAAGCACTCCCTTGTGCACCTCCTCTTAAACAAGCCTTCTGACGATCCTACATGACCGGCAAACTATCGGCTGATTTCTATCAATCCTTTTCTGGGCAAACTCCTGGAAAAACTGGCCATCTCCCAGTTTACCCTCCACACTGAATCTGTAGCTTGCCTCCATGACCATCAGTCTGGCTTCAGAGCAGCCAGAGGCATGGAAACTGCTCTCCTGAACAACTGTGAAGATCTGCTCACTAATCTCGATTCAATCCTTCTGTCCTTATCCTCCTTGAGCTTTCATCTGCTTTTGACATGGTCAATCACGCCATCCTGATCAATGGACCCTTCCTCCTGGACCGACCCTCCCAGGTCCAACTTGGGTCCTTTCTCTTTACCACCTCTCTCTCCACATGTCTGTTCCCTAGGGCTCTAACCTCTCACCCTGGCTCTTCAATGTCTGTTTGGCCCACCTTCTCTCTACGTTCTCCTCTAACTTCCAGTGTTATGCAGACTACACCCAGCTCTTTCAGGTTCACCTCAGCCTCCTCTACTCTCTGGCTCATTCCTGACTGTCTATCCGCGATTCAGGATTGGTGCACCTCCAACAATCTCTGCCTTAATGCCAGTAAGACTGAGATCCTTCTCATTGGGACCCCTGCTTTCCCTCTTGCACTCTGTCCGCCCTCTTCCTTCGGCGTCCTGTGAGGTAAAACACCTTGGTGTCATCTTCAACTCCACTCTCTCATCATAATACAGACCTTGCTAGGAAGGCCCACTACCAGCTGCACCTCCTCAGAGGTATTCTTCATTTTCTCACTTTCCCCCAGAAGCTCACTGTCTCCAGAGCCCTGGTTCTCTCTATGCTGGACTACTGTAACAGCCTCTTTCTCAATCTACCTTCCTCTACTCTGCACCCTCTGCAACTAATCCAGAACAGGACTGCAAGACTTGTCCTTGGCCTCAAGCCCAGGGACTGTATCTCTCCAGCCCTGAAATCACTCCACTGGCTCCAAGGATCAAGTTCAAGACCCTCTGCATCGTCCACAAGGCTTTCTGGGGCCAGGGCCCGTACTACATCCAACTCTCTTTTCCAAAACACGTTAATTCTCAAGCCCTTCGTTCAACCATCTCTAACTCTCTGAGGGTCTGACGCTTCTCCAGGCAGAGTGGGGGGTAGATCTCTTTCCTCTGCAGGGGCCTCCCTCCGGAATGGCCTACCTGCCCCTCTCAAGATTGAGCCAGACCACCTGAAGTTCCGGAAGCAGCTCAAGAACTTCCTTTTCGCCTCTGCTTTCTCTTTCTCCCCTGCTGACCTACTTGTCTGCTGCACTGACTGGTGGCCTGGCTACGCCCCGAGTCTCACTGGGGACCAGGCTCCTACAAGACCAGCCGCCCTGAACAGCCTCCAGGACTATCATGCACTTTGGGGATATAATTGTAACCATACAGTCCCCTGCCACCTTGCACTCCCCCAGAGCTGCGCTGCCCTGGTTGCACTTCCCCCGTCCCTCTCCCTGACACCTTCTCCTTCTCCCTCCCACATTTGCATTATCGTTTTTGCACGATATGAAAGTCACAAGGCCTAGTAAAATCGTTTGTTTGTCCTCCCTCTGTCTTCCCTCCCTTGTCTTGTCGTGCCTAGACACACTTGTATACAGGCACGTTATAAATGACATATTTTCTGGGTGGGGTCCCTAACTCGCAATCACAATGTCTGGTATACCCCCCTGCCATGACTTTCACACCGTTCATCCACTCTTATGAACTTTGGGGTAATCCTACTTCCCCCAAGTTCCTCTTCTCTCTGGGGTACATGTATTTTCAGTCTTCCCCAAGTACTGCGGTTATCAAGATTCGGTTCCCGGGGAGGAGTGTTGGCTTCCTCTTCGGGGTCCCATTCAGGGTTCCCGGGAGGGTTGGAGTCCTGGTTAGATGTGTCACATACCCGCCCTCACCAAGCTCTGATGTTCGGGCAGAGAAAAGGAAAGAGACATATAATCAGCCTGAGCCAAGACAACTACCAAGAATGTGTTCAGGAGTGAATTAAAAAGGCTGTAAGGACAGGAACCATTGTACAACCCAACGATTGGTGCCCTTGTGGTTTGGCCAAGCAAACCAATAGAGCGTGATTAGTGAGGAGCGTGAAGTGATGTCCTAACAAGTACTAATGTAAAGACTATTGCCCATTTAACTGCAAGACACTCCTTCTCAATGGTGGCATATCTGGTCTCCTGAGGGAGAAACTTACGACTAATGAACAACACAGGTCCTTCCTCCTCCTCTCCCTGGAACAATACAGCACCTAGTCCGGCACCTGAAGCTTAAGTATGTAAAGAGAAAAATGTCTCAGAGAAGTCCCTACAATGAAGGACAGTTTGACTCGTTGGACTGTTCTTTAACGCTTGAAAGGCGGTTCTTGCCTGGGCCTCCCTTCACAGCCCGACAGAGGAGATGGCTTTTTTGGGAGTAGTGACCTTGCAGGGTTGTCTTGCCCGACCTATGTAGTAAGATGCTAATGAACCTGCTAATGTACCTCAACACCTACCCTTTTGTTAAGGGTCCAATAAATAATTACCTTGAGCTTTTATTTGTTACACTTTAAGGAATGTAGCAAGCAGACTGTGTTGCGATATGCACTTAGTTATGTCGGCCAGACAATTTTTTACATGTTCGTCTTTAGGCCACGCCCATCAGGTTTTAGGCCATGCCCATCATGCAAGCCACGCCCTTAAGTGAGGGCCCCCCCCTCAATTTCTTACTCCACTTAAAGCACTGGCAGTACCTGAAGCAGGGTACGGGTTACATATTTCCTAAACAGGGCCGGTTGTGGGTTCTCTACACTCGTGCTCAAACACCACCTGGGGACTGGATGGGACCTCAGTGCATAAAGTGCTGCTTAGTATCACACACCTGGTGAGAAGTGTTTTTTCCCTCCCATCCCAGTGTCACACCCTTGACAAGAAGTCCTGCCCCGCCTCCCCTCACTGAAAGAATTGCACTCGTGCTGAAACCAACGCTACAACGGACAGCACACTACACATCCCATCCCGCAAAACCACAGCTATCTGGACAATTTTCACTGCCATCCTTGCATCCCTCAAGGCCACATTGTATGTGCCCAACTGCCTCTGTACTCAAGACCCTTTCCGACTGACGCACTCCTCCCTTACCTGACAATCTTTAACTGCTCCCAGCAGGACACAACTGTATTAGTTCCTGAGGCAAGTGGCCTTCATTGAATCATAGTTGGCTAGTTAAACCCTCTGGTAGGGTTTATAGCTCTTTGGTGACTTTTAGCTAATTAGGGGAGCTTTCTGTTTGGGTTATGAGTGGAATAGGTGCCCAAGAGTGTCGGGTTGTTTACCTAGACACACACCCAAATCAAAAATATTGAGTGTAATATAACGGATTCAAAACATATATACTGTATAGCTTATTAATTATATCTAAGGAGTTCTCCAGGCTGAAGTTGCAAGGCACAGCGAGATAGTTCCTACCGAACAGTATGTGATGCTCCTTCCCACTCTGCTTCTCCTGTCAACAAGCATAGATGTACAAGCCCCCATTTGCTTTATTGGCCCACATTCTATATGGTTGAAGACCATTTGTAGCCGGAGAAGTTACGCTGATTTGATCAATGTTAACACAAAGAAGCAAAGTAGTAGAGATGCAATCAAGTTTTACGCTGGTTATTTTACTCTATAAAATGAAAGATGTATTAACAGAAAATAAATTGCAAAAGTAGGCAAGACATTTTTTTTGTTGACAACTCTGAAATAATGGCACTCATAAGCAGGTTGGTGTGAAATGCAGGTCAACCACACAAGACAACGGCGAATGCTCCAATGAGGATGACTTCTAAGTGTCAAGAGATGAAAAACTTAAGGCTGAACATGGAGTGGGATGCATAAAATAGCCAACAGAATTTAAAGTATGACAGCATGAACATATTTATCAATAATCTTCTGGGTATTTATAATGCACATATACATCAAATGATGTTTCACGGCACATACATAATGATAATGTGAAATTCAAAAGTACAATGTACATGTCATCACAGTAAGCACAATGGTCTGCAGGTTCAGGGCCAGGTGTCCCCCGGCAAAGGATACAATACATTGTGAGCCTAATCTCACAGTTCTTGGGGTCTGTTTCCCTGAGGTGCTCCAGCACCCTGTTTCCCACAGTTCTGAGGTTCTTTTCTCCTTTGTTCTCTGTTCCAGCTGCGAGTACAATATTTGGAGCCTGTGAGTGGATTCTATGCCGGCAGCATTTTTAGCAACACACCTTGATAAACTCACCCATTCCCATTCCCACAGACGATCATATATCAATCCCAACAACCATCCATCCCCTTCCCACCCCCCGCCAGGTCCATTAACTTTATAACTGGTGCAAAGTGGTAACCGAAAAACACCTGAAAATCTGATGGTAACTTGAACATGGGCCACTGAAAAGTATTCGGATAGATGCTCGATTAGACAGAGCCACTACAGAGACAGCATGGTTTTGCTCCCACCTATGATGCGTCCCTTGCAGCCCGGGTCTCACTCGGCAGCCACGTCTCAGTGGAGAAGGAGACGTGAGATATCTCTGTCTCCGCGAATCCACGGTTAGACAGACCACTAGCGGTGGCAACTGTAGCACACCGAGTTCGAATTGGGGACAGGTAATGTCACACACTCTGTTAGACAACCCTACCTAATTATCAAGGGTCTTACCCAAGCACTGAGAGTGCTCAACCCATAACTTTCAATGGAGGGAGGAAGGAAATGCTCTAGTTCAACTTTGGGTAAATGGCTTTTGGGGGTAGGAATGACAATGCACTAAAATGCCCCGGGGTGTGGGGGCAAGAAACATGACACACTTAAATGGTTGTTTCTTTTGGTGACGGGAAACAATAACATTGGTAATAGGCCATAGGTGGCAATGCCTATTTAATTTATTTGTCTATTGCACTCAAAGAGCAACACCAGCCAGGTCCTTCCCTATGGCAGTATGCTAACCCCACCAGAAGATTTACTCGAATGACCAGCCTATCGCCTTGGGAGACATAGGAAAGGGACATCAAAGATAAACTCAGTCCGAGTTTAGGGTATTTATAAATCACACCACATCTGTAGACACATGCCACAGGCACGGCTCCCCATCCATGCACTAGAATGCAGCTACGGCTATGTCAAATTCGGTCGAGCTGCTCGCATAGATGTCCGCACTGAAACACCTAATGTGCCTCAACACGTCTGCCATTAGTATACAGCAACAACCTATGACAAATTCGGTCTAGCTGGGCACACATTCAGTCTCCTGCACCAGCACTCTGTCTTAACCACCAGCATCACCCACCAACATACCTGACCTCTGGGTGGTTTACTGGAGCCTAGCCAGCCCTCCTAAATCCTAATCCTGACACAATGCACACACTTATCTTAAAGTAAACTCTTAGAACTTTCCCATGCCTGGACTTCGGTCCCTGAGGGTGTTCCAACTACAAAGTGCATTGAGCCCATACAAATGGGGGAATATCGCTATATAAATGACTAACATTTTTATTTTATTGGACATTTGAATGCAGCCTATACACAAGTGTTTACATGCGCCACAAGACAAATTGGGGAAGGGGAACATAGGAAAGAAAGTATAACAACAAAAAACAGTAATATTGGCCTTGTGACAATCCTACCGTGCATGCAGGAGGATAGAGGGAGAAGTACAGGAGTGAAGTGCTCAAAGGGGCGGGCAAGTGCTGGGGAGGCCAAGGAGGCAAGTGCTGGGTCGGCCAAGAAGACAAGTGGCAGGGAAAAGGGAGGGGAGGGTTAAGTGCGGAGGAGGGGAGGGTGGACCATGTTAGGGCTAGTCCGGGGAAGGGAGGCTGAGGGAAAGTACTGGCAGGGATGCTGGGGGACTGGTAGGGGTGGACTGGCCACTGTGTGATTCTGAAGGGACCAGGCCCCAGTCGCAGCAGCAGGGGGAATGTTAGCATGGGAGAAGGAGAGGGAAGGAAGAGGAAAAAAGGAAAGTCTTGAAAGATTTCTGGAACTTAAGAAGATCCGGCTCAAGCCTGAGTGGGGTAGGGAGGCCGTTCCAGAGGGAGGAACCAGCTGAGGAGAGGGATCTACCTCCCACTCTCTGCTTGGAGAAACGTTTGACCTGCAGAGAATTGGAGCCAAAGGAGCAAAGGACTCTTGCAGGGAGGTGTTTAGGGAGGGAAAGCTGGATGTAGAGAGGTTCCAGGCCCAAGGCAGCCTTGTGAAAGATGCAAGGGTCTTGAATTTGATCCTTGCAGTCACCGGGAGCCAGTGAGGAGATTTTAGGGTTGGAGAGATGCATTCCCTGGGCTTGAGGCCAAGGATACTTCTTGCAGTCCTATTCTGGATTAGTTGAAAGGGAGACCGAAGGAGACTGACGAGGGGGTATTTAGGGAGGGAAAGCTGGATGTAGAGACGTCACAGGCCACCAAAGGACTCTGGCAGGGAGGTATTTAGGGAGGGAAAGCTGGACAATACAATAATACAACAATATACCTCTGCATCGCCATGTACACAGGTTATGTTTATGGCCTCTTGATTGTAATCGGGTCTTGAGCCCAGCAGGAGCCAGTATGACACAGAGGGTGTCCTCTGAGGGTTCTAGTTAATTCGCTTCCCATTTCCTCCACTCCACGGGTTCCTGTGGTTGGTATTTGTGACAAATGCAGGCAAAATGTCCTTTCTCTGCGAATGAGAAACAGGTGGGTGGGTGGTGTGAGACAGGCATGGCTTCAACAGTTCGTCAAAGACGCAAGAGATGCAGTTGGAAAACCTTTATTTAAAACTTCAGGATGGGAGTAACGCACAACTTGCACTAACTCGAAGAGGGGACTTCCGTCAGATGATGTATCTAAGGCCAGTCTGTGTCTAAAAGTCCAAGGTAAAATGCTGTCTGTGTCACAACCTATACCTGCCCTTACTTCTAATACTAACAATGTGCTGGAAAGTTCAAACTAAATAAGTGTTCCAAAATCATATGACAGCGTCTTTCAGAAGCTTCTCCCACAACTCACTTCCCCAAGTTCCAGACACTCGAGTAAAGTTCCACAAGGTTTCAGGATTCAGTTCAAGTAAATGACACTGTACCTTAACAGCTCACAGTTCTTGTTATGCTCAGCTTCACAATCTTCCCGTTTGGTTTCCTCAGATGCCCAAAAAACACATTTCCAGCTACTTTCTTAAGCTTCTCTTGCCTGAACTCAGAAAGCAGCACTTTGTATTTTCCCTTAATGTCTACAGTACCTTTTAGACTTAGGGTTCCCTTACCAAAGTCTCAATTCTTAGGTGTAGCTTTTGTAGTTATTCATGAACACTTCTGGGGTTTCCTTCCACACCTCCATGTACCACTTTCAGGCTCCCCCTGGTCTGTGCGCAGTTGTCAGACCGAAATGTCCACCCGTTACAGGTTGCGCAACCGAGGGGCATGGGTCTTCTAGCTCTGTCCCGCGCACCAGTAAATTTGAAAAACAACTAGACTGCATGTTGTGCTTCAAATTCTTGATACCTTGTACAAACTCCTCATCCTCCTCTTCTCAGTACTTGGGTGAATCTGGGAGTTGGGAATCCATTGGTGTCATTGGGCACATGGTCTTTAAACAGTTCTTCTTAGTGATTTTACATAAAGGTACCTCAGAAGGGGCTTTGTGTGTTTAGCTCATAGGTGGGGGTTTGAGGAATAGTGGAAGGAATATTGAGAAGAGTTTTCTTTTCTCCCTCTACAGGGGGGAACCAATACCTGACAATATGCGACTAAGGCTTTGGGCATTAGAGGGTCTTCCTCATGGGAAAATGATTTGGGTATTAGTCTTCCTCAGGGAAGAGGGGTCTTACTGCGTCTCACTCAATGAAGCCATGACATCACCCCAGTTGTTGTCTCGTCCCATGTGATCCTCCCTCATATAGCCGCCCCAGGGTCAGGTAGCGGCTGCCGTCCACCGGCCACATGGGAGGAGGTCACCGTTGGGGAACCTGTGATGACTCCATTGGTTTCATCACCATGCATATTGGTCAGGTTCTATGTTCTTTCATGGTCAGGCTTTCTAACGCCTGTCTTTTAAACGTGTTAAAAATAACGAAAAAGTTAATCAAATTAGTTTTTTTGTGGGGTGGGGTTTCCCCCCACAACCTTCCTCTTGCACCAATGTTTTACTATTCCCGCCCCCCAGGCCCTTTATCTGCCCTTTCCCACCCCCCTAAAAAATTCAATGAACTGTTTGTTATTATTTCCACATTTAAAAGGCAGGCATTATAAAGCATGGCGATGAAAGGACGTCGTACCATTGGTCAATCTTGGCATAGTGGCGAGTGCATGTCCTCCAACTAGAAAACTCTGTATTAAAAAGGCATAGATTGAGGTCATGGAATGGAATTCAAGATCAACCAAAGAAAAAGAGTGATGTGGGCATGTGCCAAAATGTTCCTGAGGTTTGCCATAGTATTCAGGCAGTCCCTCTGACATGGAGAAAAATACTTCTCAATGAAATGGGGCACAGTTGGGAATTTGTAGACCTTACTTAGCCTGGATTTGTTCTTGGTAATATAAACAAATGATCAGGGTATAGGTTTTAGATGGACACAACTTTGACTCCGGAACAAGGCGAGAGCAGGAGACAGGAGGCTGGGAGACAGACCCAGAAGGCTGGGTAAAGGAAGAGATAGGAGGCTGCAGACGAGGCTCGGGAGGCTGTGAAAGGACGTAGCGGGAGTTAAGAGCCCCAGTATGCTGAGAGGTGCAAGTCCCAAACAGCTGGGGGGAAAAAGGCCAAGGAAGTTGGCAGTAAATTGACCCAGAAGGCTAGGAGGAGCAAGACTCTGTGGGATAGGGAGAGAAAGGGCAAGTAGGCGGGGAAAAGACTAATGCAGAGGGCTGCGGGAGACCGACCTGGGAGATTGGGAAAAGGAAGGTCCAAATAGTCAGAGAGATAGTGAAGTAGTAGAGGATGTGATTGTAACCCGATGTATATGTATTGTTAACAGTGGACGATACAAGCCTGTGCCGTGTTCTGCCAATCTGTTTCATATAATATGAGTGAGCTTTGTAATGCTGTGCTGTTTCGTGGTGTGGTTTAATGTTGTGGTGTTTTATTTATTTGTTTATTGCATTTGTTACACGCACAGACCCTGAGGTATCATGGCGTCGTTACAGACATCTGTGGCATTGATTTGGACTATTCACTTACATAGCTGTAGATTGACATTGTGACAAAATAGACATCATGACATTTATGACTTGACATGCTGTGTTGGGTTAAAGCAATGATGTATCACTAACAACCCACTTGTGCCAACACACGTAACATGATGGGCTTCGAGTTGGTGCGTTGACCTTATTTTGTGTACGTGTTAGCAGCAAAAATAAGTCTGACTATTTGGAAGAAATGTACTTTATTTCAGCAGTCTACGTTCATGCCAGGGAGGTGATCACAAAACGTGCACTCTTTCCGTCACACGGTGCCCACACTGGAGATGTGGGCTGCTGAGACTTACACGTGCAAGTCACTGTGCAGCCTCCTTCGTGCGTGGCGAGGGACTTCCGTGTTTGCCAATGCTTACGTTTCAGGGATAGCGCGCTTGTGCCCCTTATCGTTTAAAAACTGTCCCACTGTTTTAAATAAACGGGAGCCTGAGGGGGCATGAACATGCGCAGTTCAGCGCTAGCTTATCCCACCCAGGATTGGCTTTCACCACCATGGAAAAAGCAGGCAGCGCTTTGTTTACACTGATTGTGACCGCTTTGCCCCAGCTCCCTGGGACTCCAGCTGGCTGGTCTGTCCCGAGTATGTCCACAAAGGGAGAACCAGGGCTTACAGTGTGTCTATATGGCGGGGGCAGCCCCGCGGTGTGGTCAAAGCGCTTGCTCCGATTGGTTACTGCCCTCCTATATCGACCACTAAATAACACGGGCCGTGGCTTTTGCGTTCACTCAGGGAGGCGCAAGCTTCGCCCTATGTCTATTGCTCTTTGGACTTCAACAAGCACAGAGCTCGCAGCAACATGCAGACAGCATGAGAAAACATGCATACCTTGTCTGCGGTATAATGCAATATGTGCAGTGTTGCCAGGGCAAAATGAAAAAATAAAACTAAATGCCCCTTCAAAACAAGGCCAAAATAACAGAAATACAAATATACATAGAGAGAACACAAATATAACATGTCACAACAAAAAGCATTTATTAAAATTGGATTTTATTTTTCTATCAATTAGTGTCTACTATAATTTCTTGTCTGCGCGTGACATAAAAGCACATGATTGGCTTTTTGGATCCTTTGCTTCTCTGGTCCATTATCCAGCTGGTCCTTGATTCGTCGCTATCCTCTGGTCCTTGGCCCCCTTGCATACCTACCAGGTATCCCCATGTCCTTCGTGACACTGAGCCAGCACAGCCAGTTCCTGTTAATTGCTAGGGCTGGTATTTTTGTTCTTCCCATTACAAATGTGGGCCTACAAGGGCCGCCATGCAAAGAGAAAATAAAGGCAGGACTGGCTCATGGCGTCACGCGTGACATAGGCCCCCCCTCCCCCCCACTTGGCAGCAATGCCCTTGTGAGTTGCTCTTATTTTCTGTTGCCGCTCTGGTCCTTGACTCCTCTGGTCAGTTGCCCTTTTGGTGTTGGGCAACCTGATTGATCGCTCTCCTCTGGTCCTTGGTTAATATGGTCCTTCACCCCTCTGGTCAATGGCTCCCTCATGAGTTGTTCCTCTAGGCCATCACTCCTTACATTTTGATGTAATCATAAAGTACCCAGGTGCTTACTGAGGATACATTTTGTCAAAATAAAGAAATAATAGCCATGCAGAATGTTTACCAAGCCTCCACTTGTACTCCCCAAGTGAACTAGCGTGCTATGGCAGTACTGGCAACAGGACTCAGTCATCTGGTTTGTGCTAGAGTTGGCCTGTCAATGTACTGAGCAAGAAGGAAAATTAGGCCTCCAGGAAAAATAACATATGAACAAAAGCACATACGAGAAGACCAAATCATACACAACCAGCAGAATAAGAATTGTCAAATGTAATAGTTCTGTTTTTATAATATGCAGTATGTAGATTTGTTCGCATGGACAGCCTACTGTGACAGATATTGCCTTTTTGTACCAAGTAGTAATATCTTACAGCAGCCACAGCCATTACACAAAGAGTTATATCTATTTTATGGCTCTTGTATAGTCAGATGTTCCCATTAAATGTCCAGGTAATATTGCCATGCTACAGCGTCACACGCCCAGGCTTTGCCATCATGTGCCTGGTATTGGTTCACATGCCGGTGAAAGCGTCATATGCCTAGGTTCTTTCATAATGTAGCTACAGCCCTCGTATGCCTATGTAAAGCTGTACCCCCCACTCCCTTCCGTTAGCCTCCTTGGCTTAAAAGGGAACTTTCCTTTTCCCTGTGGCAATATTGTTGTGCGTCTTCACTTCATAGCTGCAGTGCTGACCCCTGATGCTAAGTTTCATTAAGAAATGATATGCTTAGCAGCAGGGTTTGGCACCATAAAGGTGAGATAGAGGATTTCTCTACAATAAACACCCAGATCTCAGCAAGTGGCCATGCAGCAGTTAAGTCAGTCTGGGCAACATTCACTCCATACCCCCCTTTCCTCTAGCATCAAAGCATTGCTTTCTGGGTTCTGGAAAGTTACAGCAACACCTCTCAGGCAAACAGAGGCTAGAGCACATCTCAAGACTGTGATACAATGACGTAATGAATGTGTTGTGTGTGTGTTTAGAACCTCGAACGTGGGGAGGGTTCCATAAGGGAGGTTCTGGGAGGGACGGGTGAGAAGAGAGCTGGGATTTGGAGGAAGGAGCCGTGATTCCGCCGGTGCGCAAATAAAGGATTTACCAACATATCAAGAAATTCTCCTTTTTAATTCAATTTGGCGACGAGGAGCGCCAGCAGGGCTGACCCACGGGTGCCTGCAGTAGCGTTCCCGAACTGCGGGTCGTAATAAGGGCATCGCATATTCGCACCTCATTTGAGTTACTGAGATAAGTGCAGCCACGAAACGATAGCGCTTCGACAGTGGCTTGGTTGTGGCGCCCTGGAAATTTGTTTTTTATGAAGAATACCCGTGTGCACACACAGGGAGATGCCAGTGAAGGCATCAACGCTTAGAGGAAAGGGCTTTATAGCGTCAACTTGTGCAACTGCCATCTTGGAAACAGGCAAAAAATGCAGATTGTAAACAGTCAGATTGCTCTACCTTGTACCAGTATTAAAAAAAAACAAACACATTTTTTGCGTATTTGTTTTGAGCCTACATTCAAGGAGCACATACAGAGAAGCACTATGGCAATGCAAGGAATAACTGTCCACAGAGAGTTAGTCGACTGTACCATGGCCGGAATGGCAAGAATATTGGCGGAACTATACAATGACTGTCGAACATGATTGTTTATCTGCAGAAAAAAAGAAACTACTACTGCCACATGCTTTAGGTGCAGAAGGACACCAAACACAGAGAATGACCAGTTATAACAGATTTAGATGCCGAGGACATGGATGTACATGAACATGTTATAAGGCAGCTTGATAACTATTTTGCACCGGCAAAACTAATGTAGCCATGTCACCTTGTGGGAATAAAAGGACACACGTAGGGAAAATGGTTTCCTGGTTGAGGAAACCCGCGTCCCCTGCACACTATCAACAAGGGCCGTGGCCCGTATATTATATTTTAGGGTACAAGTAGTAACCTTATTCATTTTACCAATAATTAGTTGTCTATTTCAGTAATTTTGTTTGCTTTGCTATGACCGCCAAATATTCTGGAGTCTCACAATTAATACTTGACAATTCATCTGTTTATCGAAAAGACAGTAATTTATTCAAAATGTTTTAACAAAATGCATTCAAAATATGATCTGGCCCAACGCGTTTCGAGTATCTATATTCACTCTTCATCAGGGGAAATGTGTTCTGTATTCTTAGTATAAACTTTTAAACACTGGAGAAAAAATAAATTAAATGAATCATTTGATATTTATATTGATATTCATATGTGCATGTAAGGTAAAACAAAGTTCTTCAATGACAAGTAAGAAGCACATATAGATGTTTCTATATACATCATTAATACATTCTTTGAACTCAGAATCAGTTTCATTGCTTGAAAGAAGTTGGCTAATGCTAGGAGCCTATAAAGGTAAAAAAAAAGACAAACAGATCTCATAGTGGATATAACAGGTTTACAAAGCTCCAAAGGTTCCTATTGGTGGCGACATTTTGGAAAATGGCTGGAATCTTAGCCTGTATTAGTTATTGCGGAAAAATCTACTGGACTCAGTAGTATCTGTTATATGAGCAATTGAAAAAGCACTTACTTAAAGCTGTAGAAAAAGTTTCCATAGATTGGAAGGTTCACTTCAAACATGGGTGCCAGAGATGTGGAGAATTCTAATTCTTAATAACCTGTGATAAATACTAGAATTAGGGTGGTGCAATAAAAATGACTAATGCAAGCATTGAATGGAATGGTAGATGGTATGGAACATACTTGAAAAAGTAATGTTTGGCTCCACAGGCAGGCATCTACTGCATCTCTGTGAATAGAATGTCCCTTTCTGGTAGTTTAAAAAAGAAAAAGAAAACATTTTTGAATATGGGATAAACATTGGCTAAGAGGCACAATGTGGTGGCTGGGCGGCCCTACTTACGTGGAAAAAGGACTTGCAGAATTCCCAGGTGTGACAGGAGACACTCGATCTGCTTCCGATTGAGAAACGAAAGCGGATCGAGTATTTATGGTCGCGGGTGACGTCACCCGCTCATGCGCGTGATGACGTCACATCGTGGCCATTTTGTATGTTTATCTACATTCACGTATGTCAAAGAATGAAAATAGGGTATCTGGGCATTATTCATGACTCGCGACCATAGGGCGAAGGAGTCTAACCGGATAGTAAATGCCAATTTAAGTTGGCTGTGTATCAACAGTATGGATGTTTGGCCATTTTACATGTAAATGAAAATGATTAATGTCTGACCTGATGATGTGGGCTAATGCAGATTAGCTGTATGTGTCAGATCTAACTGTATACTGAGCCATGAAATGAGAAAAAGCTGATAAAAACGAATAAATGGTTTAGCTAAAAAGAAGATAAAGGAAACAGGAAAGAAAAATTACTATGGGAATCACAATTGAGAAAATCTAAGGCTGTTTGTCAAAAAACCAAAAGAGGCTCTCATAAAGTACACTTACCTGTAACTGTTGTTCTCCAGCATGGGTCTGGCATGAATTCACATGCTCATGAATATTCCCCGTCGTCAGGCCGGGAATCCTTGGTATAGAAAAAAATCAGTATCAGTTTCGTTTCTGATCTGTCTTTCTTAGTAGTAACCAATCACTGGTCTCTGGGTCATACTGCCCCCAGCCAATGACTGCCCTCTCCCTAAGCCCCGCCTCTGGCAGCCATCCTCAGATTTGGTAGCATGTAAAGTGGCAGTATGACCAAGTGAAGAGTAACGTAAGTAACTTGTTCCTTCTCCAGCATGGGGTCTGGCATGGATTCACATGCTCATGAATAAGAGAATACATAGCAGTACACACATGCACAACCACGGAAGGTGGCAACAGGCTCAACATTAAGCATTATATCCAAAACTCAACATTAAGCATCTCTTACCTCGTCACCAGGCTCACCTTAGGCGAACAGGTTGCGCAGCACTGCTTGGCCGACCCTGGACTCCTCCCTGGAGTCCCAATCGACGCAGCAGAATCTTGTGAAGGTGTGCGTCGACCTCCACGTCGCAGCCCTGCAGATGTCTAGCAGGGGCACACCAGACAGGAACGCCGTGGTAGCTGCGATCGCTCTGGTCGAATGGGCTCTCGGACGGCCGGGCAGCGGTCGGTTTGCCAACCGGTGACAGTGCATGATGCAGCCGGAGAGCCATCTGGAAATGGAAGTGATATTATAGTGCCATACCAGATCCCAAAGATGTCATCTATATAGCGTCTCCAGAATTTCACTTTGTCTCCAGATCCCCCCCATGATGGCATACAAACGGGGTAGAAACATCAGAGATCAACTTATCAGAGCAGAAAAACCAAAAAGAACAACACAGACCACTCTCACTAGACAGAAAACAGGAACATTTGCCTGTCTACATTGCCAACATTGCAATAATATCATAAAAGGAGGCCATGTTAGACATCCAAACACAGGCAAAAAAATAACTTTGAGAGATTATGCAACATGCGATACAAAAAATGTGGTTTATGCGATCCGCTGTCCCTGTGGAATGGACTACGGTGGAAAAACCAATCGGAAAGTGAAAGAAAGGTGAACGGAACATAAGTCGAACATAAGACCAAAGAACGTGAAGTCTCCTGTCTACAGACATTACCGAGACCAAAAACACAATGGCGCCGATTCATGGAACAAACGTGCGCCCAAAATCCCAGTGCAAACAGGCGCAAGGAGGCGCAAGCGTGAAAAAGCAAGCGCACGCGTGCGATTCAAGGAAGGCGCTGCGCTACTTTCCCACTGGTTGTGCGCCAAATCCGTGCATGGCGCATGCTGGCACACACGTCTTCAAACAGCGTGCGCTAAGCGCACAGCGAAAGCGCAAATAGCGCAGCGCACACAACAAAAGTAGGCGGAACAGGGGGCGTAACACGCGGAATGGGGAATAACGCGTGAAAAAGAAGGCGTAACGGGGGAAGTACTGCTGGGAAGTACACGGAACGCCCACACACACGCGAACCACACGTATTCATGGAATCGAATAGGGCAAACCCGCGCACGGGTAAAGACACGCACATGCCTTAACACGTCCGCCACATGAAGGCAGGCGGTAGCATCCCTGCACATTACAAAAGTGTGCACAAATAAAAAGCACGCATATACTGAGTGGGGTACGTGTATTCCTGGGGTTCGCGTGAAGATTCACACGCGATAGGCCCGAGTGGGGTACGTGTATTTCAGGGGTGCGCGGGAAGTTTTACATGCGATTTCAGCAGGGTACGTGTATTTCAGGGGTGCGCGGGAAGTTTTACACGCGATTTCAGCAGGGTACGTGTATTTCAGGGGTGCGCGGGAAATTTTACACGCAATTTCAGCAGGGTATGTGTATTTCAGGGGTGCGCGGGAAGTTTCACACACGATTGGCCTGGGTACATGTATTTCAGGGGTGCGCGGGAAGTTGCACACGCGATTTCAGCAGGGTACGTGTATTCCTGGAGTTTGCGTGAAGTTTCACATGCAAAAGAAAAGGGCCCTGTGTGAGTGGGGTACGTGTATTCATGGGGTTCGTGGGAAGTTTTACACGCGAATGGGCAACGCCCGTGCACGATACCTCACAGACGCGCTTACGCGCTAAGGGCCTTTGGTCCAATGAAATCGCGTACGTGTGCTGACGCGCTTAAACACTAAGGGCCTTTCCTCGAATTACACACTGACGTGCAATTTTTTCACGTGCCAAATCACTCCGTATCAAGCCGGCCATGCGAAAACACACAGAAGACCACGCTCCTGCCCTGAAGGCCATTTTCCTGCCCCCCAGAGCCCCGAGCACGCTCCCACCTGCCATCTGCTGCTGCCTGCTGCCCACGTGCCCTGCTATTTGGTGCATGCACATCAGCCATCTGCAGGGGTCCAGTTGCTGTGTCCACCCCTGCTGGAACAGAAGACTCCCGACTGGGATACCATCGCTCCACAGCCCAGCCCCAGGTCCCAGTTGCCCACCCACGCCTGCCTCGAGGGTCGCCATGTCGGGGCAAACACCATCTGAGACCACTGGCGACCCCCAGCCAGAGGGGCAGAGGGCCACCAGCTTCAGTCAGAAGGAGGTTGGTGTCCTGGTGGAGCATGTCCTGGGGCATTATGATGCCCTCTTCGGAACATCACGCGCCAACAAGGAAGGACGGGATAGGATCTGGGACGACTTTGTGGTTGCCATCAACGCGGAAGTGGTGGCAACCCGCAACATCAAGCAAGTCAAGAAGCGCTGGGAGGACTTGAGGTCCAGGACCCTGATAAAGGCCCGGCGCCTCGTGGAGGGGGGCCGGGGCAGCATGAGTACCATCCAGATGAGGGTCCTGGAATGCGTAGGCCCAGCGCTCCACGCCCAGAACCTTCAGAGGCAGATCCGTCTGGAGTTGAGCGGTAAGTGGCCAAGCATTGCTGTGTGAGACAGGGCATGTTGCAGGGTGCTGGTTGTCTGATACTTGCCTGTATGTGTGACATAGGCCATGTACGTATGTGTGTGTGCAGGGACATCATGGTCATGCATGCGAGACCAGTAATGTGTGAACCACATGGTAGGTGCATGTGTTACAATGCAACATGCGGAGCAGCATGTGGAATGCACACATTAATGCATTGCTGTCTCTGTTATTGGACATGGATGGGGTGTGAGGGATGGGTGCTGCGGTCATGGATATGTATGGTGTCCATGTCTGTGTGTCTGACTTGCGTGTCTGTGACTTGTAAATGCCATGGATGCATGACACATGTCTATGACAATGTTCAGATTCATTGAAGTAGCCTCCTCATCCTTGTATCCACTGTGTCTGGGGTGTACGAGGCCAGATGGATGAAACTACGGTGAAGTGTGTGCATGTGATAGGCATGACCCATGATGCATGTGAGTTTCAAACCAGCATTGTATGTTTCAAGAGTCCCTTGGACATGTATGCTGTTGTTCATCGCATGCGCCATGCCTGTTACTGCATGTGTTTTGCCTGCACTGACCCATGTGTTGTGGAGGGACATGATGGAAGTGATGTTTGACAGTGCCACTCATCTGCTATTGCTTCCTGTCCAGGGGACCATTGTACAGTACCCTGATGCTTGTGTTCTATGTCTCCCTCTACACAGCGGTAAGTGATGAAGAGGGTGGAGACGGTGCTGTGGAGCAAAGCGGCGGGGATGCCCCCACCGGCCGGCGACGCAAGGCCCAGTCACCCTCCCAGAATTTACCATTGTCCGGGAGTGAGGGGACTGATGCTGCGTCTGCCACTACGGCTGCAGCGGAAGGGGTAGGTGAGCCCCCACAGGGGCTTGCAACGGCGGAAGACGGTGTGGAGCCATCCAGGTTGGTGGTTCTCACAGAGGAGGTGGAGGCCGCTACTGAGCCGCACATGGGGCCTGGTGGGGGTGGTACCACTGGTGCAAGTGGTGCAGTCCAGGGGCAGGGGCAGGAGGCAGCACATGTCGCCGTGGAGGGGCCTGTGCATGTCACTGTCCCTGACACTGTGACTGCACCACCATGCACCAGCAGGGATGCCCCATCCCAGGCCCGTCCGCAGGTAGGGGGGATGTCCATGTCGTCTGACACTCCTCTACCTGCGGACGAGGGGACCCCTGGCCATATGGAGAAGGTCCTGATTGATGTCGCGTTGCGCATGCATGACATTCGTGATGACGTGTGTGCTTCCCGGGGGGAGCACGCACGTCATCACGAAGAGCAGTGTGCCAACGTGGCCCAGTTGGGAGTGTCCATGGTCGGGGGTTTTGTACATGTGTCGGCCACTCTGGCGGCCCTCTCCTCCTCTGTGGAGACTATGCGCCAGTCGTTCTCCATGCCGTCTTCCGGCCCAGATGCCACCAGGGCCCCCTGTGGACCTGCCCTGACCAACGCAGCCAGCTCGGTGGGGATCCCATCCCTGCCACAGTCGGGAGTCGGAGGTCCAGCAGGGGTGGACACCACAGCAACTGGACCCCAGCAGATGGAGGATGTGCCGGTATCATCGGGCAGGGCACGTGCACAACTGCGTCGGTGGATTCCATCAGCCTGGATGCCGTTGTGCTGGCAGAGGCAGTTGCGTCGGAGGCAGCGGCAGGCTCA
The DNA here is from genome assembly GCF_040938575.1 of Ambystoma mexicanum. Classification (NCBI taxonomy): domain Eukaryota; kingdom Metazoa; phylum Chordata; class Amphibia; order Caudata; family Ambystomatidae; genus Ambystoma; species Ambystoma mexicanum. Next base: position 1,306,196,848 of record NC_090933.1, read on the forward strand.
ACGTGGGAGGCATCATGGCTCGGGGCCATCTACATCAGAGGGGCAGGCATCGGCCGGAGGGCAGGAGGACCCTGGAATGGGAGTGTCTTCCGTGTGGCAGCGGTTGGGCCAGCAGATAGGAGCGGAGCGGCGGCGGGCGGAGGAGGCACGGCTCACAATGGTCAGGGCGGAGAACTCCATGTGCAGGGCGCTGAGGCGGGCTGAGTGCCTCAAGGGAATTCGCAGCGAGTTGGAGGTGGACATGGCGTTATCCCTGCGAGACCGTGGGGCCAGAGAACAGGCCCGCCTCCAAGACATTGAACAGGAGTTCGATGATGCCCTGGCCCATGACATCAACAAGTGAGCCGTTGGACTTGCCCGCCGTCATTGTATATAGTTCATTAGTGTTAAGTTTCATTTCTTTTTTCTTTCATTTGGGTGCATGGACTATGCCCCACATTTTTGTATATAGTTAGTAATTAGGTAGGTTTCATTGTAGGTTTCATTTATTCATTTATGGCGTTGGGCTCATGGACCCTGGATTTGCTATTTGTACATAGTTTTACAGTGGATTTTTCTCCTTCATCTTTTTTTTTTCTTCACCATGGAGCAATGGATATTACGCTTTTCTTTCCCTTTGGATTTGCTTTGTTGGACGGTGACTTTGGACACATTTTCATTTGGATTAATTTGGATTCTCATTTTATTTATCATTTTTTGGGACATGCTGCATTTTGATTATTATTGGCATTATTGTGTGTTTTGATTTCATTCCCTTCATTTTGACTTTAATACATTTTGGTTTCTTACTTCAATGTGTGGTCTTCTCTCATTGGTTTCATGCATGTCACAATGTGGGTTTTCTCAGTCATGTGTTGCCATTGTTTGGGTCTGACAGACTTGTACTCATGCGCATACTGCTTATTTATGATCTATCATGTAATGGGGTTTTCAATTTGGAGTGGATGTAAAGCTTGGCTGGGTGTTTGGAATGGGGTGCCGTGGGGTGGGATTTGGGTGGCCATAAGAGCCAGGGATCTAGATTGTGATGACGTGTTGGCTGGGGGACATGTGTCGGGGCCTGCTGGCACGTGTCCCTCACTGATGGGGGCTGGGAGTGCTGGGGGACATGTGTCGGGGCCTGCTGGCAGGTGCCTGTCAATTATGGGGGGGTGGGGGTGCTGGGGGACATGTGTCGGGGCCTGCTGGCAGGTGCCTGTCAATGATGGGGGGTGGGGGTGTGGGGGCACATGTGTCGGGGCCTGCTAGCAGGTGCCCCTCACTGCTGGGGGGTGGGGGTGCTGGGGGACATGTGTCAGGGCCTGCTGGCAGGTGCCTGTCAATGATGGGAGGGTGGGGGGGGCTGGGGGACATGTGTCGGAGCCTGCTGGCAGATGCCTGAATATGATGGGTGAGTGGGGGGGCAGGGGGATATGTGTGGGGGCCTGCTGGCAGGTGCCTGTCAATGATGGGGGGGTGGGGGCACTGGGGGACATGTGTCGAGCCTGCTGGCAGGTGCCTGTCAATGCTGAGGGGGTGGGGGTGCAGGGGGACATGAGTGGGGGCCTGCTGGCAGGTGCCCCTCACTACTGGGGGGTGGGGGTGCTGGGGGACATGTGTCGGGGCCTACTGGCAGGTGCCTGTCAATGCTGGGGGGTGGGGGTGCAGGGGGACATGACATGGGGCACAGGGTAGTCCCCTGTGGTGTGGGCTGCCTGCAGGGGCCGTTGAGGGGGTAGAGGGGACACCTGGGAGGACCCACACTGCCAATTCACGTGTAGGACTCCCCGCACACCCCCGAAATAGCATTCCCGCTCTGACAGCAAAATCGCGTGTGAAACTTCCCGTGCACCCCTGAAATACACGTACCCAGGCCAATCGCGTGTAAAACTTCCCACGGACCCCTGAAATACACGTACCCTGCTGAAATCGCGTGTAAAACTTCCCGCAGACCCCTGAAATACACGTACCCTGCTGAAATCGCGTGTGAAACTTACCACGCACCCCTGAAATACACGTACCCAGGCCAATCGGGTGTAAAACTTCCCGCGCACCCCTGAAATACACGTACCCTGCTGAAATCGTGTGTGAAACTTCCGGCGCACCCCTGAAATACACGTACCCAGGCCAATCGCGTGTAAAACTTCCCGCGGACCCCTGAAATACACGTACCCTGCTGAAATCGCATGTAAAACTTCCCGCGCACCCCTGAAATACACGTACCCAACTGAAATCGCATGTGAAACTTCCCGCGCACCCCTGAAATACACGTACCCAGGCCAATCGCGTGTAAAACTTCCCACGGACCCCTGAAATACACGTACCCTGCTGAAATCGCGTGTAAAACTTCCCGCAGACCCCTGAAATACACGTACCCTGCTGAAATCGCGTGTGAAACTTACCGCGCACCCCTGAAATACACGTACCCAGGCCAATCGGGTGTTAAACTTCCCGCGCACCCCTGAAATACACGTACCCTGCTGAAATCGTGTGTGAAACTTCCGGCGCACCCCTGAAATACACGACCCAGGCCAATCGCGTGTAAAACTTCCCGCGGACCCCTGAAATACACGTACCCTGCTGAAATCGCATGTAAAACTTCCCGCGCACCCCTGAAATACACATACCCAGCTGAAATCGCATGTGAAACTTCCCGCGCACCCCTGAAATACACGTACCCAGGCCAATCGCGTGTGAAACTTCCCACGCACCCCTGAAATACACGTACCCAGGCCGATCGCGTGTAAAACTTCCTGCACACCCCTGAAATACACGTACCCTGCTGAAATCACGTGTGAAACTTCCCACGCACCCCCGAAATACACGTACCCTGCTGAAATCGTGTGTGAAACATCCCGCGCACCCCCGAAATACACGTATCCCACTCGCACAGGGCCTATCGCGTGTGAAACTTCCCGCGCACCCCCAAAATACATGTACCCTGCTGAAATCGCGTGTGAAACTTCCTGCGAACCCCAGTAATACACGTACCCCGCTTGCCGTGCTGGTACAGGGTTAGCGCAGCCCTTTGCGCTGGATTGGGGATTTTGATGGCTTTTCCCTGCGTGAGGGGCGTTCTTGGGGACGTAACTGGCGCTGCTGCAGGGTCGTTGCGCCACTGTGCGCCACGGCTGGTTTTGGTAGCTAAAATCCATGAAAACGCTGTGCGCGGAAATGGATTTTAGCGCACACGGCTAGCGCAGGGATTCGCACGCGCACACTGTGCGCCAGCCGCGTGCGCCACTTGTGCGCTAAATTCTATGAATTACCCCCAATATCTCATAAATGAGAATGGTAGTCTTGGAAGTAGTCCATCCACTACAAAGAGGAGGTGATCTTCAAAAACATTTAGCACAAAGAGAACTTTATTGGATCCAAAAATTAGATGCTATGTTCCCCCTGTGGCTAAATGAGGAGTAGGCCCATTTCTGTAGACATGTCTCTAAGCATAGACAAGTGATCCCCTCTTTAGTGACTATCCTATGTTTTACTTCAAATCAGATTTATGACTAAACTATTTGTTTTTTGACCAGACAAGAGTAAAACCCCACATTAATATCCTTGATATTTGATTTACAAGAGATACACAAGAAATCAAACAATCTCATGACTAGGCGATAAGAATGTACACCCCTTAATGGGTTAGACAAAAGTTATAAATTTTACTGTATGCACAGCCTATGCTATTGTCTTAATGCTATTGTTTTTAATGCATGGGAGCCTCTTGCGGTTTTATGACAAACAGCCTTATATCATTATAACTGTGTTTCCCTTAGAAATATTTCTTTTTATTTACCTTAACTACCTTTTAGCTACTTTTTGAGAGCCTCTTTTGGTTTTTTGACAAACAGCCTTAGATTTTCTCAATTGTGATTCCCATAGTAATTTTTCTTTCCTGTTTCCTTTATCTTCTTTTTAGCTAAACCATTTATTCGTTTTTATCAGCTTTTTCTCATTTCATGGCTCAGTATACAGTTAGATCTGACACATACAGCTAATCTGCATTAGCCCACATCATCAGGTCAGACATTAATCATTTTCATTTACATGTAAAATGGCCAAACATCCATACTGTTGATACACAGCCAACTTAAATTGGCATTTACTATCCGGTTAGACTCCTTCGCCCTATGGTCGCGAGTCATGAATAATGCCCAGATACCCTATTTTCATTCTTTGAAATACGTGAATGTAGATAAACATACAAAATGGCCGTGATGTGACATCATCACCCGCGACCTTCCACACATTCACAACGTTAAACATTATCTATGGCCGTGATGTGACGTCATCACGCGCATGCGCGGGTGACGTCACCCGCGACCATAAATACTCGATCCGCTTTCGTTTCTCAATCGGAAGCGGATCGAGTGTCTCCTGCCACACCTGGGAATTCTGCAAATCCTTTTTCCACGTAAGTAGGGCCGCCCAGCCACCACATTGTGCCTCTTAGCCAATGTTTATCCCATATTAAAAAAAAATTACAGAACACAGAACACATTGCCCCTGATGAAGAGTGAAAATAGATACTCGAAACGCGTTGGGCCAGATTTTGAATTCATTTTGTTAAAAAAATTTGAATAAATTACTGTCTTTTCGATAAACAGATGAATTGTCAAGTATTAATTGTCAGACTCCAGAATATTTTACGGTCATAGCAAAGCAAACAAAATAACTGAAATTGACAACTAATTATTGTGAAAATAAATAAGGTTACTACTTGTACCCTAAAAAATAATATACGGGCCACGGTCCTTGTTGATAGTGTGCAGGGGACGCGGGTTTCCTCAATCAGAAAACCATTTTCCCTATGTATATTTCCCAGCCTACATACCAAGGCTGAGCACTTCTCCCCTGCACCTCAAATAGTATACTACTTTCAAACTAATTACTCAGAATTGTATTTTTCTATATTTAAAAATACAAATGTGAAACAGGTGTGCATGGTGATTAACAATTATCTCAATAAAAGGACACACGCACAGCAACAGGACTTTGATTCAACACCACTTTATTTCAAAATAAAAAGAAACTTTTAACTCAAAGGATACTCGAGGTGAAGGTTTCTTCAAGATCTGCAGCTACTTCATTACTCCTACAGTTCATTATTCATCTGAACCTTGGCTTCCACCAGGTCTCTTTAGGAGAATAAATGTGTAGGCGGATTCCTCTTTATATCCACATCTTGCAGTTCAAGTATAGTAGCCAACTATTCTTAGGGGTATCGGGTTCTGTCTCAGGGTTGGCCTCCCTCTCTTCTTTTATACTGTGGCAGTTAATTTCTCATTCTCCCAGTACTTGACCCTTGCCTCGAGAAATGTCTTCAGTTCTGGGTTCACAGTAATTTCCATACTGTTAATTGAGCTTTCTTAGGAAACATTCTTCTACCCCCCACCCCTCCCCGTGGTACAGTCTCTGTATGAGTGTATAAATGTCCATTCCTTATTTAATGTTCAGAAACTCAGATGAGTTTAATTAGCGTACTGAGATGTGATTGATCTAATTTAGGAATCTCTCTTCCCCTCTGGTGAAAAACCGCTTCTCTGCTGATCCCCCACGGCTCTGTTGCGAATGGTCCCTCCCCTTTCTACTCCTTCATTTCCTCAGCGTAACGGCAGCTCAGTTGAGGCTCGCTGTCAGCGTATCCGATTTGTCACGGCTGACAAGCCCCTCACCTTCCAGAAAGCCTTCCGATTGCGTCTCTCTCTCTCTCAGCTTTCGCAGACTTCTCCAGCTCTGCCTCCGGGTGAACAGCTGGGCCCTCGCTCTTTCCGAACAGCTCTGCGGTCCCGTGTCACAGCTCGCTGCTCCCGTGTCCTCTGACTTCACATCTGCCTTTCGGATCACGGACACTTCTCCCTCATTAAGAGAACTTCTTAGACAAAAGCAACTTCAGCGCAACGGCACAACTCTTTAATTAACTTATCCTTCTACATTACGGTGGAGCAGTTTTTAATATGCCCACTCGTAACGGCCACTTTCTTCCTCGTTCTCCTGGGTTGTCTCCTAGCAACAAGAGAAGAGAAACAAAGGATGGCTCACTCTGGTTAGAATAAAGTACCTGAGTGTAGATGACACCATAAGCAGGAAGTGTCTCCCAGGTAGCTACAAGTTCCGCCCTCCCCTTCTTGACTCATCCTTTCATAACCCCAGAGCGCAATTCATCACATACCTCGCCTACTAGGCTCTTACGCTCGGGAAGGGCATAAGCATGTGATAAAAAATCTGCCTGAGACATCAATCTGCCCGGTTGATGAATTGTTTGGAAGGAGAAGGGCAGGAGAGAAAGGAACCACCTCAATATCCGGGGGTTAGTGTCTTTGTTACGTGCCAACCATACTAAGGGGGCATGATCAGTCGAAGGGTAAAATGTCTCCCCAACAAGTAATATTTCAGTGACTGGATAGCCCACTTGACTGCCAGGCATTCCTTTCCAATCGTGGCATATTTCTGTTCACGAGGAAGCAGCTTTCTGCTTATAAACATTATAGGTCTTTCTTTTTCCCCTTTTGAAAGAAGACTGCCTCTAGTCCTGTTCCCGACGCATCTGACTGAAGGAAAAAAGGAGCTTCATAATAAGGACATTGTAAGACTGCTTTTTGAGTCAGAGCATCTTTCAGGGAGTTGAAAGCTTTCTCAGTTATTTCATTTTGCCATTCTCTCATCGATGGAGCAGACTTCTTCAAGAGTTCTGTTAATGGGTGGCCAGTGTCGAAAAATGGGGAATGAATCTACGATAGTAACCTATAAAGCCTAGGAAGGCTCTGACTTGTCTAGCAGTTCTTGGAAATTGTAACTTTCGAATTGCTGACAACTTCTCCTCTTGTGGTCTTATTTCTCCTTGTCCAACAAAATATCTGAGGTATTTTGTATGCGCATATGCCAAAAACGTTTTTTCTTCGGATTAATGTGAAGCCCTGCTTGTTGTAGTGTTTTGAAAACAGCTTCCAAGTGAGTTAGATGAGTTAGATGGACTAACTAAATACAATGATGTCGTCCAAATAAGCCCCCATATATTTCTCATGACCTTTGTTTAGATGATTCATCAGTCTCTGAAAGGTCTCTGGAGCTCCATGTAGGCCAAAGGGTAGGACAGTAAATTGGTACAACCCCATCGGCGTAGCAAATGCGGTTTTCTCTTTATCCACTGGTTGTAGAGGAATCTGCCAATATCCTTTGGTTCAGTCTATAGTAGTCAAGAATTTTGCTTTTCCTAGATTATTCAATAGGTCCGCTATCCTTCTAATAGGATAGGCATCAAACTTGGAGACCTCTTTCAACCTTCTGAAGTCCATACAGAAGCAGGTGGTTCCATTAGGTTTCGGAACTAGTACCACTGGGGAACACCAGTCATTATGGGATGGTTCTATTACACCCAGATCAAGCATTTCCTTAACCTCTTGATTGATGGCTTGAATCCTGGTTTCGGGAATTCTTTAAGGGCGTAATCTAACGTTTACGCCTGGTGGTGTCGTTATACGGTGGAAAGTTAGGGTGGTCTGTTTGGGAGAATTCTCCTTCTATGGCTACTGTCCCTTACCTATAGAGTAATCCAGCAGATTTGCTCAATTTGAAGGGTTTGTTTCCTTTTACCTGCTAGAGTGAGACTCTTGTTCCCACTCTTAGGCATGCTGTGTGTTCTAGGCTATTTTTGTCTTTAATGACTATGGGATCTTTCTCAACCCCATAGGAACCATCTTTATACACATGTGTTACACAGCACCCTCAGTGCAGTGACACAGGGGTGTCGTAGCGACCCCCAAACATAGACTCCACACCCTGGGACTGACTACTGTTTCCCCGGGCATGTAAAGTCCCCATTGACTTAACTAGTCAAATGCTATGAACTAAACCAGTACAACCCATCTTACTATGGAGGTACTGGAAGGGGTTCATAGTTTTTCCCCTATGTTAATTTTCAATAGGGTACTGTACAGTCCCGCTCTCAAAAGTTTCTGGCTGGTGGCAGTGGTTACTACCATAACTTTTCGACCGTGAATATTTCCCTATGGGATATTCCCATTGTTCAAGGGGACCACTTTTTCTGACAGCCTCTCACATACCGCCGGTGTATTTTAATATTAACTTTACTGCGGTAGGTTTTTATTGACGGAACTTTTAATAACTTCTTTCTTGTGTCTTCCTCTAAACTCCTAACCCAGGTCAGGGATCATTTGTTCATCCTTTTGGCAGGCTTCTGCCGCGAAGCCCTCCTTTCAGCGCCACTGAGTCTGGGGTGGGTTTATTGTGTGGGAGGGGGAGTAGGACCCCTGGAGAGGATTGCCTCAGCATCCCATGTCACACTCTATCCTGATAGGCTGTAAGGTCTCCCGCCAAGATGACCACTCCACTGTGTGAGTGACAGCTAAGCTGTATGAATGGGGATCTCTTTGCATAAAAGCAGGGTCCTGAGGACTGGAAGAGCAAGACGTCACCACTGGAACTAAGAAGCCGAAGAGGAGAGAAGCCAAAGACATCTGCAACGACTGAACCACCGGTGAAGCCCTGCTGCAGCGTCTCACCACTTTTCTCCAAACGACGAGAGAAGATCTTCACCTGCAAGAGCCTTCTTCCCTTGAGCTGGTGGGGCCAACCAGTTTGCTAATCGCCTTCCTGGTCCTGCCTTGATCGAATCTCCCGTAGCCTGTACTTGGAGGCAGGATAGCCAGACACCAGTCCTCCCGGACCGCAATTTTTGGTAGCGTACATTTATTCGTCGGGCAGCACCGTGGCTGGTTTCATCCCTGGGTAGTGCAGTAACTCGAACCTTCCTCCACGACGAGAGCCTCTCTTCCTCTGCTGGATCACCCGAACTGCAGGAACTACCAGGAACAACCGCCACCGCAGGAGCCACTTCTTCATTTTTAAGGTACATTGTTCCGCCAGGCCGCCCTTTCTTCGCGGTAGCACTAAAGGTGTTTTAAATCCTTTACCTACCTGTTGGGTCGGACGCCCCTCTTAACATTGTCTTTCCACTTCTGCATCCACCTTTTCCACTTCGTTAACCAAAGACTTGACTGCAGCTACAAGAACATTTTTCTCCTGGGCCCTTGCCCTGTACCAACTGACTTTGGCACAGGCCTACTGACTCTGGTCACATTTGTTAGATCTGCCTTCTTTAGATTGATTCTCAGCTAGAACTGTGTGGTGCACCTATTTCTTTTAACTACCCTTTCCTTCCCATTTTTAAACCTTGTGAAATGCCATTTTGCTCAGTTTTCATTTAAGTATTGCCTATACTGATGCACTGTCTTGCTTAAACGGATCCACAAACTTATGGGAAGTGTTGCTAGGGTGTGTAAGAACCTATTTCTACCTAACTTGTGCTTTCCCTCCCTTGTGAGGAATTGTTAGAGGATCCCTCGTGTGTAGTTGTCACTGTGTCGTTTTGCTCAGTTTTTTCTCTGGTTCACTTGGTCTACAATTTATATAGGGAGGTTGTATATTTTTCCTTTGACTTAATTTAACTTGCTTGATGACTGTGATACATGTGTTTTATCTAGAAGTGTTTAAAATAAATATAACTACTTTTTACTACAAAGCTTTGGTCAGTCTTTCCTTGTGCTGAAGGCCTTTTGTGTAAACCCTGAATACTGCTCATCTCCCTCTTGAGATAAGTCTGACTGCTCAGCCACAGCTAGCTACCAACTAAATCTTTGTGGTACAGACTGATACCAAAGGGTATTTATTGCTCTCACCTGTGGTCCTAATCTTGTGTAACGCTCCATAAGGGAACTGCACAGGCTTCTGCCTAACACTGGTCTATAGCGGTGAGGATCAAAGTATTGGATTTACATTTTAGAGTTCTGCTAGTGCTTTGGTTCAAATAACCACAAGGCTAACTATCACAGCAAGTTTATTTTAAACAAAAGTCAAAATTATGGAAAGTTACAGCCAGGAGACCCTCCTTACTAATACTGCTGATTATTTAAGGGATCTGTGTAGACAGAAAGGTCTTCCTGTCAAGAAATTAGAAATGATTGATAGACTGTTAGAGAAACAAAGACTCATTAGTGGTGCTGTAGTGCCCACTACTTCAGCAAATGTAGCAAATCTTGAGGAAAATAATGTTGAAGATGTTATGGTTGAAACAGATGAGGAAGAGGAGGATAACAATGTCACCCCCTCTGGCCCTTTACCTGCTCAAAGGCCTCAACCTATGGCTACTGGACCATTACCAGGTCCCAAATTAAGTCTTGAATTTATTTCACTAGAAATAATGAGACTTGAACTTGAATTCAAAAGAATTAGTGCCCAAACTGAACAGAGACATCAAGAACTAAGGCTGAAAGAAATGGAGCTCCGCCATGAGCTTGAGATGAAGAAATTGTCTTTGGAAAATGCTCCTCTGCCCAAATCCTCTAGATCTTCCAGTCCAAAAAGACCCTGGACGCCTAAAGAGATTGTGGGTATGTATGAACCTAAGTTGGATGTATTAGATTGGCTGGCTATGTTTGAATATAATCATGGGCTCCAGGATATCACAGGGAATCAGCTGATCCCCTGGCTATTCTCTAGGCTCCCCCCTGTTGCATCTGATGTGGTCATGGAGTTGGGGGAGGTGGATAGGATGGATTATGAATGTGTAAAGCTAGCTTTGATAGCTAGATTTGGGAAGACTCCTTCCCAGTACCTTAAGAGGTTTAGGACCATCAAAAAGCACGATAGTACCCCTTGGGCTACTTGGGTGAATGAGTGTTTCAAGAACTTAGAGGGTTGGATTAAGGGTTATAGAGTTAACACTTATGAAGGAATGAGACATCTTATTATGAAGGAGTCTTTCTATGATGCCTGCTCTCCTGAGCTCAGACAGAACTTGGCTGATTCAAAAGAACTGGATTCTAAGAAGCTAGCTAAGGCTGCTGACTTGTGGGTTGCCAACAGGGCTACTCACAAAGATTCAGGGGTAACTCAGAAAAAGGTTGAGGGAACGCAGCCAAAGAAAGACAACAAAGAGAATTCAAATAATTCCACTTGCAAAGAGGGCCCCAAACAAAATTCTAAGGGTAAGCCACAAGGGAGACCTAATCAGGCTAGTGCACCTTCTGGTCCCAGACCAGAAGGGGGTCAGAACAAGCCACCATTCATAAAGACATTTGGAAAATGTTATATTTGTGGTTCTACTGATCATATGAAAGGGGATCCCAGATGTAAGGGTAAACCTTCAGGGGTCCACACTGTCTCCTTAGCCTTCGCTCCAGAGGAGGACGTACATATGGCCAGTGGAAACTTCCAACTGCTAGCTGAAGATCCCATTGGAGTCTCAGCTAGTGTATCTTTAGTATCTCTAGGGTTGTGGGAACAACATAATTTAGAGGTGTATAATTCTATCCCTCCTAATACTGAAGAGTATTATAAAGACAGTGTCCTAGTCAATGGTCAGGAGACCCCTGCCATTAGAGACACTGGGGCCAGCATAACTGTGGTGGACAAATCTTTTTTCAAGGTGGAGGATGTTGCTAAGGCACCCAACCGCCTCACCAAATTAGCTGGAGGGCCTGTGCAGATGCTTCACCAATTACCAGCTCTCATCCAGTGCAATGAAATAACTGTCAGGATACCTGTGAGTCTACAATCTGAAGTACCAGGAAGGGTGCTGTTGGGCAATGATCTGAAAGACCTGGGAGTAGTGTCAACTACCCCCAGACCGCCTAGTAAGAGATTACAGGAGCTTACCAGACCCGCAAGGGAGAGGACCTTGAGGGGCTCTCCTGAGGAGATGATAGAAAAAGAAATCACTCCTACTCCACTGGAGTTACTAACTGCTATTTCCAAGCAACCAGAAGCAAAGAGGAAACCCAAGACTTCAAAGAAGAAACCAGCAGAAAGCACTCCAGTGCTACCAAAAAGGAAATCTCCTAGGTTGTCCAAAATCACACCTGTGATGCCTCCTCCAGCTGAGGCTGAGAGTAAGGTACAACCCTGTGTGGTTGAACTAGAGCCTGAGGATTCAGATCTAGTAGGAGACCAGGAACCCATTGGAGATCTTGACCCTGTGGACCATCCTGAGCTGCAATCTTTACTGGCAGAAGGTGGACCCCGAAGGGCAGACTTCAGTAAGGGACAAAGAGAATGTCCAACTCTGAATGTTCGCCACCAGGCAGCTTCTCAGCTTGAAGAGCAAGAGCCTGGGAAGTATAGGTTACACTGGGAAGATGGCCTCTTCCATGGTGAACCAACAGAGTCACTCCCTGGGGATTACAAAAGACTTGTAGTGCCTCAAGCAAACCGACTCCAATTCTTGCAACTAGCCCATGAGATACCTTTGTGTCACGGCTCGCTCCCTTCGCTCCCGTTCCCGCCACTTGGGGGCATGTTTTGGGGTTTCTTCCCTACTGGACATTTCCTCCGAACCTTATGCTACAGTGTCCTGATGAATTGGGAGCGCTAAAACCTTATTTCCCGAATTACTTCCCTTCCGGATCCATTCCAGGTTTTTGGCAGCCAGCATGCTACTGCTACTTTAATCAAATGACTATGCTTCCCAGAATGCCTGGCTCACTGCCTCACCTCCTCCCTTGCAGGACAAGGCTGGGTGGAGGATAGGCAACACCTGTGGCTGCAGGTGCAGCAGGCGACACGCCTGAGGGGTGTGCTCGTTAAGCAGCTTTAAAAGCCTCAGTTTGCTTCAGTCCAGCGCTGGTCATTGTTGCAGCGTTCCTTTCGTGACTGGTCCCTTGTTCCTGGTTCCTAGTTTTTGTGCCCAGTTTCTAGTTAGTGTTTCTTGTTCCTTGTCCTGGAATTCTTGTATGCCTAATTTATTTCTGCCTTTTGGAAATCCCTTTCTCCCTTTCTCTGTCTGCAGGCAGCCTTTCTCTGAGCTTTCCTTTTGCTGTAGCCCAATTGCCTGTGTTCACTGTTTCCTAGAAATTGTCCTTTGCTACTGAAAGACTTGTTGCATTAATCTTTCCTTTACAGGTTTAGTTTCCTGCCTTCTCACCTTGGATGGGTGGGAAAGTTTCCCTTTTGATATCGTTTTCACTGCTCCTGATCCTTGCCTTCTATTGGGATCCATGCCATGTTTTCCTTTACACTTTTACATTTATTTCCTATTTTATTATTAGGTGTGGGAAGCTGTTGTAACTAGCTCCTGTGTGATTATCTTTTGTTTTCCACACTGTACTATTCCTTCTTGCCTCTTGACTTGGGTTTAGGTATTTAGTCATCCTCACTCTTTGCCTTTACTGCCTTCTGGGTTCTTGTTTGATTTACAGGGTTGTGGGTTAGTACTGACTTTTTGAGTGGTCTTTCCGGTCCTCGTGAATACGGACATCCAAGTGGTCTTTCCGGTCTTCGTGAGTACTGGCATTCATGTGGTCATTCCGGTCCTTGTGAGTACTGTTTCCAAATTCTTTATTCAGTACCGTCTAGAGTGTCAGCTTACAGATTCTGTCCCTGCTTGCCCTCTACGTGGGCTTAGCGCTGTCAGTATCTGTAATAGCATAGTGGGTAAGGAGTTGCCGACTTTCCTTTCAGTCATAAGGAGGTTCTAAGTGCTTACCCTACATTCCTTTTCATATAGTGGTATACACGAGTCTTGGGTATTGAATGCACGTTGTTATATTCAAGGTTGTTTACTGTGTATTTTGTGCACATTTCCCCTGCCATATCCATCGCCTTCTTCCTTTCCTAACAGAATGACCAGCCGTTGTTCCCGTTTGAACATGGCCAGATTACGAAGGAAAGGCAGCAAGGCCTCTAACAAGCTTATACAGAAAGCTTCCCTTACAATTACCCGTGAAAATCGAATCTCTACTCCTGACTTAAATGAACTCCTTGACACGAATGGGTATTTACGTGCAAAGTATTTTACCCACTGGGTGGCCCATCCTACATTGCCTGATCCTAGCTCTGTCTTTAATTTTGATCCAGAGTCTATGTCCGCACAAGCCTTAGCAGTGGAAAACAACACACTGCTAGAATTTATACACACAAGTACCTCTGTTATTGAACCCTATGACTCCGGTTGTGCTTTACCTCAGATTGAACAGTTTCATGATTCAAGCATGAAGGATGGAGGGGTTCCTTGCATATCTTCTGTTTTCTGCCCTCAGTCTACAGCTTACTCCTCTGCACAGGTTCTTACTGTGGTCTCTAATGCCAAGGGGTCTGATGCCAATAGTCTGCTTAAAAGAAACACAAACCACGTCGGTAAGAGAGAGTATAGATCACAAGACCTGCAAGCAGTAGATGACAATATGCAATCAGTGCACTTCCAGATGGCTAGGGCAGGATCCAGCCCTGATGCCACCATGCCTTCCCCTGTGCCTACTGATAGGGATGTACAGTTAATGCGGGACATGCTAAAAGCAGAATTTGAGGAGTTAAAACAAGAACACATTTCCTTAAAAGAGGAGAATAAGATGTTACAGTCTTTTCTGAATACACCTCCAACTTTATCCGTTGATGAAGTGAATACTGTTCAGTCCCTGAGTGCGGAGACTTTTGTAAATCATGATACTTGTCAATATGTAAGATCTATTGGGAGTGAAAGTCTTTTTTCAAGCACAGCGCTTATTCTGGGCACAGGTTCTGACAACTGTCCTACCGTTTGTCAGGAATTGCTGTTAGCTGAAGATTCACAAGCCACTCCTTTACCTGAGGCTTCCTGTGTAGCAGTTTGTCATAACTCTGAGCTTGAACACATACATGCTTCTGATTTCCAAACACAATCCACAATGGTGGCATACACAGAATCAGTCACAAATGTAGGCCTAGGTTCTGCCCTTGATCTAGCTGCTGAGACTGAAGTAGACATTCAAGCTGATGTGGAAAACGATGCTACCTCTGTGTTCGCTCTTCCTTCTGCCAATTTCGGTCACTACGAGCAGTCAAAGACAGTGCAGAATTCATGTTTTGATGGACTCATTCCACAGATTACTGAACCAAAAACCCGGCAGGCGATCCCTGAACTGTTGATTGTTAATCAGCCACTTTCAGAAGCTAAGACAGAGGAATGGTCAATTGACGAAATCCTGATTAACAGAGACTTTACTATGGTGATTCCTCTGGTTGATTTTGACTTCTACAAAGGAAGAGACTCTGTGTCATCCACTAAGGAGAGGGACGGCAGGGGTACAGCTCAGACTTTGGTTACTGGTGCCAAGGGGTCAACTGCCTTAAAGGGGCTTTCCATTCCTGAACCACAAGTGTGTCTGTCGACTTCTGGGACTTCAGACTGTCCTCCTACTACCATTGACTCTTCAATAATCCTGTCCACAGCTCTGCAGTCATCGTTGGCACACGTATCTTCGATCAATAAAAAAGTGCTATGTCTGCCAGTCACCCAAGAGCCTTCACCATGTACGCAGTCAGAGCCAAAGACCTTGACAAGTTTTTCTTCAGCTAACAAGACGGCTCCAGCTTGCATGCCCTCAGCCTCAGAATTTCCTCTGGCATGTCTGTCTTCGGCTACAGTGACTCATCCAGCAGATTATCCTTCAGCCATGGAGCCTCCGGTAGTACATTCTAAGTGCATGTCTTCGGTCCCAGAGCCTACTGCTAGTTTGGCTTCAGTTCATGAGAGACCTGTATCCTGCTCAGCCTCGCTGCCAATATCGGAGGGGTACCTGCCTACACTGTCAGATCCTGCTGCATATCCTTCTGCTCCAGAGATTCCTCCTGAATCCCAACCATTTACTGATGAACGTCCATCTTGCCCTTCTTATGCTTCAGGGGGATCACCAGAATGTCTGCCTTGTACACAAAACAATTCTCCCAACTACTTGACTGTAGCATCAGCGCCTCCCGAATATGCAACATCTGAGCCTGAGACTTCTGCCAGCTCTCTCTTCAAAAACATCAAGCCGGCTCATGACTCGGGAGGGCCTTACATGCGAGGCCGCTGGACTTGCCTGGAGTATTACGAGAGAGAAACGGATGCCATCCGCCACGGCCCAGTCACCGAACGAGTAGCCAACCTGGATAGAGGGCTGGACGGTCCGCGTTTGGACTCTGGTTTGGATCAACCGCTTGACAACCCTTTTGTTGCCGGATCCCACATGAGCCTGAGGGAAGGGACGGGCACGGCCTTCCAGCTGCAGCGCCAGTTGGGTGCTAGTAGCCAAAGGAGGGGAATGTCTGCTGCAGTTCAAGATGTGCCTGTTTTTGCTCCCACTGCTAGTGTGCCTGATGTTCCGAGTACTGTGTCTAACACTCCTATCAGTATGCCAAACGTTCCTGCGGTTGTATCCCACGTGCAACAAGGTGGCTACTTGACTGGCTACATGACTGTCAACGGAAGTGCCAGCCTCGTACAACCCATTGGATCTCCAGACCTCCAAGGCATGGAACTTATGCAGGCGAATCTTTGTCACTTTCAACCACAAACCTTTACCCAGATGGATGACAGAGTATCCGAACCTCTACCTCAGCCGCCACCTTCCTCTTCCGAACATAAACATTTCCTGAAACCTGCTGTTTCCTCACCTCCTGTGTGTCCACTCTCGGCAGTGAGGCTAACAGAACTTCTACCGTTGTCTAAGGCATGTAGCACCAGCCTGCCTCTCTCCTCAAAGATGTATGCATATCCTCTTCCAGTGACTAAGCTTCCTGGACCTTCCAACTCTGCTTCGGGTCCTGCAAGTCCTTCATGCCTTTCTTCGACCCATGAGTCTCTTCCTCACCGAAAACCCGCCTATGGCTCTTATAGACTGCGGCCTGATTCTATTCATTCCAGTCCTTCTGCTTCTGCCCGTGGGTCATCGTTTCCGTCAGTGCCACTTCAGAAGACAAAGCGCTCCTGTCATGGAAAGAAGATGTTTTGTGCGAGTAACGGCCGCCTGGAGTCGGCCGTGGGAGGGGGTATAGTGTCACGGCTCGCTCCCTTCGCTCCCGTTCCCGCCACTTGGGGGCATGTTTTGGGGTTTCTTCCCTACTGGACATTTCCTCCGAACCTTATGCTACAGTGTCCTGATGAATTGGGAGCGCTAAAACCTTATTTCCCGAATTACTTCCCTTCCGGATCCATTCCAGGTTTTTGGCAGCCAGCATGCTACTGCTACTTTAATCAAATGACTATGCTTCCCAGAATGCCTGGCTCACTGCCTCACCTCCTCCCTTGCAGGACAAGGCTGGGTGGAGGATAGGCAACACCTGTGGCTGCAGGTGCAGCAGGCGACACGCCTGAGGGGTGTGCTCGTTAAGCAGCTTTAAAAGCCTCAGTTTGCTTCAGTCCAGCGCTGGTCATTGTTGCAGCGTTCCTGTCGTGACTGGTCCCTTGTTCCTGGTTCCTAGTTTTTGTGCCCAGTTTCTAGTTAGTGTTTCTTGTTCCTTGTCCTGGAATTCTTGTATGCCTAATTGATTTCTGCCTTTTGGAAATCCCTTTCTCCCTTTCTCTGTCTGCAGGCAGCCTTTCTCTGAGCTTTCCTTTTGCTGTAGCCCAATTGCCTGTGTTCACTGTTTCCTAGAAATTGTCCTTTGCTACTGAAAGACTTGTTGCATTAATCTTTCCTTTACAGGTTTAGTTTCCTGCCTTCTCACCTTGGATGGGTGGGAAAGTTTCCCTTTTGATATCGTTTTCACTGCTCCTGATCCTTGCCTTCTATTGGGATCCATGCCATGTTTTCCTTTACACTTTTACATTTATTTCCTATTTTATTATTAGGTGTGGGAAGCTGTTGTAACTAGCTCCTGTGTGATTATCTTTTGTTTTCCACACTGTACTATTCCTTCTTGCCTCTTGACTTGGGTTTAGGTATTTAGTCATCCTCACTCTTTGCCTTTACTGCCTTCTGGGTTCTTGTTTGATTTACAGGGTTGTGGGTTAGTACTGACTTTTTGAGTGGTCTTTCCGGTCCTCGTGAATACGGACATCCAAGTGGTCTTTCCGGTCTTCGTGAGTACTGGCATTCATGTGGTCATTCCGGTCCTTGTGAGTACTGTTTCCAAATTCTTTATTCAGTACCGTCTAGAGTGTCAGCTTACAGATTCTGTCCCTGCTTGCCCTCTACGTGGGCTTAGCGCTGTCAGTATCTGTAATAGCATAGTGGGTAAGGAGTTGCCGACTTTCCTTTCAGTCATAAGGAGGTTCTAAGTGCTTACCCTACATTCCTTTTCATATAGTGGTATACACGAGTCTTGGGTATTGAATGCACGTTGTTATATTCAAGGTTGTTTACTGTGTATTTTGTGCACATTTCCCCTGCCATATCCATCGCCTTCTTCCTTTCCTAACACTTTGGCTGGTCACTTGAGCTTCAAGAAGACCAAGGAAAGGCTCTCTCTCTCTACTTTTATTGGCCTAAAATGGGGGCTGAGGTAGATAAGTATTGCAAGAGTTGCCACACTTGCCAAACCTCTGGTAAAAGTGGCTCCAAGAACGTGGCACCCCTAGTGCCTTTCCCTGTGGTGGGAGTACCATTTGAGAGGGTAGGAATCGACATTGTTGGTCCCCTTGATCCTCCAACTTCTTCAGGCAACAGGTTTATACTTGTTGTAGTAGACCATGCTACTAGGTTCCCTGAAGCAATTCCTATGAGGACTGTTACAGCTCCGGCTGTGGCTAAGGCCCTACTTGGTATTTTTACCAGGGTTGGGTTTACTAAGGAGGTAATATCCGACAGGGGGTCAAACTTTATGTCCCACTACATGAAGGCCATGTGGAAAAACTGTGGAGTTACCTACAAGTTCTCAACAGCATACCACCCTCAGACAAATGGATTGGTAGAAGGATTTAACAGAACCATGAAGAGCATGATAGGAGCTTTAGAGGACCCTCTTAAGAAAAAGTGGGATCTTCTACTGCCATGCCTTCTCTTTGCATGTAGAGAAGTCCCTCTGTAGGGAGTGAGTTACAGTCCCTTTGAACTTCTCTATGGCCATCCGGTCAGAGGTCCATTGGCCCTGATCAAGGAGGGGGTTGGAGAGTGCTCCTTCCCCCACGCCAGTCAGAGTCACTGACTATGTGATAGGACTCCGGAGGAGAATGTCACACATGATGGCTAAGGCAAGTGATAACTTGAAAGCAGGTCAGGCTCTGGTCAAGCATTGGCCTGACCAGAAGGCCAACATGGTTGAGTTCGCTCAAGACCAGCTAGTTCTTGTTATGGTCCCAACAAGGCAGAGGGACCTACAGGACAAATGGATGGGACCCTTCATGGTTGTGGGAAAACTTGGAGAGGTGAACTATCTGGTGGACTTAGGCAATCCTAATGAGGCTCCTAGAGTCTTTCACATCAACAGTCTAAAAGGTTATGCCTCGAGACCAGAACTGGGAGCTCTGCTTCTAGCTTCAGCTCAAGAGGCGGAGGAGAGTGAATCTCTGCCTGACCTCCTCAGAGGCAAGCCTTTAGATGATAAAATAGGAGTTAATCTCTCTTCTAATCTGACACCTGAGCAACAGGAGGAGTGCAAAGTTTTGTTGAATCAATTTGCCTCCCTGTTTTCTCTAACACCAGGCTTGACCCCTTGGGGCCAGCATGATATACAAACTGGTGACTGTTTACCTGTCAAGGGCAGGGGCTACAGGATGTCAGAAAATGTAAGAACCCACATCAAAGGAGTGGTTAACAAGATGCTTGATCTCGGGGTCATAGAGCACTCTACTAGTCCATGGTCTAGTCCAGTTGTTTTAGTACCAAAAGCAGGAACCAAGGAGTTGGGATTCTGTGTGGACTATAGAGCTCTAAATGCAGTCACTAAGACTGATGCCCATCCTTTGCCAAGGACGGGTGAGCTGGTGGATAGACTTGATTCAGCCAAGTTCCTCAGCACATTTGATCTCACGTCAGGTTATTGGCAAATAGCCCTGACTGACCATGCCAAAGAGAAAACTGCATTCTCCACCCCTGTTGGCTTATACCAGTTTAAGGTTATGCCTTTTGGATTAATGAATGCACCTGCTACATTCCAAAGGATGGTTAATCAGGTTCTGAATGGGATGGAGGACTTCTGCATGGCATGCTTGGATGACATTGCAGTGTTCAGCCCTACTTGGAGAGAACTTGTTGACCACCTAGGATATGTTTCACAGGCTCTTGAACAGGTCCATCTGACCATAAAGGCAAGTAAATGCCAAATTGGTCAAAGTAAAGTGGTCTACCTTGGGCATGAGGTAGGAGGTGGTGCAATAAGGCCTTTGCTCAGCAAGATTGAAGCTGTGCAAAATAGGACAACCCCTTCTACTTAAACCCAGATGAGAGCCTTCCTATTCCTCATTGGGTACTACAGGAATTTCATTGAGAACTATGGATCCATAGCTTCTCCACTGAATGTAATCTCTTCTCCTAAGTTCCCTAAAAAGATCAAATGGAATGAGGAGTGCAATCAGGCCTTTGAAAGCCTGAAGAAAGCCCTTTGTCAAGCTCCAGTTCCCCGAGCTCCTAACTACCACCAACCCTTCATTGTACAAACAGATGCTTCCAATATAGGTATAGGTGCAGTACTCAGTCAACTGGATGAGAACGGTAGGGAGCACCCCATTTGCTTCATCAGTAGGAAACTGAGGGAACATGAGACAAGGTGGGCAACTATTGAAAGAGAATGTTTTGCCATTGTGTGGGCTTTGAAGAAGTTTTAGACCATACTTGTATGAATCTACTTTCATCATTCAAACAGACCACCAACCCTTGAGATGGTTGATGCAAATGAAAGGGGAAAACCCAAAACTGCTAAAATGCTCAATCTGCCTCCAAGGGTTTGATTTTATCATTGAGCACAGGTCAGGATGTCACCACCAAAATGCGGATGGTCTCTCTAGGATGTTTATAACCGACTAGAGGTAAGAGACTCATCCTGTAGTGGATTAGATCCTCCTGTCCCTGAGTCTGGGGGGTGGGGGGGGACGAGTGTTAGGGAGAATTCTCCTTCTATCGCTAATTGTTTCCTTTTACCTGCTAAGAGTGAGACTCTTTTTCCCACTCTTAGGCATTTTTGCTATGTGCGTTCTAGGATATTTTTGTGTTTAATGCCTATGGGATCTTTCTCACCCCCATAGGAACCATCTTCATTCACATGTGTTACACAGCAGCCTCAGTGCAGTGACACAGGTGTGTCGTAGCGACCCCCAAACATAGACTCCATACCCTGGTACTTACTACTGTCTCCCCCGGGGATTTAAAGTCCCCATTGACTTTACTAGTCAAATCCTATGAACTAAACCAGGACAACCCAACTTACTATGGAGGTACTGGAAGGGGTTAATAGTTTTTCCCCTATGGTCATTTTCAAGAGGGTACCGTACAGTCCTGCTCTCAAAAGTTTCTGGCTGGAGGCAGTGGTTACTACCATAAATATTCGACCGCAAATATTTCCCTATGAGATTTTCCCATTGTTCGAGGTGACCACTTTTTCTGACAGCCTCTAACATACCGCCGGTGTATTTTAATATTAACTTTACTCCGGTAGGTTTTTATTGCCAGAACTATTAAATAACTTCTTTCTTGTGTCTTCCTCTAAACTCCTAACCCAGGTTGGGGATCCTTTGTTCATCCTTTTGGCGGGCTTCTGCCGAGAAGCCCTCCTTTCGGTGCCACTGAGTCTGGGGTGGGTCCATTGTGTGGGAGGGGGAGTAGGACCCCTGGACAGGGTTGCCTCAGCAACCCATGTTGCACTCTATCCTGATAGGCTGGAGGGTCTCCCGCCAAGATGACCACTCCACTGTGTGAGTGACACCTAGGATATGTGAATGGGGATCTATTTGAATAAAAGCAGGGTCCTGAGGACTGGAAGAGCAAGATGGCGCCACTGGAACCAAGAAGCCGAAGAGGAGAGAAGCCAAAGACATCTGCAACGACTGAACCACCGGTGAAGTCCTGCTGCAGTGTCTCACCACTTTCCTCCACACGACGAGAGAAGATCTTCACCTGCAAGAGCCTTCTTCCCTTGAGCTGGTGGGGCCAACCAGTTTGCCAATCGTCTTCCCGGACCTGCCTTGGTCGAATCTCCAGTACCCTGTATTCAGAGGCCGGATAGCCAGGCAACAGTCCACCTGGACCGCGATTTAAAGGAGCATACCTTTTATTCAGTGGGCAGCACCGCGGCTTGTTTCATCCCTGGGTAGTGCAGTAACTCGAACTTTCCTCCACGACGAGAGTCTCTCTTCCTCTGCTGGATCACCCAAACTGCAAGAGCTACCAGGAACAACCGCCACCGCAGGAGCCACTTCTTCATTTTTAAGATTCATTGTTCCGCCAGGCCGCCCTTTCTTCGCGGTCGCACTAAAGGTGTTTTAAATCCTTTACCTACCTGGTCGCCCCTCTCTCTTAACATTGTCTTTCCACTTCTGCATCCACCTTTTCCACTTTGTTAACCAAAGACTTGACTGCAGCTACAAGAACATTTTGCTCCTGGGCCCTTTACCCTGTACCAACTGACTTTGGCACAGGCCTACTGACTCTGGTCACATTTGATCTGCCTTCTTTAGATTGATTCTCAGCTAGAACTGTGTGGTGCATCCATTTCTTTTAACTACCCTTTCCTTCCCATTTTTAAACCTTGTGAAATGCCATTTTGCTTGGTTTTCATTTAAGTATTGCCTATAGTGATGCACTGTCTTGCTTAAACTGGTCCGCAAACTTATGGGAAGTGTTGCTAGGGTGTGTAAGAACCTATTTCTACTTAACTTGTGCTTTCCCTCCTTTGTGAGGAATTGTTAGAGGATCCCTTGTGTGTAGTTGTCACTGTGCCTTTTTGCTCAGTTTTCACTCTGGTTCACTTGGTCTACAATTTAACTTGGGAGTGTGTATATTTTTCCTATGACTTAATTTAACTTGCTTGATGACTGTGATACATGTGTTTTATCTAGAAGTCTGTAAAATAAATAGAACTACTTTTTACTACAAAGCTTTGGTCAGTGTTTCCTTGTGCCATAGTACTGAAGGCCTATTGTGTAAACCCTGAATACTGCTCATCTCCCTCGAGAGAAGTCTGACTGCTCAGCCACAGCTACCAACTAAATCTTTGTGGTACAGACTGATACCAAAGGGGATTTATTGCTCTCACCTGTGGTCCTAATCTTGTGTAGTGCTCCCTAAGGGAACAGCACAGGATTCTGCCTAACATGGTCCTTCCTGGAATGGAGAACAACTTTTCGAACTTGTCTACCAAGTTATTCAGCTGAAGCCTTTTTGAAGGAGAAAAACCTGGATTTATATTTAGGACTTCCTTCCCACAACTCTTTTTAGACTGAGGAAAAAGCTCAGCTTGGATTTCATTAGTATTAATCATAGCTATTGTTTCAACAGGTTTCACCCATTTCTTTAGCAGATTCACATGATATGTCTGTGAAGGAACCTTTTTCTCTGGTTGAAGAATTCTATAGGTAACCGGGCCCAGCACTTCCTCTACTGTATATGGACCTCTGCAGGTGGCCAACATCTTATTTTCTGATGATGATAACAGAACTAACACCTGTTCTCCGACCTGGAAACTTCGCAATCGACTGTTCTGGTTATAATATTGCTCCTGTCTCATTTGAGCTTGACACAAGATTATCGGTAGCGATTGACTGCAATCTCTCAACTCTCTCCCTCAACTGATGTGCATACTCCGTCAGAGAAATCTCCTGGGAAGGTTGCTCCTCCCATCCTTCTTTCAGCACATCCAGTTATGTCTGGACCGGTCTGCCAAAGAGGAGTTCAAAGGAGAAAAGTCAGTTGATGATTGAGGAGTATTACGTAAAGTTAATAATATCCAAGGCAGCACCCAATTTCTTTCATCCGGCGAAGTGGTTTTCCTTAGCATTTGTTTTATGGTCTGGTTATATCTTTCTACAAGACCATCAGTCTGGGGATGATAAACTGCTGTCTTCAAATGGTTAATTTTCAAGGTGTCACAAACTTGCTTCATAATGTTGGACATGAAATTAGTTCCATGATCTGTTACAATTTCTTTAGGGATGCCCACACGACTCATAAAAGGGATCAATGCATCACAAATTTGTTTGGAATTAGTTGTCCTCAAAGGGAACGCCTCTGGATATTAAGTGGCATAGTCCACTATTACCAGAATATACTTATGACCTCGGCTGGAGGGGTCCAAGGGTCCCACAATGTCTATTCCAATCCGATTACACGGCTCTAGGATTAACGGCATTCACTGCAAAGGTGCCTTTGAGACATTTGCCCTATTTTTCTTTTGACATTTTTCGCATGCCTTGCAAAATCTGGCCACCTGTACATACACTCCAGGCCAATAGATTCTGGGCAAAATTTTCCCTGTTGGTTTTTCGGTCCCTAAATGTCCTTCTCCTAGCTGTAGATGGGCTACTTCTAATCCAGCTTTGTAGTATTTACTGGGTATCAATAACTGGCGGATCAGATCATCTCCGGACCCTTTTGTGATTCGATAGTACAATCCCTTTTCTTGAATGAAATGGGTTCCATCCTGGCTTGAATTCCCTTTAGCAGCCATTCTAGCATTTTGAAGGAGAGGATTCAGCTCCTGAGCCATTCTAAAACTATCTCCACCCTCATCGAGCTTCCAGTCAACGGCTATAGGTAGGACATTTCATTCTCCCCATTCCTGTTTTATTTTCCTCTTATTTGCTCTGCTCTTTTGTTCCTTGCTAGGTGGGCTCCTTATTATCTGGTCATGAAATGGGGCACTTACTAACCAGCTCTTCTCCACACTTTTTAAAAGATCTGAAAAATTAGGGACATCGGAACCCACTAACAATGGTTCAGGTAATACTGGTATCACTGCTGCTCTTATCCCGATTTGATTCCCAGCTACTTTTATCTGAATCTCTGGTCAGGTAGCTTTTTACATCCCCATGTACACACCTAATGGGTATGTCGTTGTTGTGGTCAACTATTCCACCTACCAGATCTGTTGTTACAGCCAGTTGGAGACTTCCGAGTCGATCATGTCTCTGGTGGGTTTGCCGTCGACCTCCGCTTCACAGGTATAAAAGGTACGGTGATTTCACCATCTGGTCATATTCGTGGTTACTCCCTTCTCTTGATACTTCAAATGTTCCCACGTCCATGGGTTCAGGCTTGCCCTTCTTAGGACACAACCTTGCTAGGTGCCCCCACTCACCACACTCAAAACATTGTGGACCTCTCGTAGATATTGTAGGTGTTAACGCTGGCAGGGCCTTCACTACTGGGTCGTGCCCTGGTATTTTCCCATTTGGATTTCCTTAGCATAGAGTTCGGTCATCTCTGGTTGCTCACATGTCTTCCTGTGGTAGAGGTTGGAATGGCCCTGCTTCTTGAAATAGCCGTATATCTTAACAAACAACTTTGTCCCGCTTTCTGATATGCTGCAGCTATATTGGCTGCTTCCATCAATGTGGGTTGGTGATGTTGTCTAACTCAACGTTGGGACGGGTAAGGGAAGGGACTCTAAGAATTGTTCAAGTATAATTTTCTCTGCTATCTCCTGAGGAGTGGCTGTAACTGTTTGAAGCCACCTATCAAAAATTTCCTTCACACGATAGTAAAGTTGACGTGGAGTTTCATCGGGGTGTAGTTTGATTTCTCTGAACTTGACCCTATAGGCTTCTTCGTCGTGGCCCAATCTCTCGAGGACCACCCTCTTCATATCAGCGTAAGCCGTCTCGCCTGTGGGATTAGCGGCTTGATAGGCGCTCTGCATCTCCCCCATCATGAGTGCTGCTATGTAGTGCGACCATCTTTCTGGAGCCCATTGAGCGTTCCTGGCAACACGCTCAAAATTTACAAAGAAGTGAGCAGGGTCTTCGCCTGAGGTATATTTCTGTAGAACAGATGTCGGAACCTGAGGGTGATTTCTTATGTTTGTAGTCTCTATCAATTGTGCTTGTTGAACTTGCAGAGCCTGTTGAAAATCTTTACGGTCTGCCTGAGCCTGCTGGCTTTGTAGCTGTAACGCTTGGTGTAAAAGGTGTTGACCTTCACTTAGTGTTTTAATTAACTCCTCCATGGTGTTCACTCTTATCCCAACGCTGCCACCAAATGTCACCTTGTGGGAATAAGAAGACACACGCACAGCAACATGACTTTGATTGAACACAACTTTATTTCAAACTAAAAAGAAACTTTGAACTCAAAGGATACTCGAGGTGAAGGCTTCTTCAAGATCTGCAGCTACTTCATTACTCCTACAGTTCCTTATTCATCTGAACCTTGGCTTCCACCAGGTCTCTTTAGGAGAATAAATGTGTAGGCGGATTCCTCTTTATATCCACATCTCGCAGTTCAAGTATAGTAGCCAACAATTCTTAGGGGTATCAAGTTCTGTCTCAGGGTTATCCTCCCGCTCTTCTTTTATACTGTGCCAGTTAATTTCTCATTCTCGCAGTACTTGACTCTTGCCTCGTGAAATGTCTTCAGTTCTGGGTTCACAGTAATTTCCATACTGTTAATTGAGCTTTCTTAGGAAACATTCTTCTACCCCCCAAACCGCCCCCCGCCCCCGTGGTACAGTCTCTGTATGAGTGTATTAATGTCCATTCCTTATTTAATGTTCAGAAACTCAGATGAGTTTAATTAACGTACTGAGATGTGATTGATCTAATTTAGGAATCTCTCTTCCCCTCTGGTGAAAAACCGCTTCTCTGCTGATCCCCCACGGCTCTGTTGCGAATGGTTCCTCCCCTTTCTACTCCTTCATTTCATCAGCGTAACGGCAGCCCAGTTGAGGCTCGCTGTCAGCGTATCCGATTTGTCACGGGTTGACAAGCCCTCACCTTCCGGAAAGCCTTCAGATTGCATCTCTCTCTCAGCTTTCGCAGACTTCTCCAGCTCCGCCTCCGGGTGAACAGCTGGGCCCTCACTCTTTCCGAATAGCTCCACGGTCCCGTGTCACAGCTCACTGCTCCCGTGCCCTCCGACTTCAAGTCTGCCTTTCGGATCACATACACTTCTCCCTCATTAAGAGAACTTCTTTGACAAAAGCAACTTCAGCGCAATGGTGCAACTCTTTAATTAACTTATCCTTCTACGTTACGGTGGAGCAGTTTTTAATATGCCCACTCGTAACGGCCACTTTCTTCCTTGTTCTCCTGGGTTGTCTTCTAGCAACAAGAGAAGAGAAACAAAGGATGGCTCACTCTGGTTAGAATAAAGTACCTGAGTGTAGATGACACCATAAGCAGGAAGTGTCTCCCAGGTAGCTACAAGCTCTGTCCTCCCCTTCTTGACTCATCCTTTCATAACCCCAGAGCGCAATTCATCACAAGCCATAAACAGATTTCATTTTTATACCAGGATACAACGAGACGAATAAACAGTCGAGGAATATGTCTCGGCATTAACGAAATTAGCATTGACCTGTAGGTTTGGTGCTGGTATAACGACAGAAGAGTTGATAAGAGACCAAATAATAATACACACCAAGGATTTTACGATTCAGGACAGACTGTGGATAATAGGAGATTCATCATTACAACAAGCACTAGCACTGGTTAAGAGAGTTGAACACACTCAGAGATGTTCAAATGAAATAAAAGCAAGAAGAAATAAGCTAAACAGTCAAGACGATAATAAGGAAGAAATGGTGCCAAACACAAGTGACCAGCCACGGGTAGCAGTAGTTCAAAAGAAAAAGGAACCAAGGAATGAAAAGGATGATCGGGAGAACGAGTTTGATTCCAGGTATAAGAACCGAGAAAACAACAATTCTGGAGGGAAACAAAGGTTCGACATGAAAAACACAAACAGGAGACAAGATGGCTATGATAGGGATAGATGTTTCAGATGTGGAATAGGACAAGAAAGCGAGACCTGTTCCATTTGCGTTGATGGATAAATTGGGAGCCGAGTTGGAAAGAGAAGATGTGATCGAGAAAGTAGTCATCATTATGGATGAGCCCTATTGTGGTAGCGGTGAAGAAGAAGGGCAAAATTCAAGTTTCTGTGGATACGAGAGATCTAAACAAGAACATTCAGGTGGATAGCTCTCCAATTCTGGGTATAGCTGGAATGTTGAACTGCACAGAAGGAGCAGATATGTTTACTACATTGGATTTATCTAATGTGTACCATCAAATCAAGTTGACAGAAGATTCTAAGGATTTTACAGCTTTCATAACTCCTTTCAGAACGTTTAGATATAAGAGGATGCCATTTGGGCTTGCTTCAGCAGCAGCTGTATTTCAGAAGTGACCCAGGTGTTGAAAGATCTCAAGGGGACATTAGTATATCAGGACGATATAATTGTGTTCGGCTAAGGGAGTTAAAGAATATGATGAAAGATTGAATTTGGTGCTAGAAACATTAGCCAAGAAGGGTCTTAAAGTAGAGAAAAGCAAGTGTAAATTCAGAGAGAGTGGAGTATTTAGGTCACATTGTTAGTGGGAAGGGGTATCGACCATAAGTAGATAAAGTGAATGCCATAAAAAAAAGCCCCTAGCCCATTGGACCAGAATGGCGTGATGTCCTTTTTAGGGCTCTGTGAGTATTATAGCAGGTTTGTACATGACTTTGCGTGCATCATGGAACCTACACGGAAGTTGTTAAGAAAGGACCAAAGTTTTGAGTGGAATGAAAGGTGTGTGGTGGCTTTCAGAGAGATTAAAGAAAGCATTTGTAACGCTATCAATCTCGGTGGATTTGTTGTTGACACAAGTAGTGGAGGTTTGGGAGCAGTGTTGACCCAGGTGGAAGGTAAAGAAGAGAAGGTAATCTGTTATGCTTCCAGAGCAGTGACGGAGGTAGAAGGGAGATATCACTAATCGAGAGACAACTGTTAGCGTGTGAATGGGGAAATAAATTATTTTCGCAAATACGTGTGGGAAAGCAAGTTTATTTTGTGTACAGATCACAAACCATTGGTAGGATTGTTAACTGTGAAGGGTTTGTGTAAAGCAACGCCAAGGTTAGCGAGACTTAGTATAAGATTACAAGGTTATGATTTCACACTGAGTTGTGTTCCAGGTGTAAAAAAATAGAGTTGCAGATTTCCTTTCACGGTTGCCTGAATGTAGAAATTAAAGAAGAGGAAGAAGTGGTTGCAGCTGTTCAAGATGTTTTGTCTAAGAGTGTGTGGTTCAGGAGTTTACAGGAAAATAAAGTACTTAACAAGGTAAAGGAATTCACGGTTAGAGTTGGGGTGAATTGGATGAGGGATGTAGATCATTTTGGGAAATAAGGGAGGAATGTTCTTTGGAGGGTACAGTTATAATAAGAGGTGACAAATTGGTGCAAACAGAAGAATTGAGGAACAATTTGATTGAAAAGGCCCATGAGGGGCATCCAGGGTCTACTATAACCAAACACAATTTAAGGGCAAAGTACTGGTGGCCAGGCATGGATCTAATGGTGGAAAGGTTTGTAAGAAATTGTTGGATGTGCCAGAATTCAGGTAAGAGCTGTAAAATTCATAAAGTAGAAAGTGTGGAGGTGACCAAACCTGATGTAGTTTGGGAACAGTTGGGGATAGATATTGTAGGACCATATCGTAGACTTGGAAGTGAAATGAGATTTCCTGTAGTGATGATAAATCATTGTTCAGGGTGGATTGAGGCCAAATGTGTCAAGAAAGTTGACACTACCGACATAGATACATTTCTAGATGAAGTTTTCAAAAGGGAAGGTTATCCGAGGAAAACAGTGAGTGACAATGGGTTACAGTTCAAGAGCATGGAAATGCAAAGATATGCACAGAAAGTTGGTATTGAGTGTTACTTTATCATTCCCAAACGAATGGGAGAGTGGAAAGATGCAATAGGGTGATGGTAGAAGCAGTGGAGCAAGCAGCGAGAAACAATAAGGATGTAAGAGAAGCAACTGAAGAGAAACTATGGTGTGTGAGAGCATCAGTGTGCAGCGATTCAAGTAAGTCACTGTTTGCAATGACGAGGGGCAGAGAACCCAACACTAGTTTAACTCCTGAATGGGTCAATATGAGAAGATTTGCAAATGATAAGAAGATATTACAAGATTCCAATAAAAGGAGTTATAATGGTGGCAGGTTTAAACCAGGAGACTATGTGAAAATAAAAAAGGGGCTTTCTCCTGGGAAAGGGGGCTCTGCATTTTCTGATCCCATAAAGATAAGAGAGGTGTTTGGCAGTTGAAGACGGTTTAGTTTGGAATATGGATTAAATGGAGATGGAATGAGAAACAGATGGTGGGATGGGTCAAAAGGGAAGAAGATGGATGTATGGATGGAAGATTTGGATGTGTTTGGAGAAAATGTGGAGAGAGATAGAAGGTTTGATAGTGTGCCTGTTAGTAGAAACGTAAGAGAGAGGGAAGGAAATGTTGATGTGAGTGACATGGGTCCCAGAATGCGCAGAGCACCTACGTGGACCAGAGACTATGTTATGGAATGAAATGTAGCGTATTGAGCAAGTGTTTGGACCAGAGACTATTTTAGGTTTATTTCATTTCTGTTTATCAATTCGGTTGCATAGAATTTTTCTGTGTAGAGTTGTATGCTTACTTCCTGCGTGGACCCATAGATTTCAAGAAGTATAGATTGTACAGCAAATTATTCATGTTGTTGGTTTACACAATGTTTCACATTCACTCAAGTCAAGTTTATGTTCCCCGTCTGTATGTGGAACTCTATTCTGTGGATTAGTATTGCATATTTTTTTAGTTGTGTTTGAATTTCTTTTGTGGGGAGAGGGATGTGTTGTGTGTGTTTAGAACCTTGAAAATGGGGAGGGTTCCATTAGGGAGGTTCTGGGAGGGACGGTTGAGAAGGGAGTTGGAGGAAGGAGCTGTGACTCTGCTGGTGCACAAATAAAGGATTCACCTACATATCAAGACATTCTCTTTTTTACTTACTTCAGAATGCTTTTCACTGCTGCTATCTGTATTGAAAACCACTCTCAAATGTAGTTCTCCTGCTCTAAAGACTATCAGTTATTTGCCCTTTTTCTTGTCAGCGATTGGCGTCAAACCATCTCCATTGCCACTATATGCGTGCATCCCATCACAAGCCCCATCCTACCTTTCAATCCCACTCACTCTTTATTAAGCCTACTTGTGTGTTTACCCCTGACCTCTTCACGATCCCTCACCTCTGCTGCTCCTTTCCCTTCCCAGTGCAGATTGCGGTCTGCAATCCCATGCCAGGGCCACAGTGCGCCATTCTTTTCGGAGTGCTGGCAGATCACTGCATTTATAAATGGCGCAGTAGAAAATGAAAACTTAAAACAGTAACACAGCATAACATGCCAAGAAAATTGTGCATGTGCAAAAAATGTCCTTTCAGTCTTTCTCCAAATGCAAATTGTGCAATTTCTAACTCGGATGAGAACTTTATTCGCCAGAATTGGAAAACGCTTTTGCCTCACCCCCAGAGTGTGGGTGTAGAGAGAAAACATTTGCCACTGAGCGCGTGCAGAAAAGATGTGACATTTAGATAGGGGGAAATGGGCACAGCCGCTCAAATGGCTATTCGCTCGCTCGCAGCTTTTAGCAGACCTAAGTTGCATGACGCACACCACATACAGGCTACATTGCTGTACTTGCTTATAAATTCTGCCCACCACGGCACAAGCTTCTGGTTACTGGAAGGCCAGGGTACAGTGCTGTGCTAAATCCTTGGAAAGAGGCAGCTTAAGCAGCGGAGCACGAGGCCTGGGCTTTGACGAAATATAGCAGGCGGCCCAGACGTGAAGAAGCCAACATTAAGCCAAGCCGACATTAACTCCGATTTCAATCATGTTCTAATTATTATTTTTTTTTTTTAACATGATTGAAATAGGAGTTAACTTCGAAGTGGCTAATTGTTCAGTTTCTTTATTTCAACACTGTGGTGGCGAGTCTGACGGTAACTGTGGCGGTGAACTTAACAAAGTACACCTGGCAACACAGATCAAGAGGCTACATCCTCTACGTCAAAAATGTTATCCAGTTAACTAATGAGTGAGCATGCGCAGAGACACTACGCATGCTCAGTCAGCAGGGATAGCATTTTCTGATAGATTGACGTTACACTGGCTTGGAGAAGGACTGGGGGCTTGATCTTCGGTGATGAGCCATTCGGAGGAGCAGATTGGTTTTGCATCTCGGCAAGGCTGCCTAGGAGAAATGGCGGCTGCCATTTTGGATAGGAGCTCCAGGCTGTTTTGTTGCTTGTGGTTGGTGCCCTGAGGCTGTGCAAGTGCAGAGCTGGTTGGCATCATGGGACCTGGGCAATAGAGCCAATTTAATAGAGTGCTTGTGATGCTGCAGGTTTGACGAATGCAGTCCGTCGTTGAAGTGGAAAAGGCACAGCTAGGCTCCTGTCTTGTCTGTGTGACTTGCCTGCCGGCTAGGGGAAAGTCTGCGGGCTTCGTCTTCTGTGGTGAGCCAATCAGAGGATCAGATTGGTTTTGCATCTGGGTAAGGCTACCTAGGAGAAATGACTGCAGCCATTTTGGAAAGGAGATCCAGCTCTGGGTTGTTGCTGGTGGTTGGGGCCCTGGGGCTTCCTGCACTGCGCAAGTGCAGCGCAGGGCATCTTTGGACCTGGCCAATAGATGTGAGCCTGTTAGCGAGCAGTGCATTTTAGGCAGGGGCACTCACCCAATTTAATGGAGTGCTTGTGATGCTGCAGGTATGATTAATGCAGTCACTTGTTGCAGCGGGAAAGGCACAGATAGGCCCCTGCCTCGTCTCTGTGGCTCACGTGCTGGCTTAGAGGAAGATCTGCTCGACATGAACAGCAGGATCTCCCGCTGCAGCCCTGCATGTCATTCATTGAGCTGCCTCTGTGGATTGCCTGCTGTTTTGCTGGAACTGAGGGGCATGTTGCTGCTGCTCAAACTCTCTTGCCCCATCATGATACCTCTTGACGGAGACACCTGCACCCGTTCTTGATCAAGGTACATTTCTGCCTTCAGTTGTGTAGTCCTTTATCATCAATGGAGCACCAGTGGCCTGAATCCATAACTGATATCTATCTTGTGAGTCTTCTGACCTTGTTTCTGCCGCTGGACTCATTAGACTGGTTTTGATTTAACTGTAGGCCTCTTAGCACTATATACCTAATGGTAGGCCTGAATGTAGCTACTAGTCCGAAAAAAAAGGTATTTAATATATTAGGGTAACATGGGGGTCGCCAACACTACCCATTTCTTCTAGCAGACTCTAGTAATGTGAAAAAGAAGGCCTTCCATGAAACGAAGTGGATGGCTAGGGATATAGTTGTCTATCTTTTCACTAATAAAGGAAGGCCCTCTCTGTGATGGAAAGTATCTTACAAATAGTCTGCTGATGGACTGGTAGCAAATGCAGACATCTGATGGTGGGGGTAGGCGGCAGAAGGGGTTCAACATGTTCAGAAGTCTGATGATTAATGCAGGTAGACTCAAAAGGAGTTATGTAGTCTAATCTAGACTTGATGGTGCCTTTTATTGCTAGTTTGATGTTACTTTGTAGAAAAAGGAAGAGCTTTTTCAGAGTTTGTAGAAGCATGCACTGGCGACTTGAGTTATTCTGGAGGGCCAGTGACAATATTTCTATGTGAAACCCCAGATTTTTAATCCAGAGCGAACAGTCCTTCATTGCACAAGGGCTTTATTTGCGCACTCCCTGCATCAAATGTAGGAATCACAACCTGCAAACCAGACTTCTCCTTGGACTACTGCATCCTCAAAACAGTAGCTGTGTGTGATAATGTAAGGCCCGCCCAAGTCAAAAAGGAAGATCTTCCTGGAATCATTCTGAAGTTATCCGGTGACTCCATCCTAGAATCATCCAAGGCTAGTTCAGGAAGATCATCTGAAACCATCCTGAAGTATGTGTTTAGGTCAAATATTTAAATGAGATGACTAGCGTTATCACAGAAACTACTCCAGGATGAGTTCTGATTATTTCCAGTGATGATCTTGTATTACTGCAGGATGACCCCATGACAAATTCAGGATGGGTTGGGGGGTGGGGGGGGATTACTCCAGGATGACCCCATGACAAATTCAGGATGGGTTTGAAATTATGAACGATTATTGCAGACAACTTCAGGAGGAGTTATTTCATGTTGCTACCCAACGATTTAGGAAAAGGGTTTTGATTCCTTGTAAAACGAGTGTATTACTATAGGGCGAGTCTAGTTAGACTTATGGATAGTGTACTGGAAAACCGCAAGGGAATTTGCAGCCGGTACTTTCCATCTTTGCTGAGGCACTCAAATATTAACTAAGGTTCGCCGATTTAGTATGACATGCATGACTCACCGTAATAGCATTTCTGATGATTGTATCTGCTTAGATTCACATGCTGTGCATATAGTCCAACATCTAGTGGTAATTGCAGAGTATTGCACCTTGTCTTGTGAAGATCGAACCGGGACATCGTCATGGGCGTGCTTGTAACACTATCCCTAACGTGAAGTGTAGTGTAACCAAAATTCTGCACGCATCGAGGTCTCTCCGATTGTGTTTTGTCTGCCGTGATGGAGCCTTATAGTCAGGGTGAGTACAGAAGAGAGACGGTTTAAGATCTCTATGTTCCTTGTACTCCATGAGGGGAGGAAAGGTGGGCGCATGTACAATCATCAGAAATGCTAT
This sequence comes from Ambystoma mexicanum, assembly GCF_040938575.1. Lineage (NCBI taxonomy): Eukaryota > Metazoa > Chordata > Amphibia > Caudata > Ambystomatidae > Ambystoma > Ambystoma mexicanum. The sequence goes on from NC_090933.1 coordinate 1,306,231,199, forward strand.
TACGGTGAATAATGCATGTTACCTGATGCTTGTGAATCTGCTTAGTCACATGCGGTGCATAGACTAGCAAGCAGTACCCAGAGTTGGAGGTGGGGTGAGAGAAGGAACAGTAGTAAAGAGATGTCTTAGTACTGCTTGTCCCACCTGATAATCTGGCATAGAGTATCTAGGCAGTAGTGTTTTGTAAAGGTGTGTATAGAATTCCAGGCCCCTGCTTTGCAAATAGATTTGGAGGGACATTTGCAATGGATGTTATGGAAGCCCCAGTGACCCGAGTAGAGTGTGCTCTAGGCTTTGAGATGGCTGACTTAGAGACAGGGTCTCCTTCTCCACCAGCCGCCACTGAAACGAAAAACTGTTCTGTCTTTTTTAGTGGTCTTGTTCTTTCCAGATAATATATGACTGCCCTGCGCACATCAAGTGTGTCTAGGCTTCTTTCTGCCACGTTAGGGGGGGTTCTGGAAGAAGGTGGGTAGTTCTATTGATTGGTTCACATAGAAGTTTGAAACGAATTTAGGCGCAAACCTAGGGCGAGTGCGCAAACCACCTTATCTTTGAGAATTGTGACAAATGGGTCTTGAACTGAAAGGGCCTGCAATTCACTGACTCTTCTTATCGAAGTGACTGCCACTAGGAAGGCGGTCTTGCAAGGGAGTGCTTTAAGGCTAGCCTTAGGCATTGGTTCAAAGGGAGGCCATGTAGCTTAACCACGCCCTCCAGGAACACTTTGGCTAAAGTGGCTGCGTCTGGGAGGCCTTTGAGAGGAATAAAAAGGGCCATCTTCGAGTCCACAACTACAAGGATGGTGTTGAACGCTTGGATTGGAGGTAGATCAGTGATGAAGTCAAGGGAAAGAGTGTGCCATGGAACTGGAGGAACGTCTAATGGCTGTAGGAGGCCAGATTTTTGTTTCTGTGATTTATTTTGTGCGCAGACACCGCAGGACTGAATATACTGAATGATGTCCTTACGCCAGGTAGGCCACCAAAAGGTCTTTTTCACTTTAGCTAGGGTTTTGGCGATCCCAGGATGCCCTTCGATCAGTGAATCGTGATAGTTTGAAATAATATGCTGTTGTAATTCCTTCTTGGGTACATATAGGCGATCCCTAAAAAAGGGTAGATGGTCCTTGGTGGTATATTGTTCTCCTTGAGATTGCCATGCAAGGAAGGCATCAGGATTCATTGTCTGTTGGATTTCTTTTCGTAGTTCTGCTTGTGTTAAGGCTGTTGCGATACCCAAGAGTTTGTCTTCTGGTATAATTGGTACTGGGTCTGGAGTTGTATATACCATTTCATCTATGCCCATGCGAGATAAGGCATCCACCTTTCCGTTCCTGACTCCTGGTCGAAATGTGATTACATAATCATATTCATTGAAGAAAAGGGCCCACCGTAATTGACGCGAGGACTGGGCCTTCGCTGTTTTGAGATATTGCAGGTTTCGGTGGTCTGTGAGGACTGTAATGGTGTGTGTGTCTGGCCCCCAGAAGGTAGTGCCTCCAGGCTTTAAAAGGCAGATTGGATAGCCAGGAGTTCCTTGTCCGTGATGGCATAATTAATCTCTGGAGGTGAGAACTTTTTCAACCAAAAGGCCACAGGATGTAGTTGGCCGGTTTCCGGTTCTCTCTGTGAAAGGACAGCCCCATTGCAAGACAGGACACATCAGTTTCAACAACATAAGGGAGGTCTGGACGAGGATGTCGCAGGATTGGAGCGGAGATAAATCTTCGTTTAAGTTCCCGATAGGCTGCTTCTGCTTCTTCGGTCCAAGCAAACTTTTCATTGTTTTTTCGTAATAGTACTGTGATTGGGTGCACAACCTGAGAGAAGTCTGGGATGAAACGGCGGTAGAAGTTTGCAGAGCCCAGCATGCTTTATATCTCCTTCAGAGACGTCGGTGAAGGCCATTTCAGAATGGCATCTACCTTGTGCACGTCCATTCTGATGCCTCCTGGAGTAAGGATAAAACCAAGAAACTCTACTTCGGTGACGTGAAAAAAAGCATTTGTCAAGCTTTGCAAACAAGCGGTGTTGACGGAGCTTGGTGAGGACTGCCTGACATGATCTTGTTTCGAGACAGAGAATACTAGGATGTCATCTATGTACACTAAGGCGCACACATCAATGAACTCCCTTAAGACGTCATTCATGAAATATTGGAATGCCGCAGGAACGTTGCATATCCCGAAGGGCATGACTTGATATTCTAACAAGCCGTACTTAGTACGGAAGGTGGTTTTCCATTCATATCCTTTTCTGACTCGGACCAGGTGGTACACTCCTCGAAGGTCCAATTTGGTAAACTCTGGGAATCTTTAACTTGGTCTAGCATCTTAGGGATAAGTGGCCAGGGGTAGCGGTTCTTCACAGTGATCTGGTTCAATGCGCGATAGTCAATACAGGTTCTCAAGTCTCCTTCCTTTTTCGGTACAAAGAACAAAGGACTGGCTGCAGGGGAATTCGAAGGACGGATAAATCCGTTTGCAAGGTACTGGTCTAAATAGGATTTCAAATGAAGGTTTTTTGGTTCTGTGAGAGCGTAGATCCTGCCGCAAGGGATTTGTGCTCCAGGAACAAGGTCGATCTGACAGTCATAGGGCCTGTGCGGCAGCAACTTATTGGCTTGATCCTCGGAAAACATCCTGGAAATCATGGTATTCACTTGGCAAGGTATTAGTTGCTCCCAGGGTTGATCCTGTCGCTCCGGGAGTCATGGGGATACAGACGTCGGGTTTCTCCTCTTGGTAATAGCAGGCAGGGGAGCAGTCACTAGGGAAGGTTAATTTTCGTGCCCGCCAGTCTATCAAAGGGTTGTGAGAAACCAACCATGGCATCCCTAGTATTAGCCTGAACTGAGGTGCCCTGATGAGATCAAATGAAATAGACTCCCGATGTCCATCCTGGCATAGCAAGGTTACCCTGGCTGTGCACTGGGTTACTGGTCCGTAAGCGATTTCTGTCCCATCCACGGTGGTTACCTTGTCCATAGTTGGTTTAGAACACAAAGGAAGCCCCATCTCTGCTGCCAGTTCTTGATCAATATAATTTCCAACTGCTCCGCTATCGATGCATGCTTGAACGGCATGCAACCAGTGGTCTAACTGCACAACCAGATTTATGAATTTGGCACAGTCTCTGGGTGGATCAACCACCTGGGCTAAGACGTCCTTTAATTCGCCTCGTAAGCCTCAATGGAATAACGTGGTTCTTTTGTTTTCTGGCCACATAGCTTCGGCAACCAGTCTGTTGAAGGTTAGCAATGTACGTTAACAAGTCCTGATTCCCCTGTCGGAGGGACAAGAGTTCATTGTCTACTGCTTGTTCCTGGGTATGGCGAGCAAAATGTTTTTCCATTTCTCTCTGGAACCCCCCCAAAGTCTTTTAATAGAGGATCGTCATGGGATACCAACGGCACCGATCAATCTGCTGCGCTACCAATCAGGTATGATAAGACAAAAGCTACCCGAGCTTGGTCGTTTGGAAATGCTCCAGGCCTGGAGAACCTTTCTGGTGGTGCCAAGGAACTGTTCCAGGTAACGTGATCTGCACCGGAGTGGATGATATGGCAGGGTTTTGCATTGTTGGATTGCTTCCAGGTAGTGGCGTCTGTCCTGCCTGTGATTGCAAGTATTGCCTGCTAATCTCTTCAGTGCGTTCTTTGGTCACAATTATGTCTCTCCGGAGGGCATTAGTCTCTTGTCGGGCAGAATGAACCTCTGCACGAAGCTCTCCTAGTAATTGGGCCAATTGGTCCATTTCTGATGTCTCCATGGCGCCCAGGTGGATTTGTTATGGTAGGCTTTGCGTTCTGTTACGGTCACTTGTATCCACAGGGACGCCACATAGCCGCCACATACTCGCTGGTATGCTTCTCAGCTCTGCCCAGATGTGGTCTGCGGGGAAAGTTCTGCCTGAAAATACAGGAGGACTGTGTTCAGGACTGACCGACCGGGGTAAGTATCCTCCCTCCACCCCCGTATGATATCAGCCCCTCTGGGCCCTCTTCTCACCTGGTGGTAGAGGTGTGCTCTCCATCCTGCCTTCTTTGCAGTGGCGCGTTGTCTTTCTTGGGCGTGTGCGGTCCAATTACTTTACTGACGCCGGTCCGTTTGATATTGTTCAGGAAGGTCTTATTGCTGTTCTTTAGTTTTGTTGCTATCCTGCATGCCTTTCTTTATTTAGAAAGTCTCTTTTTCCTTCCTTAGGTATGCAGAGTTTCAGCGCAGCGAACTGGCCTGGTTAAGCCCCGCTGGTAAATGATGGCGCATTAAGAGCGCTATGATGCGGTAAGTAAGCGCTATGCGCAGCGCTGCAAAGTCTTGCCTTTGCTAACCTGTGTTTTCCTTCCTTGTAGGTCGCAGTGTTCTTCAGCGCGAGTAGAATGTCCGGAATGGTGCCAGCCGTGAGGCGACCAGCCAGGTAAGTCTTTTGAGCAGTTAGTAATTTGCAAATGCCTCTACTGCTTTCTTTAATGTTGCCTCTATCTTCCTCTTTCAGGTCGTTCTGTCCGGGAGGCGTGCTGATTCAAGGAAGCTGTTCTCAGAAGCTGCGAGTGGTTAAAGATGAAGACTGCAGGTAAGATGCTGCTGCTAATGATGTTCCTTTTGTCTCCTTGCAGGTTCTGCTTCTCCGAGGTTTGAGGGAATAGCTGCACGAAGCGAGTTGTCTTGCTCGGGTGTGGTTTAAAGAGCCCCAACAAAATAGTCCAGGTAAAGTAGTCCCTAGGCTACCACACCCAAAACACTAGACTGCATAGCTTGGTTCCTGGGAACCAAGCTATGTGGATGCCTCCATGTTGGTTGGCAACTCAATAAGTAGTTCCCAAGCACGTTTCTCATGGTGTATGAGCCTGGCGCCATGGGCGCCAGGAGTGGCCCCAAGAGGGCTTTGGAAAAGGATGCCTGGCTCTAGAGGCCCGAGTCCTGACTCCACCTGGCCAATGGGTTTGCCAGAAGGGGTTTTGGGCGAGGGTTGCGACACATAGAGAATCCCATCTTACAGACAGCAACATGTACAGAAAATGATAGGGACCAGAAATAGAAGGGTATGCAGGGACAGAACCCATGACCAAAGTGATCTTTACTGGGGGAACAAAAATATTACACCTTAGCAGGAAAGCCTTTGCTAATATGAGCCAGGCACTATCCTCCAGAAGGATCAGAAGTCTCCCCTGGCTCCCAGAAGCATAGTTACTGTGCCATAATATGCACTACAGCTGAACTAGTGCAGCGCTCATAGCAGTGGAAAAATCCTGCTAAAAAGTAAACCAAAACATGGGTACATTTTGCTGAGGCATGTTTTCTCACGCATGCGTCAAGGCCTGATACATGTAGATAACTTATTACTTAGAGGGTCGGGCACCTATCTGAGGAAAGCATGGGCCTATTTGTGTGGAACATTGTGGGGGCATTGGAGCAGCACCAGCTTTAAAGCTAGAGAGGGGCAGCCAGTAGGAGCATGTATCCCCTACTTGGAGAACAGTCATTGTGTGGAACTGGGAAGGAGTTGTAGTGGCTTTCAAACTGGGGGGCCTGAAGGATGCCCAGTGGTGGGGGCTTGAAGGATTATGGTGACTGTTTTTAATAGAAAATATAAACTATATTTTACTCAGGTGGGGCTCAGCATAAAAAGGCTTGAAGACCACTGCTTTAAGGGAATAAAGGGACCTCCCACTTTCAAATAGCAAAGCAATTAACAGCTTTAACACCCAGGTCAGAAAACTCCCGTTACCCCCCTTGTTTGGTCCTATCCCTCTGTCCTGGTGTCTAAAAATCTAGACGCTGGTATTAGATCTATAGTCACTGCATCTACTGTTATAGGCACATCAAATTCTAGCTGCTGTCCTTGACCTCCCCCCGGGATGGAGATCTCACATCAACAAAGACCACCCCTTCTCATTCCCATCCTCTCTGCACCATACCCTCCCCCCCTAACTCACCCATTTCGGCACATAACCGGTGCCCGCGCAATAGCACCCAATTCCATGATTTTTCACCCCCCTAAATCCCACATATGGTCACAACCAACAATCCCTGCCCCCGAAAAACGATACACCGGACCCAACCTGCCCACCCCCCATCACTCTCACTCCAACTCGAAGATCAGAGGAGCACTCTGGCGTGCCAAACACCCATCTCCTCAAACACTCACCCCCCACTACTCAACCCATCTGAACACATCAACATCCATCTTGCCTCTAGCATCTATTGCCTCCTACAGCCCCACGTTTGATTACAAATGCAGGAACAAAGTCAAGGTATACCCCCGACCTAGCGGAAGCCCTGCTACTCTGTGCCCCAGCAACACTGTCCTGTGGTAGACCCTTAACCATCTACAACACTGCACTTGACAGGATGGCAACCCTCAAACCCTACCCTACACTGACCCCTCTTGATCCCATTGCCCTGACACCCACTTTACCAACCTTAAACTCTTCCAAACCCATCTCCAGAGACTTGTTCCTTGACCTACTATCTGGCAGCAGACCCTTCAGGTCTGCCCTCGACCCCTGACCCGCCTCTCTTTTGAAAGAAATATTCTCTAAGGGGCTCAAATGGTTTTTTCCCGGCGCCCGCGAATGGCCAATTTCCGGGTCCGGCGGGGCTGGAATGACCCATTCACAGGTGCTGGAAAAAATTGCAAGTTTGGCGACAGCCAGCCCCGTTTTACCAGCAAGGCTACCAACAAACTTGTAATGAGGCCCAATGTACCTTCCAGTATAGTGCACTTGGGTCTTCCTGTCATTTCTAAAGGCCCTAGATACTCTCGAAGGATTTTTTAGGAGAAGTGCAGATGTGTCTTGGACAGGCTGGTGGATGCTTATCTTTTCATGTATTTTTAACCCTTTTACCTTTTCCTGCCAGGTAAACCGCGTTTGGCACAAACCATGCCACGAGCTTCTTTGTCCTGTCCTTTGGCCATCTTGCCCCTTTGGCCAGAGCCGACCACGGTCAGTCCTTATTTGGGTCTGTATTTTCCCGCGAATTGGCTTCTGCATGCCTTGTGTGTGTGCTTCCAGGATGTGGGTTGGACTGTCTAGTTCCAATAACCATCATGGGTGCCAAAGAGTTTGGTATGCTGTGAATGTCTGGGACCACTGTGGTCCATGATTGGTCCACGTATGGTGTGCCTGGATGTGAGCAGATTTGGCTTCTTTGGCGAATTGGCTTCTGCATGCCTTGTGTGTGTGCTTCCAGGATGTGGGTTGGACTGTCTAGTTCCAATAACCATCATGGGTGCCAAAGAGTTTGGTATGCTGTGAATGTCTGGGACCACTGTGGTCCATGATTGGTCCACGTATGGTGTGCCTGGATGTGAGCAGATCTCCCATTGGGTCCTTTTCGTTTTGGCGCAAAGGAGATTCTGGATAAGAGAAGGCTCCAAACACCCATAAAATGTCGAACTCTGGAGTTCTCACTGAATGAAGGATAGGATCAAAGTATCCGGAAACTAAGAAGTCGAGTTGAGGAACCGCTGGTGACCCGCTGGAAGGTTTGGCACCATGGGCCCGCTGTCGTCCCGCTGGACCCCTCTGATCTGATCTTCGAAGGCGCTTCAACCCATTGGAATAGTGGGACTAACTATTCTCAGCATCTTCATCAAACCCTGCAAGTAAGTCTTCTCGGAAGTGACCCTGGGCCAACCAGTGGGCTGACCAGCTTGTGCTGGACCTTTACTCTGATACCGCCGCCATTTCGAGGAGGCCCTTGAAACTTGGTACATCGCAAGATCTGTTCACAGCACTCTCACACCAAATTTCGTACTCTTGGCATTCCCAGGTATGGAATAAAGAGTGCCAAAACCAGAGTACACACGGTTACTGTGTCGCCCAGCCGTGTTGACGAGCAGTGCCCCTCTGTGCCCTGAAGCCTGCTTTAGTGAAACTGGCCCGATCCATCCACCAGGAGTGGAGAAATCGCCACTGTCCCGTCTGGGAATCAACACTGTTACTTTGATGCTGAAACGCGCAGAGCCGCAAGATTGCCGCGTTTGACCCTGCAACCGAATTGGACTCGACTGCTGAAGTTTGGCAGAGTGCGCCAGGGGTCGGTGAGTAATTGCAACCCTTACCGGTGGCCCCTAGCACATGCATCCATTTTTTACACACGAGTGGCCCCCCGAGGGCCCCTCTCCTTTCCACTGCTAGCTTGAGATAGCAAACGATTCCCTACTCCTGGAACCTGCTCTACCATCACAGGGAGACCCTGCAATAAAGGTGGGAACCGATTCTGCATCACCTCACCCACCTTCCTGAGCTGCTACAGAGCCTACGCGAGACCCTGTTTATCCCATTACAAGTGCATATAGGCTCCCCTCTTCTTAGGGACTGGACTGTCTTTCAGTTAGGCTTGTGATCACATGCCGAACTGCCTAAAGACTCTTCGCACTACCTGCTTCCTTCCCTTTTCTAGGTTGTGGACCCATTTCGTGCATTAACCCTTTAGGCCCCTTGATTTAAATATATGTATTTTAATAGGATTGTGTTGGTCCAAAAGTGTTACTGTTAATAACTACTGTGTTGAAACTCAAAGGCCTTGAATAAATGTATTTGTATTTTTAATATATATAGACCTAACTGGGAGTGATTTATGAGTGTCCTTTACTCAGTGTGCTCATTGAGGTCCTTCAGGTCACCCTCACCCCTCCTGAGACCTAGTCTTGACCGCCGCCAATGCTACCTTGATTGGTCTGGCTTGTCCAGAAGGTTACTCTGTTCCAAGAAACTAGGCTGGCCTTCTGAACCTCTGCCCACCAGGACAGAGTTCAGAAATCCACCTTAACAGCAGCCACCTCCTCTTGAGCCCTGATAAAAACGTGCCCTTTCTCCCCCAACCGCTCCCATGGCCCCCTCCCTCAGTCCACCCCCCCTCCTTCCTATATAGTCAAAAAGCTAGGCTGCACTATGGACTCAGGCCTAACCCTCTCCCGTCAGATACATAATGTTTCAAAATTCTGTTCAAACTCCTTAAACGCATTTGTTCTTACCTCGCCTACCCCAACAAACTTGCCGCTGTTATGTCGAGACTGGACTATGCCAACTCCTTATACGGGAGCACCGGGATACCAACTTAAACTCCAAAGAGCCCACAACACTGCTGCCAAACTCCTCCTCGCTGTGGGACACAGACCACGTCTTCCCCGCTCTCTGCACCCTCCACTGGCACCCTGTCAGACAAACCAAACCCAACCAAAGTGATGTTCATGGCCCATTGATATCCGTGGTGTCCCGTTCAGGACAGAAGAAAACAAACAGAATGAGTAAACAGGACCAGGAAATGCACGAGAGACTGCTGGGGAAAGGAGCACGAGGAAGATTGGGTCACTGAGTCCCCAGCTCCCCTCTGCGAAGCTGGGGGCTTGGTAAAGCCTAGACATGGCCGAGGCAGGAAGGATCCCGAGATGACCAGGCAGACCCAGCTAGAGCCATCCCAGGAACCAGAGGGGTGGACAAGGCAGGGGAGCTGGTGTTGTACGATTTTACGATATCAGGCCGATTGCTGTGGGGGAGCCAGACATCATACAAAACTGACAATGCGTGCTTCTGCCCACGCTCGCCTCCTCTCCTCTCCCCCATGGCCACCAAGGTGGGGGCACAGAGGGACCAGCATTGCAGTGATCCGGTCCCGCCTGCTCGCCGCCTTTCCCCGTGCGTTCGTCTTCAAGGGTGCAAAGGGGGAGAGGGAAGCAGAGGCCTGAACGCTTGCTTCCTGGCACCCCCTCCAACTGTGGTGTGGAGGGCTGAGCCAATAAGCAGCCTCCCTTACTGGGCAAGATGACGCCGGCTGCACCAGCAGCAAGCAACAACGCAGCGTGGACTAGAGATCCCAATGCAGGAAAGCTCACGTCCAGGCTGTGTTTATTTCCCCGTTTCATGGCCACGTCACACTGACTGGGCATGTGCATGGGGGGGGGGGCAGCAGTAGAGGGGGGGGGGGACAGTGGCTCGCCATGCACAGTTAAGTGAGGCCAAAAAAAGTATTTTCTCTTTTCTTGCCGTCCTGGATCACACTGTGTGGCTATTTTAAGGAGAAATACTCAATCTTGCTGGCAAGACTACATAGGAGTCTGCATTTTCTCTGTATACTAGCATTGTGTACATGACCATGCAGGCACCTACCCAGTGAGACAATGCAGGGAAATGAAGGAACTCTGTTCTATACAAACAGACAGCGGAAGAAATGTCCTGGGAGGGGTGGGGGCGGGTTAATCAAGAAAGACATCTTGTGGTACAGACTCAGGGGACTCTGAGCGGTAGTTAGGCACATCTCCCTGCAATGTTCAAATCAGAACCGCTCACCTCATAAAGGCAGTACAGTTACAGAATCATGCCATGGGAACTTCAGCCCTGCTGCTGCTGCCCCTGATCCAGAGCCGCAGCCTGCTGCCGCACTCCTCCCCCGCTCCGGCATCCTAGCACACGTGGGCCTGCGCAGCAGTGCAGAAAAACAAGCCTGCACGTGGCTGTGGTAAAAATGGGACGACACGGGGCTTCATTTCCAACGGGGGGAGCTCAGCGCTGCTTTACCAGTGAAAGCCGTCCTGCACGGATCAGGATGAGGAAAGATGGCCTATAATCCGACTTGCTTTGCTGTTGGCAGCGGAATTTGAAAAAAAAAACATCTGCCCCGAAATGCCCTCGGCGTGGAACTGTGGAAGACACGACCACAAATCCCTTGTTTGGGGCGGGAGCCAGGATGGGGATAATACCAGCCAAGAAGACACACAAACAGCCGCTGTTGCCGCAATCAAAATAAGAAAAACAAATCCACCGGCACCTAAATATACCAGGCGCTTCGAAGCTCTCACGAGAGGTAGAAGCGCCTCATGAATACACAATAAACCTCTGCCCATAACCAGCACGTAGGGCTCCTTCAGTCCTTCCTCCGTGATTCTCTTCCTATGCACGTATAGACGCCCTACTACGTGAAACGTCACGACGACTTAACAGAAATACGTCACGGCGTTGTAAAGGCATTTCAGAAAGTGTCGGCAAACTTTTAAAAGAGCCGACAATGCTGTCGGGTCTCAAAGGGACTTTATTTGTCTGATGGATAATGAAAGCACTATACGGCCTCCCTTTAGCCTCCTCTGCCTCCCAGGCCACGTGATGCCGAGCAGCCCACGTGATGAAGTGGAGGCGGAGCGTTCCTATGGTCCGTTTCTCGGGTGGGAACTAGACTCTACCCTTTAGGAAGCGCTCATGTCCTGATCCGGGGCAACATCAGGTGAGTGCCTGCAGCTCTTGCAGGGAGTTTTACATGCAGTTCTATGAGCCTTAGACGTTCTCATCCCTTTGTTATATTGGTAAGAGGAGCCCCTTTTGCAACCGCTGGAAATGCGCCTTGAAGCTGTAATTCCTTGTATTGCGCTCACGAGTGACTCATCACATGGTGCAATTACACATTGCAAGTACGTGATTTTCTAAAGGTCTGTGGTTGGACTTGCGCAGGGCAGCCTGCTGTTGCTGGTATCCTACACACAGTAGCGGCTGCGAAGCTCATTTAGGGAACAGTTCAGGCTCTGGGATGCTCGCAGAGGCAGTAACTGCTAGTGTGCAGCTGCTTCACAGACCCTGCACTGGTGCAAGTGACTTCATATATAATAATACCTGTGCCGGCTAATGCTTGCAGAGGCAGTAACTGCTAGTGTGTAGCTGCTGCAGAGCCCCTGCAATAATACCTGCACCGGCTAATGCTTGCAGAGGCAGTAACTGCTAGAGTGTAGCTGCTGCAGAGCCCCTGCAATAATACCTGTGCCGGCTAATGCTCGCAGAGGCAGTAACTGCTAGTGTGCAGCTGCTGCAGAAGCCCTGCAATAATACCTGCAACGGCAAATGCTTGCAGAGGCAGTAACTGCTAGTGTGCAGCTGCTTCACAGACCCTGCACTGGTGCAAGTGACTTCATATATAATAATACCTGTGCCGGCTAATGCTTGCAGAGGCAGTAACTGCTGTGTAGATACTGCACAGACCCTGCGCTGGTGTTATATATATATATATAATACCTGCGCAGGCTAATGCCCACAGACGCAGTAACTGCTGTGCAGCTACTACACAGACCTTGCTCTGGTGTAAGTGACTACATATATAATAAAACGTGCGCCGGGTAATGCTCGCAGGCGCAGTAACTTCTAGTGTGCAGCTACAGCAGAGACCCTGCTCTGGTGTAAGTGAATACATACATAATAATACCTGTGCCGGCTAATGCTTGCAGACGCAGTAACTACCAGTGTGCAGCTGCTGCAAAGATCCTGCGCTGGTGTAAGCGACTACATATATATTTATACCTGCACTGGCTAATTTTCTCAGACGCAGCAACTGCCAGTGTGAAGTTGCTACACAGACCCTACTACATATATAATGAAACATGCGCCAGGTAATGCTATCAGATGCAGTAACTGCTTTGCAGCTACTGTACAGACCATTCGCTGGTGTAAGTGGCTACATATATAATAATACCTGTGCCGGCTAATGATCACAGATGCAGTAACTGCTGTGCCGCTACTACAGAGACCCTGCTCTGGTGTAAGTGACTGCATGTATATTAATACCTGCGCTGGGTAATGCTCGCAGAAGCAGTAACTGCTGTGCAGCTACTACACAGACCCTGCAATAATACCTGCGCCGGCTAATGCTCCTACAGGCAGTAACTGCTAGTGTGCAGCTACTACATAGACCCTGCTCTGGTGTAAGTGACTACATATATAATAATCATGTCCGTATCTTGACCCGAGTGAAGCGGGCGGCTGCCCTGGGTGCAATTGCCCCAGGGGGCGCAATTTCCCCTATCCTTGGAGGGCAACATTTCCCTGGGTGTGGGGTGCGATTGCCGTGGTGTGGGTAGCCAGCACCCCCCAAATCCTCTCCTGCCCTGGGCCTTTGATCTCCCCCAGCTGGTACTTCGCTCTCTATGCGCCAGAGTCTCTTCAAATTGCCCTCTTGTGGTTTCTTCACAGACTTGGGGGCAGCTTGCATGTCCTTACCCTTGTTTTTGGACATGGTGCGTAGGCGGATCTGCTGGGGCGGTGGGGCATCCCCCCTCCTCTTCTCTCTGATATTGTTTTGCATCCTTTGGACCTCTTTTGGACATTTTTCCAGGGCGTAGGAACCAGGGACGTCATTTCACCAAAATGCCAGGGGTAGCAGATGTGACATCACAGGCCTTTGATTACATCACCGGAAGTGATGTAATTTGACACACACCCCTTGACAAAACGGGAAGTGGCATCACATAGCATTGTTCCAAAGTACACTACGAAAAATATAGTTACAATATCACTATAATGTGATATACATTTCATACTAGAATGGATCAACATGTGTATCGTTAATATCAGTGTATATAGGCCCATATTACCAGACTACTGTGAATGCAAGCAGACATCCAAGCCATATGATAATGATGTGTTATTATATAGCATTTACACTTAAGCGCTTCATATAGAACAAATATACATACATTATCACCCAACCTTTGCTGGCACTCATTAATTGACCTCAGAAAGATGAAAGGCTGAGGTGTTTAAGAACAGACTAAATCAGTGACTAACCCCCTTAAGTGTACCTGAAATAAACTTTTAATGAGTCTAGCAATTATTGTATAGAATTCCAGAAAGACAAAGTATTTGTTATTCTTATTCTTTCTTATATAGGGTCACTGCTCAAAGTGTTACACGTTCAGAACCCCCTGTTTTTTAGAGGCCTGAACAAGAAAGCTAGCACTCCACAAATAAAGAGCCACATGGCGCTGGCCACAGCCTGTGAGTTTTACATTTTATTTTTTCTGGGGTAGTCAGGGAGACCTCTGGGGTTGCAACTGTGACCCCCAAATGACACCCCTGGTAGGAACGTCCTCCCTCTGCCGCTGTGTGGGGGGGTTGGAACTCCCCTCTAACTGTGCACAGTTGAGCCACTGTTTGTCCTCCTCGGGTTTCAAATGACCCTCCTCCTGGCCTTGGTGCCAGGATCACTCTGCCCTGAGCACAACCAAATGGCCTCTCCCTTATTCTTCCTTGCCCACCACAGATGTAGATGGACTCTTTAGCCCTTTATTCGGCCTCAGGAATGGCCCGGGGAGGCCAGGGCCCCACCGGTCACTGTCTTCTATGTGTGGTGCACCTCTTGCTCCCTTGTCTCCCTTGCTGTGCTTCTGGATGGGGGGTGTGCTGGCTGAGGCATTATATGCAGTTCCAAAATCCTAAATTTACCTCAAATGGGCCTCCAGCCATCCCGGCTATAACACCACAGGACCTCCCCTGGTCTTCTCTGCAAAGTGCTGGCTTCAACGCTTGGGCAGGGTCCCTCCTGCTGCGCTCCCCCACTCCTCATTGTCACTCTGCTCAAAGCTGGTGATCACTGCCTGCACTGGCCAGCCTCTGCCTGCTTGCACCCTTTCTTTGAGCCAGGGCACATGCTGACCTGTGATGGTTCTGCCCCAAGGGGGGAATAAGGGAGAGTCGAGCCCCACAGGGTTGCCGCCTTCCTCCCTCTTCGCTGTGCGGCCCCTCCCGGGCCTCTTGGCCGCTCCAGGTGCTCTTCTCCGCTGCACAGCTCTAAGCAGTGGGCTATGGATATGTCCCCTCCAGATCCTCCTGATCTCTCTGAAGAGATGCCGCTTTGCCAGCGCGGGGCGGCTTGGTTCCGCCTCGATCTTCCCACTTGTGCTCGCCAGCAGGGGAGCCCCTGCTCCACGAACCCAGTCCCCGTGGGCCTCCAATATGGCAGGCAGCTCCTTCCTGACGGGCTCCTCCGCCGTCCGACAGAAGCTGCTTTCCGCCACACTGCCTCACAGCTGCGTTGGATCCTCGGCCGCCCTGGGTCTCCCTGAGTGGTTCTTCTTGCTCGCAGTCTGCGAGCGTGTCTCTCAGCTTGACCTGCACTGGCCGCGGGCGTAGTTCCCCCGCGCCTCAGAAACTGCGGAGATGAAGGCCGCACACCCGCCCCTGCCGAAGTCCCTCAGCGAGCTGGGCTGTTGCACTCCACCACCGTAGCCTACATTGATGAATCCTCACACAAGGAAGGCTCTTTTAATCTATCTTTATTGTCTTTGGCTGTGGGGGGGGTGCCCCGCGATCGCACTGCTCTCCCCTCGGCGGCCATCTTAGAATCCAAATCACAATGCACTTTTTTAGATGCCAGTAATAAAATCATTTTTTTTTTTTAGAAAGGATGATATGTGCTTTCATGTGTCTGCTGTGGCATTTTGGGGCACCCAGTCTAGCCATTCTTTGCTGTGGCATGATGTTTGTATTTGTATTTTATTTATTTGTAGTGCACATCTTGCCCTGGGGCATTTGGGCGCATGTTTTGCAAGGCGGTTACAGGTTACAACACAGATCTATTTTACAATTTTACATTTTGCACGAATAAACCAGCGAATAAGAGCATAGCATAGTAAGAACAAAATCCAAGCAGTCAAAAATATACATAGTGAACCGACTGTGAACGGTACATAGCCGGTTCGCAGATAACAGGATTGAGAACTGTAAAGGCTTATAACGAGGTGGCCATGGCATCCAGATCGTGTAGCCACAATTTGGTTTTCGATTTGAAAGAGTGGCTGTATGGAACATTTCGGAGAGCCTTGGGTAGGGTGTTCCAGAGTTTAGCCGCAAGGACTGCGAAGCTCGAGCCTCCGGCGGTCTTCAGTTTGAAGCTAGGAATGGTCAGTGTGTGAGTCTGAGCAGACCTCAAGGGTCTGATTGCTGTTTGTTGAGTAAAGCGTGTGGATAAGTATGCAGGGGCTGCGTTGTTCTGATCCTTGTGGGTTAGGACGAGTGCTTTGAGAGAGATGTGATGAGTGACGACTAGCCAGTGCAGGTTGCGTCTAGTGTTGGAGATGTGAGAACTCCTGGGGACGTTGAGGGCAGCCCTTATAGCATTGTTCTGGGTGATCTGGAGTTTGTCAAAGTTTCTTTGGCTGGTCTCTAGGTAGAGAGCGTTGCAGTAGTTTATTTTGGACAAGATGAGGGTCCTGGCAAATATCAGGCAGTTGTCCGATGTGAGGAAGGGGTGGCATGCTGTGATCAGTTTGCAAGTATAAGATGACGCTGAGACTACTGCATTGGTTTGAAAAATTGAGGGACCGCGTGGAGTTTAAGTATATTCCAAGTGTTTTAGTGACATTGGAGCCTAGGATGAGTAACTCTGTGTCATCATTAAGGCAGAGCCCATGATGTGCCATCCAGGCCTGGATGACAGTGTAGACTGCATTGAGTGCTTTAGCATCTGTTACATAGTCGCCTGTGATAGGGATGAGTATCTGGGTGTCATCCACATAGTTAGTGTAGGAGACACCCAGATAGTCAAGTATATCAAAGAGCGGTTTAGTGAACACATTGTAGAGAGTGGGGGATACACAGATCCTTGTGGGACTCCACATGGGACGTGAGCTGGGCCAGCAGCGGCTAAGGAGGAGAAGACCCTTGTGGTTCTATTTGCCAGGAAAGAGCTGATCCAGGAGGTGGCTGCAACCGAAAAGTGAGCTGCAATCTTGAGATGATGGCAGAGTATCTGGTGATCAACCAAATCGAAGGCTTCTGAAAGATCAAGGAGGAGCAGGAGTGCATGTTTGCCCTTGTCTTTCAGAACCTCGATTTGAGTTTTCAGATCAATTAAGGCTGTCTCTGTGCCGTGTCTGGGACGGAAGCCGGATTGTCTAAGCCCTAGTAGATTGTTGGTTTCAAGGTAGTCCTGGATTTTCAGATAAGCCGCTCGATCCAGGATTTTGAGTAGGTATGGCACCGTGGTGATGGGCCTGTAGTTGGACGGGTTGCTGGGATCGAGATTAAGTTTTTTGATTAAGGGGATGACCCATGCATCCTTGAGGTTATCAGGTACAGTGCCCGATTCGAAGGAGGCATTGATGAAAGAGGTAATGAATGGGGCTTGGTCGTGTGCTGCTTCTTTTATGACTGGTGCAGGGCAGGCATCCCCTTGGCAGTTGGAGGGCTTATGCTTCATGATAATATTTTCGACTTCCTTGATGGTAAGGGAGGTGAAGCTAAAAGGTTTGAAGAAGTGATTAGGTGAAGGGATATTGTAAGTACCCGTTGCATCAGAAAGGTGGCTTTTTTTTGGTATTAATTTTGGCTTGGAGCAATGCAATTTTGTCTAATAGAGCCTTTTGAATATTGGAACACCACTCACTGTCAGGGGTGCACGTGTCAAGTCGGGCAACTGGAGACTCCAGTTCTTGAGGATCTTGAAAAGTTCCTTGGTATTTGATTGGGCGTGTGCAATCCTTTTGTTGTACACTTCCTTTTTAGCAGCTAGGATGGCCTCTTTGTAGGTCAGGGAAGCTGTGGTAAGGTTTTTTTCTATTAACTAGAGAAGGTGAGTTTTTCCAAAGAGCTTCGGCTTTCTTTTTTCTTTCCGTCGAACCCTGCGGGTGAGAGCATTATTTCCGTTTTTGCCAGATTCAGTTTGAGGTTGTTTGTTGTCATCCAGTTGTATATGTCTGTGAGGCAGTTGTTGAGGTTGTTATTTTGTTCCTGTGTTCTGTTTTTTTTCACAATCAGTTATGTCGTCGGTGTAGTTGTAGGTGGTAAGTCCGTAGGATCTAATTATTGTTATCAGTGGGCACATGTAGCTGTTGAAAAGTAGAGGGATTCCAAGATGGCTGCCGGGGCGATGAGATGCATATAAAAAACGCTCTCCGCCCAGGCCGCCTGCATATGCACAGAAAATGCAGCTAAACTAGAGTTCGGAGCACCCCCCACATCTCCGTGACCCCCGGCGTGGCCAAAACAGGATTTTTGACCCACGGACGGCGCCTTGAAGAGACACAGTGGAGCGAGACAGCCCCTTCCCCATCGGGAGGGAATCAGAAGACCGCTGGCCGGCAGAGACAGGGGACACTGGCGAGAAGCGGCCCGCAAGGAAAACGGAAGCCGGGAGGCAGGACACATGGAGTCGGCTAGCCCCCCGTTGAAACAGGCAGACGGACTCAGTCCCGAGGAAGCAAATACAGCGGTGAGCGTGAGGCAGCTTCTTCCCCACCGTGGACAGCAGGAGAAGCACCGGAGGAGGAAACCATCGCTGGACACAGGCAGTGAGGTGGGGCGCCAACAGCCAGCGAGGGGCCTCCCCACCCACCCCACACACCACCAGAGGAGAGAGCGAAAACTAGGTGGAAGTGCTGGCATTAGAGGCCCCATCTAGCAGGCAGCACTGAGTGGGGCAGCAGAAGGGTAACACAGCCGCAAGAACGGAGGTGGGGGTATGGAGCCCCCAGCCTACGCAAAGCCACCAGACTGCGGAGCAGAGAGACACAGGCCCTTCTCCCAAGGAGATGCAGAGGAGGAGGAACGGCGGACAGGCAGGAACAAGCCACAGGCAGAGAAGAGAGAAGCCTGTGGAACAGAAGGGGACACCGAAGGAGAGCTCCTTCGGCCACCAGACCACAGGGGGCGAGCGGATACCCCTGGCAAGCCACATATTCCCCGTCCTAAGCAGGATCTGCTGATAAGGACAGATGAGCAAGGCTTCTCCTCCGGCAGAGCCACATACAGAGGGATGGGGAAGGAGAAAAGGATAACAAGAGGGGAGAGCGCCTCTGGGAGTAAAAGAAGGGGGAAGTGAGAAAAGGAGACCCAGAGTAGATCCACAAACAAAAGACAGAAGGAGGTGGGTCACAGCAGAGGGGACATACCGACCTGAACATTTAATCCACAGACTAATTCTAGACAATCCCACCACCCCCGCGGTTCAAAGAGAGCATAGCGACGGTGTGGCAAACGGGAGAGCATATATACGGCGAATATCTCAGGAGTGCCCAGGGGCACTCCCGGACGACCAAAGCTACCATGTCAAAGGCTAAGGGAAAAGGGAGCACAGCACAACAGGCCCCTCAGAACACAAAGCAGGACGCCAATATCGTACAGATGTGGTCTGCAGACACCACAATACAAACTAGAGGAAAGGGTCAGGAGGACCCTCAAGGCGAAGGTGGCACCCCTACACATCACCAACAGCTCCCCTCAAAAGACGACATGCAAACATGGTTTATGGAACTACAAGAAAAGTTCATGTCAACAGTACAGGAACAATTTGCAACGATGAAGAATGACATGAAGCAGGTGGGCCAGGACCTGAAAGTTGTTGTGGCCAAATTAGAGGAGAGAACGGATATACTTGAAAGATCTGTCCAAGGCATCGAAGAGGAAACACAACAGGTCAGCGAAGCACAAGAACGCCTTGTGAGACTCACCCACAATCTAGAAATCCAATGCGAGGACCTTGAGAATCACTCTAGAAGGTCCAACATACGCATAAAAAATATGGCAGAGTCCATTCTAGACAAGGACCTAAAGACGGCGGTGAAAGAGGTGTTTAGAGATGTCCTGGCGGCTCAAGAGACGGAAGAAATTGGGGTGGACAGAGTGCACAGGGTGGGCCCGAAGAGATCTGGAGCGCCAGGGGAAACACCGCGGGACGCCTGGTAGCCCTCTCATACCCGCAAAAAGAGCAAATCTTAAGGAGGGCAAGAGAAATGGACCACATAAGAATGAATGGGCAGGCCATACAATTCTATCAAGATTTAGCCCTGGTGACACTGCAAAAGAGAAGAGCGATGGCCCCCCTGGTTAAAGCACTAGTGGCGAGACAAATCCGCTATAAATGGACCTTCCCCTTTGGGCTGTTATTCAAATGGGAGGGAAAACAGAGAAGAGCGACCACGTGGGAAGAAGCCTCAGCATAATGGGACTCCAGGCAGAAGAAGAGGAGGAAGGGGATCCGAAAACAAGGGGAGATCAACTGAGAAGGCCGAAGAGGATAGGAGACGGTCAAACAAAGAAAGAAGAACACAGGGAAGGAGGGCCGCAGGATGGCAATAGGCGCAACACCCTAACATCATTAAGAACTCTCTCCCTACTCGGGGGAGGTGGGGTGGTGGGGGGGGGGAGTTGTTTGGTTCATTGTTATTTGTTGGGTGGAATGTTCAGGGGAAGGGAAGGGGAGGGGCGTGGAAGAAGGCTAATGCAGTAAGGAGGGGGAACCTAGGGCAATAGACCTGGACATGATACCTTGGGGAAAATCTGCATCCTAACATATAATCTCAGGGGCCTGAACTATCCAACGAAAAGGGTAAAACTCGAGAAGCTGCTTAAGAGGGAAAAAGCGGACGTATTACTACTTCAAGAAACGCATATCTCGAGCCCGGGACAAGCAGAAGGAGATGCAGGATATGGGCGCAGGCGAACACAACCGAAAAAAAAGCCGGATTGCTGATAGCGATAAAAGAGGGGGGAGATGCCAGACTTGTAGACAAAAACACAGATAAAGATGGGAGATACGCATTTGCCAATGCGGTGATAGAGGGACACCGCATTACCCTGGCATCAATATACGCTCCCAGTGTAGGACAAGATGGCTTTCTAAGGGATACGCTAGGGAAACTCAAAAGACTTTGCAAGGGGAGAGATGATCCTAGGGGGTGATCTCAATGTGGCATGGCACCCACAACTAGACCGAAGCTTGGGGGGTCTCCATGGCCAAGGGGCACCCTCGAAACGCCTCAAGCAACAGATGAAACAAATGGCCCTAAGTGATGTGTGGAGGGAACTTAAGGGGGATCAGAGGGATTATACATGCTTCTTGCATGTTCATAATTCCAGGTCGAGTATAGATTACTTCTTGGCATCAGTGGGACTAATGGGAAAGATTCAGGGGCTGGACAAGGGGTCAATATCTTTGTCGGATCATGCTCCCCTGTGGCTAGAGATGAATCTACCCGGGAAGTCAAGTGGGCTGTGGAGGTTACCCCAGGACTTAATCCAAGACCCAGTAATAGGAGAGTCAATTCGGAAGATGGTAGAATATTTTGAGCACAACGACACGGGGGATGTCTCTCTGTGGACGGTATGGGAGGCGTTTAAAGTGGTAATCCGAGGGAAGCTGATAGCATTGAATGTCTCGAAGGTGAAATAGAGGCACAATTGAGAGAGGGAGCTGGAAACCACAATAGTAGACATCCAAGAGAAAATCTTGATCCAACCCACAAAGGCATTAAAGAAATCGTTAAGACATACACAGGGTCAATTAGAAATGCTGGGCACCAAAGGTGCAGAGAGAACACTGCTATACCTCAAACAAAGATATTATATTAAGGCAAATTAAGCAGATGGATTGTTAGCCAGACATCTCCGGGCAAAACAAAAGGAGATGACGATCAAAAACATCTAAAACGCGAAGAGTGAGTTACTGACGCGCACACAAGACGTGGGGGAGGCATTCAGGGAATTTTACCAGAAACTATGTTCCACGGACTTCCCGGATGGGGACGCACAGAACACCTACCTACAGACCTTACCCATCCCACAAATATCGGAAGAGGATAGATTAGCCCTGGAGAGCCCGATAAGGGAAGAGGAAGTAAAAAAGGCAATATTAGATCTCCTGCTAAATAAAGCACCTGGCTCCAACGGCTTCACGGCCCCCTTCTATAAAAAGTATGCAGACATACTAATCCCCTTTCTAACTAGGCTCTTAAACTCCTTCAAAGAGCGGCAACGTGACCCCAACAATGAACGAGGCGAAGGTGCTAGTCTTCCAAAAAGTAGGGAAAGACCCAACATCCCCCGCGTCTTATCGGCCAATATCCCTGATAAACATAGACGCAAAGATTTACACAAAGGTCCCGGCAGCAAGACTAGCTGTGCTTCCCCCCAACCTGATAAACCTTGATCAATTGGGCTTTATTCCGGGTAGACAAACACAACAATATTGGACGGCTCACACACCTAGTGGAAAAAAACGGGTATCACGCAAACTCCGGCGATACTGCTATCGGTAGATGCTGAGAAAGCATTTGACCGGGTAGAGTGGTCAATGCTATTTAAAATCTTAAAACGCATGGGATTCGGGGAGCAATATATAGCAATGATCAGGGCCAACTCTCGGACAAGCAGAATAGCCATCAATGGAGGAGCCACAGAAAGGGTAGTTATCTCAAGGGGAACTAAGCAGGGATGCCCGCTATCTCCGCTTCTATGTGCTATTTTCCTCGAACCTCTCCTAATGAAAATAAGGGAGTCCATCCATATTAAGGGGATCGAAATGGGGGGGGAATGCAGCACAAGGTAATTGCCTACGCGGACGACATGTTAATAGCCCTTGTAGACCCGGGGAGAACACTGGCGGCAATTGTCGTGGAACTGGAAATGTACTGGGCTATCTCCGGACTTAAAATCAATAGGAGAAAATCTGAAATTCTGATACTGGTGGGAGATCGAGATGCAGTAGAAAGGGAAGCAGCATTACTCGACCTTAAGATAACAGAAAATGGGATTAGGTACCTGGGAATAACGCTGACACACAAGGTAGGGCAGCTCTATGAAAAGAATTACCCCCAGCTCCTAAACACATAAGTAGAGACTTGGAAAGATGGAATCCATTGCTGATATCTTGGTGGGGCAGAATACAATCGGTCAAGATGACCATCCTCCCGAAGTTACTGTACTACTTTTAGGCGCTCCCTGTGGGGGTCCCCGGATCCATTTTAAAGCATTATCCAAGGCGGTATCATCCTTCATATGGAAAAGAAAAACCCTGAGGGTTGCCAGGGTGATCCTCCCAGCACCAACCATGAGGGGGGTAATGGCCCTTCCCCACTTTCAAAAATACTATCATGCGGCTCAACTAAGGGTGCTTCGGGAATGGATGGGGGAAGACCCGCAGCCAATATGGGCAAAACAAGACAGGGCAGTTGTTAGAACCCCCCTGGTGGAACTGCTCTGGAAACCGAAACAACACGGACATCCCAACCTTAGCATAAGTGAAATTTTGAAGACCACACTGGAGGCATGGGACAAGCAAAAACGTAAGGGTATAATGATCGCGGCGGTAAGCCCTTTTACACCCATCTGCCGGAACCCCCAATTCCCACCAGGAATGGAGCGAGGGGCGTTTGAGAAATGGGAGGAGGCGGGATACACGAAAATAGTGGAAATGTTCACGGACAAAGAAATCAGATCATTTGAGGCTTGCAAGTCCCTTCTACGCCTCACAGCAGGAGACAAATATAAATATGACAAACTCGGACATTGGCTGAAGTCCCTGAAAATAGCTAGAGCAGCTACGAGAAACCTCACACCGTTCGAGACGTATGCCACCTCCAACTCGGGGGCGAAGAAATGGGTCTCAACACTATACTCCTTCATAAATTCCCATGACGAAGAAATAAAATGGACATATATGATTAAATGGGGGGAAAACCGTGGGGGAGGAGCCAACAAAAAAACAGTGGTTGGACTTGTGGACACAGATTCCCAAAATGACCCACTCAGCACAAACCCGGGAAATGTGGATCAAAATAGTAACCAAATGGCACTATTCCCCAGAAAGGCTGCATACAATGTTCTCCCAAACATCAAATCGATGCTGGAGAGGGTGCGAAGAGGTGGGAACATGGAGACATACTTGGTGGGATTGCAAGGGGATCAAACCATTTTGGGAGGAGGTAAAGGTGGAGATGGGGAAAATTTTTGCGGAATTGGGGCAACTGGGGGAAAAGGATATGGCTATGCGGAATGAGGGACAAAACAGCCAAGAAATACAAAAAGCCACAATGGAGAAGCTTCGTAGGCCTGCTCATAGTGGCATGGACAACAGTTGGCCAAAATTGGAAAAAGAGATAAACCCCACTGACATACACATGGCTCCAGAAGGTATGGGCTCAAATGGCAATGGAAAAAGTGACCCACTCAATCCAAGGCACAGGTGATTCAAAATAACAGATATTTTCAGTGGATAAATGGTTCCCCAACAGACAGACGATAATGCCCCAGGGGGCGGGAAGGGGGAAGAGTTGGGTGGGGGGGGGGTTGAAAATTGTCGAATGTATGTTTGCATGTGAAAACAAACACAATTTTGAAAAAAAAATGAATCATTTGAGACCTCAAAGTCAGTCACGGACAAGTCGATGTCAACAACGCGAGCGCGCAGTCTACGCCACCGGTGCTATCGACGTCCAAGACCACTTAATCGAAGACATTGACGACGGCATCTGGTTCAAAGCCATCGAAGCCATCAATGCTTTTGCCTGTAATTCAGAAAACGTTCACTCCTTTTCCTAGGAAGGATTTCTTTAAGTCACTCGCTTCCATTTATGAGGACCATGACCCATCTGATGACAATGATTCACCTTTTGGATTGCAGTACGACACTACAAATATCTCTGATGGCTTCATATCAGAAGAATCTAGGTTACAGGACCTGCGTGAAAATGTACAGGCGGCCAGTGGAGTGAACACTTTACTAGAGCTGGATTTTGGCAAGCCAGAACCAGATGAGCACGCAGAGGCCTCTTACAGACAATTAATTACCAAGGTTTTTTTTTTTTAAATTTGTTTTTGGTAGCAAAAATTAATTTACACCTTTACAAAATTTATCAGTAAAATAACATTTCATACCAAATCACAATATATTGTTTACAACACAAAAAATACATTTGTTTGTATATCAAAACATATGAATCAACAGATTAAAATTCATCAAACACATAATACAAAAACACAAATCTCATACTAATTGAAGTTCTGCTCCACTTACAAATACTCACTACCAATAGAGTAGTTTAGCTCATCAAATTAGGTGGATGCCCATCTAACTTTCAAAGGACCTTCATATGCGTCAATATAAACCAAACAGAACAGTTGCCGCCCCTTTTAGATAATAGACCTCCTTAATGCCAGGTATAATACAGTTGTTGGTGTAGATGCTATTTATGAACCAGTGAGGCATCTATGACCTTTGTAGTATCCATCAATTTGTTTAATCGCCACAGATTTTTCTCAATCAGCTTCACAAGTCTCACTATTGCTAGCATGATAGAGTTAGACTTGGCCCCACATACAGCGCGACCAGACCAACTGACGCTCAATACTAGAATTTGAGACACAAAAAGCTCCCAAACAGCAGGACCTTTGCTGGTCAAAGTGGGTACAATACATAAGCAAGTGTTCCAAGGTTTCACATTCCCCCACCGTAGAACAAAACTGACAGCAGTTCCACTGCCCCATCTCCTTATAACTTATCCAGTTACCAATACGAGATCCCGTGTGAATAAGATCGAGGCTGAATCTCATGTATGTCCTCCTAGCGTGGTGGTCGGGAAAACACACTAGGTATGGTAGGCGGGGCAAAACGGCCTGCCTAAATTTAGCATAGGTGCGAAATGAGGAGTAGCCTGAGATTAAGTCAGCGTTACAGGCCCATGCATTTCTAAAAAATCTTGCTTTAACTTTCCGCGGAGAATTTAAGGATCTCAATATCACCGACATATGTGATTTAAATTCAACCATGGAGGCAGGATGGTCCGCAATTAGCATTAGATTAAAGTCTTCGTACAGAGAATTGACTGGAGGCAAGATCATTTTGCTAAGTGAGTTTAACCTACGCCAGTCATATTTGTCTGCCAAGGGATAAAGTCCCAGTTCGTGCAGAAGAATTGGGTTGGGCAAATAACCGGGAAGGCCTAAGACCCTTTTACAAAGCTTGCCCTGGAGGAGATTTAATAAAGGCCCCAGATTTACCAAACAAGCATCCAGTGTAAAGTAAGATGGGTTCTACTTTCATGGTGTAGTAATGAAGCAAGGGAAATAGCGAGTATCTACAATACCTAGAAAAGATGATCCTCATCTGGGCAGCCAGCTGGTTAAGCTTAAATTCCAACACTAGTCGCCACTTGCCGACACACACCATTCGAAATATGGTACCCCAAGTACGTAATCTCTCCCCTCATCATGATGGGTGTGAGTTTACCACATACTTAAATCTCAAATTTTTCTTCTTGGAAGAGAAAGCTATTATGTGAGATTTATCGGAATTGATGGTGAAGTTGTTATGGGTGCAATACTCATGGAAAATATTTAGTTTGTTTTGAAGCCCGAAGGGTACTTTGTCGAATAGGATGACGTCGTCGGCAAATGCTAACCAATGGAGACGCAGCTTGCCCAAAGATACCGGGAAGGTGTTTGTTCCCTTCCATATTTGGACGATATCAGCCAGGTATAAATTAAAAAGTACTGCGGCCAAATTGCAACCTTGCTTCACGCCAATTTTCGTCGGGATGCTGTCAGATAACAAGCCCTCTGAGTTGATGCGCACCCTATACGAAGTGTTTTGATGGAGAGCTGCTATTAACGCCACCAGCTCTGAAGGGATACCATAGGACAACATCTTCTGCCAGAGTCGGTTGCGTAATACGCTGTCAAATGCTGCTGATAGATCTAAAAATGCCATGTAGATCGTACCATTTGGCTGAGCACATGATGATGACAATAAGTGGGCAAGAATTAATGCATTAAGGTGTGTGCCCATAGCTCTGCGGAAACCAACCTGGGCTTTTGAAAGAATACCATGGGCATTCACTTACGACTCCAATTCACACAAGACCAGCCGTGCAAAGATTTTTCCTGAAGTGTCAATTAAGGCTATTGGCCTGCAGTTTAGCGGGTTGTTTAAAACACCCTTTTTGTGAATTGGGATGACAATTGCCTTAAGCCAGGAGGGAGGAATTGTCCCAGTTTGGTATATTAGCTGATAGCATGAAAGCAAATAACTAGCCCAAAACTGGGGGTCATCCTTAAATACGCAGGGCGGCAGCCCTTCAGGCCCAGCCGCTTTTGAAAATTTCAGTTGAGAAATTGCCCAAGCAATGTCCTTGAGTTCCCATGGACATACAGGGGGAAACCTCAGCTGTAAATTAATTGACTCGGAACTTTTATGTGGGTCTGGCAGCTTGTATTTTTGAAGGAAAAATATGTTCCATTCAGGGCCAGAAATGGTGGCCACCATACGCTTGCCCACCTTACCCAAGGGGTTTCGTAGAATAGCCCATTGATCCCTCATGTTTTTCTTACAGAGCAGATCAATCATCTGTTGGTTGGCACGATTATAAGCGGCATAGCGCAACAGCTTTAGCTTTGACCTGAAGCGGGCAACTATGAAGTTTTTTTCTTTTTTCAAGTTTACCGGCGAAAAAAGGATATCTCCTAAATTATCGAAGCTCAGCATTTTTTTGGAGTTTTAGTTTGGCAATCTCTGCCTCATATGGGTGTGCGGTTTTTTGGAGGCTATTTTCGAGGCATTCCTTGGATAGGCTCACCAGATGTGTGCGAATCATCTTCAGATTTAAATCGTGGATTTTTTCCATGTTTCGCAATGCCTGGTGCTCATCGTGACCCAGAGATCCCGATTTACACGAAACACCATTTTGTGACAGGTACTAGGACGCCATCTAACAGACAAAATAAACCTGTCGCTTTCCACCATGACGGCAGAATCCACGATTTCATATGCATCAAACCTCAGATGTAGGTGAGTGATCAGCATTTGATGGTCACTCAACCCCACACACAACACTGTGATGTGGTCGAGCAGACCAGAACATAACACTGATGCAAACATGTAATCGATGAGAGAAGATAAGGTCCCACGCTTCCAAGAGATTTTAGTGGTGTGGGTGGCAAATTGGATGGGATAGATGCCCCATGCTTCGGAAAAACTCACCCATCGATTACCTCTTCGAAAGGCTTGGGATGCATATGGGGAGGAACAATCGGAAGGTCGGATGGTGCCTTCCAATTCCAAGTATGAATTCAGGTCACCCCCAATTCTATAATTTCATGGTTGGGACGAAGAAGAGCCGCAAGGCCCAATATTTGATTCAAATCCTCTAGGGCCATATCCAGTGAAACAGCACTCAGTTTCCAATAAATAGAGAGCAAAAGTAAAGACTGAATTTTACAATTGGTGAAAGACAACTCCACCAATATACATAACTCAGTTTTTTCCAAAGTGCGTGAGCCTACCTTCAGGGCGTTATTGATGAGTATTGCATTGCCACCAGAAGAACGTCCCAAACAAAAAGGTTGTGCGGGGGTGCTGTGGCATGTGTACCCATCAAACACGAGAGCCTCCAACGCCATTGTTTCCTGCAACAGTAAAATGTTGGGTCTCTGGTGTATGTTGAGCCGCCTATGCCATGCCTTAAGATCACTCATACCACAGCAGTTCCAGGATGCAATAGCAATCCTGTCGAGTTATGATTCCAACGTTGGAGGTTTCATGGCTGTTGCCACCTTAATCAGGGGCTCGAGCCATGACGGGCCACTTAGTGCCTGTGTGAGTGAGGCAAGTTGCAGGGTTAGTTGATTAGCATAGGACCCAAAAGGAGCCGCTGCCAAGCCTTCTACTCGAACAGTTTGAACTGGCATAACAAAGCCTAGAAAAGCCCAGGCGCGCTCCATATCCCCAAAGAGGCAAGGAGTAAGGCCCAGTAATTCGAAATCGTCCGTGAAGTCCAAAATCAGTTTGGTTATTATCTGTGATTGGACTCTACACAGCACTCTGTGATTGTTACGGTTGGCAAGATTTACCCAATGCAGGTCCTTTGGTGATAGGTTTCTTAGTGATGGAATCTGAAAAAATGAATTCATCAAAAAAGACCTGTTGATCCTGGCAGGGCCATTTATGTCTGGGTTACTGATCCATCCAAGTATTAGTTTTCATCTCCTTGGGGGTTTCCGAAAAAGACGTGTCAACGGTTGGCTCCCCCAGAAGGGTCTTCGTGCCGAATCTTCATCACAGGAAACAATACAAGGCGGTACCACGAGTGCTTGCACATCCTCTGAAGTGGGAACAATAGCATCCTTCACGTCATTCCACTGAGTGACAAGATTCCTGTCCTGCTGGTTCCATTGCCTGGCCCTCAGGTTTTGGTGGCAAAGTCGTGATCTCATTGGCCAATTTTGCATTAGTTGGAGTTTTTATTTCAACAATGGCTTGCGTAGCCGCTTTCAATGTTAGGAAAAAAGCAATGCAGTTGGGGTTGAGATTTGGCAGATGCAACCCTGGGGGAACAGGTAGCAGACACCTGCACGTTGCCACCTTGTAGGGCTTTAATCTGAAGGTGTTTTTTACTTTCCTCGTTCAAGTCACGAAGATCCAGGGCCAGGTCATCTTGGCTATTCCCTATGCTGGAGCTCGGTGCTGGAATGGCTTCTATTGTCAGGTTGCTTGATTGTAGTGAAGAGTATTAAAACCTCCGTCCCCAAGTACCACACAGAGAGAATACAAGATTACTCCCTATGCGATCATTGAGGCCACAGGTGGGTAGTTCTTGAAGCCCGGAACCACCGAAATGTTGAAACCCAAGGCAGCTGTAAAATAAAACCTTTATTAGCAATCAAATGAGCACAGTACAAGCAAACAAGCAGAATAAAGAGCAGGGCTTACCTAAGCTGATGGGTGAGGAAACCCAGAATCCTATGATGGTTAATAATTCTGTGGGGAGGCACGTGAGTTGGTTTTCCCGATGACAATAGGGAGAAGAACAGTAAGCTGGGTTAAAACCCAACATGCCCTCCTGTAACTTAATGAAACGAAAGGACCAAAATCCAAAGTACTTGATAACGTAATGCAGTGAAGAGGAAAAAATGGCAAGTCCAATTCAGGGTAATCCAAGACAGTCCAAAAAGCGTTCACAGTTCAAGATGATCCAGCAAACAGAGCCAAAAG
This sequence comes from Ambystoma mexicanum, assembly GCF_040938575.1. Lineage (NCBI taxonomy): Eukaryota > Metazoa > Chordata > Amphibia > Caudata > Ambystomatidae > Ambystoma > Ambystoma mexicanum. Next base: position 1,306,260,723 of record NC_090933.1, read on the forward strand.
ACGTGAGCAAAGCAAATCCAAAAACAGTCCAAGAATCAAGAGCCGTGAAAAACAAAGTATCCAAACGCCGTACAGAGTCCTCCAAAGAACAGCTGTGAAGCGCGGACGTGCGGAAGTTCAGCGCTTAAGTAGTGGAGGCTTCCGCGTCACCTGATCCGCGAGTGAGACGGATGAACGCGTCACGTGACCTGCAGATGCGACACGCGAGCGTTGTTTTGATCTCAATGGTATCCATGATCGCGGAAATGACTTTCTGCGCGCAGCATCCTGTAGCCGGCACCTGCAAGCTCCCTCCTGCTGACGCCATGGCAGACGTCAGTGAAGGAACGGGGAACCCTTGAGTCTGCATATGTGGCCCTTGGGGTAAACCCGCTCACGTGACACTCATCCACTGTGAGTGACAGGGAATGGAAACCTTGCTGGGGTAACTGGTGCATTGTGAATGTTGCCTGTCCTAGGTAGGGTGTCAGTATTGTCTGACCTAGATGCTTGTGAAATGGGGACAGAATAAGGGGAACAGTGTGACATCTATATTATGCTGTGGGCCCAGGACCCTATTCGCTTTTTTGCCACTTGCTTCTGGGAAGCCTTCGAAAGGTTTAGGCGTTTTTGAGCTCTCAGGAAGGACTTCTTCGCCTTGCGAGACGTGAAGTGCCTTCCGTCTAGCTCACATGGCTGCAACGGAACGACAGAATCTAAGCAGGTATGGCTGTCAATGATATCTGTCAGTGCAGAGGGGCTGTCGGGTGTGTGTACGGCCCTTGTAATGGGCTCCATTCATCCACCTGAGTGGTCGGGGTCTTGCGGGGGTTGCGACTTTGCAGCCAACTTAAACAGTATGTTTTCAACCTGAAGGAGACGACCATGATGGAGTTTAGCAACTTCCAGCAGATCTATGTCCTCGGCGTTGGCATGGTTCACCGCAGCGTTATATTCCCCTTGTAACACCTGCGAGTACGATCTTTGTGGCAGGTAGGCGTTTGAGTGCCCATTTTCTGTCTGTGAGCCTTGCGACCATGAAAGAGGCAACATAGAAGCAGATGTTGGTAGAGCTACAGCATTTGCCAGCATTTTTTCAAATTGTGCAAAGTAAAATGCTTTTGATTGCTCTTCCGAAAAAATAAATCCTTCCAGTCTAGCCCATCGTTTTCATTAGCTTCTTGGACAGAAAAGGTAGGGAGCTTCGCAACCGAGGGGGAGACTGTTGACAGAGGCTCCAAACACACGACGAGGTCCTCTGTTTTGGTGGCATCGAGGGCACCTTCTTGAGCCGAACCGGAAGCTTCCACAAACAAGGTAGGCATTGATAGTAACGACTTTTTGTGGGAAGGTAAAGGAGGAGAGGTAATGATAGACGGTTTGGACCCCCCCTGACTTGCCAGAAGCTTTTGAAGAAGTAGCAGACTTAGAACCGCTTCTCAAGGCGCGGCTCATAATCTGCACTTGGAGCGGGCACCGACCAACACAAACTGTAAGGAGTGTACCGGTGCGGGGTTTAATGCCGGGGCAGCAAGCTGATTTCAACTGAGACCTGGTGCTACTACTGAAAACGGGACTACCAACCCCTCTCGCCTGCGCAGTACTAAAGTCCTATATATAAAAGTCACAAAGAAAATGAAAATCAAAACAGAACATAAGAGAAAAAATACAAAGAAAAGGAGAGGGGGAAAAATAGCTTAGGACTCCACAGTAAGCAGAATTGTTGTTTGAACTAAACAGTGTTAGCAGCTACCCATACCAGACATCATAACAGAACAAGACACCATCAGAGAGTTTTTTACAGTTGAAAGAACGTTTTCTCAGTTTTAACTATCCCAAGAACAACGCACGTGTCCTCACAAAATGCTGTCTTTTTTGAGAATAGGAACCAGTACACCGTGAAACACCAGTGAGCCCCTAGCACTCAAGGATCAAAGGTGTCACGCCCGCAGTCCCCGGAGGCAATAAGGGGATGCTAGTGCGTTACATCCGGCGCACAGCACAAGTCACCCGTCGCCCCCAGATACAATTTCCTATGTTTGCCAACACCCTAAATCCAACAGTTTTCCTGTCCTATCGCTCAGTCCTAGTGACCGAGCCCCAATCAGACAAAGACCCGTATCCAGGGTCGTCAATGCACACTTCAGTATAGAGCACTCGATAACAATATGTTGTTAGCATTCAAAGCCCACAGCTGCTAATAATCAAGTGTGATAATATGCTAACTCGGGCATAGCATGAGGGCCCGAATCACCCATGGGCTTTCCAACCTTGATGCTTGCAGACCAGGTGGGTTAAGACTGTGGAGCCCAACGGCCCGCCCCGCGCACCACAAACGGTGCTTAGCTGGTGCTTCGCAGTGCGCGGTGCGGGTGTGCCGGGCTGTGGCTACTTGAACGAGAGTGGGAGGTGTCACTCGGCAGGGGGGGCGGGGCCTCCTCTAACAGGAAACCCCTTCGAAAAAATAAAATGGAGAAGGAGTGTTAGACACATGAAGTGCCCAGCTGGTTTACAGTCACCACACACTACACAACCCCAATGGCACAACCTCAGTGGGCTTTAGTGGAAACACAGGGGGCACACAATCACCTCCTCAGAGTCAGGCAAGTCTGTGTCACTGACTAAGACGTCCTCCGCAAAAGAAATCGATGGAGGAGCACCAAGGCTGCTCCTGCAAGTAAGGGCTGCAAGGCGGCGTCGGCAGCAGCAATTCCCAATAGTCAAAGAGCTGGTTGGCAGTAGTCAGTAGGCAGCAAACAGTGCTTAGCTGGTGCTTTGCGGTGGGCGGCCAAGGTAGTTGATTATCTAGGCTGGAGCAGGCCTGCCCTCCCATTTGAACAGGATGACCTCAAGGATATCCTGGACAAAGGTTCTCAAAGGGATCCTATACTACCCTTTCATGTTGCTCTACAGAAGATTAGGTACAAATTGGGAAGCACCGGAATAGAGTCCGGCAGTCGATACAAATTGGACAAATATAGGTAGTCAAGTAGTGACCCCAATTACCTGTCAAAACATCTTACCCCAGAAAGTTTGGTGGTGCAAGCAGCAACCACAACCCCTAAACAAGCTGCCTATATGACCATCCCACCAGATCTGGATAATGAACATATAAACACCTGGTCAAGGAAAGTCTTTTCTGCTGGGAGCATGGCTCTCAAATCAGCCAACTCTTCATGTGCCCTTGCAAAATTCACCTACACCGTATGGGACTGTATATCCATGGCGGCTGGAAATATTCCCAAAGGGGAGGAAAGAGACGGCTTCTTGGCCATTTTAAAGAGGCCATGTGCGAGTTTATTCAGTCGTATTTGGACACTGGTGATAGTATCTGTAGAGCCATAGCGGCAAGCACTGTGATCAGCACTGTGATCAGGCCTCCAGATAAGGGTACTGAGACGGAGGAGCCTAAAGATGCCATTCAGCCGGTTCCAGATCAACAACCAGCAGAACCTGGTTGGGAGAGGCCCCAGCCACGTTGTTTCCGCCCAAGATTCCGCAGGCCATTCCGCTCACGTCCCCCTCAGCAGCCTACAACAGAAGGAGGGGACGGAGAGATCAAAGTGGCGCCAGAAAGAGCTGCCCGCCCTGACCTACAGCAAAACAGACCATATTTCCAGCGCAGGCGGCAGCAGTCTACCAACTTGGCACAGGCTGCTAAGAATTCGGCTACTGAGGCTGGCGGTGACCCATCGATCAGCAGTACACCTGAACAACAACACCCAGGGTGTCCAGCCAAAGCCCTGTGGTTTTCATTTCCCCAGCTGCACAAAGATGATCCTGCACGTACCTTATACTCAACCCATTCTCCCCTTGAATCGCGTCTCAGCAGCGCACAACCTTGACATGGAAATCTTGACATGCCCCTACGACTTCCGGGTGTGGCGTAGACCCCAGACACTCCAGGTCTGATGAGAACATGCTGAATTCATTTTTTTCTTTCCTACTTTTTGCTACCAACATTTGTGTGAATCTCGTGCAGTTTGGGCATCAATAAAGAATGGAATTTGCACAAAAAAAAGTAGAGGGGAGAGGCTGGAACCATGTTGGACTCCACAGGATATATTTCTGGTGTTTGAAGTGAACGGTAGTAGGTAGGTTCTTTCGGTTCGGTTTGCTAGGAATAAGGTAATGCGGATTCCTGCATGCCACACTCCATCAATCTTTTTATTAGTGTTGTGTGGCTGATTGTGTCAAAAGCCGCTGAAATGTCCAATAGAAGGAGGGCCGATTGTTTATTTTCAGGTCGTCCCATATCGATAGAAGTGCTGATTCTGTTCCTCTCATCGGTCTGAAGCCAACTTGTGATTGGTCACGCATTTGTGTTGTTTGGATGGGTTTAAGATGGATTTTATAGAGGTGGTTCTCCAGGATCTTCGCTGGGTAGAGCAGGTTGGCTATCGATCTGTAGTTGCTTGGGTCGTCTGCGCTTTCTGACCTTTTTTTTTTCTCCAGTGGTTTGATGTATGCTGATTTGAAGGAGGACGGTACTATTTCTCTTTTGAGTGATAGATTCATTAGGTTCCGGAAGCGTGTTGCTGCGGTTATGTGGTTGAGGATTCCTTTGAAGACGTCTGGGGGGGCGGGTGTCCTTTGGACATTCTGCAAGGTTGGTGTCCTTGATCAGTGTGGTGAAGTTTCCTCTGTATTTGGCTCTAGGCAGATGAATTTTGCTTTAATCTGTGTTTCCTCTGTGGTCCAGTGGTTGTATTTGCCCCAGCTAGGTTGATGGTCTCCTGTATTGTCTATTTTTGCTCTCAGGTGGTTGGTGATTTTGTTACAAAGTGTTTGTGTAGAGGTGATGAACTTTTTGCAGGAAAAGTTTATTTTCTATTTTTGTAATCTCTGATTTAGAAGAATTTTATGTATAAAACTTCATCATACGAGGCAAGATTTTGTTTATTTTTTTAAAACATTTTTCTTACATGTATTGTGCTTGAGGTTTATGTTCTTTCTTTAGCTGACATTCCACACAGAAGAGAATAAAATATCACGATTCTTGTTCCTTTGTAATATTGTTCCAAAATGTAACTACAGTAAAAATGTCTTTTATTATCTCCCAGAAGGAATTTAGCCCATCTGTCCTCCATGTCTAGGTGTGTTGAGGCTTTGAAATACATGTCCCTGAATTGGTTCCTTTTTTCTGTTAATGCAGGGCAGGTCATTATGATATGCTGTATTGTTTCCAGTTCATTCTTTTGTCTGCAGAACCGGCAATTTCCCATCTCCTTTGGGAGGATTTTTCTTGCTGTCATAATTTCTCATGTAGGGAGGAGGTTCAGGCGTAGTCTCATAAGTGTTTCTTACATGATGGGCAGGAAAGATATATAAGGTAAGTCGGTAAGCAGTTGAAGGGTCTATTATCCAGTTTACAATGTAGGTTTAGCTGGTATTGCCTTTTCTGCTCGATCGTATTGAACCAGTCATTAAAAAAAATATATATATTTTTCCTTTTCCGGGCATTGTAATAGCATTTCTTTCGGGATCTCAGCTGATGTTCCTAAGCTTTCCCTATGGCTTTGCCATGCCGTCAGAGTTGCTGTGTGTATGGTGATAGGCTTATGCTTGAAAATTTGAAGTGCTGGGATGTGGGCTTCCGAAATTATTTTTCTGTGTAGATCTAACCTTTTCCACGTGATTATTGACTCGAGCGACTGTATGGCCAGTTCGAACCTGATCCGCAGCATCAGAAGTGAGGAGGGTAGGGCAAGAACCTTTCTCCAAAAGATCCCCTCTAGTTGTTGCCAGATTCTCGGATCGATGTTAATCGTGGTTCGCCTCCATATTTTAGAATGGCTGCCACCTTTTGTCTGTAAAATGTAATGAGGGGCCATGCTGAAAATCTTTTGGTGCAGCATGCTTCCTTGCCGGGCTAGTGAAAGCGCCTTGGATTTGAGGTGCTCGCCCCAGTCTTTTTCTACTGGGGATTGGTTCAGCCAGATACCTAAATATTTGATGGATTTGACCTATAAAAGGTTTTGATTATGTAAGAACAAAGCTTTGGAATTTGTTTTTACGTGACATTGTGTGTGTGTCATGAATTTTTTGTGTGTTTATTTTGAGCTCGTTTGTTTCCATATATGCTTCACGTTTATGCAACGCTATTTGAAGCCCTCTGGAATTTTGTGAGAATAGGACAATGTCATCTGCGTACATTATGCATGTTAGTGTTGTTGCATTTAGCTTTGGATGGTTCGTCTGCGGAGTATAGACGTTCCATTCAAAGTCTGCAGTGAATACGTTAAAAAGGCTTGCTACGAGGAGGCAGCCTTGTTTCAATCCATTCCATCTTGAGATGTGATCTGTAAATAAGCCAGCTTTGGACATTCTAATTCTGATTGTCGTGTTCAAATATAGCTGCTTTATGGGTTGTAATATGTAATTCGGGCAGTCCCACAGTTGCAGTTTGTTCCATAGTAAGTTTCTATTTACTAGGTCAAATGCTAATTGCAGATCGACGAATCGCGCAAAGGATCTGTGATTTGAGTCCTTATTGCTTCTTGTTTTGCAATATTGAGCAGAAGTAGATTGATGTTTGTTCCCAGATGTTGTACAAAGCCTGTTTGTCTGATGGCAAATATATTTTCCTTTTTCGCCCAGTTGAGTTTTTCAAGAAGTGTGGCGAAAATCTTTCCTAGAGGGTCTAGGAGAGCTAGTTGCCTGTAGTTCTGAGGATCTTGCGATTCACCCTGCTTGAAAATCGGCCGCATGACAGCTAGTTGCCAAGAGCACGGAATGGTGTTAGTCTTGTCAATCAGTGAGAAGATTTTACCACAAATGTCTGCCCAGATCCCAAGGTTGGATTTGACTATCTCGTTGGAAAGACTGTCGGGTCCGGGGGCTCTGGGGGGATTCAATTTAACGATTGCTCTTTCGATGTCATGTTTGTCCCAAGTAAACGTCCAGCGATTATTTTGACTTTCTTCTGTTCGCTTCTCATTGTTCGGCTGGTCTTTGTATAGTTCCGTAAAATGAGTCGTCCAGCTCGTCTCTGGTACATCTGTAATCATCCTCTGGAGCCTTGTGGCAGGAGGATTTAGGAGCCCCCACTTATCTCGTGTATTGTTATTTAATGTTAATAGCATTGCTTCTGCATCAAATTGGCTTTGCATTGATCTAGTCCTCCTTATCCAATTTCTATGTTGTTTGGCTTGTCTGATCTTTTCAAAATTTACCGGAGCCATCTGTTTTAACAGTTTTATTGTCCTCCGTAGGTCTTTCTTTTTTTCAACTATTTGTGGATTGTAGGCATGAAGATGAATTTGAATGCTGTTTTTCGACTGTTTTGTTGGGTGTCTGAAAGGACAGAGGCGCCAAGAGTAATTCAATCTGTCGAGATCAGTAAGATTTTGTCTCTCAAATTTCCCAGGGAGTTTTTCAAATTCTCCTTGGGTTATTCTGAGCCTGTTGAATCCGGGATTAATTGTGAGGTCTGGTATCGTGATTTTATCATTCTGTCCAATTGTCATTGGCCAGGAAATGGTCATCATAACATGGTCACTATTTATGGATTTGATATTTAAGTCTTGATGATTTTTGCATCGATTTCTGTTGAGAGATGGATCTAATCGATTATTGCTGAAGATGGTCTATCTCTGATGTTCACTCTAGTCAAGGCTCTGGACGCCACTTCTTTGTTGCATCGCAGTGTACGAGGAGATAGCATATGGGTTTCAAGTACAGCTGCTGTCCTGTCGAACAAGTGAATATTTAGGTCTCCACATACTATGAAATTTATGTATGTGTATTTTGAGGACGTATCATCGATTGCTGAGCCTACATGATGTATGAATATTTCATCAGAGATTTCCGCCAGATTCCAGTAATTGTTTATTATTCCAAGTATCTCTGTAGTTTGCGGTAGCTCTTTCTCCATTGTTCTTTGCTTTGGTGGCCTTAGTTGTCGAAGTATAGTTAGGTGTATCCAAGAACGAATGTTGATTGATTCCACAATTTCAAGATTTGATCCTGCTTTGATTAAAGACAATAGGCCCGCTGAGGGGTGACCCTTGGCTTTTTTTATGGCTGGATTCATCAGCGTGGTGTAGCCATCACATGTTGGTTGGTTGAAAATCCAAGATTCTTGTAGGCATATGATTTCAAATTTGGCGAGGTCTTGACTTTGATTTGGGGAATAGGTGGGTATTGTCACATGAGCATAGGGAGATTTAAAGTTCACTTCATCAATAGTGGTTATAGCTCTTTGTTTCCTCTCTCATGGTGCTTGGATTGTGACCATTCTGTATGTTGCCTGTGTGTGTTTAGATCTTCTTGTCTGTTTATTTCATTGTCTCTGTTGGTTCCGTTGTGGTTTATGTTCCTCTGTCGGGGATTGTCATGCATAGCCTTTTGCGAATGATGGGAGTTTTCTAGAATGTGAGTCTGACCACTTTTTTGTTCTGCATCTTTGTCATTCATATGTTCAGTTCTTTGTATCTCGAATCCCAGCAAGTAGAGTTGGTTCTTATTATCTGTAATTAGCTTTTTGGCGGCTTGAGATGTGGGACTTATTCGCACTCTGTCCAGTTTTAAGTCATCAATACATTCTACTGTCTGAATGTCCGTCATAGTGAGTATTTTTAAGTTTGGTATTGCTTTAAAAAGCTGCAGAACATTTGTTCTGTTGAGTATTAGTTCGTCAGAGCTGGAAACGGTTCTTATAAGATTCACATCATGGGTTCTTATTGATCTGCGTGGGTTGATGAAAATAGGTAGAGTTGGGGCATTGTTCGGTGGGTGTCCACCCGAATGTGATCTTATAGATTGAGAAGTCGAACTGTGCCTGGTTCTCGGTAGATTATTACAGTTTGAGGGTTCAAACTTCTAATCTGCCCATTGGTCTCTGTATCCAGAGTGGTTTCCAATATTTCTACGCATGAGAGGGCTGTCCGTGATGTCTCCGTCGAGCTTGTTTCTTCATATTGATCAATTATTATGAGTGAGCTGTCGCTCATCTGTATTTGTGCTTCTTCAGAGATTTCTCTATTTTCATCAGTGTGCTGTGTCAGGTTTAGCAGCATCTGTAGCTGTAGCTCTTCGTCATTCAGTTGATTCTGTGACGCCACCGGCAGGGGCAATGTTCTTGTATTATGGAGTTCTGGAGCGCATACAGTTTTTTGAGCGGGCGCTTTGTCTTTATTATCCTGGGTTTTTTTTGTTCAAAGGTTTGGGCATGTTAATGTTTCTCAAAAAGGCACGCGATCCATTTTGTCTTTTTCTTGGTTTGGTTGCATTGTCTTTCTTTTTATTCGTTCTGACATCCTTGCGGACAAAGAGTTCTAAAATAGGGGTGATGGTAGCATATTCATTAAGTCGTCCTAAGCTCATCCCCAAATAATCACCCACCATTCTGAGATATTTGCTGATGAATTTAACAGTGTGATGACGTCTGATGATGTGGGAATGACTTCTAGTGTAGTACGATAATCATCAGATGACCCCAGGGTGGTCTCTAAAGTCCTCCTTCTAGACCAGGGTGACCTCCTGCTGCAAACACGGAGGGCGGGCAGCATTTCCTGGAGGTATGTGCCACTTTGGCTTAGATTCTGATCGTTACTGGGGCTTGGTGACTTGGGTGTCTCCTCTTGGAGGGATGTGGTGTTGCTAGTTCCTGGGTGTCCACCGGGCGACTCGGGTGGATGCCTTCCCTCGCCTTCTTGGGTGGGCTGTTCTTTCCATAGCATTGGGGGCACCTTGTGGAAGTGTGATCTGTTCTGTGTTATCACTTCCTGTCCTCTGGCAGCGTTTACCATGCTGTGGTTGGAATTTTAATGTCCAGGGACATGATTTATAGGACAGCGTCATCTTCTTTTGAGGCGCTCGATTCTTCACCAACACTGTGTCTCCTGCATGTAGTTCTCTGTGCTGCGCCCGGCGGACTTGGCTGTCTTTGTCGTTACGTTCTCAACTTTCTTCAGTGATTGGGGTGTCGGGTTCTGCGACTATCCAGCTTGGGTGCAGTGGTAGTTCTGCCCTATTGTCTTGTTGAGGGACCCCATGAACCTTTCTGCGTCTCCGTTCTCCTGCGGCCAGCATGGGGTTATCCTACGGTGTTTGATTTTGAGGCTGTTCAGGAATTGTTTCAGTTTGCGGCTGGTAAATGGGGACACATTGTCACTCTTCATCACTTTTCGCGGTATGCCACATGGCAAACACTTTTTCTAGCGCCGTTATTACTGATGGTGCATCAGTGAATTTGATATGCTCGACTTCTGGTTGGCTTGGGCTTCGTTTGTCTTCTCGCGGACTGGCACGCCGCACCGGTTTCTAACAGCTCTGTTACTCTGTTTTGTATTTTCAGCAACCACACTCTGGACTTCGGGTATGTTTAGGTTTTCACAATACTTTGGTGGCCCTTGTGCGCTAATCTTCGCGCTCTCTCTCCTCTAGCACCTCCGGTGGTGTCCTTTTTAAAATGACTTCTTCGTCAGATATTGTGAGCTCATGTCGGATTCCAAATAGCGCATGTAACTTCTCTTGTGCCACTGTGGTGCGCTGTGCTACCGCAGATGGGAAGTTCCTCCAGTCACCCTACTGAATGGTGTGTTTCGTGCATTGTAGGCAAGCATCTGTCACTGTTTCTTACTCTATTTCTTGTAGTGTCATCGTCCTTGGTCTTGCGCAATCTGATATGTTCAGGATATTTCTCCTCTGTGAAAGATAGTGAGCTAAAGACTCTGGGTAAGGCTCTTGTAACCAGGACTCATGTCTGGCAGAGAGTCTCCCAGGACCCCCCTTGTTGTCTGCAAATTTCAAGTAACTTTAGGTCTCGCCATAAGTTACTAGGGGAATCCAGACGTGACCCCTTGCTCACTATTCTTAGAGAGGCACAGCTACACCCTACAGATGAGGTTCAACCAGACCGAAACACATGTCTGGGGTTGCTGTTGGTAATCTTATTCAGAGGAGAATTGCCTAGCATTTCGGTGCTGGACTGCCCCAGGGCAGGACAAAGACTGATATGTTTAGGATATTTCTCCTCTGTGAAAGATAGTGAGCTAAAGACTCTGGGTAAGGCTCTTGTAACCAGGACTCATTTCTGGCAGAGAGTCTCCCAGGACCCCCCTTGTTACTTGCGCAATCTGTCACCTGACGCACATGTTCTTCTGTTTGGATGGCATGTTCTTTCTCTTGGTGGCAGGGGTGGCGAGATAGGTAATCCGCTTGGTTGTCTGCACCGGCTCTGTACGATACCTCGATACTGAATGGTTGCAGCTGCAGCATTCACTTCTCCAAGAGTGCAGTGGGGTAAGGAGCCGAGCCTTTAAAAATGGGTATATGGGGCTTGTGATCTATGAAAACCTTTGCCGGTTGTGCCAGGAGGTAGACTTGGAAATGTCGTCATCCCCACAGTATTGCAAAGGCTTCTTTTTCTTTGTGGGTGCAGTTCTGTTTCGTTTTGGAAAGGGTTCGGCTGGCAAAAGTGACTTGGTACACAGTGCTTTCCTGGTCGATTTGAGTCAGCACTGCCCCATGTCCTACTGGAGTCCTTGGCATGGTATGGTATGGTAATGTTTATTTGTAAAGCACCTATATAAAAGGCAAGTGTTTCAAAGCGCTAAAGGAGGGAGGGAACAAGGAGGAAGAACAGTCATTTCAGAGCCCTGGAATTTCTGAACGATACAAGTCTGCACAGGCAGAGTAAGTGCATATAATACAATTGTTAGGAAAGATTTCGTAATTGTAGGTAATTTTCCTTCCATGTGGCAACCCCTAAACTTTTTGCTGTTTTTCACCTTGTTCTTGACTTTGCCAGAGAAGTGCAGCCTTCTGCCGCACTCCTCTGGGCTTTCGCTCCTTTCTTACGGGGAAACTGACATGCCCTTAAGACAGTCAGTACCGGGGAACGCTGTTTCCCGTAGTTTCTTTTATCATGTTGCGGCTTTAGTGCAACATGACACAAGAGGGCACTGTAAGCTAAGTTACAGCTCTCTTGGGTCTCTAGCCTTCTACAGGCCCTAGATACTCGTTTAGGATGGTATTTGATCGGTGCAAGTAATTCAGGGACGGGAATGGTGGCAGCGATCGTTTCTTTGTATTTTGAGCTCCTTTTGGCGTTCTAAGCGCGTTTTCTGCGCTTAACCCAAAATGGTGGCCTGGCTCCCAAAATGGCCAGACCACGAGGATCCTTTGTCCTGTCCGCTGACTGTCTTGCTCCCTTCACCTTCCCCAGGTCGAGCCGACCCGGGGACTTCCTTATTTGGGCATGTACTTTCCCGCGAAACACAGATGCTTTTGCGGGCTTCTACATGTCTTTTGTGTGCCTCCAGGATGTGGGCTGGGATGTCTGGTCCCAAAGCACATCCTGGGTGCCAGAGAGTCTAGGGTGGTGTGAATGCCTGGGACTACCGTGGTCCGTGATTGGTCCACGAATGGTGTGAGTGTTGATGAGCGGATCTCCCATTGGGTCCCCTCCGTTTTGGCGCGAAGGGAACCGTGGATAAGAGGGGGCTGGAAACGCCACTACCAGGTCGATCTCCTGAGTTCTCACGAACGAAGGAATACAGGAGCCAAGTATCCTGCAACCAAGAGGCTGGACCGAGGAATCGCTGGTGACCCGCTGAAGGACTCCTCCTCTGCACTGCTGTCGCCTTGTGAAACCCTTTTCACCTTTGATCGAACCAGAAGGCCTGTACTGGTGCTTCGTCCCTTGGAATAGCGGGAACAGCTATTCTCGGCATCTTCATCATCTCCTGCCAGTAAGCCTTCGGAAGCGTCTCTGGGCCATCCAGTTGACTGACCAGCTTACACAGGAGTCTTGCTCTGTAACCGCCGCCAGGTTGTGTAGTATTTTGAGTCCTTGTCACTCTCACACGCTTCGTACACTTGGCGTTCCCAAGTCTGAAGTGAGTAGTGTACATTTGGCTCAGATACACACGGCCGCTCCGTTGCCCTGCTGTGGTGACAAAACTGTGCAGGTTTCTTCGATTGGGACGTCTTTTTACTCAACACGACGACGAGGCGTTCCCTGCTCTTCGGAACCTGCCAGCTGCTGAAACTGACGCGGAGAAGCCTGGGTCTGCTTGCATCGGGGACCGGTAATTAGTTTAGCTAGGATCTGGTCGCCCTCCTGCAGGAGCCCATTGCTTTTCCCCGCTGTGTAAAACAGCACCCTTTTGCCGTACTCGCGCTCTGCTTCTGCCCACTGTGGAGGCTGCGCTTGAGTCACGGAACTTGTTCTCCTTCATTTGTGCACTGAACTGAACTGCCTGATTTCCTTAGAAGAGACTCTCCTTTTGCCCGTTGGCACCAGCGTGTGCAGGTACTTTTGAGCACAAGGCTCCACTCTTCGCAGGGCTCGGACTTCCATCTAGTTAGGTGCCTCTGAAGGCGAACTGAGTCTAAAGCATTGTATCGCATTGCCTGTTTTCCTTCCCTTGCTGGTGGACTACACATTTCGTGCATATAACTCTTGCGACTGTCGTATTTGTATATGTATTGTGTTGATATGGTATGTGTTGGTTTAATATTGTGATACTGTGATTTTCTCGCTGCGGTCATTGTTTTAAAGGCCTTAAAATAAATGTGTATATATTTTTGATATAACAACTGTTTGGAGTAGTTTGTAAGTGATCTTGCTTTGTGTGCTCATTGCGGGCTTTCAGTCACCCTCACCCCTCTTGAGACCTAGTCTTGACCGCCGCGATCGCTACCTTGATTGGTCTGGCTCGTCCAGAGGTTACCCTGTTAGAAGTAATTAGGTTGGCCTTCTGAACTTCTGCGCCACCAGGACAGAGTTCAGAAATCCGTCTTAACAAATTGGTGTACAGCGGTGGGATACGACTGAAGGTATCCAGTGTTGCGCACGAACTAAGGCATTTCAGGTTATTCCAACCAGGACACGTAGTGAATTGTTGTAGTATAACTTTAAAAAGGCCATAGTCCTATCTAACAGTATGGAAACAAATACCTTGTTAACTTTAAATGCTTCCAAATCAGAAACATTGAAGAAGATGTGTGCGGAGAGAGGTGTTTCCTCTCAAGGCACGAAATTGGAAATGATCCAAAGAATCGTGGCGTGGCAAGAAGCGCAGCTTGACGCTATAACTTCTGAGGACAGTGCGGAAGGTGGTGGGGCTGCTCTCACTGGTAGAACCGACGGTTCTGCCACTGCACTGATCCATCGCGACCACGAGGACTGGGAGGACGAGATGTCTAATGTTTCCTCTGCCAGTGCTGATGGGGAGGCTATGCTTGAATTCAAGAAGCAAGAGCTGCGGTTTAGGCAGCAGGAGCTTGAATTCAGCATAGCCAAACTAAAAATCGAACAGGCAGAAAAACAAAAAGACAGGGATCACCAGTTGGAACTGGCCAAGCTTCAGGTTGCAAATGGGTCGAAGGGTCCTGGACATGGGTCTGGGGCCTCCTCTCATCCACGGTTTCCGAAAGATCTGCTCAGTGTGTATGAGGAAAGGAATGACATTATGGACTGGCTGAATGCGTTTGAGTATGCATGCGAAGTTCAACAAGTTGACAATGCTGATAAGATTGCATGGTTACTCAGCAGACTGCCCCATTCTGGCTGTAGTGCCATTATGGAAATGTCGAAGGCTGAGCGAGCTGATTTCGCAATGTTAAAGCAAACTCTCATTTTAAAGTTTGGGAAGACTCCGGCCCAATATTTGAAACGTTTCAGAGAGTATAAGAAAAAGGAAGGTGGTACTTGGGTATCTTATGTCACTGAATCTTTGAAAAACTTAACTGGCTGGGTCGAAGGGTATAAGGTTTCTACCTTCGAAGGCATGATAAATCTTGTCATGCTGGAACACATTTTTGCTTCTTCTTCCCCGGAGCTTAAGCAGCATTTGGCCGATTCGAAGGAGATAGATCCTAAGAAGCTGGCCATTGCAGCAGACTTATGGGTGTCACATCGAGTGTCCCATAAGGACAAAACTCATCCTGGTAAGCAGGAGGAAGGGAAAAAGTCCAAAGATATGGAGGGTGGAGAATCTGCTAAATCTTCTTCCCATAAGGGCCACAAAAAGAAAAATAAGGGTAGGACACGAGAACTCACAGGGTATTGGAGGTCAGCCTCCGAAACAAAACTCTGGTTACAATAAGCCTCCCTATGTAAACAGACCCAATGGATCTTGTTTTGCTTGTGGAGCAACTGGCCACGTGAAAGGGGATCCCCGTTGTAAGGTTAGACCTTTGGGTTCCACTCCCCTAATCTGGCCTTCTCCTCCTACGAGGAAGAAGAGATTACAGGAGCATCCTTCTCCTCAGACTCATTTCCCAGCGGGATAGAGGCTGAGGTAGTTTTAGTGTCCCTGGGTTCCTGGGAGCCTAAAGTCGCAGAGGCTTATGCTAGGATTCCTGATAATACCAAGCACTACTTTAAAGACAGTGTGCTGATCAATGGAGTAGATACTCCAGCTCTTAGGGATAGTGGGTGCAGTCGCACTGTAGTGGATTCTACCTTGGTAGACTCAGAGGAAGTTGCCAGAGCTACTCTGATGCCCACTAAGTTGGCTGACGGCCTCCTCCGTATGTTTCCCGTAATACCTGTAAATCTTACTTTAAATGGTACAGCAGTCAGGATTCCAGTGAGCATTCAGAGAAACGTCCCGGGAAAGGTCTTGTTAGGTAATGATCTCAGAGCTTTAGGGCTCGTAGGAGACACTGCCGAAAGACCCTGCACACGGTCTCAAGCACGGGCAGCATTGGCCAAGTCCAATACGCCGCCCCAGCCGAAGGGGAAACCCAAGGCGAAAGGAGTCGACAAGTCACGACGAGGGAAAGAGAATATTCCCCCGAGCTCGCCTACCACTGCGGTGGAGGAAGTTGGTCAATCGCCCGGGCCTGACGAGGAGGTGGCGATGCCTGAAGTATTCGACCCCAACTATCATCCTGAACTAAAAGACTTGTTAGTTGAAGGAGGTCCTGATAGGGACGAATTCAGTAAAGGCCAACGTGAGTGCCCATCTCTGGAAGGCCTAAGGAGACAGGGCTGCTCCCAGCTTGAGGGTGAACCTCCTGGGACGCATAGGATTTATTGGGAAGGTGGACTCCTGTATAGTGAGCCCACAGAGTCTACAGAAGGAGACCATAGGAAGTTGGTGGTTCCCCTTGCTGTTAGGCCCTTCCTCCTGCAGTTGGCGCATGAAGTTCCCCTTGCTGGTCACCTTGGTATGAAGAGGACCAAGCAAAGGTTATCCATGCACTTCTACTGGCCCAAGATGGGGGTGCAAGTAGAAAGTCACTGCAGGAGTTGTACCTCATGCCAGTTGTCTGGTAAGGTTGGCGCGACAATCCAAGCTCCGTTGGTACCGCTCCCAGTTGTGGGGGTACTATTTGAAAGGGTAGGGATCGACATCGTTGGTCCCCTTGACCCGCAAACATCCTCGGGCAATAGGTTTATCCTGGTGCTGGTCGACCATGCAACCAGATATCCTGAGGGCATCCCATTGAAAACTGTAACTGCCAAGTCAGTTGCAAAAGCTTTACTCGGCATATTTACTAGGGTTGGCTTCCCTAAAGAAGTTGTGTCGGATCGTGGCAGCAACTTTATGTCAAAGTATATGCAGGCTATGTGGAAAGAATGTGGGGTCACCTACAAGTTCTCTTCTGCATACCACCCCCAGACCAATGGTCTGGTGGAACGTTTCAACAGAACGTTAAAGAGCATGATTGGGGCTCTGGAGGAACCTCAGAGAAGAAAATGGGATCTTCTTTTACCATGCTTACTGTTTGCCTACCGAGAGGTACCACAGGAGGGTGTTGGCTTCAGCCCCTTCGAACTTCTGTTCGGTCATCCCGTACGGGGACCCTTAGCCATCGTCAAAGAGGGATGGGAGATGCCCACTCCCCCTGTTACTACCAACTTAGTTGATTATGTGCTAGGGCTCAGAAAACGGATGGTGCTTCTGATGGGCTTGGCTAGTGATAAATTGAAGGCAGGGCAAGCGCTGGTGAAACATTGGTATGACCAGAAAGCTTCCCTCATCAACTTTACACCTGGTCAGCAAGTCCTGATCATGAATCCCATAAGGCCTCGAGCTTTACAGGACAAATGGTCAGGCCCGTACACAGTGGTGGAACCCCTGGGTGAGGTTAACTATTTAGTGGACCTTGGAAGGCCTGGACAGGCTCCAAAAGTGTTTCACGTGAATAGGCTGAAGGCTTTCGTCCCAAGAGTCGAAATCGCAGCACTGCTACTGGCTTCAGACGTTGAGGAAGAGGAGTCTGAACCTCTCCCCGACCTGTTCCAAAGCGGTCCTTCAGATAGCTCCTTTGAGGGTGTCCGAGTGGCCCCTCACCTGACTTCTGATCAGCAGGCTGAGGTGAAAAGTTTGCTTAGGCAGTTTTCCCCCCTGTTTTCACAGTCGCCTGGTTTGACACCTTGGTGCAAACATAACATTGACACAGGAGACAGTGTACCTACCAAAAGTAGGGGATACAGGATGTCAGACAAAGTACGGTCTTATATTAAGACCGAGGTCAACAAGATGTTAGACCTTGGGGTGATTGAACCCTCTAGTAGTCCTTGGTCCAGCCCTGTGGTTTTGGTTCCAAAGGCAGGCACTTCTGAATTGAGGTTCTGCGTGGATTACAGGGCTCTGAATGCTGTCACCAAGACAGATGCACACCCCTTGCCTCGAACAGATGAGCTGGTGGATACTTTGGGTGCCTCCAAGTACCTCAGCACGTTTGACCTCACTGCTGGCTATTGGCAAATAGCTTTAGCAGAACATGCCAAGGAGAAGACAGCATTTTCTACTCCAGACGGCCTTTACCAATTCCGGGTAATGCCGTTCGGGTTGAAGAATGCCCCTGCCACTTTCCAGAGGCTTGTGAATCATGTGTTGAATGGGTTGGACAAATTCTGTCTTGCATATCTGGACGATATAGCAGTTTTCAGTGCCACCTGGGAAGACCATGTGAAACACCTCGGGATTGTGCTCCAGGCTCTTCAGAAAGCACACCTGACCATAAAGGCTAGTAAATGCCAGATTGGACAAGGCTCAGTGGTTTACCTTGGACATGAAGTAGGTGGAGGGAGGATGCAGCCTCTACCCAGTAAAGTACAAGCAGTACAAGACTGGCCTACCCCCAATACGCAAACCCAAGTGAGAGCCTTCTTAGGATCGTGCAGACGGACGCCTCTGACACTGGGATAGGAGCTGTACTATCACAAGTAGATGAGAAGGCTAAGGAACACCCTATCGGTTTTATTAGTCGCCAGCTTAAGGACAGAGAGCTCAGATGGTCCACTGTAGAGAAAGAATGTTTCTCTGTTGTGTGGGCCCTAAGGAAGCTGAGGCCCTACCTCTATGGGACCCACTTCACTGTGCA
Organism: Ambystoma mexicanum; assembly: GCF_040938575.1. Lineage (NCBI taxonomy): Eukaryota > Metazoa > Chordata > Amphibia > Caudata > Ambystomatidae > Ambystoma > Ambystoma mexicanum. The sequence continues at coordinate 1,306,278,996 of NC_090933.1, forward strand.
AACTGACCATAAGCCGTTAAAGTGGCTAATGAACATGAAGGGGGAGAATCCAAAGTTGCTTAGGTGGTCCATAAGTCTACAAGGCTTCGACTTCACTATTGAGCATAGGCCAGGTGTCCAACATAGCAATGCTGATGGGTTGTCCAGAATGTTTAACCGACCTGAACAAGAGACTCATCCAGGGGTGGATTAGTTCCCCCTGTCCATAGTCTGGGAGGGGCGAGTGTTAGGAAAGATTTCGTAATTGTAGGTAATTTTCCTTCCATGTGGCAACCCCTAAACTTTTTGCTGTTGTTTTTCACCTTGTTCTTGACTTTGCCAGAGAAGTGCAGCCTTCTGCCGCACTCCTCTGGGCTTTCGCTCCTTTCTTACGGGGAAACTGACATGCCCTTAAGACAGTCAGTACCGGGGAACGCTGTTTCCCGTAGTTTCTTTTATCATGTTGTGGCTTTAGTGCAACATGACACAAGAGGGCACTGTAAGCTAAGTTACAGCTCTCTTGGGTCTCTAGCCTTCTACAGGCCCTAGATACTCGTTTAGGATGGTATTTGATCGGTGCAAGTAATTCAGGGACGGGAATGGTGGCAGCGATCGTTTCTTTGTATTTTTAGCTCCTTTTGGCGTTCTAAGCGCGTTTTCTGCGCTTAACCCAAAATGGTGGCCTGGCTCCCAAAATGGCCAGACCACGAGGCTCCTTTGTCCTGTCCGCTGACTGTCTTGCTCCCTTCACCTTCCCCAGGTCGAGCCGACCCGGGGCCTTCCTTATTTGGGCATGTACTTTCCCGCGAAACACAGATGCTTTTGCGGGCTTCTACATGTCTTTTGTGTGCCTCCAGGATGTGGGCTGGGATGTCTGGTCCCAATACACATCCTGGGTGCCAGAGAGTCTAGGGTGGTGTGAATGCCTGGGACCACCGTGGTCCGTGATTGGTCCACGAATGGTGTGAGTGTTGATGAGCGGATCTCCCATTGGGTCCCCTCCGTTTTGGCGCGAAGGGAACCATGGATAAGAGGGGGCTGGAAACGCCACTACCAGGTCGATCTCCTGAGTTCTCACGAACGAAGGAATACAGGAGCCAAGTATCCTGCAACCAAGAGGCTGGACCGAGGAATCGCTGGTGACCTGCTGAAGGACTCCTCCTCTGCACTGCTGTCGCCTTGTGAAACCCTTTTCACCTTTGATCGAACCAGAAGGCCTGTACTGGTGCTTCGTCCCTTGGAATAGCGGGAACAGCTATTCTCGGCATCTTCATCATCTCCTGCCAGTAAGCCTTCGGAAGCGTCTCTGGGCCATCCAGTTGACTGACCAGCTTACACGGGAGTCTTGCTCTGTAACCGCCGTCACGTTGTGTAGTATTTCGAGTCCTTGTCACTCTCACACGCTTCGTACACTTGGCGTTCCCAAGTCTGAAGTGAGTAGTGTACATTTGGCTCAGATACACACGGCAGCTCTGTTGCCCTGTTGTGGTGACAAAACTGTGCAGGTTTCTTCGATTGGGACGTCTTTTTACTCAACACGACGACAAGGCGTTCCCTGCTCTTCTGAACCTGCCAGCTGCTGAAACTGACGCGGAGAAGCCTGGGTCTGCTTGCATCGGGGACCGGTGAGTAGTTTAGCTAGGATCTGGTCGCCCTCCTGCAGGAGCCCATTGCTTTTCCCCGCTGTGTAAAACAGCACCCTTTTGCCGTACTCGCGCTCTGCTTCTGCCCACTGTGGAGGCTGCGCTTGAGTCGCGGAACTTGTTCTCCTTCATTTGTGCACTGAACTGAACTGCCTGATTTCCTTAGAAGAGATTCTCCTTTTTCCCGTTGGCACCAGCGTGTGCAGGTACTTTTGAGCACAAGGCTCCACTCTTCGCAGGGCTCGGACTTCCATCTAGTTAGGTGCCTCTGAAGGCGAACTGAGTCTAAAGCATTGTATCGCACTGCCTGTTTTCCTTCCCTTGCAGGTGGACTACACATTTCGTGCATATAACGCTTGCGACTGTCATATTTGTATATATATTGTGTTGATATGGTATGTGTTGGTTTAATATTGTGATACTGTGATTTTCTCGCTGCGGTCATTGTTTTAAAGGCCTTAAAATAAATGTGTATATATTTTTGATATAACAACTGTTTGGAGTAGTTTGTAAGTGATCTTGCTTTGTGTGCTCATTGCGGGCTTTCAGTCACCCTCACCCCTCTTGAGACCTAGTCTTGACCGCCGCGATCGCTACCTTGATTGGTCTGGCTCGTCCAGAGGTTACCCTATTCCAAGTAATTAGGTTGGCCTTCTGAACTTCTGCGCCACCAGGACAGAGTTCAGAAATCCGTCTTAACAACAATTAACCCTGTAGATCACAGCAAATGGGTCTGATGATGATTCTGCAGTTTTTCCAAGTGCATTGAGGCATCACCATGCAAGGATGGGACACAGGGAAGATAAATCGACGATCTTCAAGGCATGGTGCATTCAGATCGTGCAAGTGCACAGACGGTACAGGAGAGGCGAGGGGTGGCAGGGTGTGGGGGAGGACAAGTAAACTGCAGGGGGGAGAGGGGTAGTCAAGTACGCCCAGTCAGTCAGAAACTGGGTAAGTGCTGAGAGATGCCCTTCTCATGGTCGTTGATTTGCTGGAAGGCATGTTGGTGGTGTTCGGACCATTCTCACTGTGTTTCCTTTTGGATCAGCCTTCTCAGTGGTGCTGAGATGGTTGCTAGCAAGGGGATAAACCTGGTGCAGTAGGTAGCCATTCCCATGAAGTTCCGGACTGTTGACGCTGACGTGGGGGCCTTGGTTTCCTTAATGTCTTGGCAGGATCGGGTGACGCACTTTCTGCATTGAACATGTAGCCGAGGAAGTTTAGTTCGCTCCTGCCAAACTCACACTTCTCTGCATGCAAGGTGAGGCCGGACTCTTCCAGGCATTACAGGATGGCGGTTAGCCGTTCGTGATGCTCTTCCACAGTTGTTTCGTAGACGAGGATATCGTCACTGATGTTGGTGGTACCTGCCAGGCCTTTCAGCGCTTTCTGAATTTCATTCTGAAATACCTCTGCGGCCGAGGATATTCCAAAGTTTAATCTCCTTGTACCTCCTGAGGCCCCAGTGAGATGAGAATGTTGTTATATGGCGTGACTCTCGAACCAGGCTTATTTGGTGATAGCCGGAGCGTAAGTCTAGTTGAGAGTCACATGACGGACCTATGGCTGCATTGGGCAGCCGCATGTCAGTAGAGATTCCTACTGCGCTTGGTTGCTGTGGTTTCTGGGCAACGACCATGGTGTGGTCCCACGGTGTTGGACCTAATGTCTTCTCGACGATTCCTTGTTCTTTCTGTTTTTATAGTTCTTTCTCCACTGCCTCGCGCATGTGAAAAGGAACTCGGTGCCTTACTGCTTTGGGCTCGATTGTTGGGTCAATATGCAGTTTGATCATCCTTCCTTTGAGGCATCTTATGCTTTGGAACACTTTATTGTGCTTCGTGAGGAGGTTCCCGATTTCAGGTGACGCTGATGCAAATTTCACAAGCCTCAGCTTCTCAGCGGTGCAGTGTTTCCAGGCCTGCGTCAACCACATGTATACTGGCTCGACATGTTGTTCCATTGTGTGATAGGTTGGAGCGGAATGACCCTGCTACTGGTAGCAGCTTTTTGCATCCATATGCAAAGAGTTGCACTAGCTTGTCTTTGAGTTGTGGTCTTGGTTTGATCTTTTTAAATTTGAGCAGGGGCATGACTTTCACCGTCACTACGGTGTCTATAACGACATTGGTAGGTGTCCAATAAGATAGGATGGTGCAGGCAGGTCGCCTGGACTTCTTCCCTTTGTGGTGGTTCTTTGTGGGTTTAATGGCGGATATCATGTGTACCCGTTCACTGTTCTTTTTCTAATGACTGCGGCGCCTCCCTGGGGATGCCTCTTCCTCTAAGGAGGCATCTGTGTCGCTGCTGCTAGGTGATCTCTGTGCTGCGGCGACGGCTCTGGCTTTGCCTCTACCTTTCTGCCTGTGGCTTGAGGTTTATGGTTGTTCTACACTCGGGGGAGGCGGGTTGAGGCAGGGCTGCAAGGTGGTTTAGCCTCTTGCATTTCCAGCAGGTAACCCCTAGGGCTGGGCACGCTTCACCTCTGTGCCAGGGTCCCCCACACTATTTGCAGAAACCTCGCCGCTTCGGTGGTTGCCATGGTGTGGCGTTGTTGGGTCGTCCATGTTCTGGCCTTCCCCTGAATGCTGCGATCTCTTCCTCCTTCTGGATATTGTCAAGGGGTAATCATTGCATGATGGCCTCCATGGCGGCTACTTGGTCGTCTGTGCATTCCCGTAGTCTGCCCATGGGTAGGATCCGGCCCAAGGGAATGTTCTTCTCTCACAACACTGCGCTGCGCAGCTTATCGGATGATAATCTGTTGATGATTTGCATGTGGACAGTGCCATTTCCCTGAGTCGTGTGCGGACATCATCAATGGTTTCCTTGGCCCTTTGTCTGCTCATGCAGAATTTAAAACCTTTGTAATCGGGGTTCAGTTCAGGTTTAAACTTGTTGTTCAACACTGATTTTGCAGCATTGTAGATGTCTATCACCTCTCTGTTACGTAGGGTGCTGAACAGTTTTAATGCTAGAACGCCGATGTTTAATGGTAGTAGCGTGCGCTGTTTCTTCCCCTCTGTTATGTCCCTGGCTTGCATGTTCCGCTCAAATTGTTGTATCCATATTCCCCACCTGAGGGCTGCTTCTGTAGCATACTGGTCAAAAGGCCTCATAAATGTTATCTGTGTGTTATCTGGGCCTTCTGTTCTCATATAGTAGTATCTGGGGGTTCAGCTGCTGTTGCCTTCTCTTGTAGGGCTGCTATGGGGGCTTGCCATGTGGTCTGCAAGTATATGTGCACGTGGGCTTGCCTGGCTTGTTTGCAGCATGTGTATTTCTGCTGCTGCCTGCTTAGTTCACAATTTCTCTTGGTTGCCGGGGTATACACCTCTCCCCCACACTCTCACCTTGTAGGAGAGTTGACCAGCGCTACTCAGCCTCACTCTGGGCTGTTCAGTTGGTTTTCGCGCCTTTCCTGGTAGTGCACATGTCCCGTTTTGGCCAGCAGTGGGAGTGCGAACCGTAGGTGGCGCGGCACACGTGGCTCAATTTC